>NC_044195.1:28743729-29355982 GCF_900880675.1 Sparus aurata | reverse complement strand
CTTTGCTTCTTTTTTTGCCCCCCCCCCAAGCGACTTCAGTGCTAATCTTTCATTTGAGCCGTTTATGGATAGCCATCTCAGAGGTTTCATCTCCTCACTCCGACAGATGAACCAGATATGAGAATACGCCCGTGAAGAGGGCTGAGAAAATAGCCCTGCAGAAGTCACCTTGTGTCCAATAATATCCCCTGCTCTGTTGTACATCCATCAGTCTACTGTCAGCTATTTAGGGCATCTTCACCCTAAAGTCTTCTCGAGACCTCAGGGTACCAGATACTTTGGCACTAGCCCTTTCTGCCCTTTCCCTCTCCCTTATGCAAACTCACTCTCCCAGAATATTACTTTTACTTCTGAAAGGCTCCCCAGAAGTGAATGTATGGTCCACTCTGTACCTAATTACTCGCTAACAGGGCAAACAAAAGCATTTCGCATTGTGACCACTGGGTTGGGGAAGGGAACTTTTATTCCTTAATGATCTCATACATTAAAATCCCCTACCAGCTAGTAGTCGAGAAGTCAAGTGTAGAACTAGGGACCATATAATTTGTATCACTAAAGGAAATTAACACAGAATAAAGCATCTGTGTGTCATCGCTGCTCTGAAGGAAGCATTTACTTGTCCTATTCTTGTCCACGACAGACTTGGCATGCTCCTTGGTTCAGCAACACCCCTCTTGCTCTTAGACAGATGCGACTTTCATGTACTGATAAATACAAGGCTTTCAAACACTGACAGTACAGATTTAATGATAGTAAATTCTGCATCGTTGAGTACTGGTGCTCAAAGTAAGTAGGACTATCTTTTCCATTCACCTCTCTCTCTCTCTACGCCTCCGGTATTCAGCTGACCATGGGGAACTTTGTTTTCTTTCTTTTCATTTAACAATCATCAGCCAATCATGTCACTGCGGTCAATCTTTAAATCTCTTCTCCTCCCTGCTAAGACCTATATGACGAACGCGACACCACCTGCTCGACATATAACGACATTCCCTGATCATGCACATGCCAATGACATGTTTCGTGTTCAGTCTAAAAGGTCTCCCCTGATTGATATATAGCTATAGTATCACAGCCTGCTTATGAAACATGGACTCTTGTTATCGGTACAAGTAAATATACAGACATCCCCTGAAGTTGGTTGGCTTACCCGACGGTGTCAAGTGGCCAGATTTGGGTGGGACTGGCTTGTGAAAAGACCAAAAGAGACCATGAAGAAAATAAATGCATCCCTATTTTTAAAAACAGGAACCAACAGTGTAAATGTAACTTTTAGAATACAGACTTTATTAATTCAACACACGATACACAGATAAACAAACAGAACCTGTATACTCGCAGTTCTGTGTCTTGCTCAAGGGCAAGGGCAGCAGCCAGGAGGTGAACTGGCACTTCTCTACAAGTCCACACTGCGTACTGGCTGGTCTGTGTGGATCTTGAACTGGCAACCCAGTCTCTACAGACAAAGCTTCTGCCGCCCCCTGACAGGCAGCGATTATCAATCTTATCCTCAGCTCGGTATTGCGAAGAAGCAGAATTGACCGAGTCACCTCTTTTAAAGCGATAAGGCAGTGATACGATACAAGCACTGGGTGGTAATCGGCTTTGGACGTCACAAATTCAGATTTTCATGATGTGATTTTGCACATGAATATTTAATATTGACCTTTGGGGAACAATACACCCTCTCAGTGCAACTTCCAAGGGCTGCCAAGAAAAATAATAATCAGGTTGCTTTCAGACGGTGGCACAGAGAGGGAAGGCTGTTGTGCATTCTGAGTTTATGATGGTTCACCTTTTTCAACTTGTGCCTCCACGTAACCATGGCAGCCAAAGAAAGTACAGCACTGAACGTGATACAAGAACTGATTGTGCTGATATCTGCATTCCTTCATCAATGAAGACCGACTCTTGGCTTCTAAGTCTGATTATTCAAGCATTTTAGTCACTGTGCTTTATTACAGGAGCAACGGCATGGCTGTGGACTCTGTGGAGTCTTTTTACTAACATAAAAAGTTATGCATTGTAGCCCTCGTTATGTGAGCACAGGCAGCACCCTCTAACAGGCTGAATGTGCTTATCCCCTCACACCAGCAGAGCAGCTCACTGAATTTCACATGCATTGGTTTTGCCAATCAGGACAGTATTTGATGATAAGGTGAGAAGGCTCTAGAACGTAGATAGTGCAAGCATTATTCCGCAGTTTCTCACACAGTTTATGCCTTCTAATTTCCACAGACTACAGGGGAAAAACCAGATGTTTTTTCCATCCGCTTAACTCACACCAAAATGAGGCAAAGCTAAACCTATTATGGCCTGGGGTCATGCAAAAATAAAAAATAAAAATTGCAAGTGGATGCTGGGTCGGTCACAGTTTGGCTTCTTGGTTAGTTGTTGTTTATTATGTAGACGTGTGTCATGTTGTACTTGCTGTACACTTTCTGTCTTTGTCTGTTTTCACGCCCTTTCTCTGTGTATGCCTCTGATTAATTTGTTCATTAGCCCTCGTGGATTTAAATTTGGGTTTTTCCTTGACTCTTTGGAAGCATGGTTTGTCTATTTTCATCCTGTGTCTCCTGCGTCTCTTTTGTTTCCCTGGTCCTCGTGTTCCCGCTCCGTTCTACACGGCATCTAGTTTGTCTTCAGTTTTGTATTCGTCTTTAGTTTTATCCTTGGGTTTTGCATTACCTGCTGGTTCAGGGTGCAACACCTGTGATTTGGACAGCCAGTTCCAGGCAGAGTGGATGGGTGCATAATCATTAGCCTTGCAAGCAGTGGTTAAGTCTATGGAACCCATTAGAAAGTGATGCCCATCATAACATCCAAAGCACTCCAAATGCCCTCTAATTTGTTCGCAACATCTCATTAGATATAAGGAGTTGATAATGTCTCCATCGTGTTCGACTGTCCCGGTTTCAGGACCTATTATGATTTCAGCTCATGAACGGGGAATAGCCAGGTGACAGGGACACATCTTGTGCAAAACTTGAGGAAATAAGGTCAGAAAATACACGAACATTTGGTCAAGAGGCTCTAAAGACCCTCCTGAGAACTAGGGAGCAATTACGGGAAGAGAAAAAAGTTCTGGCTGTCGAAGGTGACGCACACAATGCTGCTTCACACAGTGGAGTGGTGTTATGGAGTGGTGACAGAATGACAGTTGTATTTAGTATGGAGAGATTTATGAGGAGGGATGAGCTGATACTGAAGCCAACTGCCCCCATCAGTGTCGTCATTACCACCACTAGCAAACTCCTCTGGGTGTGAGAGGCCTACTCAACTGGTCGTACAATGGATCCATTACCAGGGCATTAAGCATGCAAGATGAGAACAATAAAACACAAGGGATGTGTGAGTGTGTGAGTGTGAGTGTGTGTTTGTGTATCTGTATTGGTTGATATATATTGTACTATATGCAGTCTTGTAGTTCATCCAAACCCGTTGAAAACAACGTGCCAGGTACACAACTGCAAACCTGCCACTAAAATCTGTTCAAGAGCTCTGTAACATTTCCTCTTTGATGAAACACTGGGAGAAGGTTACTAATGGCCTTTCACACGCAGAATGTGCATGAATACACACAAAATCCCACGAGGATCGTCAAATGCACGAATGCATTCTCACATACACACACACACACATAATTTCAAAGGGGATGACACACAAAAGCCAAGGTCCTCATAGAGACCAAAGTGTCTGTCTAATGGAAAAAGCATTTTCTTAAGTACTTTGTTGCACCATCTGCATTATATGCGCAGTAATTGCTTCCGTAGCCTGCAGGTTAGAATCTGCGACCTCTAGGGCAGTGTAAGTGATGGGGAAATGGTAATAGCCTTTTATCTCTGCAAACGCTTGAGTGTGTTTGGAAATATCAAAAAATCTGTGTTATATTAGCCGTTAATGTTTTTTCAGATCCGACCTTCTATTTTTCTTCCTCTCCTCTCTCCTGTCCTCTATAAGTACACCTCGACATCATGAAAACCAAAAGTGCCGTTTTGTGGACACTGATTCAAAGTGACTTACAGCGCAGTGCTCTTATTTATTTGACTCGCCAAGCAACAGTCCAGAGAGTGCCGTTTAAATCTCATGAACAGATGCTGGCAAGCCTTAAAAAGCATAAGCGTATTACGATATTTGTCCCAACTGTACAAAAGATTCACAGTGTCCGTTGGCGAAAAAAGCATTTAGTAATCGGAGATGAGTATAATCTTCAGCTGGAAATATTCTTAATTGCAGACATCTTGGGCCTTGGTGATATCAAACCCACCCAGGCCATCTCCATTCCATCAAATCCAACAGAATGCTGTAGTTGTGACGCACTGGAATAGGAGATGTTGGAGTAATCCAATAAAGGCATTAGTGTACCATTAGGAGGGCGCTTCCTGGCTTTGGAGGGACACACAGAGCCTTGTTTAGCCTAATAGAGCGTCCCTGTTAGCGTTTATTTATGGCAGCAAGATGTCAAACCACTTAGAGGTGGAATGTTGCCTGTCCATTAAGGCTGCCGTCCAATGGGAAGCCTCAGAAAGATCTTAGGGCTTGGCCTTTGTCCAATCTTCTTGTCTGTGCCCCTTTTTAAAAAAAAAAAAAAAAAAAAAAATACCAATTTTGCCTTTTCAGCCAGCAAAACAGAGTAGATGTGTAATGGATACGTTCATATTTACGGCAAACATTCTCATTTTCTGACCGCATAGATAATAAAACAAACTGTACTTCCACTCAACAGATACCATATTAGTCCGAGTTACAAAAAAATTCCATTATGTCATTACCAGGGATTAGTTTTCATCTCTCTCCTCCCGTCTCTGTTGCTTTACCATGCACCCATTGTTTCAACCTAATCACCACAATAAATGTTGACTTTGTACATTTGTTCATGTAGCAAATTTACACGTTTTTGGAATCCAGTTTTTTACATTTTAAATTTGGATTATACTGTCCCTGGTTAGTGTGAGGGACAAAAATCATATATTTTGTCTTACCAGGAATCTTCCCCATGTTCTGACTAACATTAAGACAATTATGTTTTTTTTATTGCAGGATTTCTTAAATAATATGATAGTAAATAGTAAAGTAAACACCCAAATGTGCATTTTGGATATTCCTTTTAACATTACATCGAAAAAAGGTTGTAAAAGGCGATTGGCAGGTGCTTATCGGCTTATTCAACGAGGCCCCTAAACAAATTTGGGCAAGTTACTTGAAAATCCATTACTAAATGCCCTTAGTTGGATAACTTATTACTTTGCTTTTTTTACACATCCAAGCTCTGTGAACGGTGCCATTAAAAGGCTCCAAAGCTGCCTCTTCTTCTGTCAGCACTCTCAGACTGTGCACTAGCAGAGAGAAGCACTCAGCTGTGTCTTGGCTTTGCCAGAAAGCTGCTCAAGTCCATCCTCAACGACTGGCTACCTCCCTTCAGGGAGGAGCTCACAGGTCGTCAGAAAAAGAAGTTCAAACAAACTGACCACCAAGATGTCGAACTGAGAGATGAAGGAGATCACCAATCCCCCAAATGTGCAGACTCTTAAATGATAGGGGAGGTCGTTTAAAATGTTGCTGTGTTTGAAAATTCTGTGGTCTGTTTATTAGGGTGCTTAATCATGACAGCAAAATGATTCAGTGTTTTTGATCACAGCTGTCTCTATAAATCTGTAATAATGCTGAATGGTCAGTAACCAATAAACACATAATGATCGCACATCTGTCAAATATTCTGTATCCAAACACACAGTGTGTGACTTCGGCAGATGGGGCGGTCCCTTGTAAAACAATGAAACAATGTCTTGAAGAAGTGTGGGGTCATGGGAGTTAAACAACAACCATTGTGGTTGAAAATCTGTCTGCCGTGACTGAGGCAGAAATGTTCAAGGATGAGATCATGTATTGAAGTTGTATTGATCGGCTGATGTATCCTCTGATTTTCCCTTGAAGTTATAGCAACAGACAAAGAAAAATCAAACCTATGTTACCTTGAATACAAACGCCTTACAACATGTGAATGTCTCATTCACCTATTAACACACACATTCATACACTGACAGCAGAGGCTGCCATGCAAGGTGCCGATCCACACATCATGTGCATAAGACAACTAACTTACCTTTAACACATGTAGAAATCAAAAATAAGACGTTGAAGCTCAATGAGCAGTCAGCCTACCATTGTATGTCATTTCCTGACCATCAACAGCTAGCTTAACATTAGCCCCGGGCTCAACAGATCCAATCCTTGCTCTCTGAAAGAACTCTGCCATTAGGTTAAAGAATCGTTGCATTAACAAATATGAACACACACAGATGAAGCTGAATTACATATGAACACAGATGGACTAAACCTTTCATAGATTAATGGACACAACAATTGACTTGTAATTGTTAAATCCGAGACAATTTATCGCTGTGTTTTCTTGCCATGTCCTGCAAACAGAGGATGCTACAGGAAACTGTCTCTGTTCAGCATCCCCTTCTAACTGATAACCCTCATAAGCTCTTGTAAGCTCTTGTCAATACGTACATCAGAACACTTCCTTCTTTGCTTCACTGATTTCCTGGCTTGTTTGATCTCGACACGGCGCTCCTTTCTTTGATGTCATCATGCACAGAGGAACGAGTAGCCTTGAGAGCTGAAAGGAGCTTGTGTAATGCCAATCTCTAGAATGCCTATGATATTTGCAGGACAGGCTTGTCAAACATAATCAACACCGAGCATCTGCCATTTGCAGATTTTAAAGTAAAGTCGCAAAAGCTGTGGGGGGTCGACTTTCTGTTGGTTGCAATCCAAGGGCAGTCGAGTGATGTGGAATGAAAGACACAACACAAGATTTTTTTAAAGTGCACAATAGAACAGCCTGCTATTAAAGTCAAACATCACATTCAAGGTGAGGATTTACTAATCATGTGAGAAAGGTGCAATAAATCTTTTTTTAAAAACCTGTTTTGTTGGAATATTTGATGGATGGGATTCTGGATAATAGTGCACTTTGTGAAAACCTTAAATGAGGTATAGACCTGACAATATCAAAGATATTACCAAAGTGAAACCTTGTCTCTGCACGATGATACAAAAGCCAGATGGAAACACATTTAGAGAAAGTAAGGGAGCTGTCAAAAGCAAAACCGAACACACGATTATGTGCTTCCTTTTTAAAATGAGTGTATTTTAGCACATATTTTGTGCAATGTGTAAATATAAATAGCTACTTACCTGCACCCATAAGTGGTTACCACAGCTTAAGAGTTTCTAACAAGAATATGGTGACTATGAGCAGCTAACATATCACTAAATGAATGAAGCAAAACAGACTCTCAGTCTAATGATCCAGCTCAGTAAACAGAAAAAAAAAATGTTATCAATGTACATTTCTGTAAACCATGGACATGTAAAATTGTGTTTAGATTACATGTATATGAGCTTACTCGGTCATCAGGGAGAAGAGGAAGGCATCGTAACCCTAACCCAGGTTTAGCGGGGTTACTTTGATAGTTTTCTCCGATACAGTTACCCATTACTTGCTAGAAAATGTAGTCAGTAATGTAATCCAACTCTCAGAATATAAAAATAATGTCACTTAGACTATTTCAATTCAATAAAGACTTGCATTGTAATTTGATATTTCATTTTTCTCTGCTTTGAGATCAGATTGTTGCTGTGAGTCTTGCAAAGTGTTGTCATGTGCTCATGTGCATGGTAGTGATCGTTCTTTATGGTAAAATGTATTCTATAAGGTCTGCCAACTTCTCAATTCAGTCTGCAGTGAGAATCGATGAAGTCGATGCATTTTATCAGGGGGCATTTTGTGACATTACACACTACAAGGCTCGTGTTCATCATAATCATGTCAAGTCAATAGTTGGTCATCATGGTTGATGATGATTAAATTGGGTTTATCAGAATACCTGCCAACCTCCAGACATCATGAATATGGAGGCCAAATCTGACCAGGGCATCTGAGGACTTTATTCATGATTTTGCAAAGACATACAACCTTAATAAACTCCCATTGTTTGTCACAAGAAAGTCGAGAACGACAGAGAGCGTCTAGGTAACCATAGTAAACCTCTGTCATTTCGTCAAGCCACTGACTCAGTGTCCTCTTAAAGTGTCAATACCAATTATACATTTGTTGTTTGCCAAGAGAAAATGAACGTGTGATGTGCAGCATGTGACAAGTGTTAATTTGTGTGAGTGTCGGGATCAGTGCAGGCCAGCCTATTAACTCATAAAAGAATCCTTGTTATTTTTTTTTTTATCTACTTAAGTTTGTTTTTCTGAAACTTTAACTCTTTTTTTGTATCCTAATTATGTAACACCGTTCAGTGTATTCCATTACACCCCAAGCTTGTTCAGAATAATTTGAGGTGACATCTTCCAGCCAAAAAAACAAAAACATTTGGTAGGATTTTTGATGTACTGTAAACTCTAACAGCCCAGACTGATGACAGTAGTACAGAACCTTTGGTGTAGGTGAGGCTGGAAAGTGCATGAGAAGCTAGTTTGAAGCACAGTCAAGCAAAAAAATAAAAGGTTTTGTCCCTCACTCTCTCTCTCTTTAGTCACAGCAGTCTGCCTATAGAGAATTGCCTGCACCGAACCCTGCATGGAAATGGTATGTCTTGAATTATGACCACAGCGAGCATATGGATAAGGATATTGGCCCCAGCAAGGCTCAAAGTGGCTGCAGCAGGACGCAGTGCTCCATCAATATCAGATTTTAAATTGGAAAAACGTTTGTGTGTCACAAGGGGGCTGGACCGACGGGCTGCTTGATGAATCGGCCGTCTTGGTGATTGATGGTCAAAGGGGAGCGGTCAGGGGAAAGTTATGCCACACTATGTCAATATCAGGTTGTTTGCCTCTCATGCATAGCTCTGCCAGAAATAAAAAAAAGTGTGCACTAAGTACCCTTGACATGACCATTTCACTTTTTGTAGGTTAGACTTGCCGTCAACATCAACATGACCCTGATTCAAATTGCTGTTCCTCAACGACAGAAGAAGACAGAAAACAGGGCATTCAATCATGGCTGCATTCAGACCCCGCTCTTTGTTAAATGTCTCCGCTGCTGTAAACGAAAAACACATCAACCCTAACAGTACATCACACTGACCCTAACCCTTATCCAAAACCAAAATCTATATTAAGCACAATCGAGGACACACACACACACACACACACACATAAGCAACAAATGGCCTTGCTAATTAGCTTTAGTTATGGGCATTCACACCGCCATTTGACATTCTCAACACTTAATACAATCCCGGGAGTCTAGAATAGCATAACATTAGGGGAAGGCTTTGTCATAGGAAAGGGGGGGGCAGTAAATCAGGCACCTGAAACACCATTAGCAATTCCACCCAGCAGGGAAGCCTGCGTGATTACTGTGGGACTGGTTGCTCTCCACTTGCTGATAATGATGACTCATTCAGATGCAGGCTGCCTAACAATGCTGACACTGAATCACAAAATGAAGCTTGTGATGGAATCCAAAGTTATCCCATTAGTATGTTCAGTGAATGTTGGTGTAAATGATGAATGTGGATATCAGTGGATATCAGGGTTTTTTTTTCTTTCTTTTGTGTTGCATGCTGAGATAAAAAGCATCATTACAAAATGAAAATGTGGTTTAATATTTGACACCCTTCTTATGTTTACAGCAAACTTGACTCACAATCATCTTTGTTGACTATTTATACCAGTTTTTTCCTTCCCACTGTGTCAAATACGGCAGTGTTGTCGGTGGCCCTGTGCTTCTAATTAATCCCTAGCGCGTCATTTCCGGAATCTTCCCTCTAGTGCTGTAGCATGAAGAGAAAGAAAAGTCTTTATATGACTAGGTGATGGTTGGGGTATTCTGGTGGTTCACATAGAGGACTTTCCTCAAAGGAGACCAGCATTCATGTATTGTGTGTGACCAAGTGTCAACATTTATGTTAGTCTAAAAGCCGTTTCACACCAAGTGCGAATTTCCGTGCGGATTATTCGCAAAGAAATTTATAAATAATGATTTCATGGGTTATAATGGGAGCTTGCACACCGGGGCTGAACTTTCGTGCGGCAAAAAAAAAATCCGGAACCACTGCGGACTGTCGACTGTCGTCTGCGGAATCCGTGCCGCATTTTCATATCGCACCTGTGTGAAACGGCTTTAAGATAACGTTTTTAAATTATGTAGCATAAGTTATGTAAGTGTTGTGACTGAACGTTGTTTTTGACACAAAGCGGGATGTTTTCCTTTTCCTTTCTTTTGCCTAAACCTAATCAAGTAGTTTCTTTCCTAAACCTATGTAGTTTTGTTGCCTAAACCTAACCAAGTACTTATTTTGCCTAAACCTATGTAGTTTTTTTTGTCTAAACCTAACCACTTAGTTTTGATGTCTAAACCTAACCAGTTAGTTTTAATGTCTAAACCTGTCCAAGTATTTCTGTCGCCTAAACCTTACCAAACCACAACCCTTTGACAACGATAATAACAATCCAAAAGTAAGTCGTAATATGTCATAATGCATGATTTTTTTTCAGCTAGCTTTATTTTGAAAGTCCAATCAGATGTTGTAAGTAGATTTGTGCCTAACTTGACCATGCAACTCTTCATGTTGCAAAACTGATGTTAGCAGAGTGCAGAGGATAATAGCTTGAGGTCACTGACCAAGCCACAGTATTTGTCGACTTGAGTCAAATGCCAATTGTAACCATTATGATACTAACAGGTAAGTCATCAAGCAGTAAAATAGATCCCACGTCTAGTCCATTATCCCTTTTTTATTATTATCTCTTGTCAAGCCCAAATATTATTATGATGCTGAGAAAATAAGATAAGTACCTAAGTCAATGAAAGCCCTGTATACGGCTGCTATTACAATGTGTGCATGCATTGATTCTGCCGGTCACAGCTGTGGTGTGGTTAATCAATTAATTAATCCTTTTTTTTTCTTTTTAAAGGTTTGGCTTTCACCCAAAATATGCAGATGCATGTCCCCTTGGTTTACGTGAGTTGGATTGCTCCCTGTGTCATGGGCAAAGACAGTCTTGCACATGCTACTTTCTTTTGTGTTCACTCCCTTTCACTATGTGAAAAATGTGCAGCCTCTTTCTTTCTGTCGACAGATGTAGAACACCTTTCTTGGAATTTAAAGCGGACCCTTTTTGATGCCTATATTAGACTTGACACACTTGGAAAGGTTCCTCTTCACAGGGCTTTTGTGAGCCAGAGACCAACATCTTATAACTGTCATTTTAAAAGAGCCTGACCCTATTGTCGGTCCAACTCTATTCTCATCTACACCTGTGTTTCCTTTCTCTTTTGCCTGCATCTATTCATTCCTCCATTATTCCAGCTGTCCTCCCACCTTCTCTTATCCTATTCCACTTTCTTCCTTCTCCTGCCATTCATTACCGTTCACTGTGACACTTACCTGGTGGCAGCCTCTCATCCTCTATTCCATTGGGAGGAAGGTATAGCGACAAAGAGTAGCACGGCGGGAGTTGCGTTTCTTTGTATGTGCTCATTCGCTCACGTTTAATCATCCACAATGGCAGTGACCATCATTCCCAATTTCTGCCATCAGTACTGGGCTGACAGTATAGGGATATTAAAGCTTCAGCTTTGTGCTTGCTGATAAAAATATTACAGGACAACAATGCCTTCCATTCTCATGTCTCCCTTCTGCAGCTGTACTTGCATTGTACTTAGACAGAAAATTCATTTTCCTGTGAGAGTTAGAATAACAGAAATAATAAATCCCAAAGCAACACTTGAGCTGCTCCACTAACAGCTTATGAGAACTGGATTTTGTGGCATAACACTTTACAATGCACAGTGCAAATGTCCAAACAGCCACATTGGTAATTAATTTGCTTTCTTCATGTGTTCAATGATGAAAGTGAAGTTTTGGTTTAGTTTCTGAGAGACTTGTTTGAGGAATACAGCAAAGCAGTTTTGTAATTCTTTCATGACGTTTAATTGGATTAAGAATATGCATTGGGTGGATTGGATTACAAAAGAATGGAAGTGCTCTCAGCTTGGCTGGGCCCCTCGTTGGCTGACAACTTGTTGCTCTTTATCTGTAGCCCTGCTAGCAGGATGTCGGCCCATCACTTTGGTTCAGTCTGAAATGGGAAGAACTATTGGATGGGTTTTCATAGAATTTGTAATAACATCCATGGTACCCAGATGAATCCTAAATATATGGGTGATCTCTTCACCTTTCTTCCGGAGCAACCATGAAATACTAATACTAAATAATGTCTCATTAACTATTCAAACAATTGTCATTGAATTTGGAGCAAACATTAAAGGCCCCGTCAGGACGAATTGTATTCAATTTGGTGATGCTCCCCCTTTTTAATAAATCGATGAGATCAGATTTTCAATTTGTAGAATACTTTGATACCTGATTTTTGGCCAAATACCTGCAAAACAAATGACATTACATGTCACCATCATCAACTTGTATTGCAACAATTGTGATAAAAGTCAGTATTTTCGTGAACAAATGTATATACTAATTGAACGAGATGGTGATGTGCAGTAGCTCAAAGTCTCTTTGGTCACCAAATGCCGACACAATGGGTTGGCCTCCAATCAAGAGCATCAATGAAAAATGTAATGGTGGTCTGGTGTAAAAATATTACACAGTGTCTGTGCGTTCAGACCGAAAGCGCACAAAGAGTAAAATCCACCTTGTCCACTCCACCTAAGTCGCTTAGTCACCCTGTTCGTTCTTGCTTCTAAATTTAAAGGGCCCGCGTTAAACACCACCACGCAACTACTGCTGTAGCACAGCCCATCCATTTACCGACATCGTTGATCAGGGAAAGTTACTCACTGAACAGTAACTTGATAACGCGCGCACACACACACACACACACCTACACACACACACACACACAGCCACTGGAGAAACTGCTATTGCAGGGGTGGACTGGCCATCGGGAGTACCGGGGTTTTTTCCGGTGGGCCGATGGACGGCCGTTTTTTATTTTATTTTTATTCATTTATTTTAGAGAGTGAGAGATTGGTGAAAAAATCAAACTGAGCTTCAGTGTCTGTCCGAGGAGGAAAGCAGCAGGACCAGGCTGCCTGCTGGAGGGAGGAAGAAGTCTAGCGAGAAGCTGGAGATAAACATGCGGGGATGGGTGATCAGCAAACGGGCACGCCATGAGAGTGTCCCGCATGATGATCAAGGCGAAACAAATGTCAGCCACCGTGAGTGACAGCAGAGATGAGGAGTTTGCAGCGAGTGCTGGTCGGCTGAATCGTTTCCTCCGCCACAACAACTTCACTTGCAGAAAGATGCCAGAGAATTCACCGAGAAGCTGGCGAAGTGTGTGACATTTTCTTCCTGGGTTTTGAGAGGAAGGAACTAAACTCCTGTCACGCATTGCCACCTGGTCCCAAATAAACGCCCTGGCTATTATTCGGTAATTTACGGTATGATAATTCTCCCGGCCGGGGAGAGAGACATGCATCACAGTGCTCAGCTGCAGACACATCAGAGAGGTGACGAGTTTCGAGTCCCAATTTCTCTGGGACCGACCTGACTGAGGGACGACAGCAGAGCGAGACATTCCCATTGAATATCGCATGGCTTTTCCCCCTTTTCCACCTAGACACGTCATAGCTCATTACATAAATTTGGAGGATTTTTTTTTTTTTTTTTTTACTCCCGCCACCGCCTTTTCCACCTTTCCCTCCTTGTCCACCTGGCTCCCATCCATTGCATTAATATGGGTAAGTCTTTGTCGGTATTGATATTATTGCTACAAATATAGGCCTACTGGGAATACTCACACATCCTCCTCCCCGTCTCTCTCTCTCTCTCTCTCTCTCCCTCTCTTGCTGCAGGCTGAGCGACTTTTGCGCCGCGCTTGAAAAGTTCCAGATGGATCCTCTTTTATCCTCTTTTAATTTAGGCCTATCTTATGATTCTGAGCCCATCCTCTTTGTTACTTATTTTGTGGATCGTGTGTAATTTTATCTCACTTGTAAAGTTTCAGATTGATCCTCGTTTTTATTTATTTATACCTGTTTCTGAGCCCATGCTCTTTAATGTTGTGGATCGTTTGTAACTTCATTGCAATTTAATTCAATGTTCTGTCGTTCTAATTTCCATAACTGTTGTGTTATGATGATGTTGATGTTAGCTCCACGGTTATTTAATACTGCTGCAATTTTTCTTTTACGCGGCTGAAAAAATAACATTTATGTCAAAATCGTGCTTTCTGTTACTGAGCCTGTCTGTCACTCATCCTCCTCAAAGTGGAAGCTTGTGCGTAACTTTGTTGTATGATATTGAAACTCTGTTGATGTTGTTATCGTCATGCATGTTGTGGTTATTTGCGCATGATTAAACATGAGTCTTTATATGGCGATAAAACAAAGCTTTGTTGCGTTTCTTTTGGTGGGGGGGGGTGCGTCAGCCCGGTTGGGACGTAGAAGGGGGTGCTCCGCAAAAAAAGTTTGGGAACCGCTGATCTAAGTCATTGGTTATTTTTGAACATTAAAAAAAACACGATTCATGATTCTGTATTATCGTGCACAGTTCAAGATCCTTTCAAATAACAATAGTGAATAAAAACATTCAAAATAGCAATGTAGGACATTTGCGAAATGGTTGCAATCTTGGTTTGCAAGGCCTTCCTAAGGACTGGCACAACTGAGAGCTATTTTATTTTTGGAAATTGTTTTTTTCCAAAACAGAAAATAAAAAAAGTATTTTGTATAGCTCCTCTTCTCTATCCATAACCATTCACTGAACTTGAAAGTAACAGAAATTTGAATGATAACTGATGAGCAAGACGAGGAGGAATCATAAAAGGATTGAATAATAACTGAGGACTGTAACCTCCCCCTGTGTTGGAGCCAGTCATGGAGGCCATACCCAGGATAGCACTGCACTGGTTAAGCTCACTGGTAAGTCCTCAACCTTAAAGATTTGTCTCTGTAGAAGCAAAATACATTTATGGCAATCCAAAAAATACAACACAAATCTACATGTCGCTTGTTTAACTACATTCTTGTAGTATCCAAAATGGGTTTGACATTTTTCCCAGGACATGTGGACTTTAACCTCAGTCTTCTAGCAAAGTATTATGTAATGTTGTATTCACCACTCAACAAACAAAATTACAAACTGTTTAATTAGCTTTCTACCTAACTACAGTTTTTTCAAAGTTTGCCTCAGATTTAAGTGCCGTGCCAGATAGGAAGGCCTACGAGGCAGAGCAACAATATCTCAGCTTAGCAAAGGATCAATCCACTTTTTATAAATCCATATGGCATTTGAAGCGCCCTTAAATTGAACTTTAACTGGCAAAAACTGTTCTTTTTCAACGCATTTTCTGCATTTGTCAACCTTACATCATGTGTCGTAAACAATTGAAGCAGGGTCAAATACAGCTGTCAGTAACATCTGCATTAGGTTAAAAAAATAATAAAGAAAAGAGATGACTGCTGCTGCTAAACTCAATTGTTTTCCACCATATATTCTGTCACTGTGCCAGTAATCTAGACAAACAAAGCTTGATAACCTGTCCGCAGTGTCAATAACCTGAAATTCATCCAATATTTGTGCTGCATGAGGTCGCTTGTTTGCCATAGGCCAGGTTAGGCCTGATTGAACTTGAAAGGTTTGTCATTTGTCTGATGGGGTGAGGAGTGCGACAGTGAGACCCAGATCTATTTCTGGATGAAAACTGTGCCAGGGAGCATACAGAGTGGCATTTGTCCCCTCGCTGTCTAACTGCCTCATATCTTGGCTGCACTCCGTTTAAAGTATTTCATGAAAGACGCCAAAAATGTGATCAGCCGGTATTTGTTTCCAGTAGAACTTTTTAGCAGCACATCTTTCTCAAGATCCCCTCTGCCCTGAACTTGATCATCTTCAGTCTTCTTGATAACATTAGACTGAATGCTTTTAGCCTTTTGAACGCCTTCTTTTTAAACAGCAAAGTTAGATTCACAAGTTTAAGCAGCCAGTAATTGCAGGTCTTTCACACCTGTAAATCTAATAGAAAAGTTCTGACATATTGTTGAGTGCAGAGAGATGAGAGCCGATCTCCAGGGCAAGTCGCTTGTCAAAAAAGTGGCTCAGGCTGAGACACATTCAGAGTGCCACTTAAAAACACTCTTTAAGAAAGCAGTGAATCAGAAATGTGAGACAAGGATTGATGACTGAATAGAAAAATGAGAAAGGTTAGATTGGAAATGATGAAAGGAGGATGTCAGTGAACTGCAGGGGGAAACCAACCAGCTAACGGCACAACGGACACAGCTGGTATGACACAAAAACAACTCAGATAAGAAAAAAAAGGAACGACACCGACGAAAGATCCACTCCAGATGGGGAATTGTATTCAGATTACCTCTCTCCCCACCTCCTCCTATATACCCCACCTGTGTTAACAATGCACATAATATACATCTATACTCCCCCTGTGCCTCCCTCTTTCCATGCTGCTTATAGTATGATAAACCAGCTCTCTCCATGGCAGAGTGCTTGTGTAACACGGCTTGCTCTTGGCCCGAGGCTGTCAGGCATTAGCCACGGTAACATGGATACTGACAGGAAGTGGAATTTATTGCTTCAGTTCAGTCCCTTTTGCCGGCTCCATATTCCCCACTGGTCATTTAATGGGAAATGGTGATGAAAATGGTGAATGACACAAGTAAATACTTGTAGGTAGTTCTACTTCAAATATTTATGGTACTGGTCCCCAACTGTGTCGGTACTGAAGCGGAAGCATTATGCATCCAGAGGAGAGAGACGGTAATTTAGAGCCAACGTTTTCATAGACGCCGGTCAGCCTGTAAGAATCCTGCTAATCGGTTTGATTAAAAAACAGTGTTCTTAAATATATCATTGTAGAGCAGACATTGCATTATGGCCATATTATGTGAGCAAATAACTTTTTTTTGTGAAAAACATGAAACAGTTATCTGTATTAAACAAGAACGAAGCTTCCAGATCTTAAAAGTGAAGCGACCTTACTTTTCACTTGATTTATCACCTTACTTTCCCAATGACCTTTGGGACTCAGTCACTAGTTTCAAGTCTTTAACACAGCATGATGCTCATTTTGTAGATTACGGGGCCCTATCTCGTCTCCATGGGTGTGCTGGGTATAAAAAATGAGGTATTGTCGGGCACATTGCTGTAACATTGCTATCTTCAGGCAGTGGGAAAGCGATTGCACCATAGACCAACAAAAAGCCTGGTGTGAAGTCAGCGGTGAAGTATTGTTCCTGCTATTCCAACCGTGCATTATTCAGACTGTAAGATGAGATGATTAGAAAGGCTGCTTCCAGTTCATCTGAACGTTTTCCATCCACGAAGTGATGTCACTGTAACAAATATCATGGCACACTAAGGCCCCGTCAGACGACAACGCTCTTTTGCGAAAATGCACACGTATTGCATCGTTTTGGTCGACCGTCCGTACGGATCCTGAAACGCAGCGCCTGAAAACGCACTTTTTTGAAAACGGGTTTCAGGGTGGAGAAATATGAAAAAGCAGCCCTCCCGTTTTCATGTGGATGGCGAAACCGCATACTTTCCAAAACGATGACGCCATCGCCCCACCCCGCGACGTCCCATAACAACAACAATGGTGGACTACATGCTCGTGTTCGTGCCGCAGAAGATATTGAGCCGTTCTTGCAACTTACTTGCCTTGTAGTTGAGTGTGAGTCGCAGCAGCAGTTCGACCTCCTTACCAGTCCACACAAATGGTTCTGGTTTCCTTGCACTAGCCATTTTCATCTTCTTCTTGTTGTGTTCGGTTTCTCCGTCTACTGTCTGTTTACAGCGTGCAAGCTTAATGCGCATGCTCCGTGTCTTCTTCTCTGTTTTTGGTGAATGTCAAGCGCCACCTAGAGGGGCCTGGAATATGAACTACAGCGTTTTCGGTCGTTTTCAGTGGATCCGTGTGGACGCAAATATTCTTAAAACGATGACGAGGAAGACGGAGAAAAAAAGATTGTTTTCGCCCGTGTGGACGGCCCCTAATTGTCGCTTTATGCCAGAGGTCGCATGAACATTCTCATACGTATGTGTTTAAACTCCTCTGCGTTACCTGAGTGTGTGTGAGATTGGCTGCAGTCGCGTTTGGTTAACTGAGTGGATGACTGTGGTGGTGTAGG
This sequence comes from Sparus aurata, assembly GCF_900880675.1. Taxonomy (NCBI): domain Eukaryota; kingdom Metazoa; phylum Chordata; class Actinopteri; order Spariformes; family Sparidae; genus Sparus; species Sparus aurata. The sequence continues at coordinate 29,337,837 of NC_044195.1, read as the reverse complement.
TTGTCCAGGGAGCTGATTGGTCCAGAATCCAAGCCTGCAGTTTAAAGGCCGGCTCCTCCCAGCTCCTGCGGGCTCTCCTCTCTACCTCAGCCGAACTGCCAGCATTTCAAGTTTCTGTGATGTTAAATAAAACCTTTGAAGGAGGGAGTCTAATTGTCATGTTGCACAGAGGTTGTTTTAGGACAGAAGGAACTCTCTGGAGCAAAAATAAATATCTCTGAAGAGCTCTGATGCAGCCCAGGAGTTATCAGGCGGGTGGCCGCTTTACTCCAAACAACTTCCCCTGTATGAACCTGAAACTGTGTGTGTTATCTTAAGGATGTGAAGAAGAACACAGAACATTAATTAACATTAGATCCTCGCTGATCCTGTTGTCGCGTCCGGAGATTTAAATAACCAATGAAGTCAGGATGCTGTGACTCATGCTTGAGTGCACACATCGTCTCTCTTACTTCACCCAGCAAGTATCGATTGCTGCTGGGAGATTGCTGCAGGTGATGTAATTGATATTTTCCTCATTAAATGTCCGTTTCTTTTTTGATTCATCGAAAAGTAAATTCTACTTTTCATTTTATTCCGCGCTTGAATGTCATCAAAGTCCTTTCTCATGACACTCCTCCGCTTCCGTTCCATTCCGTAGCTAGCAGGGAAGATAACGAGTGTAATTACTCAGGAGTGAACGGCGCTCACCTCTTCAGTGAGGAGAAAATCAGCAGTGCTGAGTTAGTGGGAAAGTTCAGCTCCCCACAGAGACGAGGCCACAGCCGGCGTCGACTATTCTGCTGACCCACGCCACAGACAAGGCACCGAGCACACAGGAGGGACTGTGACTATCATAACAGCAGACTATGGTTTATTAAGGGAGGGGAAAATCTAATAGCCAGGATGTAACCTGTGCTCACAGGTGCTTTGTCCCCAACTTCCCCCTAATAACTGCAGTCTGCGCTGCCTAAATGTTTCAGATGGTTCTTTTTGTGTGTGTGCAGAATCTGGATGAAACTTATAAAGGTACTCCAAAGTGCACATTTCAGGTAAAAAACGTATGAAAAGTGAACATGAAAGATCATTTTAAAGCAATCAAATGAGAAAAGAAAACAAATGTGTATGAAACGAATACGGATAGAAATGGTGACAACTTGACAGAGAATTGTACAAGAGCACATATTGATTTATGTTCCTGCTCGTCTTCCTTGTACCTGTGTGTAAACGTGTCAGCTGTCTCCGCTACAGCTGCAGTAAATCTCATCGTTTTGATTCTTTGAAGGGGAATTATGCAAATAATTGTAAAATGACGGTACGTGAAGGATGCCAGATTTGCACCACACACAAAGCGCACACAAGCAAGTTCCCTCGTTGTGCCGTGGCTCTGATGGGAGGAAAGTCAGCATTCAGCTTTTTAACACACTAATGTGTTTGGTTTAATAGCGTGAGTGCAGACTGTGTAATAGATTCCTTAATCAGAAATCCTGCTTCGATTGGAAAATAATTTGTTAAAAATCTTTTTTTTTTTTTTTCTTGCATCCGAAAACCTGTAATGAATTTCCAGAAAACCAAAGCTGATCAGGCAAAACAGCCTAAAGCAACTGGATTTGGGTTTTAGCACTGGAACTTTTTTTTTTTTTTTTTTTTCAAAAACAGACTCCAACTGAGAGATGGCGGTTTGTCACTTTGTTCTGTTGTCGGATAAACAAGGAAATGAATAAGATGTGTTTTATACTTCATATTCTTGTTACTCTAAAACTCATTACATCTTCGAGTGCTGTAAGTGTTTGATACCACCTGTGTTCAACACCTGGATTGGGTTTAGATGGTTTCCAAAAGAGATTGATGAGACAGACAGTTGCCGGGCTGGAAGAGACGGCATGAAATCGAGCTGTGTGCTCCGTCAACACGTTCTCACTCGCAATTATTCAAACACAGGAGCTCGGTCCTTGGCCTTGAGCTTCAAACTAAAATGTTCTACCTACCTTTTGCACGTGAAGGGCTCTCCAGTCAAGTATCTGCAGTCAAGTAAGGAATAATACACTATGTCTGGTTAGGCAAGTAAAGCTTGCTGACAAACACTCATGGAGTGTTATTAATGTTTGATTAGGTTTAGGCACAAAAACTACTTGGTAAGTGTCCTGGTTACACCTGGGAAAAGATCACAATTTGGTTAAAAATAATGCTTCTCAGTTTTGTCTATTTACTACATGACATAAGTGTTTCCCTCACTTCACATGAGTGATTTATTTACATACTTTAAATTGCTTACCTAACGAATCACTCTCAAGTCCAGTGAATGACCATCCAACAATCCCAACCAACCCCCAACTCTGACTTTTTTTGCTCTTTATAATGTTTTTTTTTTTAACCTTTTATAACTTGAATAAGCTCTCCACAAGCCTACAGTGGCACCATCTGTTGGTTATATCTCCAATGGCAAGGAAAAATTACATTCTGGGGACTTTTAGAGTAGAGACACCTTTATTCAAAATCTTCCGCAAAAGACATATTTAGATATATTAGTTTATTAGATATTTAGTTTTTGCTCCATCGACGTGATATGTCATGTACTTATTGTCAGTTGCTTTAGACAAAAGCTTCTGCTAAATGCCCTAAATGTAAATGTTAATGGAAGTTACTGAAAACAAAGTAGAGAATTAGACAGATAATCTCAGCTCACATATGGGTTGATAACTCTGGCGCTGATGTTTTCAAAAACCCAGTCAGACCAGCGTTCATGTGAGTGATATAATATTTCTTACTAATATCACTTCATTTTAATACAATTGTTGGTGCAAGCATTGAATTTGTTCACAAAAGTATAAAAGTTCACCAAAGTAGAACTATTGAGTTGACAGAGTCTTCAATGGAGGGAGCTACAATGTGAAAAATCTTAATTCTGGTGTGCCACTTTTTGGTCTGACCGGGCGCTAACGCTGACAGTGACTGTGTGCCATGCATCCGTGACACCCTCCTCACACTGTGACAGTAACACAGACTCTCGGATGGAGCGGAGGTTTGGTGACAGGCTAGTGAGGCTGAGATGGAGGTGGGTGTCGGACTGAAGCTGTCGTGCTCGCGTTTTTTGCGACTTTGTGTGCCACAGCCACACTGTCAGTCGGAGGGGACTGGATGTAAACTGTTCGGGTGGTTGAGCAGGGTGATGCTGCGCTGGCCTCCATGCAAAACCTGTTGAAACACACACTAAACTTATTCAATCTGTCCTCTTTCCCCATCATTTGGCTTTAAACCTTTTACCCAGTCATCCTTCTCATCTTACTCAACAGCTCCTTCACACTGTTTTGGTACTTAGTTTTCAATCACTTTGCCTGAGAGTTTTTCTCTTTTCCCCATTCATCTCCCTCTGGAGAAGCTTGACTTTAATGTCTCCAGCAGTGATAGCTCCCTTGTTATCTGTTAAGAAGGTATTTAAGCTTTTATTTTTGGGAAATGTAATTGATTTGAATTGATTTTTTTTCATTTTAATACACTAGAGAAATGAATACAAATTGGTACAATGCAGCAGAGGCTTTGATTTCTTGGTTATGTCAACCACAAAATAGTAACAACCTTCCGAAACAGACGTTACGGCCCCTGATGAACTGCAAATCAAATCATATAGAGAAGTAATCGAGAGTTGGGGCCTCTACGAAAACTTTAGGGTTTAGTGAGATTTTGGTGGCAATAAAAAAGAATATAGAATATCACCAGCTTTATCCTTTATTGTTGCTTTACTACTTGTAAAGAAGTTACCTTTCTGTGAAACACTTGTGAAATTAGCTCAAAACATTTCACATCCCATTCAAAGCTGCTGTTGAACCATTTGGAGTACAGGCACGGTTTTGGGCTCTTCTGAAAGGTTACAGTCTGATTTCTCCCCAAACAGAGAAGCTGTGTGAATGCCTCTGGCATTAATCTATAGGAGTTTGAAGATACTGAGTTATTCATTTCCTGTCACTGTCCTTATTAGCTGGAAAACTCAATGGGTCCACATGTTTTTCTGATTAAATATCCAGGTGCCTGTGTGGAAAAATGTCATTCTGTGACCTCAAAATACCTCTGATTAAGAATAACAGGATCATTGAACTAATTATAGTTCTTTATCTCCTTATTTACATTAACTTTGGTCATGTGTTATAGTAAAAATAAAACTGCTTATATAAAGATAAGATTGCATATAATACACATACTTGCATGCAGAGTCGTCAGCTGGTAACATCTTTCCAACGACCCGCCCTGCAACCCCCTCACCATTATCATACAATGTGCAACAGTAAACTTTTTCTCTTTAGTATTCAGATTGCATCCCTGACAGATAAACTCTAATTATCTACACAATGGTCCACTATAAGATTCACTTTTACATTGATGGTGTCAAGGGAGTACAGCTTTACAAAATCAGCGTTGCCTACACACATGAAATTGTCACAGTGGTGTGATAAAACGTTAATAGCAAGACGGGCGTCCCTTTGAACGCCATAGTATGCAATGATTGGTGTCATTATGTACTTAACTAACATTGCAGTAATTGCGGTAACATGCAGTGGACGGGTACAGTCTGTGCCTCCTGGACAATTATTCCAACTAATGTAACTTAATGATATCTAGGAGCACTGTAACACTGGTGATTAGACTAAATGCCAATCTATCTGAGCTAATAAGGCCACATGAGAAATCCATAGCATTTAAATGTCTCTGCAATGTCACACGGACACATTACACTGACAAAACACAGCCCAGGATATATAGGGGTTGACAAATGCTTTTAATCATCATGCAGAAGATAGATGATGGTGTTCAGTGCAGTGATGGAAATAGAAATCAGTGTCACTTTATTAGGAAGTGGTTTGTCTACTATAACCAGCCCAGCTATCTTATGGTAATGTAGGATACACAAAGGGAAATTGCAATGGAGGGGACTGAAATGGTCAAATGGAATATATCAGGTAGGGTTATATTGTATAGAGAAGCAACAAGAAAGATTATTATTGTTATTCCTGCAGTTCATGAAACTTCAATAACAAACGTTAACCTCTGAAAGCTCTAGATACAAACAAGACCACCTCTTTTTCTCACATCCAGTGGGTTGGACTGATGTGCAGCTGGGCAGACCTATCACACTGATGGAGTGCTCGTCCATATTGTTGGGTAATCTCAGATCCCCCATAACGAGGAATGAATGGTACCATTTGAATCTCCCTCACACCGGCGGTCATGGCCCCTCTTCCTGCTTTGAGGTTAAGTCATGCTAAAGATGCCTTGATGTCAGGAGCATCTCGGGGTGATCAGGTGTTCACAAGTGTGGGAAAGATCTTATCAGGATCTATTTAAGTCCTGCTGAAAGGAGCTATAAAAGCTCTGCGTGTTTTCAGGACGCGAGCGCTGTGAAAAATGAATTGTAGAAAAGAATACGGATGCCACACCTGGAAAAGGCTAACCTCATGCCTATGTTGACGTGTGGAAACCACTGACAGATGATGTCTTTTTGTTTATGCCATAGGGAAGCAAAAGTGATGCTCTCGTTGCGCGCTGTTTATGTCTTCAAAAAAGTTTTTAAAAACTCCAGCGCAGCTACACAAACAGCACCATGTTGCACTGGCTAAATCCCCAGTTACCATATCAAAAACCCAAAGAGACGCTGGGAGAATTCTTTGATGGATCACAAAGGCTCAAACTAGGATGACAGTGCAGAGAGAGCTGAGCTGTGGCTCCCCTGGATCCCGTCTCCTTCTCTTCATCAGCGGTTGCACAATGAGCCTCTTCGTTGGAGGACGGACCTCGCTTATTACTTATTTACAGATATCACCGCAGCAACGGCGAGCGTGCAGACAGTGCCTCGTCGTTGAAATGAAACAAAGAATTATCCAAAAAAAACAAAAAAAAAACTGTCGGACAATCTGAGTGGAGAAAGCAACAAACACTCTCTCATTTTTTCAGCACTGACAATGAAGTAGCCAAAGAACAATTTACTCACCTCCCCCCATTGTTATCAATGAAGTTGGTGTGGCAGCTGACAATGGAGAGAAAACAAGGATCCCAGCCTTGACAACTGGCTCCCTTCTAAGATGTGAAGCCTGTGCTGGATAATGAGCCTGCAGCCCTGAAGGCAAGAATTGAAAAAGGGAAAAGCTCCAAGTTCTATACATTAGTTATAAGGTTAAAAAAAACAGCAGGTTAGATGTTAGAATATATCTTGCCGCATCATAAACCTCTACTCTGTTTTCCTGATAGCTCTTTAACAAACGTTGTTTCGTGACGTATTTAAAAGGGGTTGAGGTTGAGGTTTGATTTTATCACCCTACCATTTTATGTGAAAGGATAAAAGTGTTTCCCTTTTATAAATAGTCATAAAAACAGAGATATCCATGTCAGATGATATACAGATTCATTTCTCATAAGATTATTAAATGTATATATTTTTAATACAGCTGTGACTTTAAGTACAAACTGCTTCTCTCTCTGAAGCATTCATTTCAGTGTCTCACATTGTCATTACCCCAGCCAGCGCTGTCTCGCAGTCCTGACACTCACGACAAGAAGCAGCCAGATGCCTTTCCTATAACAGGTTGACACAGAGCCAGTGGCCTCATCCAAATTCCATTTCTCACTGCACTCACAACATTTCTGTCCCTGACTGCTGCCACAATTGCTTAACAGCGCGACGGAGCAGGTCGGACGCTATCACGGCTGTGTTTGTCATTTGCTTGTTTGTCGTTTAGTTTCTCTTCACCGTGGAGCAGGCGTTGCTGTCACCACACCACTAAAACACGCCGCTGGCCAAGCTAATAGTCTTGGTTGCAAATGACCACCAAAGCTGATGGCGCAAGCGTTGGCCCCCACAGCTAGGTGCACATGGCTTAACTGCCTGACCCCATTAAAGTTTTGCCAAACGTGCCTGTTTCCTTCAGTTGAAGGTGGAGAATGAGTCTCACTCCCAGCTCATCAAATACTGATGCTTTGGGTTGCAAATTCAAACTCAAAACATCTGTATTTAACGACTCAAAAATCATATATATTTTTGCCCAGAATCAGCTCCCCCACCTTCTAGAATAGGCCTCTGGTTAAAGGCACGGCCCAGCCTGCTCCAGCACAATATCAGGTTTTGTAAATTTGACATCGATGCTCTCCCCTGTGCAGACAGTCCTGATTGATTGAGCATTCAGTCAGTCTGGACTCTGCATATTCCCAGAGTGAGACACTGACAAAAAATATCAAAACAGGATGCAATGTGCAAAACATGTAACCCCTGTTCTCTGACAACTTAGATAATTAGAGTCCTCGAAATTCAGCAAGACATTATGCTTTGTTTGTCCATGTCCGAGGACCCCCAGGAGTCTGTGAGGGGGTTATTTTCACAGTAATGTCGCTCATAAGTAACACTTCGCCAGAATGTATGACTATTTGGTCTTCTTACATTTCAAAAGCTTTGTCAGATGAGGGATCTGTGGTCTAATCTGTGTCAGTTTTGGGTCCTTGATGTGAAAAAGTTTGATATCCAATGCTCTGACATATAAGAATCAGCTGTCCATGCCTTACAAAACCAGTTCATGATGCAACAATAATGCAAAATAAAGATTTGTTAGGTTTAGGCTCTAAAATGACTTGGTTAGGAAAAGATCATGGCTGTGAGCTAAAACAAGTAGGCTATTTTGTTAAGATCAGGGACAGGAGGGGAAGAGCGAAAGCAGATTGATCGTCAGGTAATCCACTGCTGACGCCATCATTCTCTCGGACGGATCATTTTTTGGAATATAAAATTCAAAAACGGGTCACAAAAACTTTGGCAATCCCCCTGTTATACACATTAAAGGTTACACGTATTAGGAGACAGTCTGGGTATATAGTCATGGACATGGTTGACAGTCAGTGGAAAAAGGAAACAAACAGCGTTACGCTTTTCCCCTTTGCATTAGGAATGCTTTGGTGTCAGTCTCAAACACAGATGCTTTCATGTAAGTGTCATAACTGGAAGGCAATACAGGCTGTGAGTCATGATATTGGTTCAACTGAAGATAATGTCAAGAGAGCATCTTCAGTAGTGAGACACCTGACTCATAAGTAACTTAAAGTATTCATCAGCCCAGATTTGGCAGATACAAGTTAATTTCATCTGGCAAAACCGCAAACATGCTTCGTCTTTGCTGTATAGAATACTGTTGGTTAAAATCGATCATGAAACATGGTATAATGTGTTATTCATAAATCTGTCACATATCAAAATCAATCATTGTCGAAGCGGCTAAAAGACATAACTAATTGCTGCTCATAACGGAGTGACACAAGCAGTATTGTGCCGCCTTCCTTCATCCTTTTAGTTTTCATCACAATTTCGGAATTTAGAGCAGTGGAAGGAGAAGCGGCGGCCATATGGTGATGCTGAAGGACGTATTGCACAGACTTGAAAATAAGATTTGCAGAGCGTGGTGCATCTTCAAAGGAAATCTGAAAATCAGGGCACAAAAACATGCAACACACTTAATCGTCAGGGGGTGTTCTGCAGGCAACGAATGCATTTGGATCATAAACCCATTTTAATACACACAATGATCAGCAGTGTTATCGAGGGGTACCGTAAAATTCACGCTTGAAGTGAGCATTTGGGGAATAACAACACTCTCATTGTGCACGTATAGTTGCAGTCCAGAGTAAATTCTGCACACTAAAAGCAAAAATCCAGCCTTCTTTTTTTTTTTCTTTCAGCTACACAAAGTATTTTCCTCAGTCGCCACTTTGGAAACGGCATGAACAAGAGCCATTGGTCACAGGGGGTTGTTTATACTCGGTACCATTTGGCAGGTGAGATTATCCTGGAGAGTGTTTCGAGGCACACCGTGTTACTTACTCAAGCCAAAAAGACACAGTAAGAGCCTCAGTGCAGGCACAGCTGGCCAGCTTTCATGTGCCTCTGGGCTTATGTAAATACCCTCTATGGGCTGAACATTGGTAAACAGCCTTATCACCTTCCCCACCAGGTTTGCACGTTGCATGTTTCTCCTTTTTTCTCTTTCTTTTTTCACTTCGCCTCAAAGGATGTTAGACAAGTGATCGTGTTGGCCTTGTAGCCCACACAGATCCAAAAGGGAAATTAAGCATGTAGAGGGAAGGCTTCTTTTTAAGCTCCGACTTGTACCAGTAAAGGTAAAAACGACTTAAAGCATCAAAGTAAATTCAGATGAACTAAAACTAGTGTGGTACTGAGAGAGTAAATTCAGTTAACAAAAGCTGATTTCCTTTAAGACTATTACAGTAAATACCAAAGGAGACATGCGATTTGAATTTTTAGGTTCATAATTCTATTTTGGGTTAATACTAGAAAAAAGTTTTCATGCTTTAAAGCTTTAAATACACATCAGTTCTCTCATACTCTCCAATACTGCAACCATGTTTATCCCCCTCTGTCTGAAACGCTCTGTTGTAGCTCCCGTCTCTTTAAGGCCCCCACTACTGAATACCTGCTCTCCCATGATTGGTCAGCTCACACACGCCTGAGCCAGCACCGCTTACAAAAGAGCAACTGTGCTAAATCAGTTCTGACATGCTAACCCGCTAGATACAAATTAGGCTCATGTGTGACTTTGTGAGGTAGTGTGATGTCAGGAAGTCACATAATAAGAGGCTGGACTACTGACGAGGCGTTTCAGGAGCCATGTTTTTATGTGGGAGAGTGGAACACTCATAAAGCACTGAAAGGGCGGTATGAGGGCTCTAAAGCTCTAGAAGTAGGTTATACTTGGTTTAAGCTCTCAAAGGAAAACTGCAATATGCCATCATTTGGCCTTTATCTTCCTATTTTTTCCAGACAGTATTCAGCATTTTAAACTGTGAAAATAAAGGAGAGGTGTCTGGTTTTGCACAGGAACTACAGGAAGATACGTCTGCTTTAAAGGTGATGCTGTTATTCATGTTTATGGCCATATGATGAATATTGCTGATGTGTGTGAGGCGCTGTGATCAATGCTTTGGTGATCAGTTTGACATCCGTTTAGAGCATTTAGGCTCAGTGACAGCTGAAAGAGGTGCAGACAGATGGCTTCATCACATTGTTACATTTATAATTTTCAAGAAAAAAAAAAAATCAATCAAGCCGGCGTGCAGTGAGGCGTATTTATGATCCTTTTAGTGTTTCCACGACTATAACGCGTCTGGCATGTACTCGGTGTCGCGCATGTTTTGATGGTGAGCATCGGGATTTTCTTACATGCTTATGACAACAATTTTCTTCTGCAAAACAAGTTCTGCGCTCTCTACTTGGGCAGCAGACAAATGTGCAGGAATTTCAATGTGAGCATTAATGTGTGAAAGTGTGCTGTTAATTCACGCTGCCAGTTTACGGTTTGGTGCACACACACACACACACACACACACACACACTTACACACACACACTTACACACACACACACAAACACGTGTCATTTAATATTACCTGCAAAAGCTACTCTGTTTGCTCTCCATTTGCATCATCATGCATATCATTATATTAGCTAGAATCATATCCGTATGTCTCTTCTGGGCTTCTGTAGAAACATGGCGCTGTGACACGGTAGACTCCGCAGAAGATAACGAAAACACAGTGATTCTTAGTTTCATGTGATTATGCGCTAATTATTCTACTATTATTCATTACCGTGAATATGACACTCAATATCTGCTCATAGAGCCCCCCCTAAATCCTACACATTGCACCTTTAAACAGATTAACTTGTAGCTCAACATGTTCAAGCGTCATTTCTTCAACCATCCATGAGGGGATTCTGACACCTGACAATATTCATGTGAAATAGAAGGTCTGTTAGTGGGTAATGTCGTGTTTTAGCAGTAAAATGAGCATCACATCAGTGGGAAATATGTTGACTTGTTTTACTTACTTACAGGAGATCCATTAATGTAACTTATCAGTTCTCTTATGGACAATCTGTAACCAATGAACAGGTACAATACTTTTAAATATTAATTGTAAATGTGATTCAGGAAATAATCATGTGTGAAGTTATGCATAATCATTTCTTTTCACAGTGTTAGTGTGACTTGGTGTGAGCCCAGAAAAAAAACAAGAGTGTAAAGTCATGTGAGTAATTTTAATTGCCTCGAAGAGAATGTACTGTTTCTCCAAAGAGTGTTGACACAATTAAATAAAGAAAAGCAACAAACTGCAAAAATGAAACACCCAGAGAAGAAGATATTGGTGTCACAAGGACAGAGACAGCAAGCGTTGGGGTATAAAATGAGTGTGCTTTTCCTCCTGATTGAGTTGCTCTATGGAGATTTGATTTTGCTGCACCTGCTTTTGGCAATAAATCCTGATCATCATTGAACTCTGTTTGACTTTATATGCTTATACAACCAGCGTGGCTGTAAGTCTTAACCCATCTCAATCCGATCTGGCAAGACAGTTCTGATCTTGGGAACCAGTAGAAACCTGATCTAGGACCGTGTTTCTGTTTAATAAACTGCACGTTCCTGTCGGTAAGCAGACGCTCGTAAAACGACTCCACTGCACTCTACTGTAACTTCTCCTTACAGTGACTTCAACACAAAATCATTAATTATGCTAATCCGCAAGTTAATAAACGGCCGCTGCATCCAGAGAATCTAACTTATTATCGATCATCTGCCCAGAATTGTAGCATTGTCGTCATTAGGCAAGGCATTAATTTATTCTATTACACTCTGGAATGTCATTACACATTCACACTGTGTGACTAACTGGAAAATTAGCATTCTTGAAGCTTAAACACATGCCTCTCTCTACTGATCAGCAAATGTTTGCCAATTACTAAACTTGTCTCTGTCATGCTATGTCTCTGTCATTAACCATAGTGGAGTGAGGCTCTTCACAGAACAGAGGAATCAAAAGCCCATTAACACTGTAATCACAGTTTAAATGTTCCCATTGTAAGTAGTGGGGATCGCCTTTGTCATGATAACCGTGATAAATGATCCACACACTTACTGTTTGGAACACGACACACCTTTGATCCATGTCTGGGCACAGTGTTTTTTTTGTTTTTTTTTCAATCATCAGGCAATTTAAAGCTGCTATTGTTGGCCAGCATGCATGTAAAACTAAGCCAACTCTCCATAAAGCAGTGGGCACTGTCGACAAATGAACAGCGAGCACATGGGAATGCCAGAGTAGAAGATGGGAGAAAAAGCTGCAGCTCTCCGTTTACAGCCCAAAGCGAGCCTACGACGGGGTCCACTCTGTAAAAGAGGAGACATGCGCGGTTCTCACAAATCTATGCTGTGATCCGCTTCATTGTAGCTTTTCAAAGCATGAAACACACGCAGCCTCACCCCACGAGCTTCATGAAAACAGACACTTAGTGCTTAACGAAGGATTGACCTGTTGATATATTGACATTTAAGCTTCTTGCGATGCCAGAATGCCGCCTCTTCAGGAGACTTAAACCGTGGATCAGTACATACACATGCTCATGTGTAACTGTTTCGTGCCCTTTCCTGTTTCACTGCAGTGTACTGTAACCTGGGTTACGCGTGTGCTTTCATCAGTTTGGTAATTTTGTGTTTTATTTTGGTGTTGTGTGTAATTTTGGGCTGACTACTTGCATTTACTGCTGCACAGAATCTTTTTATTATTTCAGAAAATAACCTGAAATGTAGATCCAGGGAAACTGTCTGTACACCATTTTTGAATATTGACGTTTCTTGTTAGGCTGTGAACTCCAGTGGCCATAGTAATTATTAGGGCAGCAAAGGAGGAAGTGAGGTGAAGTAGTAAAGAGCCAACGGTCTGCACAGAGAGGAGCTTCACAGTGAAAACAAAAGTCAACAGGAAGTTATTTCAACTTACTGAAATAGTAAAATGATGTTGTGTACATAACAGAACTTAAGTTTTGTAGGTAACATTAAGTTCTTACCTGAAATGATACGATTAATGTAGATGTTTTAAAGAAGTTTTAGTGCCTAAACATAAACAAAGCAGTTATCTCACATCCCATTGGCTGTTCATCTCGCCACTTCAGGCTACAACAGCACATAGGACTATCAATAGTTTGTGAAAATCTCGATAGCTGGCTAGCTGGCTTTTCTAGTCGTTCAACATATCATCACATTATATTGGCTGTTTTTCAACCGTACAGAATCAAATCACAGTCACAGTGCCTCAGTGGGCTTTATAATCTGTACACAGTGAACAACATCCCCTGTCCTTAGACCCTCGATTGGAGTGAGGAAAAACTTTCCATTTAAAAAAAAAAACCTTTGAACAGCGGAAAAAAAGATGAAAGAAACCTCAGGTTAGCTTTCTGGCTAATTGCTGAGCCAAATGAGCTGAGCCGACATATTTTATCTATTTATCTATCTTTAAGTTGTATCTGAGGTTCGGCCTATTTATTGGAGTAGTGAACAATATTTGCATTCCATAAGGACATTATGGGAGAAAACACTCTCCAGAATATTCTCCAGAATACCCTCGAAGGTGTTAGGTAGTTGCATTAACACCTTATTATCACGTTAACTTTGATAGCCCTTATATATATATATATATATATATATATATACATACACACACACATCAATATCAATCATTTTAACATGCCCACCATCAGTTATCACCCCACACTTCCAGTTTGCTTTAAAAACACAGACAGGAACACATATTTAACTCACACAGCACAGATTGAGATAGTACGTTACACTCAGTTAGTGGTGTGATGTTTGCAGCTTTTAAGCAGCAAACTTGTTTTCTCACCACCTGTACTGTTCGTGTGAATAAAACCTGGGAGATGTTACTTTTGTACCAGTCGTTGAAAAGCCCCTCTTTAATTGCATCTTCAGAGGATTCTATTCTTTTTCTTTTTTTTTTCACTTTGCACGCTCCAATGACGCTGAGCAGATGAGCATATATCTCTTGCGTCAATCCGAATACATTATGATGAAATTACCCGAAGGTTACACTGACATATTCTGTGCTTTTCTAACCCATTTTGAATTTTCAGACAGACAAATGAGGTCAAATTAGCCCTGGTTACGATAAAATATACATCTGTCTCTTATTTGTCAGGTCACATTTTGTCATCACTAACATTTTATTTTGCTTCTGTTCCCTTAATTTATACAAAATGTCCGACACGAAGCAATTTTTCTTCTGGTCCAAGCTCAATATAACTGTACTTGACAGCCGACTGCTCCATGGCAGGTATTACACTATTAAATACCTCGGATGATAAACAGTATACAATAAAAAAGGAACAAAAATAAATCTCAATAAATTAGTCAAGATGACAAATACTTAGCAAGATGACAAGAAAACACTACACACAATGAAAAGCAAGGAAACAGGCTGCCTCTTAAGCTACAGCGGGATAAAGAGACTTATGCTTAAACCTTTTTTTATCTCTCTTTAACAGTCGCCTCCCCACCAATATGACACCAGTGCCTGGATGGGCCACAAGCAGAGAAACTCAAAACGATCATATTATTAAGTTATAATGTCACCTGAAAGAACAGCTGTTTCACATAAGTAGGTTAGGACGACTGTATTTGCAGCTCGGCTCCTGTTGTGCTTTCCTGGCAAACACCCACGAAGAAAACATCAGAATCCGCTCAACTGCCAAAACCAGCTTTGTGTTTGTTCTGTGATGTATTGAAATATATAAAAAAAATAGAATATTAAGTTTTAATGTGTCATTGTCATTTGCTTCCTGTAGGCTGACATTTTAATTTGAACATATTATTTCCTTCTCTGATTCTCTGCAAGACTTTTCTTGGTCTGCACATCTTTAACTATGTTTGTTATAATCAATAAACAATCATCTCTTTGTCCTCCAGAATGCATGCATTATGCAATGGAGGGGTGCTATGTTTTATACCTGACTTGTATTTTGTCTAAAAAGTGGGGGGAGGCCTCTTCAAACCGGTGCCTGTCTGCCCGAGCTGACAGCTTGTCAGTCAGTTTTCTCCCTGACATGTGAAAAGCAGGAAGGTCAAGAAGGAGATTGGTGGAAATCAATTTTCATTCATCCCCACTCTCTCTGCAGATACAGTAGATCTACACAGGACTTGCATTTCACCTCTGAAAAAAAGAGAAATAAGATAGCTGTTTGGTTTTATGCACGAGAACCCTCATGGCCTCATAATGACTGACAATGTCCGTTTTTCTTCTAGAATCAATGGAGCAAAGTTGTAAAATCCTTTTCTCTCTGTCAGAAAAAGCGATAGCTAAACTGTGAAACTGACCCAGAAGTCAGCAGCAGTTTTTCAGGTGTACTGTTGCATATTTCATGTACGGCATTACATCATCCCCATCTTCCCACAGAGCTTGTTAAATTTCGTTTTTCTAATTTTGGACCTCGTGTACAGCCACCCTCACTAGCCGCATCGCATTGCTCTCATGCAGCAGCTTAGGTTGTAATTATCCACATGGACAGGTTATTGGACCGGCGTCTGTGAGTAGCAGGCGTCTCGCTTGGACTACGAATCTTGATCTCACATCGCCAAACATGTCGAATTAAAATATGATATTGGTTTGGGGATTTCACAGGATGGGGCCCTTGTAATCTAAGTCTGCCTGAGGGTCTCCTATCAATCTCAGTGTTGAATTAATGTATGGCACGATGAGGATAGTAATGACTTTTCTGTGTGATCTGGGATATTGGCCCTGCGCAAGTTCCATATCACGTAGCACAGCAGCTTTTTCATTGTCCTTGTTTGATGTTCTGATGGGGATTTGATCTTGATGGACCACAAAAAAAAAAAAAAAAAGAATTATAACCGCGCCTGATACAAGATTTAAGAAAAAAAAAAAAAAGTTCTGCATGTACAATTCATTTTTAAGGAAAAGTTATGAAAATGGTGAAATTGTAAGCAGAAATACACGAGATTCAGCCAAGCTAATAAAGAATGATAAGGTAGGTGTGTGTGTGTGGGTGTGGGTGTGTGTGTGTTTTACTGACAAAGTGAGCACTTGCATGGAAAGTGAGGACATCTGGTCCCCACAAAGGGCGGTTTCAGGGTTAAGATTTGGTTTCAGGGTTTAGGTTTGAATTAGGTTCAGCTGTGCCCCGGTGGCTCACCTGGTAGAGCGGGCGTATGGAGACCGTGTCCTCGCCACGGGGTTCGATTCCGACGCATGGACCTGTCCTCTTCCTGTTTAATGTTGCCTGTACTGTCAAATAAAGCACTAAAAGGTTACGGGTATAGAAGTAAAAGTATGTGTGGTATTTTTAGGTGTGATTGTTCAACCCCCATCTGAAAAATTCAGCTCAATCCCAATACACCCCTCACCTCTACCACTTAGCCCCAACCCTCTGTTTCACATGTTCACACCTAGGGGTACTATGTCTTCATTCTTGTTGGGATGGATGGGTAGGGTCAGTTGTTCGGCCTCATGGACCTTCAGAACTGAGATTTTTAGAGCCGCAATTCAAACTGAGGGTTATGCGAACTCTGTTGGTTCAATATTTAAGGTCCTTTTCTTGATAACAAGCATAAAAATAACAACGACCAATTTGCTGATGTCTCAGTGGCTAACTAGATGGCTAGCTAACACTAAATTGTTGTTGCAGACTCGTACGTGCCTGAAATGTAAATGTAACTAAAGTCCAGCAGTGACAATTCTGCACTTAGTCCTGCTTCTCTACTGTCGGTGCAGATTGGGAGGGTAGGAGCACAGGTGGCTTATGTTAGCCTAACATTAGCGGCCAGTAATGAAGCAGTGTTATTTTTTATTTGATAACTTGCTTGTAAGTGTAAAATTGTTCATCAGATGTCATTATGATAATCCTATGATTTCAACATAACATTAGAGAAATTAGAGACATTACAAAAGCGTGATTGGTCAGCTGTAATGATGGTCCTGGAGCAATACCAATGCGTTGATATCAGTTCTTACAGAAATTAATGTGAAATTGTGTCATAATTAGCATGTTAAGTCTGGAGTTGGGGCTAAAAACGTGTTGTGTGAGGTCACAGTGACCTTAATGTTTTACCAGCAATCTCTAATTAGCCCATCCTTGAACCGGCAGAGGGACAGCCAAGCATGAGGAAGCACTGATTTGTGTGCGTCCGAGAAAATCCGATGAGCTGTGACACACAACAACATGGAATGAAATCCAAACACAGCGCTGCACTTTGCAAACATTTCTTCGACATCATTTTGGATATTTTTTGCGGAGGATTGGATTTCCTCTGTTTATTTCTCGTAATGGAGAGTCATTTACGCCCCTCAGATCAATCTCACACATTTCCTCACCAACATGTTTACTGCTTATCAGCATCACCATTAAAATCTCATCGTCAGTGCTCTAACAATCTGCAAATCATCCCAGCACTGGTTGGATACCACATCATCAGCACCTCAAGAATTGCCCGACGTTTAGGCGCAGGAGCTCATATCTCAGCAAATCGCATTATCCTAACGCTCTCGCATTGTGCAAATGGATGTATCATAACTATGTTTTTAGAGCGCACTCCAAATGTTGTTGTGCTCAAGTGGTTGTGTACGCACATCTACCTGCATGAAATACAGATCTCATGCATATTCAGTAGTTATGGAGACGATCAGATGAGTGGATGCGAAAAGGAAAACAAGATTCACGGGTAATGGCTGCTATTAGCATAATCTTAGCGTGGACACTAAGATTGTGAACTTTCATCAAAGCACAGGCAGCTCTGTCTTCTTTTGTAATGGGAGGCCTAGCTTGATTGAAAAAAAAAAACACAAAACGCTTCCTGCCTCAACGCCATTTTTTTTAGAACCTCTTAAACTCCTCTTTCTTGACAACTACAGAGTGCCGAACTGCATAAATTAAGTGTTTCAGACCGTCTATGCAACTGCTCTAACTATTAAAGGATTATTTTCACACTGTGTTAAATCAGCTTGCCACCGTATAACCACATAAATACCTGTTGTGGCTCTTTAGAAATACAGCTCTCATCTTTAACAAATAAACAGCATCCCCTCTCTGTTTTTGTGGGTTTATTTACTATGATTGAGTAAAGCACACTGCTTGAGTTCATAGATTGGGGTGTGCCACCTGTTTTAGCTTCCAGTCTGCATCTGTCTTTGTGGGTAGGTTGAATTTATGAGTTCAGTGCAAATCGAATTGTTTCGCAAACAGGAGTTTCACAGAGGTCCTGGACCGGCCTGCGGTCTTAAGAAAAGGGCGTTCATAATGCAGCAGCTGTTTAAACAATGCGAAATGCTCGGAAAGGGATCACTGGCGGCAAACACGACTCAAGCAGGATCTAACGCAGGATCCATGACTGACGGCTGCCAGTTTGACAACAAGGGAGACGGTACCTTGGTGGTTTTCTTGACTGGTTCCTGGCAACACGATGCCCAGTCAGCTAATAGGGCCGTAAAGTCAGCTGTGTGACTAAACAAGCAATTGGTAACTGTCGAACAGCAGTTAAAGTCTATGAATCACCTCAGTACCGGATTCACTACTGGATTCAGAGTGGCTGCAGTTGGCCTTGGGGTTTGTGTTTGGACCCAACACCTGCCATGTTCACTTGGATTCCTTGACATACACTAAGTATGCACAGTAAATCAATAAGTAACACTAGCTGGCTCACACTCGACTGTTACTGCAGCTTTTTCTTCTTCTTTTTCCATTGTTTGGCATTGGGCAACCAGTGTTAAGGCGCATAAGTGCCACCTATTATAACAAAACAAGAACAGACAGAAACTACTGAAGAGGCGCTGGATTATTTACACAATATTGTCAGTATTTCATTTTCACGGTTATTGTTAATACCAGTTATCGGCGACATTCAGGCAGAGCAGCCGGAAGACATTAGAGTGACAACCAGGACCCTTAGCAAAAAGTAGTATACTTGAAGTTCATTTTATTAAGTATGCTTGAGTATGAGTATAGCAAGTATACTATGGACCATGTACTTGTAGCGTAATAGAAAGTATACTAATCTAATACTTCTTCGGACTAAATTGGAACATTTTAAGTTTATAAAAGTATACTTTATGTATACTTTATAAGTTCATTTTAGGTTTACAGAAGTACACTTTCAAGTATACAACAAGTACACTCATCTATATACTACTAGTGTACTAAGTATATACTTCTAGTCCACATTTCAGTTTATTAACATTTAAGTTTATAACGGGTAATACCTCAATGCAAATGTGTGTAGTAAAGAACATTCTTATTCTGTTAATTTAAAAAGTACACTTCAAGTATACTGTCTCAGTTTTAGTATAAAATAAACATACTTGTAGCACACTTGTATAAACTACTTTTTGCTAAGGGGAAACATTGTCCCTAATTAAGTATCAGTAAATAAAGTTATATATGTGCGTGTTTGTACAGCAGTCAGTGAGTCCCAGCCCCAGAAACACTCTTCTCTCTAACATAAAACCTCCGTGCCACTCGCTCACAACTTAAAGCTGAAGATCGATTGACAGGTGGAGGGCAGGATATCATCAGTTGAAGTTAGTTGGAGCAAGCTTACATATGCACACATGACATTTAGTTTTACAGAAATGAGTAATAACTGGATTTCAATATAGAAATACAAATAATTGGATTTTTGAATCTGTCTTTGACATGGTGTGATCTTATATGGCTATAAAGGCCTTTTTTTCATTGCAGCTCGACTTTAAACCCTTGAAGGTATCCCCTCCGCTTCTCTCTGGTGGGAAATTTCTGATTTCAGAGGGTATATTTTTACATGCTATTGAACTTTGCTGCAAGTGAAACAATGGCTTACCAACAGCTTATTGGCTGAAGCCTCTTTTTATGAGGGCTGATAAAATCATAAAACCGATGGATCAGTTCTGACGCAAGCACTGGCTTATCGGGACTCTCTCATCACTTCAATGCACAGACAGCACTGGTGAAAACATAGGTGGGAGTTAGAGGGCCTGTCTCCAGATACACCCCCCCCACCACAACATCTTTCATTATGCGCTTATGAGCTTCCAGCCCAATGGGAGACATGTATGTTGCTCTTTGAAGCTACCAACGACACCTTCAAAGCTATGCCTCCTCTTTGAAGATTTCCCAGCCGTTTTCCTCCTCCATATGACATCTTTATTCAGGAGAGGAATTTAACTATGCTAATGCACATACATCACAGGATCGCGGCAGACATACGATAGCAGGTCTTGACACTTCGCGCTTGACACCTCCGAAGGGATATCAACTTTCCCTAAGATGTAGATGATGGATCGTGAACTCACCTTGTCACTCAGCGTCTTGATAATAGATGTAGTCGTTCGGTGAATGCAAGATATGAGCATTTTAAGTCAACATAGGCGTGTTCTGACACATTCACTGTGGTCACTGAGAAGACACGCTGGAGGAGACAGGGCTAAAATAAAACTCTTTAAGTCAGCTCTCAACCCTGGCCAACTGGTTTTTGTGTTCAAACATAACCTGAATCTACACAAATGTAAAGTTTCATCATATCCGTGGTGCAAAAACTTACATTGCCAACATTTATTCTGGAGAGGTTTTGAGTACTTTGAAAGGGATCTATATGTCCGTCTTTCTCTCTGCGGACAGATTTTGTCAACTCAGTAGTGTAACCCCTGGATGTCCGCTGTGTTATGTCTCTGCCATGCCAGCAGTTTCACTTTAGTCTTCGTGTTAACTTCCAACAGATCTGATGCGCTGCGTATCTGCTCCGTCCCAGCTCCGGCAGTTCGATGCCCTCCAGCAAAAATACGCAGGAAAATTCAGCTGAATTTAGCACCAAGCAGACAGGAAGTCAAGCACCGAAATAACAATATGACATCCGGTTACTTTTCAAAATAAAACACTATGTGTCGATACCAGCACACAAATCTCAAAAAAGAGACAAGCACAAGCTCTTCTGCTAATCCTTCAGTCGGGAACACTTGGTGTTGTTGTTTTTATAACACATACCTATAACTGTGGTCGCGAGTTATTATGTGATTAACGCTGGATCTCCTCGGCCTTGCGACACCAGCTGTCGACCGTACTGCATCGTGGCGGACTCAAAACGCAACCGGTGGGGTTGCCCGACGGCGGAGCAAAACCAGATCGGAGCTGTAACGTAGCAGACACATATCTGGTGGAATCTCATGGGTTCAAGATGCAGTCATGAAACTTTAGAGGTGTGTAGTTGAGTTAAAAATGAAGGCAGAGTTTGGAGATGGGTGTGGGCCGAGCAAGGGTGCTGAAAGTAGGGGTGTAGGAAGTAGGGAAGGGACAATTGCTTTATGTCCCTGGACAACGTTGATCACTGCATCACAGCTTCAATAATTCCTGTCAACTCATACACACCATCTTGCTTCAGGAAACTCACTTCTCTCATGTTGTGTACATTTAAACCAATCACACCAATTTGGCGTCACACCTGGTGTGATCCTCTAGTTAGCAACATGGCTCTAGGGATGTCAATCTGTTTGTCGCTCCACCACTTCTGAGGATGAATCCAACTGGCTGGTGGCTCACTGATCCCCCGACATTTCCTGTTGTGTCTCTTGCAGGTTAATGTTTTAACGTATCCTGTGATAAGCTATCACAACATTTTGTACAGACTTTTATTGTTTGACAAGATACATCTTAATGTCTTTGGTGGCATGGTGGCACAGCGGTTAGCACCTCTGCCTCACAGCGAAAAGGTCTCAGATTCCACTCAAGGCTTTCTCTGTGAAGAGTGCATGTTCTCTGCATGTCTGTGTGGGTTTCCTATGGGTCCTATGGCTTCCTCCCACAGTCCAAAGACATGAAAGTTAGGTTGGTGACTCTGAGATGCCCATAGATGTGAATGTGAGTGTAAATGATTATTTATCTATATGTCAGCCCTGTGATGAACTAGCGCCCTCTCCAGGGTGTAACAACAACCCCTCGCAACCTTGCAAAGGATAAACAGTTACAGATAATGGATGGATGGACTTTGGTGATCCCAAGAATTAATTTTAACTTTGGAAAAACCCTTACTTTTATCCCTTTTTAACCCTTATCACCATCATCAAGACTTTTGTTTCTGATCACATACCCGCAAAACTAATGGCCGTCCCATCAGCCTCGGCTGTAGTTCATGTTTAGCAAATGGAAACATGCAAACATGCTGAACCAAGATGTGTAAGCATTAGCTTTGAGAAAGACTGTGCCTACGTCCCTGACAGATATTCTTCTTTCAGTATGCTTATTTGAAAAATGACAAAAACAGTGAAAGAGAATCAAAAAAGATGGTCTGGTTTTAAATTAAACCGTCCGTGTTCTACATGAACTTGCCCTTCAAATGGACTCAGCACTTCTGCAAGATAATTAAAAACAGCATGCAAGGACAGAGTTAAATGGTCACACTGTATTCACCCTCCTGCATCAGAGACAGTCCCCTTCACCTTTCGACCCCTGGAGGAATTAAAAGACACAGAATGAGATTGTGATAACATGAAGTGAGAAATAGTCATTTGGTCCTTAAATCTGTCACAAGGCCATGACTCCATTATCCTAGGAGTGGGTGTTCTTAATTGTTATTGCTTTGGTGTTCTGCATTCCCATTATGTCTGGTTTCTTTGCTGCTTATCTCTTAATTGTGCTTTTGATGCTAATCAGATCGGAAATTTTCATTTGCTGCATCGCCGGGATGGACCTCCATTGATTGCTGTTCCTCCAGTTGTCGCCCAGCCGGTGCTCGTGAAACTTCAAAATTGTATTTTTAATGCAGTCGTGCTCACAGTGATATGGTGATGCATTCAAATGAAACACACAGCAAACAAGAATTCAAAGACACAGCTTCAAGTGCAGCTCGTAGTTTGTGAGAGTAGTTTACTGCACACGCAAAGATGATTGACTTTGGGTTCTTTGAACTGTAGCACTACTTTAATCTGAGCGTCAACTGTGAAGAAGATAAGAGATATTATAGAACTATGAACCAGTGTGAAGTCTGGTTTTATCAAATTATCTTCGTAATTATGTCGTGCTCATGAAGGTGAAGCATTAACTTTTTAAATTAGCCCCAAGCATCTGCTGTGTATAATCCTGCTCAATAAATAATATTAAATCATTAAGTTAATTGTTTGATATTAAACATGCACCATTGAGTTAATAGTTTTCTTATTAATTTATGCTCAGGACTGTCATTACCAACAAGTCTTCCACTGCATGGAAGTGCATACGATGTGTAGCACCACTGCAATCTACCAACAGTGGAATCAACATGTCAGCACGAAAAGAGAAAGCTACAATTATAGATGGGTTCTTTCTTCTTGTATAAAAATCACTGTCAAGTTTGCATTTGCTGCACGGGTACGCCTCTCCAGTAACGAATGGCACCTGGATCATAAATTTACTGTACGTCATACACAGTTATGTATAATGATCAGTTGCAAATACAAAGCGCTGTATCGCAAGCAGTTGGACATGTTCCAGCGTTACTCACCAAGATGTCTGCATCCTTAAGGCCATATTTCTCCTGTCATAAAACATGTGCTTCCATGTACGTATATCATGCTGCACATGCACAACACAAACTCAGCAGGGACCAACTTGTAAAAAAGCATGAATCCAAAGCGCTGCTAGAGGTCAAAACCCTCAAGTCCAGTTGCCTACAGTACAGCACTTTGAAATACCATGACCTGGATGACTGAGAACCTTCATCGACAGTTCAGCTGTAATGCTAGAATTTACTGAATTCATAACTTGAATTTCTCCTTCCGGGGATTATAAAGCTATATTTTATCTAATCTTATTTTAGAAAGTTTCCTACCAGGCTGCCATGCTGAAAACTAATGTATGGAGGACAAAAAGGGGCTCACATTAACATTGTAGCTATATTAATAATCAAAACATCATATATTAATCCTTTAAAATGCAGGTTTAGGGATAGAATTATACCATAAACATTTGTGCATGGTAGTTACGGATAAATATGCAGCTTCACAGTTTTTCTATAGAAAAAATGTTTATATCCAGTCTGTCATAAAACATGTGCTTGCATGTACATATATCATGGTGCACATGCAGCACACAAACTCATGAAAAAGCATCAAGCCGCAGCGCTGCTAGAGGTCAAAACCCTCAAGTGGTGACTTTAAGGCAGGTTACAGTTAGGCCGTCCTAGGGTCGGATATTGAGCGTGGTTAACAACAAATCAATGCTGGAGTGAGACTCACACAAACTCTTGTCTCAAAGTCAGACAATGTTATGTGACCTTCAACCTCAACTTCACAAAGCACTGAACTTTGAAATTGTATGTAAATTTTGTCTTGTAAAAGTCTTGAAAATGAGGGTAATTTCTATGCTGACATTTTTTGTGATTTTGATATAATTGGGTCATAAAGGTGCGAGAAACGTACTCTTAATGAATAACCTTAGCAATTAACCGGTTGCCCTTTTTCCAAGATATACTTGATCTTTTTAACATCATAGTCACAAAATCTGAACATTTTTACACCTTTAATGTTGTGCCATTACATGCAACTGTGAAGAAGTGGTTTGAGACGGGTGTTACTTTGAAGATTGCCTGTCGAGTATTAGTATTCAGTGCACTGCATCAAATACTTCAACAAAAATGTTTGCGATTTGGTTGGTATTTGAGGTTGAAAGAATATTTACCTCTGTTGAAGTTTTGCTGAAAAGCTGCTTGTGAGGTAAAGAAATCAAAGGGAGGGAAAACAGACCATCTTCCCAGCGCGCCCTGGGCCCCCGGGGCAGACGCCGCTTTAACAAAAATAGATGCCGGTGCAGGTTGTTTAGCAGGGAAATGGCTTCAAAACACTTCTGCTAGCTAGCTGAAAAGCTTCAGTGAGAAGAAACTGTGACCTGTCCTTCTGAGGAAATCTTTTTTGTTTTGTAACAAAAAAATAACTTTCAAGCTTTACAAATCAGTCAACATTACACATCATTTACCACTTGTGGAATTGAGTAATCTGTACGTCTGGAGCCGAAGCAACCCTCTTTGGCTTACATGTGGTGAGATGCACGGTCAAGCAGGTGGTTGTACAGATCATGTACTGCCCGTTTGAGTCACTGATGGGACCAGTGCCGAGCTAAACTACATGAATCAGACAGATGGCTCTCCGCCAAGGGTGAAAGTCATTTTTATGTATGGACACACAAGCACACACAAACTAAAGAACGGGAGCAGACCGTCCACATGAGTTGCGCGGCCGATGCTTTCCAGCACCTGCTGATGAGCCCGAGTGGAGGAGACATTCAGGCTGGATGCCTCTTGACTTATGCATGGATTTTAGAAGTGATGGTGGTGTGCTCACCGCTTGGAATAATTGTAAAATGAGCAAGTCTTGTTATAGCAGCCATCCGATGCGTATTACCGTTGACATTTCTCGTCGGTGTATCATTTATGCGATGCAAAGTTGGAGCCCATGCAGTAATACATGTGAGCTCTTCTATTCAGGGATGCATTTCATTTAAAAACCCAGCACCGAGGTCTTAAATATTGTAGAGGGTCCAGGCATTTTCAGCTTTCTCAGTTAAATCCTTGCAGTCAACATGAGATGTGCAAATCACACTCACTTCAAACATTAACCGGCAGTGTTTTCAGTCCGTACGCGTGTTTTGTCGGTGTATTTTTGGGACTGTGCATCTCATTCATTCACACATCACCTCACAGTTGTCCCCAGCCTCAACTCTCATCTCTTCTCTGTCTGTGTGAATGGTACATTTGAGTTTTGCCTCTTGTGTGTGTAATCTGTCCTCTTTTCTTGGTCTTTGTGGCAGAGATAAGGATGTGTGGCCCCAAATCAACCCTGTCATTTACATTGTCCTAATCTGCAGCAGCATAGTTTTACTGACATTTAACAATGCCCAAAATGTTACTATCCGACAATATTGTTTTGCACTACAAAAGGTTGGTTGAGGTTTGCCCAGTTTCCAGGATTAGATGCTGGCAATTAATGTTTCTTGGAAACATAGATACATTGACATTTGTACGTACCGTAGACTTTGTACTAAACCTGTTCAAGTTACATGTTTGTAACCTGACATTCATATCAGCAGTTAGAGGGGGAGTTGGTGGAGTTACAGCTGAGGAGGCTGTCAGGCCAGCGATCCCATTTTAAGACTGTAATTCACCATTTTTAAGCATGACACAAGTGGAAATCTTTAAGGAGACGTTGGGACCATTTTCAACCAAACCTTGAGCTTTTTCCTCGCCCTTGTGTCTAAACCTTACCAGACCATAAACACATTGTCTTGAGATTAAATTGAAAATTGGACCTAAAGAAACAAACACTGACAACATTTATT
Organism: Sparus aurata; assembly: GCF_900880675.1. Taxonomy (NCBI): domain Eukaryota; kingdom Metazoa; phylum Chordata; class Actinopteri; order Spariformes; family Sparidae; genus Sparus; species Sparus aurata. Next base: position 29,311,686 of record NC_044195.1, on the reverse strand, counting down.
CTGCTGCAGGGGCGGTTCTGGGGGGGGCTGGGGGGGGGCAACAGGGGCCAGTGCCCCCGTAACTCTGAGTCTGGACCCCCCTGTGGCCCCCCTGACAGGGAGTCTGCATTAACAATACAATGACAGATTTCTTGCAATGATTTTGTTCTGAAGGGAAAGGCAGAAATAAAGTGTCTCAGCAGTTTACTACCCAATCAAAATTGCTGAAATTGTAAACACTGCTTTGCCTGAATGAGGGATTTATTTTTTTTTTTGGGTTGTATGTGCCCCCTAACAAAAAAGCCGGCCCCAACCTGGCTCCCCTATTAAAACTGGTCTAGAACCGCCACTGTTCTGCTGACATGTTGTCAGTTATTGTTTTTGTCTTTCTTGCCAGGCTGTAATTCTTCCAGTCGAACCAATCGCCTAACCAGAGTGCGCTTTGAACGATCATCAACTCAGCCTCCTACACTCTGGGCATAAATGTCTCATATCACGATGTGGATCCGTCCACATCCAGGTCCTGCTTGCTTTGCCGACATGGTGCTTGATATCATTCAGGATCCACATCCTTCATGTGTTTTCTGCCCCTTGTCTCTACTTAATGTTGTCCCCATCCACATCCGTTGCATATCTTTCAGGCCTTGAAGAGCAATCCTTTCTCTGACTCTCCTGAGGTTTCCTCCTTTTTCTTTTTGTTAAAGTTTAACTTCTTGCTGAAGAGAGTTGAATAGAGGGTGTAGTATTCTGCACAGCCCCATTGAGCCAATGTATGATTTGGAATTTGGGGATATATATACCGATCTATATAATAACATATATTTCTATATCCATCTTATGTATACAGCTTATGCAGAATGTTACATGTAGGATCAACGGTGTCATCATATCAGTTTGGATTTGCCCACTTCCATGCATGAATTTTCACATTCACATTCAGAAAATAAATCTGTTTTCACAATAATTTGGGTTCCCAAGAATTATGTAATGCAGTCCATCTAAAATTAAATTGTCAGTGTTTGGTTTGTCTTGCTTGGCAAATGTTACTCCTCCAAATATGAAAGGATATTATGATTTGTTCCGTTCGAGCTAAAGTAATAACAGATTTTCCAAAATGAGCGTAGTATTTCATCATATTCCATCTGTGGTGCGTTCAACAGTGGAAATGAGCTGTCAAGGCTCTTCCAGTTAAGTAGAGAATAGCCCACACCTCCTTCACATCCCATTTGAAATCCTCTGGAAAGGCTCAGGTTGCAGTAAAGAGCTTCTCCATCCCCTCCCTACGTGCTGCCGCTAATGATGGAGATGAGAAGTGTCGGGGCGATCTTCCCACCCTTCCCCGGCAGAATTATCATTAGCATAATGGGCTTTTTAGCACAGCCTTTACCTGCCACAAGGCCCTCCGGAAGCTCGCTGTCCAGGGCCATTAGTGGCTAACTGGCAGTGAGCCAGCGCTCACCTTTCAATTGAAGGCAGAGGGCAGCAGAGGGGGTGGTACACAAAGGAAGAGGTCATCAATTTTTCATGGCAGGAGAGAGTTTATCAAATTGAAAAAAAAAAAAAAAAAAAACAGGACAATGAAAGAAACACAGCATCACAGCGACAGAAGGAAAATCACAGTTAAATTCTGAACCCGACACGCATCAATTTTTCATCAACCTTCAGGCGTCGGATTGCTTGAACCAGTGGCTTTTTAATTATGAAGATTCTCGGCGCTTCTTTGACCAATGAAAATGCTTCAGAGCCACAGAAAAAAACATTTTAGCTTGTTATGTAAAAGGGTGCAGATATATTCCAGAGCAAAAACAGTGCATTATTCATTGCTCACTTTAACCATACAAATTAAATTAAGAGAAAAATAGTGTCCGTGTAGAATAAATAATTCTTCCATTGGTTTAAAATTAAACAGCTGAAAGTATGCAAAATATGATGCAAAAGGGAGTTTGCACAACAACTTGTTAAGAAAGCCTTCATTAATGCGGATCCCTTTGCACCATATACACATCAGTGGTACTTACTGGGAACAATGGTAACACTGATTAAAGTCCACTCTGTCCTGTTAAAATGAGCAATCACCAGAGGACGGCGCTGTTGGTTCGGCTGATATAAAAGAGCTTAATCAGCCCCAAGGACACATTAAAGGTGCAATCTACAAAATTGCTACACGCTAATGTGCAGAGGCTTGCAGGTGTTGCAATGCCAGTCACTCTTTAGTTACCTCAATGACTTATGACATTTCAAGCATTCTTAACAGGCAGAGCCAGCCCCTCTCTGTATTTGTGATGAATGCCCCAGCGCCCTCCTGAATATAACAATGCTAACTTAGCTTTGTATTGTTATTATGGATCCCACTGGTTTTCTTGCCAGACTCTTCCAACTCCGCCTCCGATCGGTTGCCTTCCTTGGTTGCGTTCTCTACGCTTGACGTAAACTGTTAACACATAGTGTAGAAGGCTATGTCTGTTTCACGGACGTTCTGATGGGGCGCCAATTAGCTCAGCTGGTAGAGCGGGCGTCCCATTTACAGAGGCCTTGTCCTCACTGCAGCGCCTCATGGTTTCGAGTCCCAGCCTGGGGGCCTTCGCTGTCTTCCCTGAAGCTTTCCTATCAATAAAGCCATAAAAAGGCCTCCCCAAAAAGCTAAAAAACTTGTGGTTCTGATACGGTGGTTTTACAGTGATTTTTGAGCCGTATAGGCTTCGCTGCTGGCTGTTTGTTGTACAAGCCAATCGCAAGAAAAACAAAGACACAATCCATTAACACCAGACAACCACTGGACATACAGTTAGAATAGGGCAATCTAGCTAACTAATTATAGTAAATTCATCGAGGCCCAGTGACTTCCTGCAGCCAAGAACAGGCACTCAGCTGCGGGAAGCAAGAACAAATGACAACGTTCAGTTGTCGTTGACCTGCAGTGAGTTTCTATTTTGGTTGTGTTCTCTGGGTTCGAAGCATTTTTTTGCTGAATGCTGTGCATGTGTTCTCAAATTGGTGAAGATATTTTCCTAATTTGCTTGTGTCTTTTTTACGTGCATGTGTTTTTCTAGTGTTGCAGTGTGTTGGACTCTCAGGGACGCCTTATTGACCACCTCTCCAAACAACTGCCAGATTCTCTTTAATTTGGCAGGAGTGCTGATGGCCCTGAGCTGCTTTTTTTTTTCTTTTCAGATCTAGTTCTGCATGCCATCGAAAAAATTCTCCCTTTAGTCTCATTCGCTGTAAATCTACACTATATGTGCTTGAAACAGCATTGTGCTCTCAAGTCAGTGGGCTTATAGTCAGGTAGTTCCCTCTAATGTCACGTCATTGAAGTACCTTTACAATGTCAAGGACAGGTGTCAGTGGGACTGTTCTCTTTATGAGGGTACTTCATATGAAAACAGTTGACAGCAGGTCTGTGGACTATCAGACATACTGGGACACAGTTTGTAGGAAGACAGATTTACGCCTTTTTAAGTCACTACAATAAAATGTACCACAGTAATGTTGGAATTGAAGCAGGTAGGAATCTGAGATAGAAACAAAAAAAGCTCTCCATGTCTGCCAAGCCACTGACTGCAGTTTGGACGTTTCTTAAGTGGACCTCTGGAAAATTTCTCTCTGTGTGTGGTGACTAAAATCTATATGTTCTATGGGATATTTTTGACAGGAAGCTGGGAAATCTCCAGACATGTCTGTGGCGACCAAAAGAGGTATTTTGAGCCCAAAACACAATCTTTTCCTCATCCTAACCACGTGTGTCTGTGCCTGAACCTAACCACAGTATGAGCACAGCCTTGTCACAACGTTTACACTGAAGAGACAAAAAGTTGCAACGCACAGAAATATAAAGTTTGGATTGCAAAGACAAACCTCGACAAGTTGCACAAAGGTGAGTTTTTTTCTACCCTGAAGAGTATTTTTTCAGTTCCACTAGAGAAAATTCATGATATGTACTAACTGGTTGGTTTGGCAAACCATCTGTCTTGTTAAGTCCTCCAACTCTGATAAAAAGCACACAGCTGCTTCTCTGAGCTTGTCTCTGGACTCCTGGGAGACAATCCCGGATAGAGCTAGAACTCCTGATACAGTCAGATAACCTTCCCTGAGTGAGGAAGCTGATAAAACACTGTAATAGTGCCTGAAAATAAGACCGAACTGTCTTTGACTGCAGTACTTTTGGGACAATGAGGACCCACTTGAGGTGTGTAATAAAAACACTACAATGGCAAAATTCAATATAAAAGGCTTTTGTGATAATACTGGTTTGAGGCAAAGCATTTGTTGAACTCACCACATTATCTGTGACCTTGTTCTCCTGATTGTGGCTTCATTAGAAATCTCTTTTGTGTCACTTACGGACCAACAGTTGGCTGAATTATTTCTTTGGAGCACAATTAATATCAAGTTTGAGTGGGAGAGTGGGAGAATTTTATCAGAATAACAGGCTGTTCACACTTGGTACCGACATGCATCCTGGTTGATCCGAGTACAGGTGTGAACACTCTCAAGACACATCTGAGATCCGATCACCCAGATCACTTTTGGAGGTGGTCTGGACCACATTGAAGGACCATCTGCTCAACTGACAAGAAGTAAAAGAAGTCACATCAACAGGCAGAATGCATTTCTCACTGTCTGACTTCCATCACTGTGAAGTGAATTAAATGTTAGGGCTCTTTTAACCTGCCGATGAAACTACCGACTGCAATATCACCAGACTCCCTTAAGAAATCACGTGATTTAAAGACTTGCTGGGTGAGGAGAAACTTGACAAACAAAAAACGGCCACGGGAAAACTTGAAATCATAAATTCGTAGATTCGGCATGAAATGCAATACATTAAGTTGTTTCAGCACCAGCCTGTCTGCTTCTGTGTTTGAAGTGTGTCTTACCTCTCAACAATTATAAGCATTTGCCCTAAATTTGATTGATTTCTGTCTCGAAACTTTTCTTAAAAGAAATCTAAATTCTGTGTGTAATAAACACCATATCTGTTGGTTCAAGTGAAAGATTCTCCTTAAATATGATTGTTGAGTCACATTCAACACAGGCAGGCGAGAACAGAATTGCTACATAATTACATTTTTAAAGGCATTTTCTTTCAGCCCTTGGTTGCAGTACTTGTCGTGCTCTGTCTCTCAGTAATAATTTAAAGAACGCTAACATATGTGGGTCACACAAAGCAAGATCTCCTGCATTTTGCCTGCCTCGATAAGAAAATTGAATACCACTGAAAGAAAAAAACGAAAAACACGTCAGTTGGGATATTTTTTGGGGGGTAAGCAAGGTTAGACCACTGACAGATGACAAAATACTTTCTGCCAGGTCGACACCCCAAAGAATTTCTCATCCACTTTGAGCAGTGTAGTGGACTGCAGCTGTAGACGAGGCAATGAAGCTTGGTGCTCTAGAAATATGTAAAGCGACAGGGGACAAAATGGCCCAAAGGCTTCACCTTGTTAAAAAAAAAAACTGTTTCTGTCCCATCCAGCAGTTTGTGTGTGTGTGTGTGTGTTTGTGAGTGTGGGTGTGTATTGTTATTATGAATAAAAGAGAGACAGAAAAAAAAAAAAAAAACCTCCTGTGAGGTGGCGGTGCGCTGGTATCATTAAATCCATCCTGACACCAGTCGCAACCTCACCTTCCTTTGACCCGTCCTTTCTTTCAGTATTTCTAGACTTTTCCAAAAGACAACAGTTCCACAGGGCTCAGCTCATCACGCCGGCTCAACTGTGTTTTTTTTTCCTCTTTCCCTTGTCATGTATGGACAGTGAAAGGTAACATTTATTTTTAGAGGTGCCATCCCCAACAGATAACGAGAGCCTGGTGCTCATTACCGCCGCTGGAAGATAGTGAACTGTCACATATGGGTGAGACAAATGTAGAGCAGCCCCCCGCTGTCACCCAAATGAAAATAATTACACTCCAGAGGCCCCTCACCTTGTTCTCATTACTCACTCAGGTTCCAGCAAGACACAGGCGCAAGGCATATAAATAGAGATCACACCACAGTACAGACAGGATTTGGAACCGTCTTTTCGCCATTTGGTTAGTGAGTTTGAAGAAATTTGGGGGATTTGTCTAATCAGAGTTGGATCTGATTGTGATGTGTTTGTTGCAGATTGGAAGCAAAAGACAGATGAAGTCAAAATGATTTGGAAAAGGACCTTTTCTAATTACAGCGTGAATACAATGATGAAAAATCTATCTTTCTGAGATAATCACACACATAATTAGAAAGACTGCTTTGCTACCACATTACCTTTTAATTAGTTCCATGTGTAAGAGAACCAGAGTGTCGCAGATTAACTTTTTGTCAGCAAAAGGCATGTTCATATCATAGCTATATATAAAAATGTTCACTGCCAATTAAGGTCGGGAAGGTACTTGGCTCGAGTGTCAAATACAGATAATGTGCTTTAAGATCGAGAATCATCCGATTAAAATATGTCCTCATTAGTGGTCGACATGAGTTAATTCATTTAGTTTTGTAATAAAATAACATTGAAAAAACATTGATCTGAGTAAGTTTTATTGAACACAAAAAATACATAAAGCTACTTCTGATTTGCTTCTATTTCAATTTCATTTTTTTGAATGTGCACATCAGATGAGAAATAGGGCGATAAGGCTCCACTGTGGTGTTCATTATGTTAAAAGAAGGAGGGTGAAGCCGTGAACGTATGGGAAACCCTCCTGACGGAGCTTAGATGCTGTGGGTGGTAATGGGATGGAGAGAACGGTTGGAAAACTGTATGTGATGAGGTATGTTGTATGTTGTCTGCTGACAACAACAGAGAGGAGAGCAGATTAAGAGTTTAACGGCAATGACACGATTGGTCGGTTGTTTTAATTGAAGAAAAATCTGTTTGGTTTAAGCGAAAGAGTGAACGCTCATCAACAATTTTGTTGGTTGATACAGATAAAAATGTACCCACTCAGCCGTGTGAATGCTTGCAAGTGGTAATTCTTACAACATCCTGACATTTTTCTTCTTTTCAACAGATGCCACAAAAAGAAAAAAAACAACAAAAACACCAGTCCATCTCATCATGAACCTCCTGACTTCTCTGCTCTTTCTACTACTATTCATTCTCTCCAAAGACATGAATCTTAAGGACAAATCTCTGATATCTTTGTTTTGTCTCTGCAGTTTCTTAAAGAGCTGGTCTATGTGACACTATTAAAGCCGCTTAAAGCCACTTTAATAGAAAAGTCTGGCAGGTGTATGACACATATTCCCCTCCTTTCCCTCCAAACGTCAGTCACCTGCTTTATCGCAGCCTAACGAGAAAATCAGCTAATCGTGTTGTTGGTGCACCGGCCCAAGGTTTATGACCGTTTCACCCAGTTTGTTGCGTCTGCAGATGGAATTCGAATAAGCATGGAGGACAAGGATATGATGCTTATACACATAATTACCAAGGAAGGTGTGGATATTAAAACCTGAGCCATTAAACTCTTCCATTTGTCCAAATGCTGTGGTGGGATGAGCTGACGGCGTCCCATCGCAGCCATAAAAAAGAAGTTCATAAAACCGTGTACATGTGCAGCAGTCGTATAGCCTGTCAGAAAAAAAGTACATAACTATAAATCTATATTCTATACATTAAGATTTTATGTCCCAGTGACCACTGCAAGAGAAGTTATGGCTGTCTTCCCATTCATTCTGATAGGAGCCTGGTCTTGTTAGCTTGAAATAACTGCCTGGGGGTGGTGCCAAAACGGCTGCTGAGTTGCAAAGACTTGCCTACAAGGTTTTTTGGCTTTAGTAAAATGTAAGCAAACTGTGCATTTGTTGGAGACAGTTTTGTAACTGCAACATGTAGCATAATGTGCACGAGCAGGAGGGTGTGTGTGTGTGTGTGTGTGTGTGTGTGTGTGTGTGACTGAGTCACAATAAACTTCAGGGCCCATGCTGATCATGATCAAGAAACATGTCACCTCGCGCAACAATGTGACTCACTGACTGTTGAGTTTTTGGAGAACAAGGGAGGTCTGTAAGACACGTGAAGCTTCAGCTTTACCGATAATATTTGTCAGTAAGGTGAATCCATTGTTTGTTTGTGCTTTTTCATGGAATTCATTTACAATTGTTCTCTCTATCCTTCAAAATCTGATTCAGTGATAATAAAGTCGATTGTAATAAGAAGGGGCAGAGCAGGGATTTGGGTCTTAAAGACAATCTCCACCATCTTTAGTTTTCTCTTCATTAAAAATACTTACTAGTTTGGCACCAAACACTGCCGTGACCAAAAATCACAAATGCAAAAATAATTGTTCATACATTGAACTTAATTTCTAAGAGACGGTGTTGCTGGTGAGAAACATACACAATATAAACAGCCACGAATTACACTGTATTTTAGCAACCATTCACAATGTCCAACAACGTTAATGATAACTGATATAAAAGCAATACTTTCGTATGAATATATTCATCTTTTTTCTTTCGATTATCTGAATTTAATTCTTGTCTTCTGAATGCGTACTGTAGACGCCCGTCATCTCCGCTGTGCAGCTTCTCCAAAGTGGCAGTGTAATTTCCTGCATTATGAATAAAAAAAGTTTCTGCCCCGATGACTCGTTGATAAAAGATGAAATATGCTCAAAAAGGGTGGTTGCATTAACAGAATCTGATGGTGGTTTTCGTTGTACGTAATCACTGGAGAATTGCTTATGGATGTATCGGATTTTAATATTCAATATACATTCAGTTGCTCATGCATCAATCTGTCCAATTTCTAAACTGATTATCCTCGGCAGGGTCACGGCAGACTCACTGGGTAATATGCAGGCTACGTCCTGCGGTGGCACTCTCCCTTTATTTAAATAATGGGCCAGATATTACAACCATAAATAAGTGCTATGCAGATAAAACTTACATAATTTAGCCTGTGGAAATGTTAACTCTTGGATTGCAACTCTTCTGCAGCTAATCTGCTTATCCCCGAAACACAGCAAGGGCATCGATCACCAGCATTGAGTAAGATAGAAATGACGCTATCCTGATTTTTTTTTTTCCTTAACAACGATCGTGACAATGAATGACCTTAATCCGAAGACTATTTCCCCCCGTTCAGAATGTGTCAAAGGGGACACTGATGCTGCCGAGAAGAAAAGGAAAATTCTTCTCAAATCGCTATTTTTTTTTCCTAGCCTTCTCTCTGCCAAGAAAAGAGAACTTCAGCATCAAATATTGAGCATCCTTCTGAAGATGTCCTGGTGGGTATTTTTTGCCACCATTAGAGCTACCTAAGTGGCAAAGGTCAAAACACATTAAGAACCATGCCTGTCCTTATTCCTTCACTGCAGCCTGCCAGTGAAAATTTTCTTTTAAGAAAATGCACCTGTCCCGTGTCCCTTGAATGTAAAAAGGATTTTAATCCCTCGGGACTGAAACCTTTGTCTCTCGCACTGCTAGCCGGCTGTCAGAAGCTGCGGGAGTCATTTATTCTGTCTGAGAAATGGGCCCTCAACTGAGTGTCAGAGGCTCATGAGTTATTAAGCAAAGAATCCATTGATTATTGATTGCAGATCCCTCTGCACTTACTTTTGCTTAATATCTCAAGAACTTGATTTTTGGTCCCTTTGGCTGTTGAGATATTCACTTTTGAAATATGGGATGCAACTAAACATAACACATGAAAGGACTTAAGGACATTAAAAACAAAACAGGGTATTGGCATTTCACTGACCATTTCCATTCAACATAAGCTCTTTAAATCTGTCACACAACATATGGAAAGAATTTGGATTAGTAATTCAATTTTCACACATAAAATGTAAATGAATCAAAGTAACATGGTAAATGGTGTATGCTGCTGAATTAGATATATTAATCTAATCAAATGGGTTTGAGGTTTAGGAGCAGAAAGTGTGGTGGTGCCCCATCATTTTGGATTAATTTCTCATAATAAAATCAGAGCCCTGTCTACATATATGGAGATTCTGTTTCCAATCAGCAAATCAAGTCTTCAATCTATCAAAAATTGGATACATTTCTGAGTCAATATGATTGAAATTGAACACACTAGGCTAAAGTCTCCACATTAACCAATTTAGAAACATGAACACATCTCCTGTCCTGCACCTTTGTCCAGCCAAAGTCATTTTTCAAGCTGAACAGCTAACTAACACATGTGTAGAGTCTGCAACACATCCTCATACCACTATGACTGAATAGGTTGATTGCCAGCAACACCCAAAACGACCTACATCACTGTTACTTGACTGATATAGCGTACCGGGCATACTGGACATTCTTTGTATGCCCAAAGTCCTGAGGATCAGGGAGCAAAACTACTTGGTTAGGTTTATGATGACATTGTAGTTTGGGTTAAAATCACTATGTTGTCTTACATATTTGACACAAATTAACACTGGACACAAACACCTGTCTCCTGAATGAAAGTCCTGTGCTCACTTCTCCTCACTCCCTCTTTTGCAGCCGTGTCTGCAGCCATTTCAGTGGCTCAGTTATGCTTTAGGCTCAGCAATAAATTAAATGCTACACTCACAGAGCTGCTACTGTGCTGACTGACAGTTGTTACATGTTATTGTCCTGCAGGTAAATTGATTATTATGTTCATTTTCTTTGCGATATATAACACATCTATATGCTAATTAGTGCTAAAGACAATGTAGATGCTGATCGAAATTTCATTATTTTTTTTGCAGGGATCTGGTATCAAGGTTCATTGTCTGGGAGCCATGAATTTTTATAAAAAAACTCCCAGACAATCAAAAACAAGATGAGATATTTCTCTAAAGAAGAACCACTTCTGACCCAGCTCTCGCCTGAGCCAGATTTCGTGGCAATCATTCAAATAGTTGCTAGAATATTTCACTGAAAAACAAAACTGAAACCTCAGCCAAATGAAAAAAAAAATCAGATGATCACCAAAAACAGTCGGTTTCATTCTCCAGAAAGCATGAATGAATCATTTTGTGGCAATCCATCCAATAAATTTTGGGAGCTCCAAAGTGTTGGACCAACAGACCTACTGAGCCATAACCAGACTCATGCTGCTGGTGTGGCCAAAAATAATTGTTCAGAGTGCAGGCTCATCTTTTGTTCAGCACTAATACTCTCCTGTCCATTTTGCAAAGAAAGTACGTCTGCTTTGAGGCAGGCCGACTGGCTCCTACAGCAGGTAAACAGACACTGTGAGGCATGGGGGAGGTGCTCGAAGTGCCAGCTGGAGGCAGAGAAGGAAATAGTTCCCTCCTGCCACGCCGGCTCAGACACCTGTCTCGAGCCAGATTAATTGGCGCGGGATAGGTTAAAGTGCACACACTCAGCGACAGAGGGAGAGAGAGGAGAAGAACTGCCTGTGGACGGTTACACGGTCACTCTCTCCGTTTCCAATTCCATCCAAGTCCATGTGTTTTATAGCCTCCTCTGAATGTGTGTGGTAAAGTCAGGCTGATATATGTACATAGCTGAATAGTGTGAATTTGAAGATGGTTTCTAGACTGTATGAAACCTGTGTGTGTGTGTGTGCCAATAAATGTGTAAAAATACCATTTTCTCTCTGTGCCTTCGCGAGCTAGCCCAGTTAAAAGCCACTTAGGTGGCTCTGTGGCGCTTTTATTGTCACTGAGCGGGAGGTTTTTTTGGCTTTACCACGGAGCATTATGGACTACCTTCAAGGACAGTTCAACCTTGATTATGGAGCCAAGTACTTATGGTCTACTCGCCTAGGCTTTCTGCAGATCAGGGACTCTTTAATGATCACAGTTATGGTCATGTAAAGGGAATAACCAAAGGCGAGCACAGGTACGGAGGTTTCAGAAGGTGTGAGGGGTGCTGGTCTCTGTGTGTTATTGGTAGCATGAAAGGAAAATGTAAAGGGCTCTACCCAAGGCAAAGAAATACATAAAAAAAAAACCTAATTGGAGGTTGGTTCCATCTGTATTCATCCACTTGAGAATATCGCGTCACTGTATCTGCCTCTCACTGACAGCAATGGCCGACCAAAGATCTAATGGACCCACTGTGGTATAAAGTACATCATCATACGTTTTGGATCGAGGTTATTTATTGATTTAGTAACAAGCAGCATTAATTGTGTGTAACATAGTAAAGATTTAATTGTAGGAGTGATGTGCTCTACAGGTCTTATGAATGTGGTCCACAGACCACATGCACTGCTGTCGTCCACCCGGCTAGAAATCAGGGCATGAATACGTTTCTCAAAGTCTTGCGTCGACATAAAACTTCCAAAGCTTAATATCCAGACGATGCAGCTAGAGGAAAGAAGAATGAAAAGAGTGGCAAGCCATCTTCGAGCCTGCTATCAAATTTTCATACTACATCAATGGTTCATGTTTATAAATGTGTAAATGCACAACACGGAAAGTAGAGGTTGGATGAATGAGCTGTCAGCTGTAGCGGATCAGGAAGTAGAACATTTGATGGTGTTAGGTTCATTGCACATTGACGTGCTTAATACTCTCTGGTACCAGGCATGTGTGTTGACCTTTTCTGCAATGTTGATGCATGTTGAAGAAAACAAAGCATGTTGACGTCAGCTGCGAATGGATAGGGATAGAAAACAACTGGCATTACGGTTCTGATGCACGTCACACACGGTGTGTGTTGCCCCTTAGGCTCTGGATGAGGGTGGAAAACCCTCATCACAGTAACCTGAAGAGACACAGTGAGAGAGAGGGAGAAAGGAGAGAAAAGGTGGTGTAAGGATAGGGGGAAAAAAGCACCTTTTAGAGAAAGCCCTCAGCATAAAACCAGTAATTTGTGGTAGCAGCTCGGTCAAGTGTAATCCTTCCACCTGAACCTGATGCCTCTGTGAGTGAGATTTTTCTAGTTTTAAATAAGTGTTAAATAGCTCTATATTCCAACAGTAATCACTGTTACAGAGTGTTTGGTCAGTAACCCATGTCTCTCCTCCCCCAGCTCGTGCAGTAAAAAAGAACCAAAAATATATATTGCTGGTATCCCTGCCTCCTTTATCAAATCAGGACAGAGAAATCTATGAAGAGGTGGCCCTATCCACTCATCTGGTGATTACTGCTGCCTGTTACTGGGGTGATGTAGAGAGCAGGGAGGGGATTGCTGATTTCAAAACAGACCGGAAGTTAGCATCAACGGCAACAACGCATATAACAACTTTAAGTTATAAATGTAACTGTCCTTAATTTCAGCCTTTTTTGGTGTTTGTCAGTTAGTACGTTTGTCAGTCCGCCATTTTGGAAGGATTGCCAACAATTCAAACATTCATTGTCCTGAAAAATTTAAGTGTCTTTGCTGAAACCTTTAGCATAACTTTGGGGATTCCTTCATTTTGTATCCATTGCCATCATCAGCTCCACATTTGACATCATCCAGTATTTGGTTTGTGACCAAAGTGCCTGCAAAACCTCGTTAGCAATAGTTGTATAGTGTTAGGTGCTGAATGGCGATTGTTAGGATGCTAAACCAAGATGGTGACCTTGACACTGCCTGCTAAACATCAGCATGTTAGCATTGTGTCTGCATGTTAGCACGCTGAAATTAGCATTTAGTTCACAGCATCAGTGTACAGCCACATAGAGCTGCTACACCACGCAGTTGCATGTTTGGCAAACTACACTTGGCAAATCAGACTGGGGGTGTATGGATACATATTGTTAAGATGTTGGGTCAGGAGAGAAAGAATAAAAGTAGAGCTGTCAGCTGTTTGGCTCCCCTACATATGATTCATGCATTCCTCAGTCCTACAACTTCAATACTGTATAAACGGTGCATCCTTTCTGCCACGTTTTTGCAAGTAATCCCCCCATCTGATGCAATTCATATATTTTACTGCTTTTATAAGCCTCCACTGACACATCACTTTAACTCCACCAAACACAGTGCTAAAGGAGCAAATCTCTGTGAGTAAAATGAGACATTAGAGTCGATTTATTTTTTCATTAAGGTTCATTTGGCAAGTGGGGCATTCTGAAGACAACATAGCAACTCATTGCACCATTAGGGCTGAATGCTATCATGGTAATATGCTCAAAATTCTCTTCAACACCGGCCGTGTGGCGAATAATGAAACTAGAAAAATAACATATAAAACATCAGCAGTAGTAGAATAAAAAGAGGATCCTATTCTTCAACACAAGACTTGATGCTTTGCGTTTCCCACACTCTAGGCAGGTATTTTGCTGTATATTTAGTGTGTGATAATCCAGGTGTTACTTCTACCTATGAGTCAGTTATTGTTTGTCAATGGAAAACTCGTCACCGTTGATTGAGATGGAAAAGCTGGCAATGATCCGCGGGACGCTAAAGCTACAACAGAGGGGGGAGAATTGTTCACTGCAGGACGGACAGGTAGTTTGCTAGATCATTTCTTATCCTTGTCCCTTAGAACTAAATTCTCCAGCATCAATCCACAACAATAGTCACAAGCAACATTAGCCATGTAATTGTAGCACTTAGGCCAATGGATTGAGCAGCAAAATAAACAGGAATCCAAACCCTCTTGATCTTTGCATTCCCAGCCCTTGCTGAAAAAGCAGTCCGGAAATCAGTGAGCTGGTGCATAGTCTACATGAGATTCAAGTTGGTGTGGGAACATTTCCATCAAGAATAAAGATAATCCACTGGGTCTTCACTTCTGTGGATTGTCGGAGTAGATGACGTTTGTGTTGGGTCTTACAGACAATAACAGAGAAACTTGGGTTCTTTACCTGCAATGTTTGAGCTACCGAAGTCAGCATTAGTGAGGAGGACAGTAGTTACTGGGTGTAACTTTTTTTTCCCTGGGAAGTGTTTAGCCCTCATGTTGGGTTTTATACAGCCGCAGAACAGCACATTATTTTCAATATGTGAAATAATTGATAATGCCGTTGCAAATCCATGTCATGGCCAAACATTGTGATGATGACTAAACCAGAATACCACCCACCCCTTCTCGAGACAGTGTAATCTTGATTGATTATAGCTCATGCGTCATGCAAAATTATTGACAATGGGTTTGAGAATGTTTGGCAGACTTCCTTAACCTTTCCTGAAAAAGAAAATCTAACTTTATCAGTTCGACATCCCTTTGACTGCTTGTTGTGGCCCATTCTTCATCCCATTCATCTGACACTAATAGATCATTTAGAAAGATGACTCATGCCAAATGTGAGTGCAGAGACAGGCAGACACACTTTTACGTGAGATCTTTTCCTCTGGAGAATTGGCAAGATCCTGACAAAATTAGCTCTGTATTTCCTTTGTCCTTCTTCGGAAAATCTAATTTGTGTGACAGCATAGAGCGAGCTGTGATTTCTAATTAAACTAAAGACTGGAATATAATTGGTATTTCCTTGCATGACAAGCATGCCAGCCTGAGCTATCCAAAGTGAGCAGGTGGATGAATCCTGAGCTAATCTGTCATGTTTTAGCTAAACAAATCATCCAATATAAAGGGAAGATAGAGAAGCAGCACTCTCTCTGTTTGTCTCAATCTATCTCTCCCATTCGTTTACTGAGCTATTGGACTGTCACAAATAAATTGAAAACGTCATTTTACCTTTGTCCTCAAATGGCATTGCATGCCCACAGAGCAGCTGAGGATCAGTGCTGGTGTCAACAGACTGTTCACTGTGGCATTTTGTTTACAGAGGGTTAAGTGGATGGGTCTATTTCCTCCAAGTCTGAGGTTATGATACCAAAAAACTCAGTATTGTTTACTTTGGGGTTGAAATGAGTTGCTCCAATGTGAGGGGGCTAACTCACTAAGGTCGAATTTGAAATTTAAATGATGGATTTGTGTGCCATTGACAGTCCTATGGGAGTGGTACCCAACTGTGATGAGGGTGTTTCAAACTGTACACAAAGGTGAAGTTCTGTATTTTTTTAGGTTCCCAGCCTCATGCTTGGTGGACAATTTGGGGTATAGACACATAGACCTTTGCAGGGTGGCCATGATGCTTTGTCAGAAAAAAGAGTGGACTGCCCCCTTACTTGAGTTTGGATTGCTGCAAGCGAAGGAGCTCATTTTCTGAACTTGTTGACGAATAAGGGGTTAGATGAAGCATGAGATTGACAAGTGACTGTCCACATTCCCTTCCAGGGTATGTGGGCTTACACTAAAAACAACAACATGTAACTTCTTGAAGAGGGATAGTTGATTGTTGAGTCTCTTTACCAAGTAATCAAGTACTGACACTTTGGGTTGGTGTCCAACACTGGCTGCCGATCCAAAGTGTCATTATTTGACGATCTTGGGATGAGACTCAACAATCAATAATCTTTCTTTAGTAAGTTACTTTTTCTTTCCTTATTTCTTTCTATCTTTCCTTCATCTTGAAAGAGGTTCTCGGACAGGTTCAGAATACAGATGTGGGACTACATATCTGTCCTGGGAACGGTTCGTGATCCCCAAGGACTAGAATAAATAGCAGAGATAACTTCTCCATATGAGTTTCTGTACAATATGCTAGAAAGTACTATGCCCATCAACTCTTTCTTGTACAAGTCCAGCACCCTGTGTTTAATGTAGACAGTGAACAGTATGTCCAATTCTATATTTGATTGCATGTGTGATTATCTTTGGTTGGCTTGCTACACAGAGCTACTGACGGTAGAGTAAAATGTGTGTATGTCAGTGTATTGAAACTTGATTCTTACTCTGATTAACATTTGTATACCTGTGGAATAAAGAATGTCTTTCAGACTGACCAAACCAGTGAAAATGATCCTGCATTGTGTGGGATTATTTTCCTGTAAAAAAATAATTCGGGTTTAGACAGCTCTCAGGGGACCGAATTTATGTCACAGGGGATTTAAATTGCTGATTTGTAAGCATGCAAGCTTAATGGATGCTTCCATCATTTGGTTATTTGCAGACATTCCACATTACACACTGCACCAATTATCAGCCTTATGGGACTCATCTGGAAATAATACTGACATTAAGACGACACTACCGTCGTGCCTGCATTAGCATTTTCTTTAGAAATGCATCCCACACGTGTTCCCACTGTTAACGATGCCCTGTTCACCCCTGACTCTTGCCTTTGCCCTGCAAACATGCAGGTGTTAAACCCACAAGGTATTGTTTTCCATGGTGTTTTCCCACGCTGTGCCCGGCAGAGCTAAAGGGGTCATACAGCCTCAGGCACTCACCTGTGAGCAGTAACCCCGACGCCCGGCTCCAGGAGGAGACATTTTCTCTCTGATATAACTAAACATGAATCATCATCAGTATTAGCTTATTGATTAAGTACACAAAAACCACAACAAATGTGACTCTGGTTGAATATACCTGAAAAGGACTATAAAGCTGAGTCATTGGTGGCCGTACCAGTTCTTGAAATCATTGCTCCAAGATTCTCTGAGGGACACAATGTGTTCCAACATGACGATGTGGTATATGGGATTGTGTAAGCATATATATTGCTGCTCCTTTACAATGAGAGGGACACGATGAGGTTGGAGCAAGGATGCCTTGGTTATCGTATGCTTGTAGGAGACCACAGGGAATAACCTGGACATACTTGAGGCACCTTTCTGCTGGCCCTTGAGCAGAGAGCAAGGCTGGAGTACATGGTTGAATGACAGGGTGTCCCAGATCAGACCCATAACACACTGGTCTGCCTTGAGATCACGAGGAAAGACCTATAGGATGTAGCAAGGAGGTCGTGTATATGGTCCACCTTGACCCAGATCCAATTAAGCCTTGGTTTGGGGTTATGTGTGTTGCATGGTGGAATTATAAGTAGTAAAAGAAACAATTCCTGGATCCAAGATGAACCAAAGGAAACTGGGCTGCCCCAGGAACCAAAACCAACACCTCTAAAATCGATGGATGGACAAAGGGGTGGGTTGTTGTCCCCAGTTCAATTTCAATGGCATACAAGTACTGTTGTGCAAAAAATTTAAAATCTAAAATCTGTATCTTGGCTAGAAGGACCTTAAATGCACATAGGGAGCCACACTCAACAAAAACAAAAAAAAAATATTATCTTAAGCATTTCTCTCCAGTGGAACTTACCATTAAAACAGCCCCCATTTTTAAGCTTATTTTGAGCCATAGTGGTCTCAACTTTAAAAAAGGACCGCATGGCCATTTGATGACAGATGTTTAACATTGTTTATCGACATCTCAAAACAGTTTCCTCCTTAACCTTTATCTGAACTGTATTCTAATTTCAGAATAGCCTGGCAGAGTGAGACAAAAGAGGTCAATAGCTATCTGAGATAAACCTTATGTGGTTTAATCTAATCCTGACGTGGTGACAGTTACTCTTCCTGATGCTTCCTTTGCCAATTTTTATCTGTCATGTCAGGGTTTGCCCTGAAACATACAAGAACATATTAAAAAAAATCCAGCCTGTGGACTGTGCCTAGTGGAAGACATTAAATCTATTTATCTGGATTCTGACATCTTTCATTACTCCGTCTCTCTTCTGTAAATGGTTCATTTTCGGTTATTGAACCATTGGTAAAAGTGTCTAACTGGATCTGAGCGCACATGATTGCCTTCTATTTTTACCTCAGTAAAGTGTGAAGAGTATCTTCTCTCTCTCTATCTAGTCATTTTGAACATAACACTCATCTCGCTTTATAATAGTGGCAAACAAAAAAAATGTCCTATTATTCGGAAGGGTGCCTGTAAATCTAATGTGTGAGATGGGACGCTGCTGAAATAAAATAGTGTATAATTCATGCCGTGGGCATATCAGTGCTAAACCCAGTAACTATGATTTTAAATATTCAATTTGGCAGAGGGAAAGTTATTTTAGGTAACTTGGATGAATGAGCATGTAAGATTTCTCTGACAAAAGTGAAAATCATCCATTTTTCATTCAGCATGGACCAGACAGACAAACAGTGAATCTCTATTTATCAAAACTGAACCAACAGCAGAATTTAAAGGCATACGGCCATAATCCAATTTACAGTGGTAACAAAGATTAAGACTGAGATGCTTTACATTTTTTTTGAGGTAATCCACTCAACTCTTCTGGACTTATCAACGTATTTTTCCTGTATATCCTCTGACAGTATACAGAGTGGGAGGAGCTTTCCAGCCTGAAAAGTGAAGCCAATTCAGAAGTGCCTTAAGTCTGCATTTTTTCTAAAGGCCAGCAGGGGGGTGTTCTCCTGGTTTCAAAGAAAAGTCTGATTGCGTGTCAGCTTATGAGAAAATAACCCTACTTCTCACCTGATCTATCACCTCAGTAAACACTTTCCTAATGAGTGTGTAAGATGTACATAGATGATAAATCAGGGGATGTTTTAGGGTTGTGACTGAGTTGTCGCTACCCCCTAGTGTCACCAGGCTTTCAGATCTGTTCAGGATATCTTCCTCACTTCTGGCTCCAAAGAACAGAAAAACAAAGCTGGCGACGGCTACAATGCCAGCTCAAGGTTTCAAAACAGTGTTCAACAAATTAATGGGTGAGGTTATAGTGGATTTACACCTCGATCAATATCATCAATCATCAAAAGGAGTTTATATTCTCGTACATGGTTTAATAATAATAATTATGTATTTATTATTATCATCATCATCATCATCATTATTATTATTATTATTATTATTATATTAATTATGGCTGGTTCTGTGCACTTGTTCATCATTCCACAATTTCAACACGGAAAACAAGAGAAACGCTTCAACTTAAATAAATCCAAAAAACTGTAAGATAACTTCCACTAAAAGAAAAGAATGGATGGATTTTATTTAATCTGAGTAGTTTTACTAAAAGCAATGCTTTCTTTGTCAGCTCTACAGGGTTTCACAGGTTCACACCTTGAGGCTGCCCCGGAAGACCACAGCCTGCACTAAATAGGGTGTTGCTCAAAATGGCCGACCACTTTCCATTACTTACTCAAGACCGTGTTGACAAGTGTAAGTAGGCATCTTTCTATCATGTTCAAATATTGATCCATGTCCCTGGCTTCTCTTTTGAGCGGAGCACCTCTCAACACCCATTACCTATTTTTGCTGAGTTTGCGGTCATGAACCCTTCAGTGTGTGTATCTATTTTGTAGACACAGTTACTGTAAGTGAATATCACAGCTTCTGAAGGAAGTGCAGGAAATGACAGCAAAAAAAAAGAAGAAAACGAGACCTTTTGTTGGTTGAATTTCTCTTAAGATCAAACCACTGAGCGTTCTCCCCAGGGAATAGATTGTTCTCCATCGTGATGATGTGAAATGCCTGTAGATGCAGAAAGCCTGTTGTCATCACAGTAAAATGTCCACCGTTCCAAAATGAGTTCAACTAAAGTGCTAACATAAAAGCTTTCTTCAGTGTAGCAGACATAAATGAGGCAAGAAAACTGAGTGAGCACAATGGCCTCTGACACTTTATCAGATCATTATCATCGTGGATTTTGAATGAGGGTAGTGATGCAGTTAATTACATCATCCATGCATTTTTAGTTTTTAGCGTGTATGGAACAGTCAGAAATTGAAGGTTTCCAAATTAAATGAGGGTCTCTGACTTGGCCAATGATGATCACACATACATGAAACTGATATCTATCTTCTCTTCTCACTTTGGGTGAGATGGTTGCTCAGACATATGACCTTATATAAGTGTTGGCGCCTCAACCTGAGCAAACAGTTCCTGTAACTTAATTGTGTTTTTGCAATACTGAAAACAGTCCAAAAGTCATATTTCGTGAACTATTTGTTTGCAAGCTTTATTTTGAAAGTCTTACAACATTATACAAGTAGCTTTTGTGCCTAAGTTGACCGCAGACAGCGTCATTTTCTGGAGCGTAAAGGCACCGACCAAGCTGACGTATTTGAGTAGTGAGTGAAAATGGGTTTTTACTGCCTTACGTTCAAAGGTGTTGATAAAGGTTCTTCAGGTCATGGTAATTCTAAGTGCGGTATCGTGTGTGTCAACTGGACTTGTTTCAGTTTCTCAAAGATGCTTTAACCCCCATCCAAGAGGCTTCTTCAGTTCTAACTAAGTGGAGGGGAGTTGCAGGCTTAAAACGATGTAGGCGGGTGACTACGACACTACTTATCACCCACCTACAATGCTGTACTAAGTTCTCTCCCCAGACAGACCATTCACACCTGGGCTCATAGCTATAACATCCCACAAGAAGGCGAGCCCCACACATGTCCTAACGACTCTCTAAGGACACTCCCACACAGGGTTTAAAAGCCTGCAACTCCCCTCCAGCTAGTAAGAACTGAAGAAGCTTCTCAGATGAGAGGTGAAACGTCTTCAAGACACTGAAACAAATCAAGTTGCATAAGATATATCACTTAAAATAACATTCAAAGACGGCTTACTTTAAACACACCACCAAACACAGTGTCTGTCGCGTCCACCTGGATCTTCACATTCAAACAACATCGAACAGTCAACATCTTGCAGGGCAGAGTGTGGACCGGGTTTCTACCTGTTTTTCCCAGAAAGAACCAGAGGCTTGTGTCTTTGAAATATTGCCCAATATCCCTCTGCACACAGTTTTAAATCACAGCCACAGCGCTCACTATAATCGAAGCACTGAAGCTATTCTGAGGAAAGGCTTTATATGGTATATTGTCAACTTTTTCCATTATTTTATTCACACGTCTAGGTCCCTGGATACCAGCTGGGCACTCAGAGTAAAAAGCATCATTGTGTTTAGACTTGTCAATGTGTAAACCTCTTGGTTTATATTTGACCGCTGGGGGACAGCATCAGTAGAGATGAGAGAGAGAAGTAAAATACCATGTCATATCATCTGTGATTAAATTAATGGAGAGAGAGTTTTATTGATGTATCAACACAGACTGACTTGGTATTTATGGTCCTTTCATCGTGACTGCCTTTCAAAGTCGGCCCAGGCTTGACTCGCTGACACTAAGGTTTTGTTGATACATGCTCAAAAGGGTTCATCACCAAATCTCCGAACCCCTCAGAGGAATTTCACAGATTTCAACATAGACAGTAATCTGTTTATCCGAAGACTTTTCGGTGTTCAAGAGGTAGGTTGACATTTTGGGATAAACGCTTATTCGCTTTCTTGCCAAGAGTTAAATGACAAGATCAATACCGTTCTTAATTCTGTCTGGACACATGAAGCTACAGCCAGCAGACGATTCTCTTAGCTTAGCACAGAGACTGGAAACCCCCATAACACATAACACACATTACATATTCATTATCATAATACATATAGATGAAATCTATTGTACTCCTTTCCTTGATGAGGAAGCTGTAGAGACCGCTAGCGCAAATGTGTAAATTGAATGTCATCAGTGAATCGTTTACGCTATTCAGTTAAGCAAATCAGACTTCATGAGGCTTGAATTAAGTCAATCTTCTCCAGCTCAATCATACAGAATACGCATGTCTCTAATGTAGGACGCTGAGCAACAAGCCCAGGCAGCAGCATGTCAGTGGCTTCTCAGCCAGACTCAGGCAGGGATGCAGTGTGGCCATGCTGTTTCATCACCCACCAAGCAATCTGTAGGGCATATTAATGATCCAGTGGTTGTCTGATGTATTTCAGCTCAAAGGTAAACAAATGGCCACAGACGGCATGACATGTTGTGCTGGGCATTAATCCCCGTCAAGCCTCCTGGGCAACTCTCCACGAGTCCCGTAAACAGAAAGACGTGACAATTACAGCCCATTCAAAGGCTGTTGTCATGTTGTCTAATGTATGTATATCTATTTTCTAAGAATCATCCTTCTGTCCCCGGGAGTTTTTAAATAAGTCATACGAGCTCACCTACAAATTACTGTCAAACACTTCACAGTGGGTGAAGTGACTGGTGTTAACATCAGTTTCTGACAGAGGGAACTCGGTGTTGTTCGGACACGTCTATGTCAGGTATTAGATTAGTCTCCACGCCTCGCCCTTTAGACGAGAGCGTGTTTGTTCCTGCTGTAATGCCGTTATCTGCCTTTCTTTCTTTCTTTCTTCTAATCTGGACACCGCAAGTAAGCGGTTCTGACAAGGGCTGTGCACAAATTGAATTTTTCTTCCCCTATCCGTTTCGATTTATAATTCCCTCTCTCGCCCTACAAGCAAACTCAATTTCTGACCCTTTAGACAAAAGGCACAGATAAAGCAATTAGTTTGTGATTCCGTGTGAGCTCCCGGCTCGGCCGACCTGACAGCGAGTGTGAAGCACTAAAAGCAGCACAAACAGGGGTGATGACGGTCACTGGCAGACAAATTCAGCTCTGCCGAGATGAACTCGGAGTCACCGGCAACAAAGAGATCCAGCCTCTGGAAGGAGTTCAGTAGAAAGGTAAACATACTTTAAAAGCGGCGAGAGCCCAGACAGCCCTGTCAATATGTCTCGCCTGCATGTCTTGGATCACTGTACCTTTCTCTTTTGACAAGCTTTTTTCTTTGAATACCATGAACAGGGTTTGCTTTTATTTCATTGCACTTTCGGGCTTCAATTTGAGTTCCAAATGGCACCGGTGCCCCCATGTTTGAAAAAAACATATTGAAAGTGCCCTCTAGGTTACGACTTCCAGTGGACAAACCAAAAAAATATATAAAGACTTTCTGCGCACTGGTGCCCCCCGCGTTCATGAGGTGCCCTTTTTTTCCCCTGCCCCTGCCCCTTAAACATCCTCAGTACACCACTGCCAAAAGGCATATGAGGTCCTGAGATGAGGTGCTCAGAACTGAGGGTGTGTGTTTGAATTTACTTCTAAGAGGCAGTGCAGCGTGGCACATATAATCATCTTAGAGCAGAGAGAATTAAAAGAAATGTCACGTTTGAAGATTCTGATATCACACTCTGAGAGACAACGTGCTTCACCGTGGGTTCTTTCACTTTGATAAATTCATGCACGCACTTGTTTATCTTTTCCCTAAATGAAATTCTGAATCATCTTAACTTTTTGATGCTCGTGTTTTCTTCCAGCACTCCAGTTTTCATTTTCCCTCTCTGCCCCCTCTTCCCCCCAGCCCCTCCTTCCGGATACAAACGCTGGTTGAGCAACACAGAGCTTGTGAAAAGTAACGGCGCAGGCTATTTGAACTTTGGACAGTTTTTTAAAGTCACCCTGGCCCTATCTCCAGCGTAAGAATTCAATTTGGCCATTGCAGGAGAAAACTGAAAACCGTAAAGGAGGATTTAGAGTGAAATACATGGCATGTGGGATCCGTTAAGAAATATAGTTATCTGGCAGTCTGGCCGGGGAGATACGGATGTGGCAGAACTGATGAGGTTCTCAGTCATTATCTTCTAGGTGATAGCGTGGTATATTGTATGCAATTTTTTTTTTTTTTGAAAACCTCTTATCACTATAATTGCCTTGAGGATTTCTTTTTCCAACCAATTATGTAGTCTTACACAGGTATTTCACATCATTCTCATATATGTTTCAGTGATAACACAGAGGTTTTTACTTGTATGATGCAGTTGATAAAATAATAGGTTCGGATGCAGCAATGGCTCTAAATATTGATTTTTGGGTTTTTTTGACTGGTAGCATTCACTGCTGCTCATTGTGGTCTGGGGAAGCGTCGGTCTCAATGTGCAGTCGAGTCAATAGGAAACATCCATGCAGACGTTGGCAATTGAACCGCACAGTGCAAATCCTGCTGGTTCCGTCCTATCTGCCCTGGCAAGAAATGAGAGTCAAAAGGATGGGCAGAGGGCCACGCTGTCTCCCCTGCCAGAGATTCGGGCCTTGAACGGAGAGATATCATGAATGAAACGAGAAACCCCCGCAATGACCCTTTTAAACAGCTCCAATAAGATAACAACCTGACGGTGCATTTTGTGTACTCGATTGTGTAGTTAAAATGAGCCGATTCTTTTCATTTGTGTGTGTCTTTTCACCAACACGCCCGCCACAGAAAGGCTATCCACGCGATATAAACTGTTTGTGTTGCTCCGTGGCCCAGCAGTCTGTACGCCGGGAGTCTCCTGAGCATAAGCAAACACTGAATCACCGTGCCTACTCAGCGGGGAGCAAGAGGGAGAGTACTACAGCCAAATCCCTGGAGCCGGGCTATCAGACCTGCAGTCAAACGGCACACAATATCTGCCGAGTGGAAGTCTGTTGGTGTGTGCCCTCAGCACACATGCATGTCATGCTGGGTGGTCCACTTGGAAATGCAGCAACAAACAGAGTACATCAGCAGTACTTGACCGCTCTACTTAATCGATCCGACTTGGTTTAATACGTTGACAGAATACCAGATGAAGGGCCCTCAGAGGTGGAAGCCTAAAAAGCCTCCTCACTGTGAACTAGAAACCGAACTAGGCACCCATCGATGTCTGTTCAGGATAAAGTTATTTGTAGCTTTTTTAGCTTTTTAGTCAACATCTGCTGCCGCCAAAGAGATAACATTACAGTTTCCACACCCCCACAGTCTCTACAGGCATGGGTGTTTTTCACTTACGTTTTTCCCGATTACACGTCTTCTGAAGGACGTGAGGGTGTGCAGCCACTAACTCTGTCTGATTTACTTCTTCTTCAGTCAGTCCCCCCGTCAGCGTTGTTCGTCCCAGTTTCACTTTGGATCTATGAGCAGCTGGGGCGGATTCATTTACACCACTGCATTTGTAATTGCGACATGTTGACAAGTCAATTTACACCTGTTGTGTTCTTCTTAGTTCATGGAGTTTGGTGACGCAACGCCCATTTGCAGCAGTGTGCAGAATGATGTCTAACTGAAGCCCTGAGGGGGAGGTGAGAAGTGTTTTTACCATGAAAGTCTGATTATTTTCTCTCCTGTCTTTATGATTTGCCATCTGGTGGGGATTATCATTTGTTTTTTCAATGTGTTGAAACTAGTCATTTTTTTCAACAAGAAACACAAACATTCACGTGTGTTGAACTTTTTTTTTGAAAAAAAAAAAATCATGACAATTTCTTTGCAAAAAAAAGTACAAAAAAAGTTTTTCAGAAGCAATTGAAAGAAAAATTTGACACAAAAACAAAATAAACACTTCAGTGTGTGGTAATGAGTAAAAAAAAAAAAGAGATTTCAGGACAATATTTTTTTTTTCATGTGGGTATTTTTGTTTTTCACATATGGAACTTAGAACGATACTCCATCAGATTGCATGTCAGAAACATTTGACTTGCATTTGAGAGAAACCTGCCTCTCAGGACATCTGTAATGTCCTCTGGCTCAGATAAAATTTAGGTTGAGCCTCTTTATACTTCAGGTGTGTATAATATAAACATAAAGGAAATGTATAGAAAAAAAATCTTTAAACTAACCTCACATTCAGAAAATCACTTTCTTGGTACTTCAATAATCCACATCTGACTTGCCCCAGGCTTTAGCCTGATTAGAAATCTAATTAGCCAGAGTAATTGGAATCACCTGTGAGGATTCACTCGGCCTTGTAGACCAAAATATTGACATGTTTGAGTTTCAGTTTGACTGAATACTAAAGAGATGTGAGGCGCTGTTCCTCTTTTATAATGTTTCAAGGGGCAACACAGAAATAATTTCAGTTGAAAGGAGGGCTAATGCTGTGATGTCACAACCCTAACTGCCCTCAGCTGTGCACCAGTGGACATTGTTTTAACAGCACCATGGAGGATCACAGTGGGCGGGGCCTGCTCAGGCCTGTGGGAGCTGACTAATCAAAGTAGACATGGACTTTTCAGGAGGGGGACCTTAAAGAGACAGGCACAGAAGGTGAACAGAGGTGCTGCAGCAACAGACAATTTCAGAGGAATGTGTCTTTTGAATGTGCAACCTTAAAAAAAGATGACAGGAAGGCCTCAGCCAGCCCCTCCTCCCTGCAGTCCTAAACTAAAACAAAGGTTGTACATGAATTTATAAATTATATAATGCAAGCTACGATATAAATACTTAAAAAATAAGTACGTCAAATGTGAATAAAACTCCACTTTGCACCCTGTTTGTACATTGGTGAACCTGTGTAATGTTCAATCACCTGACAGAATAAAAAACTCCCTCATCCACTTTGGTCTCTGGCTCCAGTGCTCCTTTTCTAAAACTCTACGAAGGAATCCAAGTCCATGTCTCTTTGCATTGAAGGCTGGCACTGATGGAAGTGCCGCAAGTTTTTATTTTGACCTGAACCTTTTCAGCCCAGGTTTCATGTCCGACCAAAGATCTCCCCCTCCTGCATCTTGCTCAAGTCATGTTAGGTTCCCCGTGTCTTTGTCCAGAGCAGGTAACTGGCATTAACATAGACACAGCTCTGTTCTCGATATACATGATATTAATATATAGAAAATAATAATTAATCAATACTCTGAATGGCAAATCAAACATTAAAAGCTGAATGGTATTGAACTTATATTTAAAACTTATTCAGCAGAGGCATCTTGATCACAGGCATTTGGATACACACTGCCAGCTGGGGAAACATTCAACATGATTCAAGACATGATTTCTAGTCTGGAGTTTATTTTAGCTTCCTTATTTTATATAATGAAAGTCGAGGGCAGTTTTCTTTTTCCCAGACAATCTTTAATAATATATTTTTTTTCCCATGAGCCATTTAAATTCTGTATTGATTCACATTTTAACATTTATATTAATCCTGTTCAATTACATTCCATTTTGTTCTTGTGTTCAATTCATAACTTCCATTAGATTCTGTGTAAGTCAGTCCACACGCACATTTCATCCTATTATTGTATGTAAATAATAAATAAGCTCATTTATCATACGGGGACTTTTTGTATTTCTTCCTGCGATAAATGTAATCCTCCAGTAACACTTATTGTATCAGCACACATGCCACATGGCATCACAGCAGAATTAGGTCCCATTATGTGACTGAAAATATGAACAACATGCGAGTGTAAATCAGGGGAAGGAAACATTTTAATGCAGCGAGCATAGTTCAGTTAGCTTAACAACAATGTACAGTGTTTGTATGCAAAAATATATTTTCAGCTATTATGGGAATGTTAGCAGATGCACTGGTTCAGCAATGGAATGGTTAAGGATTGTTGTGTTTATTATGAGCCATGCCAGTGACAGTAGGAATGCGTGTTCACCAACCATTGGATAGCTCGCTGCCACAGTCTGCCACCCTGTAACTAACTCCTCTCCAGCCACCTTTATGTTTTTCCAAGGCCCTTCAGCACCATAGACCTTTTACACAGCAGCCATTTTGACATTGACCAGTACAGGAAACACAGGTGTTACCAGGGATACCAACTAAGATTCTATTCAGATCAGGTCAAACAGAGTCGAGGTGCTGCGATTGTGCATGTTGGCTCACTAGAAAGTCTCTGCTACATTGATTGGAACAGAACCGGCATCAACTGTCATTAATTAAATCGTTGTTTACCTTCTATTTCGAGTCAATACGGCTGCTTTGAAAAAGGTCACCCACCAGATGCCCCCTCCTTTCCTCATCACCCATCCACACACCTGCTCCCACTTCCCATCAGCTCTGCAGTTAAACACTCACTTGTTTCCACAGCTTCATTACCACTCAGACTCTACCAGTTTATACCCAAAAGTCTTCCTAGGTTTTTTTCTTTCTCCAGTTTTCGAGTTTCTGTTGTCCGGACCTGTTTCCTGCTTACCTGCCTGCCCTACTGATCTACATGTGACATTTCTACAATAAATCACTGAAGTTACCCTGCTGCCTCGCTGTCCTTTGCTTTCGGGTCCAAACCTCTTGCTCAGCACCATCAGCCGTGACGGCTCTCCAGGAAATGTTGTCCGTGAATTGGAATAACTCTGGTGATCGCTTCGCTTTGCCCTTTATTGCATCATCAGTCAAAAAAAACCTGAAACCAAAATATTTTGGTTGATGTCGAAATATCTGCAAAAGCAATTACATTCCCATCAGCTTCCGAAGGCTGGGGCTGGAGGTTGGATTCCATCTTGTGACATCATGAAAACTTTGATCCTGAAGCACAAGAAGCTACCCTGCTGTCAAAACTACCTTTTGATCGCCCGCAAGGTTGTCACTCAGAAGTCAAAAGTGAAGTCGGGACATCGGGAAAGATGCCACAAAAACTTCCACTCAAGAATCGCGTTCAGGTGACTTCTTTTTGATGTGTTCGTTCAGTGCGTCAGCTGAACTTACTAGCTGAAACACTCAATGAAGATGCCGAACCCAGCACGTTTCGCCTGCTTATCCTCAGCACGCTTTTAAAAAACGCACTGAGGGCTGGATCGCATATCCTAGCGTTGGTTGAAGACATCCCCAGAAAGTAACGCTACGTGCCCGCGTGAATAGTAGGAACAGCGGAGCGTCAGTATGGCGATGCGAAGGGTCCAAGGTTAGAAGCCACGTCAGCAGCAGCAGGGACAACAAGCTAGTGGTGTCCTCCAGTATCATGCGTAGTATATAGGCAAGTGCGTGGTCACTCCGTTCACCACGCAGCCAGCTGTCATGTTCCGTTTGGTTTCAGCAGCGAGTTTATCTCCAAAATGTAATGATAGTCATTTTGATGCGTGTTATTTTTAGTTTCTCTTTATTATGAACTGAGCTCCCTTTAATCTGCCATCTGGTGAGGCAGAATTAAGAGAGAGATGACAAGTGTTTTGTTGTGATCTGCTCCGTCTGACATGTTAACAGGGTGATTACTTTGATATCCTCTAAAACATTCACCATTCACAACATTATTACCGCGTTGAAAGAAAACTGACAAGCAATGAGAAGTGATGTGGTAAAAAATAGTTCTGATCAAAGAGCACATCTGTTTAACAAGGAAGCTACTATTTGAGGAGATAATAATAATAATAAAAAAAAAGGACTCTGAATGTGTCTCGCTGCCCGTTTGTTGAATGTACCACGGACACGTTGGTGGGAGCTGGGGGGATTCAAGATGTTCAGAGGGTTTGTGTAAAATGCCACCGTGCTCTTTAAAATGTGGTGTGAGAGGACACGGACCTCCATCTACCAGCCTCCACTGTGATTTTCTTCAGATGGAAAAAATGCCACTGCTGACTTCGCTTCCACTCGCATGAAAGACAAGTGCAATTCAGGGGATACGGCATGGCTTTTTGACAGTCTCTAAACCACATCGAAAAATTGCTGTCTCGTGGTGCTGGCACCGTTTAAGAGCCATTACTTTCTCATTCAGCACATGTGCCAAGGTCGTCAGGCAGGATAATGAGGTTTTAGCATCCAGTGACTCCCTTCAACACTGCTCTATTATGTAAAGCAGACAGACCCAAGTTATTGTCTTTACTGATGGGCTTGTGTTAGCTTTTGGAAATTGCATTTTTCCTCGCATGCTCAATTGGGGCTAAAAAAAACCCAAAAAAAACGACATTTTGTCATTGATGTCCTCCCCTTTTTTTTGCTCCTGATTTCAGTCAGTCAACTAATGCGACTTTGTGAAGGCAGAATATGTTCATCGTTGATTTATTTCACCTGACTGGCTGTTGTGTTGTCTCCTGATGAGTGCTGTGTAGTTGTGTTTGGGTTTTGTCTGACTATGTATTCGCTCTCCCTCCTCCCTTTTGCCCTCTGTCTCTCTCTGCAAACCGGCTCATCATCAGTGAGCCGCACAACCACCTACCATCAACTCATCACGTCCCCGACTGTACGAAACCTGCAGTGACAGCCAGTCTCTGCTGGATCATTATGCCTCGCAGGATTTGTCTATAAGCCACATCTCCTGCTCAGTTATCTGCTTGGGTTTCCCTGCTTGACTAGTTGTTTGCCTGCCTGCCTGCATGCCTCTGTGCTTTTCCAAAAATACTTGTCCTCCCTGTCTTCAAGACTACCAGCCACCTTAAGCTGCCTCGCCAGTCTGCCAGGCCTGCCATCAGCTCACATACCTGGGATATTCTCTGCCCAGCCCTCCCTCCTGGATACCCTTCCCCTCGCCTGCCAGCCATCTCCAAATCCTCTAAGCCAGTTTTAAATAAAGACTTGTATTTTTCCTTACCTGCTCGTCTCTTGTATACAAGTGGGTTGCGCCAAAGTTTGTAAAAGATATGCCCACGCAAAAGTTGGCACTTACTGTTTCTGCAAACCACTCAGTGTAGGCTACATATCCTATTCTCATAAGACGTTCATTATACATATTTATGGGCTAACTTTCATGTCTGGAGGCAGAGGGGATGGTGGTGGAGTCAGGGTACGTGTCCACAGGGGAATTGTTGCAAATAAAAGTACGTTAACAAAACAGGCAACATCCTCAAATCACGGAAAAACGTTCTGGCTGCACCCTTTTGGATGAACGCCACTCGTGGGCTGCTGCTCTGGCATTTCTGGACCAACGTGGCAGCTCGTTTAAAAAGTAACAACAAAACACAACCCAGCAAACTCCGTTTCTGAGGGCATTTTAGGCGAGAAATAAGCCATGAGGTTGTAGGGTCTGTCTTCATTTCAACTTGGCAGTGCTTAGTGTTCACAGTGTTCTGCTGGTTTCTAGGGGCCTCGTGTCAGACGCCACCGGTTCGCATGAAGTAGCCAGAACTCAAGAGAGTCTTTCGCGAAGAAATCCACAGTCCAACAGCATTAGAAAACTTGGAAGAAATCGTTCGACATATCAGAAGGTCTCATTTTTCACGTAGGATTACAATCCGCTCACATGTGGACAACAAAAGTGTGATTAATACTTTTATTCCAGAACCAGCGATGGTTGTGATCTGATGAGGCGATTTAGAGATGGACAGTCAGGGGGATGAATTATGAAAGATAGGGATCGAGAGAAAGAGTAAAAGCGGGGTTTTTGTTAAGGAAGCAAATGTGACAGTAGAAATGTTGGAGTATGTTTTCTTTACCTTCCATTTTTCGTATTAATATACAAAGAAAAGAAAGAGTATTCATAGTATGGGGATAAAATATCAGAGATCATTCATGCAGTTGAAATTATTCAGTATCTAAAGTGAAATTAGTCAAAGATTACAAAAGCAGCAGCCTGAGATACACGACAAAGGAAAAGAGCAACTCACCGTCTGAGTACCCAGTTAGCTGAATTTCTATTTGTGTGCCGAGTATTTCTGACAGTGCCTGTGACGGGGCTTTAAGTTGATCTGAGTAATGTTTCATGCCCAGCTCTGTGCCTGGAATTTTAATGCTGCACTCAACCATTTAGGGTTTAAATTGTCTGTGCAATAGCTCACCTGCGAGTGCACACTGTGTGCTGCATAACAACACGGAGGCTTGCAGGTGCAAATGGCAGACGAATCCACGACGCGTCGCAAGGTCATTTGGAAATCAGCGTCGCATCAGAAAAGGCTAAAAGTTA
Organism: Sparus aurata; assembly: GCF_900880675.1. NCBI lineage: Eukaryota > Metazoa > Chordata > Actinopteri > Spariformes > Sparidae > Sparus > Sparus aurata. The sequence continues at coordinate 29,279,632 of NC_044195.1, read as the reverse complement.
AAAGAGCATTTCCTGCACGGTAGCAGCCGTAATAAACATAGTTTGCCTGTAGTGAGCTCTGTATTACTTGTGTCATCAAACATACGAGTGCTGATTCAAAATCTCTTTGGGGAGCTGAAAGCCTGCCGCAGGCGTCCATATAAACTGAGCATTGAGATTAAAGATTGGGAGAGTGGAGAACTAGAAATACATATTTGGCTGGTGTTTCTGCCTGCGCGAGTTTACCGTTGGGAGCTATTAAGGAGGAGTGTTTGAGTAGGGCCGCCTTTATCTTAAGGATACAGTAGCATCAATGAGATAAAAAGAAGTCGACTGAGAGGGGAAGGTCCCGTTATCGTTGCGCAAGATGATACAGAGTTGAGTGAGAGTTCAGCTGAAAGAGTTCAGGGCCTTCAGAAAAACATGACGTAGGCAGAGTGCACTTGAGTAAACTTCCAGGGGGATGCAATTACATTTGCTTATGGAACCGGTGGATATTAGTTCATAAACAGCAAGTATGCAGAATCCAGCAAAAATATTTCAGAGGGGGGGAAGAAAAAAAAAAAACATCCAGGAAAAGATAAGAGAAAAGCGCTCCACCCAGACGAGCAATATGAGGAGGGAAAAAGATTTAGCAGCAAGTTTTCGGGGCTCGGGAATTAGCGTTAAGACACATTAAAATTAAGGCTGTTATATAAAGAGTTATAATAACGGCTCCAACAGCGGCAACAAAAACAGGTGCGTCGGTGTCGGGTATATTTGAGATTGTGCTCAAAGCTCCAAGTCAAGCAGTGGGATGAGGCTATATTATATTTACAGTCTTGAGCATTATTGAATACGTCTTTCTTAATGGCGGAGGAGGCTGTTAGAGGATGATATGATGTACGATGCAGATGATGAACCTCCAGTTTAAAAAGTCCTTCAATGGAATGATTGATTGCGGGTACAATAGCTCCTTTGCTCCTATAATCAACATAGCCCAATGTGTTTATCTTCAGTACAGCTTGTAATTGCCTGGACTGTATGCAAATGGCTATGGCATGAAACTGTAACATTGCCTGTAATGCCTCTATTACTCTCATGTCCCCTGTGATTGTTGTTGGTGCTAGATGAGACTGATGTGTGCTCTCTGCGCTCCATCATCGGTTGATGTGTTGGTAATTCTCCGTTTCAAGGGCCGATGGTTTAAGCAGTGTTTCTGCACAGAAGTAAGCAATTAGCGGTGTGGCAGCAGCTGATGAGATGCAGTGAAGAGCCGGCAGCCAATAGGAGGAACATGCTACTGAAGGGACCCACAGCGGCCCAGGGGAAATAAATGAATGAAGCGGATGCCTTGCGAGCTTTAGGCAATCAGCGCCAGGCCGCTTCTGGACTCACATTATAATCTTCTGACTGTAACATAAATCCAAACGCCGCCTTTTAAACATGACGGTGTACTCAGGTGATTACACTGCTCACCCGAAAGCTACGACCCATTACCGGTATAGCATCCGCCTGCAGGCTATGAGTTGTTATGGTCACTCCCCACTCACTGCTGTGCCACGTTGGTGTGGGTCAAGGGTTAGATGGTACAATCAGCTAGTGTGTTCAAGAAATACATGATAATCCACTTGAGTAACTGTAATTGTAAACAGGAGGAAGGGTTATCGTCACTCCCCACTCCCTGATATCGCCACTCCCAGTGATGTGCACAAGGGGGGGGCAATTGTTGACAAACGCGCGCTAAAGTGCCCTCCTGGGAGCCAGAATGTGCGCTAAAGTGCACTCTTGGGAGCCAAAAAAGCGTGCCAAAGTGCCCTCTTGGTTGGCAAAACACACTAAACTGCCCCCTTGGCTGGTTAAAACATGATAAACTGCCCTCTTGGGAGCCAAAACACGCGCTAAAGTGCCCTCTTGGGAGCCAAAACATGCGCTAAAGTGCCCTCTTGGGAGCCAAAACACGCGCTAAAGTGCCCTTCTTTTCGCCCCTGCCCTTCAAAAATTCTGTGCACGCCACTGGCCACTCCCCACTCCCTGCTGTGCCAGATTTGTTGTAAACTTGTTCCTTTGCCATTTCATAAACCCAACCTCCACCTTTGCATCCACATGTAGGCTGTATCTTCTACGGAGTAAGTTATTGTCTTCACTCCTCTTCCTTTTGGGGAGTGACAAGGTCAAAGCCTAGACACCAAATACAGAATCCACTAAAGTCGCATGTTGTGTTGTGGGTATTGGTGGCACACTGGTCACAGTGCACATCTTCTGTCATGATTCATGTTTTTGGGTCGTTGGCTGTTTTTATTTTGGTAGATTTATTCTCATGTGTCTTGTTTTGCTTTCCACCTCCAGTCTGTCTGTTTTCCTGCTCACCTGTGTTCCATTAGTTAGTCTCTACTTGTGTTCCTGTGCCAGTTCCCAATTCCTCCCGTGTCCTCTATGTTCCTGCATTATTCTCTATGATTCTTGGTTTGTCCTCACATTTGTATTTCTCATTATTTGTATTTTTTTTCCTTGACTTTCCTTTGTCTGCCTTTGTTGCCTGCCTTGGGAATTTTGGGATTTTTGGACTTTGCATTTCAGCTTATCATCAAAGCTCGCCGTTTGTTATTTTTCCTTCCTTCCAATGTGTGTGTCTTGCATTTGAGTCCATTCTGTAAAAAAAACATGTTTTGTGATGCTTAATCTTGCTCTAAAAATGCAAAAAAAATCTTAAATTATGACTATTTGTTCAGTTTATTCCACTTATGATTGCATTGTAGCAAGTCTGATCTCAAGTAATTTGATCTAAAAAAAAACAGCATTTTCTACTGTGAATTTTCATACCTGTGAATCCTCATCAGAGCCCAGTTATTTCTGAACAGGAAGCAATGTTTCCTGAGATTTCTTGCCAAGTAAAACTATCTGACTGTACTAGCTTGTTTTAAGCCTGTATCCTCTCAAATCAAGCATTTATTTCTTATATTTAGACAGTTAATCTTTGCAGTGTATCAAGATTCGAGAGGCAATTCACAATTGCAAATGCAGGAAAATTATAAAATCTAGGCAATAAACCAAAATAATAAAATAAATACATTAAATATATACAATATGCAAAATGGTAACTATGGTTAAGGGTTGAAGGTCAACAGCGCATCAGCTTTGTATTAAACATACATTAGATATCAGATTAGAGTGACAAAAGTACGACTCATGCAATCAATGGATCATTTTGAGTTGTGTTTCTGCCAGAAATACAGGCAAAGAGAGCAGTTTTCATCCTCTCTTTTCTTTACTTCACTTTGTTCAAAAAAAAAAAAAGCAAAGAAAACCCCAAAAAACTTTTTGAAAATAATGATCTGTTCGGACCGAAACATTTCAAAAGAGCCTTTGGAGGTATTACAAGGAGTTTATATATATAAGTGGTGATATATCCCCGAAGCGAGAGACACTGAGTGCACTTTTGCTGATGGTTGTGGTGGTGTGAAAAAGGCCAGCTGAAAGAAATAGTTTGGAGTGTCGTCTCAGAGGTTCTTGGTAGCGTATTACTGCACCGCGCTGTATCTAGGTCAAGAGAATTTAAATTAATTCTGCTGTAAACTTTGGAGGAGATTGCAAACAATCTCTTTGGATTTAGATACTCTATACATAAGAACAAAAATAGAATCATAGACTCCCTCTTAGAGACGTTCCGACTCTGTCTCAAGCTAATAAGGACCATTATTGCCCAAAACATATCCAAAAAATGAAAACAAGGATTAAGGCTACTTTGATTTTTGCCTGTGGCGATACTGACCTGTGGGAGCAGAGTGAGGAACATTGTCAACACTGCACAGGTGATGGCCATTAAAAACCCAGACACCTCTGCCTGTCAAGTTTCTGTCCACTCTCTCCCTGGGCGCAGTGATGTTTTTGAGTGTGGAAAGCTTTTCCAGACACGTAGAAATGGACAGCTAAGACAGGTTTTTTCCCCACATGGATTTCACCTCATTACTCAGCACGGCCTCTCTCTTAGTAAATGCAAGGGACATTAATTTTGTGTTGACTTTAGTGCCCTGCTGTGGACACGAGCAGCAGTGAATGAACATGGGCATCGCCGTCTTGTTTCATAAAGATCCTGACCTAGCTAGCACCAAGCCCTTTGAGCCATCTTGGCTGTTATGCCCTCCGGCAGTGATTTTGGGCCGACAACACCAGGTCACCATTTGAATGAAAGGGGAGAGAGCCAGGACGTCATTTAAAATGGGCAAGCAACATAAACCCGAGTGCAGAATCATCAAATAAGGTTTAAAAATGTTTATTATAGCTTCAGCTGAAAACTGTTGTGAGTCTTCATGGTTTGCAGGATGCATAGCGATGACATCATGTATATTTGTGGATATGTAAGATTAAGTGTGACACAATAACGCTCCACGTACTCTTCTGGCATCAGTTTTGCATTTGAAGGGCTCTGTGTTCGACTGCAACATCTGATTACGCTTTCAAAATAACCGTTTAAATATATCATGACTCTTGGTTTGATAAGCTTTAGGCACCAAAATGTCTTGTTAGGTTTAGAAAAAGATCAAACGTCAGGTTTGAATAACTAAGTTCAGTTTTGCAAACTTACATTACAAAAGCAACGTAAATGATATAAGTAAATCACTAATACATTGAAGTGACATCATTTATGTTTGTTAAAGTAAGTAACACAACACAAAGAACAAATCACTCTTGATTCTTAGTCACAGTGACCAGTTCATGACCTTTCCAACCGCTTGCTCTTTTTACCACTGTGCTGGCGGGGCTCTTCAAGAGGTGATGCAAGAGAGGTGACAACAGCATCAAAGCGTTGGGCCACTGACCACGGGCACGTTGGGAATGAGAAAGGACTGCATACATCTTTTCAACCAATCTCGCAGGGAATCCAACCAGGTGACCGGCATTAAGAACGATTAAACCACATTAATTACAAGGAAACAGCCGATCGTCTGTCAAGTCTTAAGGGGCGTTCAGACCAAACGCGATAGACGCGAATACAATCGCTTCAGACGCTTAATTCGTGCCGCGCCAGACGCTCCATTCGCGCCGCGTGATCATTTTGGACTATTCGCGTCATTCGCTTCATTCGCGTCATTCGCGCTTGCCCGCTTGCCCGCTCATTTTTGAACCGGTATTTCTCAACCCGCTGTCTTTCCACGTCTATCATGGCTGATATCACCACCGTTGCTGTACTGTACCTGCTGTACAAGTCCCAGAAACGCCGGAAAACCACCCGCCGTCGTGTCTGGGTTCATGAAGTCCTCCGAAGACACACAGAGCTGGGGGAATTTCACTGTCTCCTCCAGGAGCTCCGTCTGGATGACGACCGGTTCCAGCGGTAGCTCAGGCTGACTGGAGCCCAGTTCGAGGACCTGTTAGCTCGGGTCGGTGCCAGGATCTCCCGCCTGGACACCAACTACAGGCGCTGTATCTCAGCTGTGGAGCGCCTGTCCATCTGTCTGAGGTGAGCTACAACTAGCTTCTCCTCCACCGTTGCCCTGAGCAACCGTAAACAACCGTACGTGATGGAAGTGACGTCGTCGGCTTGAACTCGTCGCTGATTGGATGTCGCGGCGCGATGCCGCTTGAAAAGTTGGATATTTTCAACTTTATTCGCGCCGCGCCAGACGCTTCATTCGCGCCGCGCCAGACGCTCCAGACGCTCCAGACGCTTCAGACGCTCCAGACGCTTCATTCGCGCCGCGCCAGACGCTCCATTCGCGCCGCCGTCGCCTGAATTGCGTGTAATCGCGCCATTTACATTGATTTTCAATGTAGAGTAGCCGCTCCATTCGCGTCTATCGCGTTCGGTCTGAACGCCCCTTTACAGAGTCACGTGTGTTTGTTTCTCTCTGGATGGCCGTTTGACCGGATCCACCACTGCTCTTTGTTCACCAGCGTGATGAAAATGTCTAGTTTACAGCTCGCCCTGAGTGAATGTAGGATTTGAGATGAAGAAATAACTGTACCACTGACATCCTCATCAGTTTCTAAGGAGCTGCCCTCGATCCATAGCTGAATAGCACGAGGTGGTTCTATCAGATTAAGCGTAAATGCGCTAACAGAAGTGTGTTGCGTCATCCGTCCTCCGTTGAGCCCCCATGTGTCTTTATGTCTTTACATCTATAATTCAGAATTACAAGGATGAGAATGTGGTTTCTTTAATAAAGTATGCATGCGGGACACAGAGCAGAGTGCGGGGCAGAGCTAGAACTTTATTTCCGTTGCACCAGCCTGTTTGTGCGTCAGGTAAATCTGCACTGCTACTGTATGTTGAGTTTGTGACGTCTCTTTCAATGAACCGACACCATAAAAACAACACCCGCAGGGTCACTTGAGCCGGTAAATTGAAGTCCCATAACGCAGTTTTGATCAGCCACATTTGTCGTTTAAGCTTCAGGTTAAAATGGCGCTCTTGTAATGGAGTCTACCCAGAGCACGAGGCGGGGGGGGAACTAAATCACCTCCTGGTGTTAGACACGATGTGTTGAGGGAGCATGATCATTCACATTGAACACAAACCTCTGCGTGTAGATGACATGAGAGAGCGGCTGATGGATGTCATCCGTCTTCCAACACGTGGATACACAAGGAACTGAATTGGTCGATTGCCTGCAACCTTGCCTATAGGCTACAGCTACAGCGCATTTGTCCTGGGCGCATTACCGGAGGCAGTCGGGAACGTGTGAAAGCATTTCAATGGGGAGACATTTCATATGTCTGGCATCGTCATCCAGCGAATATGCTCAAACTGGCCTCCGGTAATTATTCGGTAAAAACATGTCAGATTCTAATGTGGTAATTATCTATAATTAGCAACCTTAAGGAACATTTTCAGGTCTTTTTCAGTCATATAGTCCAAGATTGAAAGGGCACAGTTGCTCAGCGAAAATGTTATGGTGGGTCTGTGATCAGTTCTGATCAGAAATTATTTGTATTACATAATTTACCAAATGAAGCTGTTGCATTTGTTCCTTATTGGTGGGTAAACAGCAACAACAGTTAAAGTTACAGTCTGGTTTTAGACGATGGTTGTATCCAAATTTGCTAATTTTAATCTGTAATCTAGTAAAAAAAGACTCCTGCACACTGTCCACTTCACTTGCAATTACGTTTATCGACCACAAAGTTTAGGCACTTAGACCTTCATCGGTTTATCTTCCAAGACATAAAAATAAATAATTAACGGTTTTCATACAGTGGCGTACATTTGTTGGTCCAGGTGTGTTGATGGGATTTTGAGGGATGTCTATCTGTGGTGTAGCCTGATTGGGCCACGCGAGTCCACAACCCTACTCAAGAGAGCCTCCCCCATTGTCAGATAATCAGATGAAGTTCCAAGTACCAAAACGTTGCTGTCAATAAACTTGACTGCAAGTCAAGTGGACAGTGTGTGGGAGTCTTTTTCCTGAACTCGTCAGCCTTCAGTCTTCTCCTACGCACCTGACAATATTAAGGTGCGCAACAGTTGTATCTGTAATCTAAAAACGGCTCAAATCTAACTGGTGTGCAAAGCTAAGACGTTAGCTCTGTGTGGGGAGGAATAAAACACCTGCAGTCACTACAGATTCTGCTCTGAAGTCAGCAAACAGCTGCTTTTCATACGACACACAGTGACACGTAGTATAAATGCCATACGCTTTAATAAGAATATATTTCCATATTTGTTACACGTCAAGAGCACAGAAGTGAAGAAGTTGCCATTCATGAAAGGTCACGAGATATTTTGAGCAAGGTGACATTCCGGCAGCCGTCTCGTTGGTGGAGAGATACAGTGCATGCAGACAGGAATGACACACCATGACACACAAGTGGGCTGCGTAGTCTGAACTCTGGAACACCAGTCGAGCTTTATGTTTAAAAGGCCAGTCGGGGTTGGAGAGGTTAAATTCTGGATCAGCAATAGGGAGCGCTACTTTATGAGAAGTCTCAGATAAAAAAATTTAAAAAACACACTGTTTCTCCACCAGGGATCAAATTAAATTGCTTGTTTGTGTCCATATAATACATATTTTACAGTGTTCCTAGTTTGGGGAACAAAAATAAGGACAAGTGAAAGGAATCATACACAACTAGCTGTCACACATGATTTATCAATGCTGGTGTCAAGATGTAAGGTGTTGGGATAGCAGGGCCAAGAGAGGCCGGGCCTGAAGAGAGAGACATCCAAGTTTGGTCTGTTTTCAGCGATATTCTTAACAACGAAAACATTACGGCAAAGAATCTTGCAGGAGCTTTAGAGATGCATCCAAGGTTACCGTACAGGAGCTGTCCATTCAGCACTGAAGTATGTTCCCTTTGCGTTTCCCTCAGCTGCCTCCTTATGAATATGTATTTTTGTTCCTTTTAATGGGTGGCAGCACGTCCAGTGTACACTTTGTACAACGCTGACTGTAACTCATTTAAATATAGAATTTCCATGTAATACGTTCTATGTAAAGTATTTCCATTATGTTGAGTTGATGTGAATAAATCAAATAACTCCGTCTGCTTAAAATTAAGTTATTGCAATTTTTCAAGCGTTATACTTGAAAGTAATGCATTACGTATTGCAATTTTAAGGTTTACAAATGTAAGGAATTTATCGAGGAATGGACACAGATTAGGACTTTATGAGCACTTGTTCTGTGGTTCTGATTCTGTTTCTGTTGTTTCAGCAAAGTTGATTTTTGAGTGTCATTCCCAACTCGTCAAAAACGGATGCTTTGAGATTGTTGGACGGGTCAGCCGTCACCCAAAAACATCAGTTCTTGATGTTGCTTACCTTTCAAACAACCTGACGCCCGCAGGTTTTCTTTTGTTTTGGTTATCTTGATCTCATCGGAGCCCCTTGAAACCCGAGCCCCCCCTACACAACTTTAGTTTCCCACTTTATGAAGCTCAGCGTAAGTCCGCTCTGGAAGACCATCTTTCCATTCGCCTCTCTCCCTGCTCCATCCCTTCGCCTGATATGGGCGTTTCTCCATGCAATATCTCTCCATTTAACCAACCAGAATCAACTCTCTTCCGCCATCACCACCACCACCAGCGTCTAGACTCCATCAGGGGGTTAAGCTTCATCGCCTCCCTCAATATGACTTCGTCACGATGGAGTCTACGCGCCAAATTTTCTAATTTTTTGGTACACATGGCAATAAATTGAAATTTGATTTGGGACTTGAGAGGTTGTGAATCATATTTAGTTTCATTATCCCAAAGGAGGCATTTTCTATTACTGTAGTACTACTATTTGTGATTCTTTGTAAATATGTGTTGTGACAATGCACGGTGGAAACTGGACCCAAGAGCAAGACACGACAACAAAGAGTCAAGGTGAAAGTGATTTAATGTGCAACAGAGTCACCAGGGCTTAGTTCACGAGGGTCGAGGAGGGGTGGTGTGTCCGGGGTCCCAGTGGTGGTTGGTGAGTGGTGGTGAGCTCTCCAGAGCATGCCCAGTGAAATAGAGTGGCGTCCTTCTACGTGGTGATGGCGTCCTCGGTGTGAAGAAACAAATCCTTCAGGACAGGGCAGGCAGGTGATGAGCAAGCAGGCAGGCAGGTGGAGAGGGTTGAGCGCAAAAGGCTAACTGTGACAAAAGAACACAGGAGAGGGTTAGCTTCACAAGCTAAGGTCACTAGAAAAAACCAACAGACTTAAAGGAGCCAGGATCTCGACAAAATACCACTCTAGCTGACTGAACGATCTGGCGATGAGTGAATCTCAAGCCGGTCTTCTTATACTGGGGGTAGGGGAGGTGATCAGTGCTGATGATTCCCACCTGACTGCAACCTGCATGCCACGCCCACCAACTCAGAGAGACAGACACAGAGCAAGGGACACACATGCAGGATCACACACAGGGGAAAACAGACAATGACACCTGAGGAAAAAGAAGGGCTGCCATGATGCCATCATGACAATATGAATGTTTTTTGCTCATATTTTGATGTGTGTTGTGGCAGGTTTGTGCCGGTACCACTACAAAAAGAAGTGATTCCTGTTCAATGGCAAGTAGAAAACAGCCACAGCATACCACCGTTACTTAGTAGTTCAGGGAGTTATTAAAGTGTTTTACATCTACTTACATCTTAAAAGACAAATGAGGCTGGTTAATGACAACAGACCTTTATTTGTTAAAGTTGATCTTACTGTGCCAATTAAAAGAACTAATGCGCTGATAATAACGAGCTACTTGTGGTTCTTTCTGTGCCTAGAGCTCATAAAAAGTAGTTCAACTAACTCAAACATCCAATTTGATAATAATGCAGAACAATTATCAACCTGCAGTCGAGGCTTGCAATTTGTCTGACTTGTTGGAAACTAATTATAGTGTTTGTGGTGTAATCAACCGGCAAATATCTGTTTTTGTTTCCAAATGGACCTTCAGTTCAAAAAAAAAAAAAAAAGGCGGCTCTTGATGTTGCAGCTTTCACAGCTTTCTTTGCGGACGGATAAGAAGCGACAGTTTGACTGACGTGATGGAGCACTTGAAGGCGCCGCCGTGTGCCTCATTGTCCGCTTCCCCAGCCAAGAAGCAGTCAATTGTTTTTTAGTGATCAATAAAACTCAACAGATGCCTAATTAGTTTGCCAACAAAGTGATGTCACTGCAGCTGGACACATTGAGATTAGTTTTCCTGCGCCTCAAACACTTGGCAGCCTGAACCGCGACGATGAAGTGAATTCAAGAAAGGTTTTGTTAGTCTCTGGTGATGGAGGCAGAAGTACTTCACTGCTCAACGATTGTTTACGACTTTAGAGCAGATTCCAAAAAAAAAAACCCCACCCCTGCCGAATGTGTATCCTGACAGCCGCAGCTTTGCTCCTGTAGATTTACACTTCTGTTAACAATCAGTTTTGGAAAGAGCGGTTTGCAATATTTTTTGTCTCTTGATTGACATCTCAATTTTGGAGAAAACTGTCTTTAGGATAAGATACAATGGCTGATAGCAATTTATGTCTGTCTGCTGCACGTTCAGCCCCTGCTGTTCCCACCTGTCTCGCTATTGTTGACTGGCTTTTGTAAGACGGCTGCATATTTAAATAAAGAGCTGTTTAAGGGTCCAAATGGAAAATGTTGTTTTGTGTTTTTTTTTTCAAACCACTTCCAGCGTTAATAGTGCTTGTGTGTGAAAACAGGCAGGAGAATAAAGATAGTGCCTTGCAATAAAGCTGCAAAGTGGGAGAATATATGGAGCCAGGGGCGGTTCTAGGGGGGAGGGGCCAACATGGGCCAGTGCCCCCGTAACTCTGAGTCTGGACCCCCCTGTGGCCCCCCCAACAGGAAGTCTGCATCAATAATACAATGACAGATTTCAAGGCAGAAATAAAGTGTCTCAGCAGTTTACCACCCAATCAAAATTCAGGGTTCGTACACATTTTTCAAGGTCAAATTCAAGCACTTTTCAAGCACTTTTAAGGGTCATTTTTAAGATTTTCCAGCACCTTGCTGGGGTAAAATACGTATCTAAAGGAATATATATACTTGTGATTTTTTTCTTCACTTTTTATCACAATTATGTACATTGCATTATGCTGTAAACATCTAAAATTATATTGTATAATAGCAAAAACTTCAGAAATTAATTATCCAGTCTGATCCCAATTTTGTGAAAGACATGTAGTTATAATGTCAAGCACTTTCAAGCACTTAAACTAAAATCCAAGCAATTTTCAGACCTTGAAAACACAACATTGAAATTCAAGCACTTTCAAGGATTTCAAGCACCCGTACGAACCCTGAAAATTGCTGAAATTGTAAACACTGTTTTGTCTGAATGAGGGATTTATCTTTTTTTCCGGGTTGTATGTGCCCCCTAACAAAAAAGCCGGCCCCAACCTGGCCCCCCTATTAAAACTGGTCTAGAACCGCCACTGTATGGAGCTGGATATGGAAGCGTACTGACCCGTATTATAGGTTATTGTTTCAAAGCCAATAGGTGAAATGTTGTACAATTTTAAATTTAGGGTCATTTTTTTTCTTTTCGTGACACATGTGAGTTGACCACCGGTGGCTGACTTGCATTGCAAAGACGTTATATCGGAAAAAGTCATTATTTCTGTCTTCATTTTCAGCCGTAAATGTAGCATTTAAACGTGTATAATTAAATACAGTGGTCTGATAGGGCCAGATTAAGCCTGCTGTATTAGGCTGGGCAATTTTGGGCAGTTGGTAACCCAGAGGTTAGTGAAGCTGACTAGTGGGCCAGAGGCTGTCGACTCAAATCCCTGGCCAGAGAGCGCAAAAATGTGCAAAAACAAAATCAAGGTCAGGTGTAAGATCCTGCCATTGTGTCCTCAAGTCTCTCCATTCTATAGCTACGTGTTTGTGTTTTGATGTGTTAAATACAGCTGATTAATTTCCCCATTGGGAGTTAGATTCTGATTTATAAAACAATCTGAGAGGATTTAGTGAAGCAGCCTTTCTAAGTTCGCTGCTGATGTCTGATTTGAGTCTGTTGACCGCAGAGAAAAAAATCCATCATCCAGATTTTATCACAGTCGACTCCATAACATTTCATTTAATTGCGCATGGTTCTCAAATAACGTTAAATCCTAATCAAGTGAGGCTTCTCAGCATAGCCAGTATTTCCAGGTAGATTGTGTGTGGAACAACGGTGGATCAGATTGCAGGGCTAGAAACTGGCAGAGACAGATATTTCTCCTCAGTCTGTCCTTCTGCTTTCATTCAATAAGCAGTTTAGCAAATGGGCAACTAATGATGGAAATGTGCTGGTAGGGTTGGTAAATCTAGTACAAAGCATGTCATCTCTCTGGGTTCACTGTTTTTTTTTCGTACATGATCCCTGTGTGTGTGGACTCTGAGACATGCCCCTCACCATGTGCCGGGTCGGCTTCAGAGCTCTGTGTGTTTGTGCTTGAACAAGATGAGAAGAAGTGGTGGGAAAGTGGGCGACTTTTGAAACGGTCCTGGTACTTTCTGTGTTATTTTTCCATTGGCTGAATTCACACTTCCTAACTCTTGATTGGGTGGCCAAAGTATGGGGGTGTTTGGATGGGTCACAGCTCCTGCCGGCCCAGTGGCTTGCCCTATCTGATGTTCCTGCCGCTCTGATTTGTGTCGCTTGTAGCGTCCTTGATATGTGACTGCTGTTCGGACCCACTGCTAGTGACCTCTGCTTCATTTCTCCCACTTTTACCCGCACAGTTTTGTAACTTTTGCTGTTTAGCAACAAACCGAATATTTTCAAAGGTGTCTGCTCATGTATTAATAATTCATCCGGGAGACTTTCATTGCTATTCAAGCCTTGGCGGTGCATCTATCACTAACCTTACTTAAAGAACCCTGACCTCCCGAAATACCTTCTTCTCCCATTTTTGTATTTCTTTTTGGCTCTAAAGTGTATTGGCAGCTGAACTTGCCTTTTTTCATTCAGCAATAGCCCAAAATCTTTTCACCAAGCGAGTTTCAAAAATGCACTAGTTACACTCCCAAGGTCAGGGACAGTACCTTTAGGCACAGAGCATAAAGGGAACAATACAACAGCAGCAGAGAGTACAAATGGCCTTCAAATGAGCACATGCATGTTGCAATTGGTCAGTTCCGTCAAAGAAACTATTTTCTAATTCTATCCAAAAATTTGTTATCACAAACCAAATAAAAGAGAGACAACAGAAGCACAAAAGTGCCACGAATTCATAGATAATACATCTTCTGTTTTCCATCCTTAACTTTGGAGAAATCCTGTAATTTGTGATTTTCCATGTCCTTCATGACATTGTCCACGGAGGATTGAATGTCAGCGCTGTGCCCCTGGCTTCAGTATCTTCATTTGCATTTGTGTGCCTCGCCATCTGCATCACTGATTGGATGGGAGTGAAAATCCTCCTTAAAGGTCAACATCTGGGGAAAAAGAAACTGTCAAAATTATTCATACTGGAAAGAACACTTTGTGTTTCTTTCAGCACATGAACGCCGTGGTCAGTTTCTTTCATCACTTAGTCGAAAATAGCAGTTTGGGGACTAGAATATGATGCCCGTCCTCTCAGCAGCTGTCGTTGATAGCCTGACATATAATGTATCCTGGGTTCGCTCATATATTGTACGGCCCTTCCACTCCATACCCTCTCCCCGCTGACGGAGAGCAAACAGTTTGCAGGGCTGCAGAACAGCTCCCTCATGTCTTTATCTTTGCACTAATTCACCGCGCCCTTCACATTCTACATCTTTTCCTCCTGCTGCCTGTTTGTTATTCCGCTCATGCAAGTCTTTCTTCATCTGTTTCTGCCTCTCTTTCTCCCGAAGCCTGGTCTGACCCCCGAGGCCCCCACCCCAATCTGTCCCACTTGTCTCTGCCGCCTTAGTCCCAAGGTCTCTTTTCTGAGCCAAGGTGGAAGTTATAATGAAGCCATCACTGTTAGAATGAGCAGTGTCTGTATAATGTCTCATTTGATATGTGCCACAAAAAAATAATCTACGTTTTTTCTCAGGGATCTGATAGTGGTGTACGGAAGCAACCGAAGTCCGTGTTAATTTAAATGTTTTATGAAATTCAAACAAGACTTGTTTTTTCTGTTCAAATTTGTAAATCAAAGAGGGGAGGTGAATCAGAAAGGTGGTAATGTTTCATTGCTATAAATTCAGTGGTATTTAAAGCGGACACAGGAGACTTCTTCTTCTTCTTCTTCTTCCTCTTCAGCAACCCTGCCATCACTGGCAGTCTGGCCACTGACCCAAGCAAAAAAAACAACCATAAGAATAACAGTTTGGCCTAGAAACCCGATCTCAGCGCTTTGAAAAGGCAGTTGAAAACTTGGAAGATTTCATAACAGGCAGGTTTTGTTATGTAGTGGAAATAATGTCGGTTTTGCACTGTCTTCAGACCCAGTTGTAAGGGGATACACGGGGGGGAAGTATTTTGACGCAACACCAACGTTCTTCATTGAGTGAACGCCAGTCGTTCATCTTGTTTTACCGCTTCACCTTCCTCGCCTTTTCCGTCAGTTTGGTTCATTTTCCAAAACAGCTATTCCAGTTTTTCCACCATTACCTGGAAAAAGCAACCAGTGAAAACTATGCCACTTCCTGTTTTGGTTGTGTAATGGCAAACGTGCTTCCTTTGTGCCGTGAATCAATCTACATTTTTTAAATTACTCCAGGAGAAATACAGCCTGATAGCGGACCGGCTAGCAAAGTGAAAGCGAGCTCAGCTGTATAGGGAACCAGCCTATTCATGAATTGTATTATTTTTTTCACACATGCCTGATCCAGCACAGCTAACAACAACTGAGCAGCTGTGCTAAACCAATTCTTGCATGCCAAACTACACTAAGGTATCTGTATCAAGAACACTCATGCGACTGGCAGTTTAATTATATCAGATTTTTGAAACAGCTGGGTTATATTTTGACAAGAACCTGTCATACCATGCATAGACCCAAATGCACAGGTCGCACAGAGCTCAGGTGTTCCAAAAAGACAGTTTTTACTGAAGGCTGGTTCAGTACATAGGAAATCAATCAAGGTGGCAGCCAAAACACAAAGGGCTCGGCAGAGGCAAGGTAAGGTCCAAAAAAAAACAGGGTCAAAAACACCGGGAGGCATATGCACTAGGAGGAACGCTGAACGCTTGCTACGAAGGGCGAAGACGAGCTGGCAGAGAGAAAAGGGAGCACGTAGGCCCTATACACGAGGGAGGAAGGGATGATTGGACACAGGTGAAACATATCAGGGAGGAGGAGACAATCACAATGGTGGGAAAAGCACAAGAGCAGGACGGGGATCTGAAACGAGACGCGAGTTAGAGACCAAAATAAAACAGGAAACAGAACTGAAAACAATAAAGGAACACAAAAACATGACAGTTTTGACAGCTGACAAGTTCAGCCGAGACATATTCAATAGATATTGAAATCCTCACAGCCTGTCTTTTGTGCCCATCGTTTAATTCTCTGCAGAAAGAATCGAAACTCAGAAGATCCTGGTTCTGCTCCCCATTAATTGACTCCGCATTTCCCTGCAATGCCATTTTCTTACATGTGTCTGGGATGCTGAAAGGCTGAAAACTCACCATACTGTACAATATGATAGCGTCCAACATTTCTGGTTTATGCATTCATTTGAATGGCGGAGGATTATTTATATACATAGTCCATCTATTTAAAAGTTTTATCACAACAGAACACACTGATCCTCAGCAGCCTTCTAACTACATTCAGGACATTTGCTCCTGTTGAGTAATTTGGTGCCTCCAAAAGAACATGATTGTATTATTTTTATTATTATTATTTTGTATTGCTTCAGTTCACTACCCAGCATCACACATCAGGGTTCTCCCCAGAAATTTTTAGTATAGCGGCGCACCGTCAGTCGGGGGGGGGGGGGGACGCTCGTCACTGTCAGTCCGGGGGGGGACGCTCGATCGATCATCGCCGTCAGCCGGGGGCTCGTCGCCGTCAACCGGGGGACGGACGGACGGACGCTCGTCACCGTCAACCGCGGCAGCCCACAAACACCCGCTATAAAGCAGCTAACATTGTTGAGTATAGCGGCGCTGACCTAGCCGTATAGCGGCGCAGCGCCGTTGTTCCACCGTCTGGGGAGAACCCTGCACATTTACAGTCATCCACACCTGGAAGCTGCCCTGTACAGCCGCAGTTTGATCTCTTAGCCACTGAGCAGCACCCCCGGAGCACATGAGGGTTAATGGCCTTGCTTCAGGGACACTGCAGCAGTGGTCAAAAAGCCACCGGAAGCGCTAATCTTTAACTTAATGCTTTTCTAACCTTTAGGCCCATACTGTCTCCCACCATTTATACCATTATATAGATGCCGGAGCACTCGGACACATTGGCGAGCTAATGTATTCCTCAGATTCCAAGTGTGTACAGTAAAAGCTTTGAGAGAACAGCGGGCGTCCTCGGGATGCCTCCTGAGTTCCAGCAAAAGATGTTGGTACAGAGCGCACAGCTGGTGCAGTGGCAAAACAATCGCTCACCACCGCAGGGAACAGGGTTTAGTTCCAGGCGGCGATACCTCCAGCTTGGTA
Organism: Sparus aurata; assembly: GCF_900880675.1. Lineage (NCBI taxonomy): Eukaryota > Metazoa > Chordata > Actinopteri > Spariformes > Sparidae > Sparus > Sparus aurata. The sequence goes on along the minus strand of NC_044195.1, from coordinate 29,262,688 downwards.
ATGAATAATGAGTGAATGAGCACCAAAATTACACTGCCCACCTGAGCTGCAAAAACACAACCTCAGACGTATGTACACCTCCAGTGTGGCACAAGTTGGTTTTGACGGGAGCTCAGCATTTACAAAAAGAAAGGGGGCAAGACATTACTGACTTGCGCTGGCATGAAGATGGAGACAAGTGTGTGGAGGTCACATCACACAGTGTTCCTTTGATGAATGTAAAAATGGAGTGGATTTGCACTTTGGCATTAAGTTAGCTGTATCCTAAACCATGCAAAACACAAGGTACGTTTCATTGTTAGTTTCTGACACACAATGCGGGTGCTGGGTGTTGAAAACAGGTCCCTGAGTACGTACTTGCGCCCGTCTGTGCATCAATGGGCATGTAGGTCTTCAAATGAGGTGTGGTCAGGCGTATTGCTGGTTCATTGCTATCTTGAGACAGCGGAAAACAACTGACCAACAAAAACCTGGTCTAAAGTCAATGCTGCATTGTTTTTCCTACTCTTTAAAGGGGCATTATTCAGATAGTATGGTGTGCTTACTGCACATACACATTCACAACATGACAGGTTCAGGCTCACCCGGCTTTTAATGGGAATGAGAGATGACAGTCTGGTTTTATCTACGTCACACTCAAAAACACCTATGACTAATGTGTAAATATAATCACTTTGCCCCTTGAACCTTACTATATTACTATAATATGTGCCGTTTCACTAGGAAAAGGGGGTTGGACACGTCCTACATGGACTTGTATGGACTTCAAACTCAAATGATCTAAGGTGCATGATCTAAAGTAGCTACATGTCTCAAGATGTCATCACTACAGGGAGGTGAATGTTGGCCTGTAGGCGGTCCAATACACAAGTTAGAACTTAAATATCTCAACGACTGTTGCATGGAGCATGATTGATGAAGGATTAACAAACCTTTTTGTTTTTTTAAATATTTTTTTGGCCTTTCATGGCTTTATTGATAGTTCAGCTGAAGAGGTGACAGGAAACAGGGTGACAGAGAGGGGGAGTGACACGCAGCAAAGGGACCTGGGCCGGGAGTCGAACCCGGGTCCGCTGCAGCGAGGACAAAGCCCTTTTTTGCAAAACTACAAGCTTTCCTGTCAACCTTAACTGTACACTGTGTTGGTTAGCAATAGGGCTGGGTATCACCAGGTACCACGCGATACGATACTATCACGATATTTTGCCCACAATAACGATAATATCACGATACAGTGATTCTGCGATAATCGATATATTGCAAGAAATTTCATCCACGATACATCACGATATCTGTGTCAATGAAGAAATTCAGAATTTATTGACTGCACTGAATCCATTTCACAGGAATGACAAAACATTGTCAATCAATTTCACATAAATGACAGCCAAGTAAACAGAGAGCATATTGCACAGTGTCTCTTCTTAACACACACACTGACTACAACTATCATTAAATATCTATATGTGTGGGTTTCAAAACTACTTAAACCATTTTTTTAATTTTATTTGGTTGTATACCTATGTTTGAATAAAGATAAAGCTGTCCTCCGAAGAGGGGTGGAGGTGGTGGGCCAAAAAAAAAAAAAAAAAAAAAAAATATATATATATTTATTTATTTTTTTTACATTTTTAAATATCGATATTTGGCACCAGTGTATCGATAACGTACCTCAAGACGAAATATCGCGATATATCGTAGTATCGATATTTTGGCACACCCCTAGTTAGCAAATGTTGGCAAGTTTATACCTATAATTGAGACGATAAATATGGGAAACAATATAACGTCAGCATACTATTATGTCATAGTGAACACATTTCAGCTTGAAGCACCAAAGTGCAGATTCACTGAGCTGCAATCAAGGCTTTAGAAGCTTGGTGTTGTTTTTAGATTTTATCAGTAGTGTTGCACGACTAAGAAAACAAAACAGAAAGCAGCAGCAAGAAACTGTTGCATAAAGTACTTTTTTGCCATTTGGAAAACAGCAGCCACTTAAAAATAACTTAACTATATGAGTGAATTTAATGGTAAGTCCACATAAATCCCACAGATGGGTCAGTGAATGTGCTGCAAAAAAAGTATGTATCAGATATGACCATGTCCCGCTGAAAGCTGACTGGCAAAGAGAATCCGTAATGAATCCATTTAAAATGACCTTGTACCCTACCGCCAGGCACTGATGTTTAAAACATCCAGACCCTAACTGACACCGGCCGTGCTTTGTTTGAAGTTCTCCCACCTGCTGCTGAAACCACCATCTGTGCCGCTCACCGCTGTCGGGCACACTGGCTGCAGGGCTGACAAAAAGGTTTTTAGTATGTTTGAAAAAACATGTAGACTCTCCCACATGTACACCGGAACTCATTTCATGCCCACACATGTGTGTGATGGCAAGGTGAGGGTGGATTAATTTTACATCAACGCTCGAAGCTTCGGATTATCACTGTTTGAACTCTATTAAATTTCATGCATTCGGGCTCGAGGGCAAATATCTTATGGATGAAGACAGTACTGTTATCTGTGAGCAATTAAAGCACCTATTCATCTTCACATCAATAATCCTGGTTCTTCCACGTAAGAGATAGAGCACTGTTTTCATCAGGACAATTTGTGGCTGCAAAAACAGATCATTTTGAAGGAAGGTCGGAGCAATTAAATTTTTTTTTTGAGACATCACTGGCTGTTTTGGACAAGTATTTTAAGTCGAGACATGATATTTTTCTAATCCTAACCAATTAGTTGTCGTACTTTAACCTAACCAGACTATAAACACACAGATAGTCAAAAGATACATTCGAAAATTTAACCTAAAACAACTTAAGCAACTACAGTATCTACGTGATCTTGGTTTGCAGAAAAGTACTTAAAATAAATGACTCTTCTCCACTTTGCCAACACTGCTTTTCTGCAAATTGGGTCTAAAAAGGAATATCTATTGTATACATTTACGCCACACAGACACATGTTAATGGGCACGTTCACGCATGCCTTCACACACGCAAAGAACAAGCTGATCCGTCAAGCAGCCTATACATTATTCAGGCACAAGTGTTGTGGATCAGATGAGGACTACAGTCACTGTCTTTGCTTTCACCAAGTAATTATCTTCGTTCAATAGTCGCCGAGTTCACGGAAAACAAAGCATTAGCACTGTCTCAAAACGCTCCGCCATGCTGATAAAAGGAGATTTCAGAGGAGCGCAATAAAAAAGAGATCAAACATAGTGACAAAGAAGGACGAAGAGAAATGAGAAGGTAATTTTGCCTTCGAGACGCGTCCAAGTCCTCGCTCTGTATGAATGTGTTTATGGCTTGAAAGTCCGGAGACAAGTCCTGTTTTGTTTAGTTTTTTTGAAACAATGTCCAATAACAACAAAGGTGTTTTGACAGGTTGTCAAATTTATCCTAATGGGAGCGTCTATTAAAAGTCCACTGTGTGGCATTTTACTCACGCTCAAACCTAGCAGCACAGTTCAATATCACATTACCGCAACTATATTTTTGAAATGAGTATGAATAACAAGCGATCTCTATTTATGTGCTTACAGTTTTATGGTGGTTTTAAAGCATATGACACATGTACGTGAGAGTTTGACATTGTAAATCTGTGAAAAACAGCTTAAAAGATATGATCACGCGCTTAAAGTTGTGTTATACTGTGTTTTGAAGGATTTATCGCTTGTTCACTGAGCTTCGCAAGAGCAGTTACACACATCAACAAAACGCAGTGCTGTATTTTTTTCCCTCCTCATCACTTTTCATGTCTGACAGATGCCCTTGAATACTCCCAAGATAAAAGCACCTGCGAATGATCCTCTCAAACCAGGGAAGCGTGGCTTTGACATGTCAGTCAGTGATGCAAATCAGCCAAAGTTCACTTGATTAGCGATGAGTCTTTCCTAAATTATGGGTGATGGATCATTTATGTATTTTTGTCTTTGATTTTGCAGTGTTCATAATGGTATTTTTTCCACACTCTTTACTCATATTGTCAACTGGGTGCTACCTGCATATTCTTTTTTTTTTTTTTTTTGACTGCCTGTCATTCTCCCCGGTGCTTGATTGACGTTTCCTCGCGATTCATCCACCACTTGGCTGCAAAGTAAGTGGTGGTGATGTGCTGTCAGAGTGAGTCAGATTCAGACCCTCCGCAACCCGAGTAGCCACGGGTTGGCCTGGGTGGGCGTGCTATTCTCCCCTCAGCAGGTTCTAGCGATAAATGTGGCTGCTAATCCATTGTAACTCTGATGCTGAAGCAGCCATTGCACAACCTGCTTGCAACTACTTCTCAATCCAATGGAGGATGCAGATCAGAGGAGAACTTTTTTTTTTTCATGCATACATCTGTCGAGCACCAACATTTGTCCGGCTTATGTGTACCAGCAGATAGCACCTGCTGTGGGGAGACAACAGCACACCCACCTAGGCCAATCCATGGCCATGTGAGTGGGCTGATGCTAATAGCGCAACAACATTACACCCGTCACAGCTGGTTCATGGAGAGATCTTCAATAATATGTCAATCAGGCTAAGCAGATCGACAGGCACACGATGAACACGAAGGAGAATTAAAACATGGAATAAATGTCCTGGTCAGAAGTGCTTGGATTGTACTGTAGCAATACCAAGGTAAAAAGTCCTGATGTTTGTGTAATGCATAATAGCCCATCTTAAAGTTATATGTATCATTGGAGTATAATTACTGAAACATCAAAGGGTCATTCTGGTATTTTTTGCCTCTGCCCTATTTTCTAATTTGGGTATCTTAATGACTAAATAAGCACAAAAAGTTTGGCAGTGAGGAAACAAACGGTCTGCACTGGGTTAGGGTTAGTGCTCGCATTTGTCACTGGTGGGCTCAGATTGTAATTCAAAGTGTTCGGCAACAATGTGGACTGTATCCCGACAGACAAAGACCGTTTTGTTTAAGAGTAAAAACCTTTCTGTTTAACCACAAACGATTGTCATATCATTTTCTAAAAGCCACCAGACTCTATCAACAAAAACACTAATTTTACCTTGCAGAACATGTGAATTGTAATTCAAACATTTTTATCAAAATGCCCAAAATATTTCAACAATTTGGTGACTGCCACCGCTGGCATAGAGAAATGTTGGCACTGTTCTTTAAATTTGTTGTATTGATTAATCTTTTTAAGCCAGTTAAATGGATCCCCATTAGAGCCCATTGAAGCCGCTTTGACTCTAAACTCTGCACACTTCAAAAGAGAGCAGGTTTAAGGTTAACTTTTTACTGCCACCTTTTAAGCCTGAGGGTACTGAGAGTTTGATACTTTAATTGCATCTAGTGCAAAATGTAAGCAAGTGAGGAAATCAAAGTGATGTGAAAAGCCTTTTAGCTGTTCTGATACCAGCAGGCCCAGTGCTGAAACAAACTGGCCCTGTCAGGATTAAAAGATGGTATGCAAAATTTTTGATAGCAGAGCTTTGTGTGATGAAATGAATATACCTTTGAGATAGGACAAGGGAAGTATAGCGGATATAAATAAAAAACATCCAAATCCAAATAAAAAGAAACCCTTTTAAAATACAAAAGTACAAATACTACAAACAAAAATGTTAACTATCAGAATAGAAAGATTCAATAATCACATATAAAAACAAAAGAAAAACAAAAAACAAAAGCTTTCTTATTTAGCCTCCAAACTTATGGTGACTAGAGTCCTTTTTCTGTGTTGTCTCAGTTTAGACACCAGTCTGATGTTCTGTATTTGGTCTTGTTAGGGTACATCTGTTTAAACAACGTTTGTTAATTCACAACATGACCAACTGGCAAGATCAAGCTTTTCATAGTTTTGTCATCAAAGAACGCTTTCAGCATCGCTTCCATTTAATGTGACACAAAAGGGACACTTAATCCCCAGCTGGCCCTCTGTGGCCTTTGCTCTCTGATGCGGTTACTTCTATCACGTCTAAAAAGTGAAACTCCTCCTCGGTCATTGAGAATTCCGCTGCATCATTAGCTGGTCTTGACCCGCGATCAAACCTGCTCCTCCCTCCTGTCCAGCCGTTGACAGATTAGGGCAGACCTTTGATGAAGTGTCCTTGGAGGGCATGAGGAGGCTGTGGAGATCCTTCAGAGATAAATAAACTGTACACTCTTTAGTGGGAAAACTCTGAAGCATGACATTTCTGGTTCTCAAGCAACATGAAAGTTGCATTTTAAAAGCTAAGCAGAAACAAGACTTTCCAGAAACACTGTCTCAGTTCATAAAAAATAAAAAAAGAAATTTGGAAACTACCATTACAGCACAAAACATGTAAATAATGACGACTGATGACAGTTTTTGCAGTTTCCCTGGCAACCAGGGCATCTTCTCTGGTAAGAAACATACCACTGAGTTGTTTATTTCTCCTCTTTTTTTTTTTTTCTCCGGTGTGATTTCACAGTGGGTGGCATGGTGGTGCAGAGGTTAGCACTGTCGCCTTGAAGAGAGAGGGTTCTCTCTTTGTGGGGTTTCTGTGTGGAGTCAAAAGACATGCAGGTTTGATGTTGGCCCTAAATTGCTGAAGTTGTTAATGTGAGCATAAATGGTTGAATGGGTTCTTCGCCCATGTCAAGCAGGATTAGCTCCTGTCTCCCAAGACCCTGCAAAGGATAAGCGGTTGGTTTACAGATGGATGGTTTATGGATGAAAGTATGGTTTATGGATGGATAGATGGATGGATGGTTTATGGATGGGTAGATGAATGAATAGTTTATGGATGAATGGATGGTTTATTGATAGATGTATGGTTTATGGATGGATGGATGGTTTTTGGCTGGATAGATGGTTTATGGATGGATGGATGAATGGATGGATGGAGGGAGGGATGAACAATGGATGGATGATGGATGTTGGATGGATGGTTTATGGATGGATGGATGGATGGATGATCGATGGATGGATAAAGGGTTTATGGATGGATGGATGTTTTTTGGCTGGATAGATGTATTATGGATGGATGGATGGAAGGAGTTTTCTTTGCCTCCATTGTATTGGGGCACTGGAAGCTACAGAAGACATTTTAACATTAGCAAACAGAACGCCATGGCTGGATGCCACTTGGGGTAAGCGTATTTCCCAAAATGTCCAATTATTCTTTTAAAAACATTTGCCCATTTATTTGCTTTCTTGCTGGGAGTTTCATGATCAAAGCCATGTCACTCGTGTGTCTGGATGCCAACTATGAGGCACAGAGCCAGGAGGCGGTTAGCTTAGTTTAGTGTTAGGACTGCAAACAAGGGGAAGACAGAATCAAACAAGATACGATGTGTTAATTAGTGAGACTTCGAGGTGTTGGTAGGCCTATTCCCCAAATTCCGGTCTTTATACTAAACTAAGCTAATGGCCTCCTTGCTCTCGTTTTGTAGTTGGCATACATGCATGGGAGTGGTAGTGCTCTTGATCCTATCATACTCTTGGGTTTGAAGTGTATCTTACAAAATATCAAAATATTGCTTCAACGAGATTCGGATGAACTAACACTTTTCTTTAGGATCAAGGCCCCATCTTCTTCTGCCATGCCATTCTCATGAGCCTCCAGAGAAACCTCAGAACATCTGGTGCATTCTCATACACTTTATATCAGGCCACGTGGCCGATGCTGTTTATGGCCCGATGTGCTGCATTTTCCACCTCTTTCCATGTTGGATGGTCAGTGTCGATGTGATGAACTGGAGGGTCCATAGGTGGGATATCTGATGGGATAGTCAGCTGATCGTATCGCCTTGGGTTCGAGTGTGTCATCTTCAAGTGATCTTAAGTGTCTTTCTTCGTTGTTTTCCGAACTGGGCATTTTCCAATCCAGCGATCTTTGTGGAACTGTGAAGTTTGTTCAGCTTTGAGTTCTCGAAGAGTCCAGTTAAAGTTAAGAGTTTCAAACTTTCACGCTCTGCATGTGAAGATCTCCACTTAATGCCAGAATAAATGAAAGAAAAGTACATTTCTGTAAAACGACAGAATTAGTTTCTTTAAGTCGCAACTTTAGGTTTGCTCAGGTTTCATTTTCTATTTTTCTCTTGTCACGACGCTGTGCTCTTGCTCTTCTTAGGTTTAGGCACAAAAAACACGTTTTGGCTTGAAATACCTGTTTTTGTCGCCACAAAGAAACGCCCGGAGATGGTCCGATATCCTGTGAAAAATAGCAGGTTTTGGTTTCCACTAAAACAGCTTCCAGTGTCCCCACAGACTTGAACTGCTGTCACTCATTTAGCAGCCATGACGCCACCTCCTCCATCTCCACCTCCTGGTGTGAAAGCCGTTAATAAGCATCTAATATGGATGTGAAATGGCATGTCTGGTACAATTGTCGACCTTGGGCGTATCTGTGGGATTCCAAAAAAAATTGACCTGTTGACTGGGCTGAGTATTTGATGCACTGTGGGTGATAACTGTCTCGATCTGCTACATAGGCCTGATCACCTTACACACAGTACAGTGGTCAGGGTTTTGTATTTTTTCAGCTTTGGAGAACTGACTGAAAAACATAAAGTTAAAGAACTGTGTCTCTTTGTTCACTACATACAGCAGGTTTGAATGGTACTGTACATAAATACACAGTATTTAAAACACTTTTAGAAACCTTTTTAAAACTCCATGAGAAAAATCGATTTTCTTGGCAAGTTAACAATTTGCAACACTTGACTGTCCAACTCTGAGCATTCAATCAGTGCTTCATTGAAGGTCTTGTGATTAGAGTCATTTAGAATAGAGTACTATAAGAAATATCCAATAGATCTGTTCTGGTGTTGTGCTTTCAGTTTGTTTTTTTTTGTTGTACAAGCATGGGATCCAACATCCAGGGCTTTTATTCCACTGTGATCTGGGAGGAATGCAATTAATCCTGCATCGATTCGCCCTTCATTTAGCCAAGGCTCGGTAGTTTGTATTATTTGTGCTTTGCCGTGTTCTCATTCGTGCACTCAATTCATTTTTGATCAATATGCTATTAAAAGCCTTGTTCCTGAGGCAGGACTGGTTTTCCTTTGGAGGTTGGAGAGCTCCAGCGAGGGGCATATATGTTTTGTGAAGGCCCCCCCACGGGTGTCAGGATGACTGACATGAGGGTTAAAAGAAAATTAGTTTGCATCCAGGTAAGCAAGCGTGATGTAGAGCACTGGGTGTCGAGTTCAAATCATTGATTCCTGTTATAACTGTCGCTTGGTGGCCTTTGGCTGGTGGGAGGTGAAAAATTAGTCACCCTGAGGTGAAAGTCGTCTGTTTCAGGGTAGAGCGATGGACTGAGTCAGTACTAAGTGAAAACCTGTGAATCAAGTTTCTTTCTTTCTTTCTCTCTTTCTCTCTTTCTCTCTTTCTTTCTTTCTTTCTCTCTTTCTTTCTTTCTTTCTTTCTTTCTTCACAAGGGTCTCTCATTGATCCATAAATGAATTGCACAAAGGGGGGTGGAATAAGTAAAAGACCATTAAAAATTAATCCGAGTACACTTCCTCATTTCCTATCAACATGTTTTATGCTAATAATAATTCCCTCCTCAGCCAAACCATTCAGACTGGGCTGCAACTTAAAATAGAACCTCCTTTCCAAATTATACACTTCTACTCAATTTCAGCTCTAATATTACAATAATAATAAATTAGTAATAGTACCATTTATCAACCATTTACATTAGTGTTGATGAATTATTAAAATCTTGTGAATAAGTTTCCAAAAGGAACATGTAATGCCAGTTGAGGATGATTCATTTTCATTCACAGGGCACTATGATTGTATAAGGGCTACAATGTTAGGAAGCAGTGGGATTGTTATTAAGATAATGCAATACTTCATTTATCACTTTAGGGAACGATGTCTCTTGTTAATCTGAATGAGGGTCAGAGTGCAGGTCATACATGGCCAAAACCCCGAAGCTAAGTGGTACAAGTGGTACTGGAAAAGACTGCGGTGTATCTAAATTCGTAAAAAAAAACAAAAAAACAATTTAATTTATACCAATATATGCACATTTAAGGTCCAGTGAGTAGAATTTACTGGCATCAATTGGTGTGGGTGCATATTTCCACCAACTGAACACCCCTCGCCCCCGCCCTACAGTGGCCGCTGTAAATGTAAAAAACGTGAAATGCCCTCGCTAGTTATTTGATTTGTCTGTTCTAGGCTTCTGTAGAAACATGTCAGTGGAACAAGACTGACTCTGACCCATTGTTGAATCAGTTAAAAATTTATGGATAATCAGATGAAATTAGCTAAGAGTCGTGAATAAACATTAAAATTAAATAGAGGTTATGGACACACATTCAAATTGGCTCAAATTGTGCGTAAACAGTTCGAATTTTCGAAAGGATATGGATTAACAGTTGAAATGACCTAGAATAATGGATAAGCAGTTACATTTTGCCAAGAATTGCGGCTACGCAGTTGGAATTAGCTAAAAGTAAAAGATAAACAGTTGAATTAGCTAAAAGTAATAGATAGTTGAAGTTAACAAGTAAGTTAAGGATTAACAATTGAAAAAAACTTAATTTAATGGAAAAACAGTTGACATTGTAACTCTTTATAACATGAAATTGTAAGGGCTTCAACATCCTATTCAGATAAATTCAAGTGAACACCTTTGGAACATGAGGGATGATGTTGGGGTTCTTCACAACGTGGGTACATCGGACAGGAAAGGCTGGGAACCACCGACCTACAGCACCCCTTAGTGCCCCTCAATAGCCTGTTTAATTGAGTGCACATATCAGACAGAAGGCTCTGCGCCTGCTGCTTGTTTGTTGTGTCCATGTGTGTAACTCTCACCACAAGCTATGTGTCATAAAACATGTCTGAATATGTAATTTGGCTATAAAGAGTCATTATGCCGTTCTGGGTTGGCATACATGTCTCGTCAGCTTTGTTCCACAGCCGTCATTCTGTTTGCACATTTGGGTTTTTATAGTGTCCATTATTTCAGAGATTGCCTGTTTAAGACTAACCATAAATGAATAATAGAGGACTGATTTTTATGATTGCTTCACAAGATGATGTCATACAATCTGCTTCATCTCTCTCATCTCTGCACCCCCTGCTGGAAAATACTGAGAAATGTACTCTTTTTTTTTTTTTTTCAGCATTTGAGATGCACAGGCGTAACACAAATCAGGAATTCATGATTTGCTTGATGAGTGAATCTTCAGATGGCGTATTCTCTGAAGTCAGTCTAGGCAAACCGTGTTTCTTTACAGACCCCTACATTTGCCCTACCATCAAAAGTAGCAAAAGAGTCTGTCTCATCACTTTGGGGAATTACAGGTTTTTTGCAGCACTCCTGTGGTCGGCGGGTAAATTTTCCAAGGGAGACTGTGAATGTGATTGAGGTGTCAGCAGTTGGCATCTTTGGATTACAAAGATTGTGGGAGCAGCAGGTGGTGCCACAGCCAGTAATGGAAGTCTCATTTTCCTTGATGTAGAAAGGCGAGACCCACTGCCTGATAGCCCTCAGCTTGAAAAGGCCTGCTCTGCTGGTCGGGGAGACTGCAAGTAATAGAAGCATTCTGTCACCAAAACTAGGACATTTCGAATTTAAGTCAGAGATGCACACATTTTTAAATTACCTTTGCAAGTAAGAGAGAACATGAGTTAGGACTTGTCGTCCCTCCCTGACAATGACAAAAGACTGATGTACATAGTTATGTACAGTGTTTTAGGTGTCACTCTAAAACGGATTTCACGCAATGAAGCATTCACAGTGATTTTCTTCATATCTCCATCCTGGATACAGCATCGGTGGCTTATTGATGCATTAGTATATCTAAAAAACAGTGCACGGATGTTGATCTTGGCCTATGCTTTGTGCTTTTCTCTCTCTAAAGAAAGGTCAGCTATGTGCATTTGGAGAGCAGAGGGTATTGAGGTATCTATCATTGAAACAATACTGACAGCAGTCAATGTAGGGATCAACTCTAATGATCAGAAGATTAAAAAAAACTCCATACTTATTTGCATCCATTATGGTTGATATTCAGATAACGGTACGAAACAAAGTATTTTAAGAATACAGATTGAATTAATTAGAATGAGTCACTCTTACTTTGCTGCCAAACATCATTTTTGATTCAGCGACCACACAAAATGTAGGTAATCAATATAAGAGTCAACTGATATAAGCCTCAAGTGTGTGATGGACGAACCACTCCACTAGAGGTCACCGTATCAGGGTGAAAGTTTGGCTCGCCTATGGCATGGAAACTCTGTGCATGTATGATGGTGCGATACCACTGGGGGGCGATGATAATGGGAACACCACAATTAAAGATAAAAATTCATAGAACTTTCATCACCTTTGATGACCAGGGATTGAGTCCCATTTGATGCAACACGTGAGGCCAGTCATGACTGTTTTAAGGAAGTAGTTATTTTGAATTAAACTGTTGTCTTTATCTAAACATAACCAAGTAGTTTTGGTGCATTTATTTTGAAAATATAACACGACATAGCATGTTTGCTAATGGTTATTTGACAGTGGAAGAGACCGGGTAGTCTAGCTGAATAAAATAATCACGTTCTGTATTGACAGTGGATTAGCATAATCAAGAGAGTATCTTTGTGGTGGCAAGTTGCAGATTGTCTTGGATGTTTGCTTTCTGATGTGTTCTTGAAACAAACGAACCATGATTTAGCTTATACCACATGACACCACCACCACATAACAAACTACTCCAATGCAACTTTAATCTAAAATGAAAAACCCTTAAATGAAAAAAAAAAAAAGGAAAACATTTAATAACTTGCAATAACTTTGCACAACAGATTGTGGCAGGAAGAGCTCAGCTTCTCAGAACAAAAGCGGAAAAGCACTAATCTGACAACATACGTACAGGAATTAGTCAAGCTATATGAGCACAGAAATAAAGCAAATTGAAAAAAGACTTTCATCTTGATGTCGGCAATGCTTATTAGTCGATATCCGCAGTGTAGTAGATTTGGAGCAGTGTGTGCAGCAACAGCAAAGACTTTTTTCAGTGCTGTAAGTTGTGCATGACTGCTCACACCATACAATCACACTGTGCAGTTGTTTAGATTGTGTTGCTTGTGATGTTTCAACAAATCTGATTTTAGTAATTTTATGCTGGTGCCGCAACTCTAAAGTGTTGGTCAAGACGAGCATCGATGAATCATCTCTGGAGGGATGGAACACTACACTCCCAAAAGATATTCCTTTATACGGTGTTTTGAGTTTGGTTGTTACGAACATGAGTAGGATCCAACAGACAATTGGTTAATTTGGTGATAAAAGAGTTTGTTGATTGCAACCAGGAAGTGGATGAGAGGAATGATTGGGGGGGGGAGTGCAACCCAATCGCAAGAATATAGAGTCAAGTAGGTTTCTGTTGGAACCACAGATTAGTTAAAACTTGACATATCTTGTGATGCAACTTTCCATTTGTTTTGGTGCTTGTGCTTATGCTCTGTTTTGGTTGGTTGTGGTTATGAAAGCATCACGGTTTGGCTTTAAATGTCTATTCAGGTTGCCATACTCACGGATGGAGACTGTCTGACCTCTTGAGAAAAACAGGCCTTTTGGTCTCCGCCAAAAACGTTGGAAATGTCTGCAGCTCTCCTTGGGAAAAAAAAAAAAAGAGTTTTTGACACCATATAGCAGATGAAAACATCTCAGTAGCTCCTTAAAAACACCCAGTTTTGACCACAGCTATCTGTAAAAAAACACCCAATTTTGATGCCACAAAAAAGGGATAGCTATGTTTCCGCGATGCACTAAAATAACACCTGGTTTTGTTGCCAATAAAACTGCTGGAAATGTCTCCAGGTGTCCTCAGAGTTATCCAGTGGTGTGACTCAATCTCTGGTTGTTCATTTGGCAGCCCTGTTGGCTTGTAAAAACACCAACACCTCACCTCAGGCAGTTAATAAGCATATCATGTGAATGTGATACAGTTATGTGGTTTGCAGAAACATTAACCGCTAACCTAATACCCTGTCGACTTGCAGGAGGAGATGACCTGATGGCTTGGTGGCTGAAGGCAGGTTGCCGGATGAGTAACGATATCCAACACTTCGGTTGAGTTGTCAAGGCCACAGCATATGATTCACACCATTTTGTATACCCATCACCCGAGTCAGTAACCTCTTGTGCCCTTGTCATCCTGGAAAAAACCACTACCATCAGAGAAAATGGCCTCCACAGGATAGCAGAGCCCTATTTTGTTATGCTTAATGGTGTTTTAAGGTCTCTGCACTCATGTATTCATGTTTTCTGTTTACTTTGCCTATATATATTTGCCTTTATTCCACTGTTTTGACAGCTAAGAAGCAAAGGAAGAGAGAGAGACGGGTATGACATTCGTCAGAGCTCACTGGCTGTAATTGAACCGGCAACGTTGCAGTTATGTCGTAGGCTTGGTAACCACTCAGCTAGCAAGGCACGCAATGCATATTATACACTATAAGAGATATGTTTCTATCTATGTGTGTGTGTATTCCCCGGCTGCTCTCTTCATGCACATTCCACAAAGTGTCTCGCTCAGACAAGCCCTCCGGCAAATTGAAGGCAGTATGTTGTTAAAACTGAACACAACTGTGGAAAAACAAACCGGAAAACTGCCGTCTCTTACCTCTCCATCTGACTCTTAATTTAAGTCACTGAAGCAGCGGGAGAAACTCAATTGTCCCACCAGTCCTCAAGCTGTTGAACGGGCAGGGATAAAGCACAGCACGGACGTTTAATTGAAAGCCAATATTCTGTTGTTTTGCAGCTGTGTTTAAGTATCAGCGTTGGTCAAAATGATAATGTGATGAACCTCTTGTGCTTGACTTGGTTTTTATGTGTATTCTGAAGAAGATGGATGATGGATGGATGGTGTATTCTGATGTTAACCTGAGTGTAATTGGGGTGAAAATATTTTTTATATACATATGTATATATGTATATATATATATATATATATATATATATATATATACAGAGACACCTGGTTCAATAATCAAATGCTCTGATAGAAAAAAGCCACTCAGTCATCTCATTCACTGTAGCCCAAATGAAAAGATTAGGCAGGCTACCTGTCTGTCTACCGTACCTTTCTGGATAGAGGCATGTTCGTGACGGCTATTTTGCTTGTGTTCATATGATTGTGGCATTTAACAGAGATGTTTTTCCATGTATTCATGTGACTTAAAAAAAGCCAAGAGAGCTTATTTTACACAGGGAAGCAGCCGTTTACTGTCCAGCGAGGGCTACATGGCAGTGTGTGTCGGTGTTGTCAGGCACAGTGTGTCGGATACTTTCACAATTTAGCCCGCTGTTGTTCGTTTCTACACTCCTACCGACCCCAGCTTTAATCAGCGTGCAAGGTGTACAGCATTTGAGGCCATATTATATTGTGAATAAGCATGACAGCTCTTTGGAGGCAGCATTGTATCGGCTAAGCGAACGCCTCTTGATATCTTTTGACATCCAACCATCCCGTCAGTTATTTTCTCTGTCATACTCTCTACACACTGTTTAAGTTATTTGAAAGTGAGGTGTTTAGATGTTTTTTTTTTCCTCTCCCCCCAGTGAGCTCGCCCGTGAGCAGGCATGCGTGTTTGTGTGCAGTGCGTCTGTGAGAATGAGTACACAGGCTTGAGTTTTCACACTGGAGGTGCCAATTAGCTCTTGGAGATGGCAAGAGAGCATGAGTTGGCTCAGCAGTAACGAGCTGCTCCAGCAGAACCTTTCTGCCACCTTCTCACTTTGTCTCACGCTATTTTTCTTTCCTCCCCCCCTCTCAGAATCTGCCCGTCTTTCCCTATCATCCTATTCCTTGCTCTGTTCCTGCCAGCCCATTGCTTATTTCCACTGTCTTTTTTTATTTTTTTTTCGTATTACCCACCGCTTTCATTTATTCGCCCCTTGTGCCTCTGCTCTTGCTTTGTCATTTTGTGTGGGAACCTAGCTGTCTTATTATAGCACCCGGCTTCTAGCAGACTTCTCCCCTCTCCTTCTTGTTCTTCACCCTCCCTGCTCTGCCTCGCCCCTCTCTCCTCATTCAGCCTCTTTCCCTTTTATGTTCTCCTCTTATCCCTCTTGCTGCTTTCCTGTTTATTTCTTAGCAATTTCAGCCAGGACTCAAAAAGTCTCTTTTATTTTTCACAGAATTATAATGTTACAAAGGATCCGTGCTCTTGCAGTGCACTGCTACCTGCTCTCAGGAACTCTTTTGATAGAAATCTTAATTTCGCTTAATGAATTCATCCACATGGACAGCCATAAGGAGCGATCTGTGCTGGTGCACCGAGTTTATTCAGGGTGAAGCTGACCTCTGGGCAATGACTTTCACTCCTGTCCCATTTTATGACTTATGCTGTATTAATTTTCTGATATTCTCTGTCACTTCATGGATGGCTGGGTGTTCCTGGTAAGATTTCCATCTGGGCGGCTGTCGAGTCAATCAATCCGCCAAAGTGTGGCAACTCTCGTCTTCTGGAATCAGAAAATTGACATCGTTCGGAGCTATTTTGTAAAAAAATAAATAAAAAAATAACTGACACATGAAAATGGAGGAGTCTGTCAGTGAAGTGCTCTAACTGATTCTGGAGGTAATGATGGTTGTTTGTTGGATATCTGGTCACGACCCAAGTATGACTTGCAGTTACAGGAGCTTATGGCAGGCCCAAATTACCCAGTGATTACTCAGTCAGAAGTGCGCTCTGTCCTTACCTGTAACCACAGCCATCAGTGTCACAGGGTCCTGGAGCACAACCTTAAAAGGTTTAACCACTGGACATTGGTGGCATTCTTCAATGCAGAATCACTGACATATTTTGAACCACTTGGCCATTATGAGTAGAGCCTCTGAGCTACTACTAGGCAACGATGGCCCATGTAGATCATCAATTAATTGAAAATTAAATTAACAGGAGGAAAGCTCAGGGCAAAACTGGACTTGTTGCTACGAGCCAAGTTGCATGGGGAAAAAATTGGACGAAATGGAATTCTGCACAAACAACATGTAATCAGAGACTGAAAACAGCCCTGGGTAAGGAGGTGGACTCCGTGTTTACATCATTGATGCTCAAAGTTGATGGAAAGTGTTTACCTGATATCGAAGATTTATCAACAATCTTGAATGTTTGCCCATAATTTTATGCAATAGTTAATAATAATTTCTGATATGTCCACATGTACTGTTACAAAAGACAACAAACTGTCATGTGAAAGAGTTTTAAAATGAGAGTGGGATGAGCAGCTTTTAGGACTTCAGGCTTATTTCTTGTAGTTTGCCCCGCTCCTGCAGAGACCTTCACAAGTATGTCTTTACATTCAGGTTAACTCAAGGAACTGGTCGCACTGTCTAGATTTGTGCATATAACGTCATCATGCATGAGATGCCTCCCTCCTCTCTGTTCATTATATTATCAGCGGCCATCATCCCCAGAATCTGATAAAATACAGTGCATCCCACACAGCAGAAAGTGGAGCCGCTCCCCACAGATCCCACATCTTATAAAGTCAAGTCACGTCCAGCAAAGATTAAAACAAATCTCTATTTCATCACAGCATCCTTCCTGAATAAATATCAGAGATCCCCTCCAGACATATTTAAGGCATATGAAAACTCTGTTGTTAATAATAATTAGTCTAATGTGGGGTTTTTTCTCTCCATTAAATAGTTCAATTACCTCATTAAAACGTCTTGAAATAACATGTAGTCCTCATCGCTAATTAACAGGAATCCAGGCACTGTGAATTTGCAAATATTTTTCCATTTGAAAGTTCAAGTTTAACAGCTAGATACATCAGATGCGCTGCTGAAAAAGCCCAACAACAACAGTGTAGCGCTACAAATCTGTAAATGATTTGCGGTGTCAAACTCTTCTTGTGTGTGTAAAGATGAACACAGAGAAACTTTCCCCCAGCCGGCAGCAGCCAGACTGCCTTTCTCTGTCTACAATAGCCAAAGGCCCCCAGAAATGTAGTAAATAATGGAATTAATCACTAACTGCATATTACTACTTGTCAATATTTGACTGTGAACCTCCAGTTTCCTGCTCCCAGAGACCAGCCTGAATACCTCTGCTGGCCAATTAAAATGTCTCTTATATTTAAAGTAGAATTGACAGTGCTTATCCCCAACCTCATCAACAGAGGTCATTTTCATAATTTAATCAGCTAAAGCGTGCTCGCCCCTCTACGTTAATGATCCACGTTTTCCAATCTCGCCTGCAAACAGCGGGATTGTGAGGTGCGTGTCATTCATCCAGGTTAGACAATAAAAAAAAAAATAATAATAATAAGTGGATGTTCATTCCTACTGATCCATCCATGGTACAGTATTAGACTTAAGCACCTTTCCGCAATTCACTGAAAGCATCCAAGCAAGTAATGGAGGAGCGAGTGAGTCACAGGTTGTTGGTCATAAGAGAGACAATTCTGCCGTCTTTGTCACGCTGGCTGAATCTGCAGTCGTGGAGGCTTTGACTGGAATGCACAGATTCAGAATCCCATTAACTGACAAGTATACAAGCACACTGAAGCTAGAACTTTTAATAAAAAAGAACAAAACAGTCTTAAATACTGCCGAGCCTTTAGTGCGTCATGGTAGACAATATGTACTACTACAAATAAGAGAGTTGCTTATTACATATTATCAAGAAGTCTGTGGTTTTATGCATCTACCTTGTTGCTCAGGGCCTTGCAACAGTGTTATTTCTCTAACACAGCTAATTTCATATTATTCATTGTGTTATCCCTGTAGGAAAAAAGCGTCAGACGTGTCTGGTTATACTGTTACACAACAACTGGAAGAATTGGCATCAGAATGGATGACCCCACACTTAATATACACTCAGGAAAATGTATTTTCCTCATATTAATAATGAGGATCATAATGCGTGGAGCTGTGTCATCCGTATAAAACAAGAAAGTATCACAACATTGGTAAAATACTGTGATGGTCAAACTATTCCGAGTGAACATCACCTGTGGTGCCCTGAAGTGGATGAGTGGTTTCCAAAATGGATGGATGGACATTGTTAGAAATGTTTTTTTGCGGCGGCTGAGAGTGAAATTCATTCATACGCGTTAGTTTACTTTAGCGCTGTCCTTCATCGCTGAGCAGTTGAGAATGTTTGAGGCAGGAGGGGCACAGGCAGGGAACGTTATGTTCCAAAAACAGGCTGGGCCACAAAATGAGTTTTGAGAGCATGAAATCTCTCGCAATTGGCAGAGCAATCAGCGAGTCGCTCGTACTGATCAACAGCCCACACAGATTTATTTTGGTCATTTTGAACTATGGGCCATTAAAGCTGCATTTACTGGACTCTACATTATGCAGTGCAGGTCTAATGACTCACCACGTATTGAACCGCTGTGCTATTAGATGGTTGTAGTGTGTAGAAGAAAATGCATGAAATTGATTTTGAGCTGCAATTCAGTAGTGTGTTGGGCAATCAGTGTCATGATAAATAGTTTCTGAGGAATCCCAGAGCTTATACTGAAAAGAAAAGCAGCAGGGGCGATGGATTTTTTTGGAATAAGACTCAGAGTGATCATCGCCCTGGTTCTGTCGAATTTATGAATTGGATATTGGATTATTGCAGTTTCAGAAAACACCAGTTTATGATACTAAACTTTCTGTTCAGCAAGATAATCTTCACTAATGAACCACTTTTGTGATTTTTGAATTGTCAAGGCGATCGCAAAGTAAAAAAGCAAACATCGGACATGCAACTACAAGTTGTCAAGTTAGAGATAGAATAGTTTGTAACTAAAGTCGGCCTGTAAAGATGGACTAGTGAGTGGATGAGTCTCCGTGTTTAGCATGATGATGTTTGAACTCTGAAGTTTCATTGAGCTGCTTGTTACCAACCGTTTAGACATTTAAACTCTTGAAAATTTACAATTAGGATATTGACTGTGAAATTTAAGGTCATAGGACAAAATCGGGAAATCTCTCAAAGGTCCAATTTTTCTTTTCTTTCCCAACTTCTCAAATAGTGATGTTTTGGGATGGGAGTGAAACTGACTGAGTTGGGAATTAGCTCAAAAAATAATTTTCCAAGACCTTCTTTACAAAAAACCATTGACTTCAGGATGAGGGAACATGAAGTGCAAAAATATTAACTTATGGTTTAATTTCTGCTGTACTCCATTTTGGGTCTGTAACATGAAGCCACTTAATGGCAGCCTAAAGTCTTTTTCTAAGTTTTATAATGGGCCAGACTCAACAAATTTAGAAACACATTGCCGCAGTCAAATTCAAGTACAGTTAAATTGTTTTTCCCATTCTTTTTAACATTAACAGCCCTAAACAACCCTCCTAGCCCCCATAATGGTGACACTAACAACCTACATAACCATTTAACAGGTGCACTCATATGTAACATTGCATATCTGCTACTTACAAAGTGGTCAGTGTGGATGGGTGGTGTTAGATTTAATGTATCTGTTAAGGTTTTTCCAAAGAAAAGAACAGGATGGCTGCCGTCCTTAATAATGTTATAGAGTTTGGGGTTTTTTTTGCATTGAGTGTTAAATGCCTTGTTGTTGTGGTTATTCCCTTCCAATGATCCTAGCTGCTCTTTACAGCCCTTTTTAGTTTTTTTACAGTCCGTGCAGTCATGCTGTTGCACCACACACTGTGATGCAGCCTGCCAGCACACCCTCAATGGTACGTTGGTAAAAGTTCACAATACTGAAGCTCTCAAGGCGCCTCAGGATGCCCAGCCTCCGCTGTGCCTTTTTGAGAATGCCGTTGGGGTTGAGCAACCATGATGAGTGTGTCTCTGATGTGTGTGCCCGGAAATTTTAAACGTGGCAATACTTTCAACAAATAACCCTTTGATGGAAAGTCATCAAGGATTTATTTTGTCCTACTGACATTGTTGCCACGACACCATTGGGCTGCATCTCCCAATTTTGCCCTCTGATCGTTGTCACTGATCACTGTGTTGTCACCAGTAAATGTTATGAAATTATTCTTGTCGTATTTGGCAGCGGGATCAAGTGTTAATAGGCCGTATGCAGCAGGGAGCTCAGCACTATTGCATGCAAGTATTTTCCTTTTCAAGGGCGACTTGGAGCAAGTGAAGAGGCATCGTTGAGAAGTTTTTCATTATCATCAATTATTGTTACTGTGGAAAGTGTCATTGTCAACAACAGCTGCAATTTTACATTTTATATATATGATATAACCAGAATTCCCAAATATTCCATTATAACAGAGGTCAAATCAACAGCATTATAGTAACTCAGGCAACTGTTTTGGTTTTGTAATAATTCACCAGCAGTATGTTTCAGCCCCAGCCAGCTGTTTTTTTAGCAAATTGTTATTGTACCTTGTTTGGCCTAATCAGGGTGTGTCTTACCTCCCAGCAGCTGTTTCATCTCATTTCACCATTTACAACAAAGTTATTGACAGCAAACCTGTCAAATTTTACAAATCCAGCAATCAGTAACGAATAGGCTACTTTTTTTTTTTTTAAGTGGAGACAGTCACCAGACTCCCTTCAAAAAGTGCTCGATTTTGAGACTCCTCGTGTTTGGAACTTTTTTTGGCTTTGTGAATGCTCTTTGCAACACATTCTTAACTATTTAGGCCTAATTGTTCATTAGGCTAATGATATACATGAAGTTATTTAATTCCGCTATCCATTATCCTAATCATCTACCCCCGCCCTAATGCTAATTTTCAATGGAGTGCAGGGCCATTCTTATGCTAGCATCAAAATTTGCTATTTTTAAAACACTAAGAAGGCTCGACACAACATGAAACTTTGCTTGTAGTATCACCAGGGTCTCTACACATGAACACGAGCATTGAGAACATTGTTTGTGTACGCAGAGTTTACTAAAAAGAAGGTTTTTGAACTACTCACCGTAAGAGCTGGATCTCCGGTGCATCGCCGCCAAGGCAGACAAAAAGTGTCGATCCCCGAGTGCGACCTAACAGGCAGGAGAGTAATGGTGGACCTCCTACCGATTTTGATGCTAGTGTAAAAGTGCCCCATGCACTCCATTGAAAATTAGCTTGTCCGAAAACGAAACTACGGTAAATCTTAAAAGTGCCTCTTTCGTGGTAATTATCCATTTACACGAAGGTTTCACTCATATTCAATCACAAATAAAGCCTCGGTTGCTTTTTGGCAAGAGTTTCACTTTAAGGTTAGGGTTACTTTTAGAGACCCACCACAAAGATCAGATTATAACTTGAACCCTGATATCCAGGTATATGACTAATGCACAGGATTACCAGGATAGGTGAGATTATTGAAACATCAGATATTTAATATGGATCTTTTCAAGTGCTCTTTTGGGATGACCTAATGGCGTCACGCCATGGCTCTCTGGATTGAGCTGTAAAAAGATAGGTTGCATGAAACTGAGAGAGAAGGCGTTTTAGACTTAATTTTTCATCAAACTTTTTATACAGTTTTCATCAGAGTTCTACGGTGATTCTATACATGAATCTTTTCTGTCCCAGTGACCATTAAAAGTGAAGTTATGGCTCTCTCCCCATTCATTAAGTTAGGGGCCTGGTCTTATTAGCCTAACATAACTGCCCGGAGGCGCTGCCAAGATGGCTGCCGAGTGGCAGGATTTGCCTTAAAAGACTTTGGCCTAGTTTGCCACAGATCTTGATATCGAGCAAAATCTTGTAGATGTTTCTGGCTGACATGGCAGACTCCGCTCCCCAAGCTGCCCACCCGCCCTCAGCTGGACCTGTCCAGCTGTGAGGGCACATCAGCAGCACAGAGGGAGGAAAACAGATGTTGGAAGAGTGTTTGTGACTGATCTCAATGTCCTGATTATGTTATCTATTTTATTTGGATGTTACATTTGTTGACGTGGGTGTGTTATAGAGTTCACATATTTATGGTATTATATGTATTTAATCGATTTGTTGACATCTTGCTCATAAAATGAAGCAATAAGCGTATCGATAAAGTGAATAACATAGATCATTTGTACTGGTATTGAATGCCTCCGGGTCTTTGGAGTTTACGTAAGTTATAACTGTAGTTACTTTACAAGTTTAATGCTAAAACCCAGTGTATAGGTTCATTGAACAGCTTGAAAGCATTCAGATTAAATAAGCGGATTCAATGGTGGAAAAAAACCACAGCCTTAGTTCTAAAGTCTAAAAAAGAATTAGTAGACTGTTAGAAAAGGGATGCATTCAGGTGGCACAATGA
This sequence comes from Sparus aurata, assembly GCF_900880675.1. NCBI lineage: Eukaryota > Metazoa > Chordata > Actinopteri > Spariformes > Sparidae > Sparus > Sparus aurata. The sequence goes on along the minus strand of NC_044195.1, from coordinate 29,239,554 downwards.
GTCCTTGTCCTTTGTTCGCTCCCAGGTACATCTTATCACCTAATAATCTCCTACTTCTACCTCAAAGTGGTGCTTCATAATTCTATTCTCAGAAATGTCACCTTTTTCTTCATCCCCCTGAGTTTGCAGTCCTGTCCCTGCAGTTTGACAGTTTCACCCTCACGTTCTGATTTAGTGAAAACCCACTCTTTCAGCCCAGACAGCAGGCTCGATCAGCTCATTTTAAAATCATTTACTAAACAGTTAGGCAGTAAAACAGTTACCTGCAGTGCATCAGTGGCTAAAGGACGAGTTAGCTGCATGGCCGGGGGCTTTGCACGCAGATAGAGTGCAGCAGTCTGAACCTGTTGTGGTCAGGCTGATGTCACACAGTGTGCGAGATGAGAGGCCATAAGAAAAACCTCAAGGGGCTCGATGGGTCTGATAAAATTAATGGGAAATCCAATAACTGTTGTCGTGGTTACCCCTGAATTTGATCTGCGGCTGGTCAGAGCAGCTGCAGGTTCCTGGGAAATAAAGGTAATGCGATTGCATACGTCTGTACGTCTGCATGGGGCTCATGCTTTGTGTGATTTTAAACGTCGCCTCGTGTGCTCTCGCATCACAACACACTGACGTCTTAAGTGTAAGTGACAATTTCCCCAGTTTGGCGATGTTTTTAGATCAAGTGGCACAATCGACTCCCCAATCGGATTTCATTTTCCTCCGATATGTGATACGGAAATGAAACGATAGACAGTCGAACCCTTGAAATGTTGCAGCGCCCCTTTTACAGCTCTTATCGCTGGCCTTCAGTGTTGTTTAAAAGCCATGAAAATGTGATTAAACTTTTTTTTTTTTCTCTTTCCCCCAAAAAATTCAATTAACTTCTCATCTCATCCGCTTTGATCTCAAAATCAGACTGGTTTTTTTTTCTGACTCTGATCTGAAGCGGCTTATCGGTCCACTTCATTGATACGCCGGGCTCAAAAACCAACACGAGAGCATGTGTCACTGTTTAGTTAAAAATGGAACAGGAGTGAGTTTTTCTCAGCTCCATCAATTTGATTAACACAAAACAAAGAGATGAAAACTATATTTACCCTGTCATTGAGCCAGGTTTGTCACTTTTTTTAAATTAGACTTGCAGTCAGGGGCACGAGAAAAAAAAACAAACAAGTGTAAAATCTAAAAAGAAAATCCTTCTTGTACATTAAATATAAAGAACACAATAACACAACAAACAATCTCTTAAGAAGCTAAATGACACGTGCAGATTGAGCAGATGAGTCACGCACACTCTAAATCTACACCCCGAGGGAGGAGAAGTTGTGAAGTAGTGATGTGCGACAAGAACATGCTGAACAAAAACATGAAATCAGACGAGACCTGAGTCTTTGGAGGCTGAAGAACAAACTTCACTGCCACTTTGTCTGAATCAATTAAGGTACTTCGGTGTTTTCAAAACTCGCACACTGTCAGCTGAGAAGCAAACTCCGGCTCCTGCGGAGACGCCTTCTGGACTTCTAAGAGAGACGTCTCATCAGTGACGTACACAACTTCTTCATTCATCCCCAAGTGGGGGAACATTAAAGACGAGTGCATGAGCGTGCAGCAGATGTGATTCCATCTGATTTTTTTTATTTTTGTTTTATCTTAGTCCTGTGTCAAAGTTGGGTTTTTTATCACATTTAGTCAACCAGTCAACCATTTAGTCAAGTCTGTACCTTTGAGTCTCATCTGGACAAAGAAAACTTTACATTTTAGTCTAACTATACTCTAAATCTAACAATAAAAAGTTGATCTTATTATTATCTGATGAAAAGCATTTGTTGGATGATTGAGAATGCATCTTTGCGGACATTTTCTGTCCTTTCAATGCCAAATCAAATAAATTATGACGGTAATGTGAAGTACCAATAAACACAGCATAACTAAATACCTTCCAGAAAGCTTCTCAGGTTGAAGGTGCTGTTGTTTATGACTGTTAAGATTGTTGCTGTTAGCTTGTTAGCTCACTAGTTTTAGTGTGAAGGTCTGTACTGCTGAAACATCATCGTATTATATTTTGTCTACTCTTTTATGACAATGAAAGTAAAGTAAAGGAGTTTTCATGTCTGAAGTGACCTTTCAGTGCCGTCGTTTGACTATCTGATGTGGTCAGTTTGTGTTTAATCTCGTCTCCATCATGGGAAGAAAATGTCTCATTTAATCGTGGACTTTGCTAATAAAAGAAAAAAAATGTAGCTTAAGTAAGTCAACGTCATTCCAGTCACCGGCCCGAAGAGCAAAATTGTTGGATATGGCCCACACCAGACACATTCATCCTGCTCACATGCCACGTGGAATGATGGCACTTGGGTGGTCCACTCCTGTGTTCCAGAACATATTGACAATACAACTATATGTGTCTTATCTCGTTCCCATTACATGTTTATGGAGTGACTTTCACACTGGGGAGGTGGAGGGGATAGCAGTGGGGTTACAAGCTAGAAGGCTGCTGAATCTACTGGATAATTTTGACAGGGGATCACAGCAACATTCAGCATTTGTAAGCATGACACTATGTGATACTTGTGAGGAGACCTCAGGACAATTTCCAGCCGTGTTTGTGTGACATAACCAGGTGTTTGCAACAACTAAAAACAGGTATTTTAAGCAAATCCATCTTTAAAATTAGCTTTTGTTTGTTATTTTGCTTCTTCACATGCGGTTGCTTTGCATGCTGGGTTACCTCAGCGCCGGCTTGATGCCATTTCAAGGCAGACGGCTCATCAAGATTAGTGACAAATGCTGGTAAGTTGACCAGCGAGGAGAAGGTCACTCTATAAAATGCCATTTCAGCCTTGAGGCAAATAAAAAAAAAAGCCGCATATTGCTTTAAGCAAGGAGCAGTTGCTTTGTGTTTGAGTGCCACATGGCAATGGCAGGAATAGGCACAATCTTATCTTTGCTATGCTCTGTGACTGATTCCCATGTGGTACACAGATTGCATTATGAAGCTGGACCGTGAAAACCCACAGATGTTATTGTGAGCCACACTGCCAGCGGTTGGCAGGAAGGCCCGCTGCTTGAATGGTGCTACAATGTGTTTTCTGTGTGTGGGTGTGTGGATGAGCGGGAGAGGAGGAGGAGAGAGAGAGAGAGAGTGAAGGTGAGAGAGAGAGAGAGAGAGAGAGAGAGAGAGAGAGAGAGAGAGAGAGAGAGAGAGAGAGAGGAAGGGAGAGAGCCGCAGAGGGAGCCTACTGGTTTCAATGTGCCGTGGCATGTGCTGGTAGGACGGGGGGTGCTTTCTGCTGATGAAGTGTGTAGGCAGGTCTGTACTGGTGCACTTCAGGAGGTGGACGACCTGCGCGTTACCTGATGTCTGTGTTTACCTGTTCTCCTACCTCTTTGATGCGCGCGCAGGGATCGCATCGTCAACAAACCATTTTGTTTTAAAATTTTCATTTAAACCAGGATTACATTTATATCTAAAAGGATTTAAAAGTCATGTTGATCAAGGTTCTCAGTCACGGTAAATGTAGGTGCTGTGTCGTAGGCAGCTGGACTTTCAGTTTCTTGAAAACGTTTCACCTCTCATCCAAGAGGCTTCGTCAGTGCTAGCTAACTGGAGGAGAGTCGCAGGGTTTTAAACTCTGAGTGGGAGTGTCCTTACAGAGTCATAAAGGAAACGTGTGGGCCCTGATTTTCAGAGTCATCCGGGCCACTTGTGGGCCGTTGACACAAACGCCCTTCATGTGGGTTGTTAAGGCTAGGAGAGCCCAGGTGTTAGTTGTCGTTACTCAAACTTCCTGACCTTCTCCGATTTAAAGTACAATGGAACGCCGCTTAATCTTGTGGCACATATTTATACCCCGACTATATGAGGGGGCAGTTGTCTGACATCACAACAATGGCAGCTCCCTTTGGGTGGGTGTTTTTGCAGACTACAGTATTAGAAAAGTTATGAGTTATGAAATTGAATTTTAAGATATGTTTCCGAGTACTAAAGTGCAGCAAAATAAAATGAATAAAGCATCTGTTACTTTATGTCCTGTTTTTTTTACTGCTCTATTTCGTTTAAAATTCTCTGGGGTTTAACTATGGTCAGAGCTGCCAAAGAGGCGCCATTTCGTCATCGTCAGCCAAGATCCTTGTTTACTTTAAGTGTCTTGCACCTTGAACTCTTGGAGGTCAGATGTTGCAGGTTTCCGTGTTGTCTGGGATGCGGCACATATTCGGCTGCGGATTTGTGCTGGGCAGGTAAAGTACAGTCAGTTTGCACAGAAAAGACGTTGACGTTTGAACAAAAAGTTTTCATTAATTTAGTTGTCCCGAGGGAGATTTGTCTTGTGGGTTATAAAAAAACAAAACAATGAGCAAAATAATATGCTTTAATGCTACACAGAGCTGAGGGGAATTTCATTATTATGTGTTCATTAATGCTTTTCACACTTTTGCCAAAAGGCACCAACGGTTTTCCTGAAAAGTGAAAAAAATCATCAAATGCCATAATGAAGCACACTGCTCCGAAAGAGTGAGAGAAAGATTGCACACATTTTCACTTCGGCCTTTATTTATTTGAGGTTCTGAGTTAAATTAGAAAGAGCAGCAGATAAACATGGAAGCATTTTTTCAGAGAAAAACAGGACAACTGACGGAGGTGTTGGTGAGGGAAGAAGGTAAGACCAACATAGTTGTTCAAATAATGGGTCAGTGAAAATCCTCATCTCTATCTCTATCTCTATCATATGTAGATATTAATTTAGTCCACATGTTAATGATGCAACAGCTTTTTATTCATTTCATTTCTTCTGTGGTTTGACACATCCTTAAATAATCTAACCTGCCTCTTTTAGAGGGGTTTCAGCAAATAAGTCATTTCACTCCAGTATTCTTGCAGTGTGTGTGGGCGTGTGTGTGTGTGTATGTGTGTGAGTACGTGTGAAAAGACAGCGAGTTACGGATAAATTGGACCATCTGCAAATCGCACAATTGGAATTTTCGAGCATCTTTTTAATTAGGTGTTTCCAGCGTGGCCGTCCGTGAGCCGCGGCGTCGGATCAGCTTGGCCGTCTTTCCCAGACTTTTGCCGCAATATGGTCGAGACAGCGCTGACAGCTTGTTATCCCATCAGCTCCTCTCTAATCTCACAGCTCACTTCCTATCACCGTGAAATCTTTGCTGTGTTTAATCCTTCATACCTGACTACATTTTTCGGCGAGAGATGATTCTGCACGTGATTCCGCATGTTCATGTGGGATTTCATTATCGGATGAAAGTTTGAGTTTAGCGCTCAAAGTGTGACTTATTCCTGAACTTTAATTGCATTTTCACTTGTCAAATCAAAGATAAATAAGAAAATGATATGCTTGTTTAATACACATATTTACAGACTTTTAACAGTATAGTAACATTAGTGTTATTCGACGTATAAGAACGCACGTCTTGTTTGGGGAGATGTCAAGACTCTCCTGTATTTTAAAACTTTGCGTCGGTGTGATTCTTTTATTTTGACTTTTATCTATATTGCGTCTTTTTTTTTTTTTTTACCTGATCGAACTGCTTTCTTCTGTTCTTCCTTTTCCTTTGATGACCAAGTTATTTTAAATACAGACGCTTCCTGGTTATTGTCTCCCCGTACTCAAAGGGAATTATACCGTCTAGACAGTGATTTGTATGTGCGCCATTAAATCCACTCCAGATGAAAGCAAAGACTGGATTCTGGACAATGCTCTTAAATGAATGACAGTGCTTCAGTCCTGATACCTGTGGGTTAGTCTGATAGCACCATGCTGTTCGGGCAATCAGACCTGAGGCCATAGACGACTGCGGCGCTGCTGTCTGTCCCAGTAGTGCCTTCAATACAGGTGATATCAATAGAAAGAGCAGGACTGCAGGCTGCGAGGACAGTGATTGTCTCATACATTGCTAATGTGTATAAATAACTGTTATTATGTAAAGAAGCGGTGGTTTAAAGATGATTTTGAAGCATTCATCCGTGATTGTGAACGTTCCGTCCTCCGTCCTGTAAATTATAGCCATCAGTTTTCACACTATTACATATTCTCTGATGGCCGGTCCACATAGACGGTGTTTGTTTTTCATGTTTTTGATGGAAGTCTTTATTCTCTCTTGCACATTTACTGAAGCTTTGTGTGGACCACTGTGTGTTATGGTTTTGGTTTTTGGCTTGTCATTTCCTGTTTTATTTTGTAGATATCTACTCATATCTCAAGTGTTGCTTTCCACTTCCTGTCTTTGTCTTTTTCCCAGCATTTTTCTGCATATGTTTGTGTCCTATTAGTTAACCATTCCTGTGTATTTCCCCACAAGGTATGTGTCCACTGGGGAGTCAGGCTATGAGCATCTAACCAAAACAGGCTCCACCCTTTACACAACCACAGAAGCATTTACTGGCTGCACCTGATTGGACGAGCTCTACTCCTGTGCTGCTGCTCCGCGATTTCAAACCATGCTAACATGGCGGCTCATGTGGAAACTTTATAAAAATAACCTCCGCAAAATGTATTTCTGAGGAAACCTTAGGAGAGAGTCTTCATTTTATCTGGACAATGTTTTCATAGTTGTTTTTGAGTTACCAGAGGCATCCAATGTGCCGTATGACCCTGATTTGCAACTAGCCTAGATTTTATTTGTTTGCAAATTAGGGGCGAGAAACTCGATGCCCTGTGTCTCGAAACACAATGCGGCGCTTCCAGAATGCATTGCGAAAGCCTACTCCATAGACAATGAATGGCAGCCGTGAAAACGGTAGGTCCTGTGGACACATACCTCCACTCTTCATTGGTTTGTCTATATTTCTCGTCTGTTCCCTGGTGCTGTGTTACTTTTGCTGCCTGTGTTCTCACGTTATATTAGTGTGCACTTGGTTTTGTTTTCCGTCGTTACTTTGTGTTTTTTGTTCATGGATTACTGCTGTTTTGTTTAGTTTTCTAACCTGCCTGCCTCTGTGTTGGAGCATTTGGGTCGTCTTGATCAAACAATTGCATAAAGCTGTTACGACCTGACGCGCACAAATGCTAAATTCCTGTTCAGAATTTCTGTAAAAATAATCTGCCACCGTTCAAACTGAAGATGTTCCCACACAGAACACATTACATAACACCACATACGGATTTTGTTCTGTTACACCGACAGCTTCTGTTTCTCCTCACGATGTCCCTTCAGAACCCGTCGACTCTCTCCAGCTGCAGCTGTTACAGCAATATGCCGTGCAAGCCGTTTTTTCGAAAGGCGTAGAGCACAAGTATGAGTCCATGGATGCTCTTATTCTGATGAGCACGGAAGAATGTTATGTTACTATTACATATTAATACATTAATATCCTTGGGTTTGACTGGCTGCCTTTGAGGGACGTTCGCCTACAGGTTGGACCGCTGATGTACTTCCTTGTTTTAATTTGCTCGAGTCTGGAAGGACCGTGAATACAGTCTGTGGGTGGGACAGAAGGACTTTATTTACAGGGTATATAAATAACACAAGAGAGAACCGAAGAGAGTACCTGGAAATTACTGAATAGCTGCCAAAGAAAAACTTAACCAGAATTTAACCTGCCACAGCGATCGGCTCAACGGAGATAAAAAGTAATAATAATAATGATAATAATAATAAAAATAGATTTCATTTATATAGCGCCTTTCAGGGTACCCAAGGACACTTAAGAAAGTGGAGCAAACATATATGAAAACAAACAAAACAAAGACTAAATGGTGCCCCTGTCAGTCAGTATGGAGGGAACAGCTGCACACTCGTCAATACCGCCGTCTGCACCACAGGGAACAGCATCCTTCGTCTAGATGGAAACTTGCGTCTGGAGGCTCTGTGCACACAGCGGGGGGCAACACAGGAGACCCAGAGATCCAGTCCCAGCAACGGAGACCGGGGCGAAGCCACAGCAGAAGTCCAGGAGCTCCCGCTCTGAACACCCGCAGACCCCACCAGCAACGGCGGAGCAGCGACCATCCAACATTGCGTTGTGGTGGAGGGAGGACCAGCGGAGCAGCGATGGATAGCCCACAGAACATCAAGTATGTCTGCTTATAAGTTAGCGTTGTTATGCTAACAGCTGATCGGTGAGGCTAACAGCTGATCAGCGGAGAAAGTGAGTCCATGGAGCCAGTTCTTCAGGTGTGCAGGCTTCGAAGGTAGTAGCACAGCCTCAGAACTTGTAAAGACAACTTGGCTTTCTTCTTTTAGCAGAAAAAAAGCCGCTTTGTCACGGATCGAGAAGCGGCGATATTCCCGCCAGCGTCCTCTCGCACCCGGGTTGCCATGGAGAGATGAAAAAAAAAAGTTGTCGTAAGCTACTTTCCAAGTCAAGTCAGTTGTATTTATAAAGCCCAAAATCACAAATCACAGCGCCTCAGGAGAGATAGCTATATGAGCTATAGTCTTAGCACGCAGTTCCACACGTCATGGTCACTTTGCATCAAAAGCATTTGTTGGCCTGCTTGTGTGTATCGATTAAAGTGTGTGTGGGTGCGTATAAAGACAATGTGGAAAAACTACATCAGAATCAGGCACCACTGTCACGTCTGTTCAGTTTTATTCAAGAGGTTTGACCTTCTGTTCAAAGATTTAACAAATGGCTCGGTAGAGCTCACAGCCTGACAGCATACGAGTGTCCAATGAACCGTGATGCATATTTAACAGGATCCACCAGCCTGCAACATCTCCGCTATAAACTACACCCTCGTCGAGCCATTCAGTCACTCTCAGTTGCAGGTCCGAGCGTACAGACAGCCTCGATTATACGCGCCATTGGACAATCCGCGGCATATCAGACATTCTACTAATTATAATGAAGGACGAAGCACTTCTGTCTCCCTTTCCAAGCCTCTTGTCCATTACTCTTTAACTTGTAAGCGTTCTTGTCACAACATATCTCTCAAGATCAGTGCAGGTCTTTTGGGTTTTTTTTTTTTTTTTTTTTAAACACAAGATTATTCAGTCTCAAGCTTTCACAAGCCCCACGGAGTTGTTATGATTGCCTTCCCTTGAGATTGGGCCCATTGTGTGATTGAGAAGGTGCTGTGGGCTGCTGAATAGAATTTAACCTCAGCGAACGCTTGTCTAGAAAAAGAAGCACTCAGCAATCAGACCGGGTCACAGGGGCACCGTTACGTGTTTGCCATCTGACATCGTAATTAAAGCAGTGAGACTAGGTTTATGGAGCGATGTAAAGTGAATGCTGTGCTGAATAGTTGCCAAAGGTACAGGAGTTTGTCAGGTTTTAGGTAAAACAGCTATCTCGACATGGGAAACTGAAACGCCGAATTTAACCTTGGACCATGCATTCAATTTAAATACATTGAGTCGTTGTTTATCTGAAACAACACTTTCCGGTCCCTCAGCCTCATGTCAAAACTCTGCTAAGATCAAACAACAAAAACATCTGCTGTTCGTGGTCCAACATTTTAATGTGCCACTTGGCTTACACTCTACATAAATAAATCTTTACCCCGTCTATCCGGTTGGAAATAATAAAAAGAACTAATGTGCACGATCACAGTGTGGATAAGAGCTGAAGAGGATTATGGCTGTCACTTGGAGATACAGCATACACTAGTAATTTTAACAGCCTTGACTTGAGTGTTATCTGGATATCTGTTTGTGAACGAAGCACCAGCATGTTCACTTCCTTGTTTAATTCAATTATGGCTAATTAATTTGAGCAATTTTGTTCGATAAGCGCTTATAAACTGTGCGCGGCGAATGAAACAGACAAGCTGCAGTGATGAATGTCAAGAGTGGCAATGCACGGGATCCATCGCTTATGTCGCAGATGACAAATCGATACCGTGCGTTCAACTTTATTACAAACTGGAGGAAACTTTGAGCTGTACAAGAATGAGGCAGTGTCTTTTTCTTACATCTGTCCCAGCTGTTAAACAATCTAACAACCTGTCGGTAAGGATCATTTAAACCTGACATGGCATAATAAAGGTGTATTATTAAAGGAAGGCGCAATTGAAGTTATTAACAAAGGTTGGAGAGAGAAGTCCCATGTAGGAAAAGCTTTCAGTTTTTGGTTTTGTTATTTCCTGTTTTATTTTGTAGTTCTGTCGCTGCGTGTCATTTCCTCCCTTTGTCTGTTTTCCCACCTTTTGCTGTGTTCACCTGCGTCCGATCAGTTAATGAATATATTTCAGTCCTCGTCTTCTCCTCTTACATCTGTTCTGTTTTGCACTTATGCTCACTTGTCTTCCTGTTGCGTGTTTCCGGTTTTAGGTTCTCTGTTTTGCTTTGGTGTCTTAGATTTCACCAATTTTGTCATCTGCCTTTTGCCTGCCTTGATTCCTTGCTACATTTTTGAATTTCAACTTTGTTCAACTTTTTTTTTTTTATTTAAAGTTCCCCTTTCGTTCAAATGAGAGTACTCGCCTGCCCGTGCTTCTGCACTTTGGGTCCCCTTTGTTAAACTGTGACATACTGCATTTTCAGATAATTCTGATAATTTGTTCCCTGAATCACCCGTAAGCCTTGTAATCTCCCTGCAAGACACGTTAACAACTATGAATCTCTAACTGGCTTAGCTTTGTGCAAACAGGCTCATCAATTTACAGTGCATCCTGACACCCTTGTATATCAACTCTGCCAATCAAAACCAATCCCATACATAAGATTATGCAATCAGTGAATATCGTATGATCGTCAAAGTGGAGGAGATACGATCCCTGGGCGGGGATCGTGATAAGAACCATCAATTATGGAGATAGCATGTACAGGAAAGACACTGTCACCGTTGACAAATGTCACAACTCATATAAAAGATGCCCTGAGAAAGCACCCAGAGATGAAAGGACCCTGTCGTTGATGCTTAATGGGGGACCTGCTGTTGTTGCCCGCCTGTACTGGCACTGACCCTGAGCACACTAAGCCCCGTGGACTGAGCCACGTCAATTAGCTAATTGCCACTGATGGTAATTCACTCTGCTGTGTCACCAGAGAGGCACGTCATGTTGATATGGTTAAGTGAGTAGGCCGAGCTCATTAAAACTATGAACTGGACAATATGGCAGTGTGTGATAGGCCTCATTGATTGTACTTTAAGGGCATCATAAGAGTCCATCTATGATGATTCAGCTCCTTCACTCTTCAACGCTGAACTCCAAAGAACAAATAAGGTATTTCCTTTAGTCTGTGGGTCTTGGGTCTGATAATGATATCGAATTGCCACTGACTTGCTGGGAAAAAGAGATGTAGGTAACAATTCAGAGGTCTGGAAACAGGCCAGGTGGGTAGTCTGCGTGCCAATGCTAGAAGGATCGTTTAGTCACTGGTTGGCTTCAAATGTACTGGGTTTTGTTGTCAAACCACATCTAAAAAAGGCAAAAGTGTTAATACCTGTGCCAAATAACCTTATTAACAGTGTTGGTTTCCGCTTGTTATGTACTGGAGTGAATGTACAAGCTCAGACCAGTCAGCAGGATAAAATGTTGGCCGTGGCACTGGATGTTTTTAATGAGGGACCACAGCATGTCAACATTTGAAAGTGTGATAGTCCTGGGGATTTTTAAGGGGACCAAAACAGGTATTTTAAGCCAAAACATATCGTGCTTCAACCTAACCCCAGAGCATAAACACTGCGTTTTCACGAGATACAATTGGAAACTGAACCTGAAGACACATAAAAGTTGCAATAAAAAAAGAAATGTGAAACTTCAGAATATCTCCGGTTTGCAGGATTGCACATTGCCAACATTTATTCTGGTGACTGGGTTGACCAGCTTGAATTTAAAAATGGATCGAATGTATGAATTCATATCTTTGAGGGCTGTTTTCTCATAAAAAAGTTTTTTTTTCCAGTACTCTCACAGCCTGAAAGCTTTACTTCTGTAGAACTTACATACCAACAGACTTTCCAGTTTTATATTCTATCTATATTCTGAAGGTATTTACAAAGGATGTTTGTTTATGTACCATTCATAGCCTGATCAATACGTCTTATTCCCAGACACAGACTTTGGGGGACGAAAAACTCCCATGACTGAACCGAAACTAGAATTTTGAACCTGGTTTTAATCACACTGTCATTTCTGTGTTGTGAAAATGTGTGAATGTTTCTGCATTTATGGTGAGATAGATATTTAAACATAAGAAAACAGTTTCAAAAACAATTTTATTAATATAATTGTTTGAAGTTTTTACCCTTTTTCACCCTTGGTGCCTCCCTTGAACCGAACTGAATTCAACTATTTGAACCAACCAAGCTACACGTGTTTTCATGTTTCAGCTGGTAATGTATAATCCTAACAGCATAAAGCCACGGGGGAGCAACTGGCAAAGTACAGAGAAGATACGAAGAATCTCCCGGAGCCTTTGAGACTGACGAGCAAGGCATTGAGTCGTCTCAACGTAACTCAACTTCGAGAGGTGCAGTGAAGATGCTCGGATGAATTTTTTGCTGCGCCACTTTCTCTTTGTCTCTCGGTTTTGAGAGCGAGACCTGACAAATCGCCGCATTAGGTGAAGTGTTTGTTAGATTGTTGGCTTTAAAAAGATGATGAATAAAAGAAGTCACACACCGACCCCCCTTTTATCACGTCGGCAGGCTGCGTGGAGGAGCTCTCAGATGCCGTTAGATGACCCGACAAGCACTTTGAATAAAGCATAATGAGGCCCTTATCCTGAAGTATGCATTAAAATTCACATTTTATTAAGTCACAGATCCTTTTAAACAACCAACTTTGCAACTTTCTCCAGGCTTAAGTGGAACTTTTTTAATAAGGCATGAGACAAATCTGCCGAAGTCACCTTGTGACGTGTAAACACTGACGCGGTGGGGAAAAATAGAGCCTGCTCACCACCTCCCTTCTCTTCATCCATGCTCTTTTATCCAACTGGTGTTGCGGCAAACCATCTCAGCTGCAGGAGCTGCTTCTTTCAACCCCCAGCCGCCTTTCATCTTGCCTAGAAAAGTGAGTGCTCCCATGTTTATCCCTGATCCAAGGAGTATGGAGAGTCAGGGTACAGCGCGGGGTATAAGGGGAGGAGGATGCACAGTGGCAGACAAAGAGTTGGGTAGATCTGAAGGCAGTCTTTAACTGACAAAGGCCCCAGCTTACCGCATATCTGTGACATTAAGGATTAGCGGCTGAGAGACAGTGCTCTCTCTGCCTGCGCTTGTTAATCTCCCCCCTTCCCGACATCACTCACTCCGTCTCCCTCTCTCTCTCTCTCTGTCTCTCGCCAGACTCTTCCTCTGCACCAACTTTAATTAGTTTTAGCGCGGATTGGAGGAAAAGTTGGTGCTCTCCTCAGGTGATAAAACAGTAACTGCCACTGAGCTTAGTCAGGGTTAACAGAGTTGAGGTCAAGTGTTAACTCCTGGGAGTTTTGATCAGCCTGCAGGGGGAATAAAAAAAAAAAACGGAGGCCTGGAGGGAAATAAAATGGCTGTCTTTCATTTATGTCTTTATCATTTTGTTGCTATGGGAACTGTAAATTGAAGGGAAAAAAAGGTGATAAAGCACACTTATATCAAACAAAAGCACAGGAGCAAAGTATTTCTTTTCCTCAAAAACACTGTTTAGTTTTTCTACGCAATGATACGTTTTAACTTCCTCGTTTCACTTTGAAGGTCCTGCTCAACAAGATGACTAATGCTTTTGTGACGAGATAGCCATCTGGACATGGCTCCCTGTTCATTAATTATGCAAAGTAGCGCTAATCAGAAATAATGTGCTTCTTAATTACTGTCCCAACAACAAAGCTCGAACAGGTGACCAGAAGCAGCGTGGCACCTGGACATTCCACCACATGCAGTTTGCGCCGACATACTGCAAACTGACATAATGAGGTTGACAAACTGCCAGCGATTAATGAATGGCACCGAAAATTGAGTTAATAGTCTCACAGGTGTCCTCGGGGTGCTGCGTTTCATCTTATCAAGGTGTCGCTCTCGCAGTCAAAGCTGCATCTGCTTTATACGCCACCGCGTGCAATCACATGTACCCTTTTCAGACCTTAATTAATACAGACACACATTGCAGCTTACTGTGCTTTGCATTCATAGAGAACTGTTTATTGTTTCCAGAATAGTTCATTAGGATTTAGTGCCCAGATCTCCACTGGCTACAACTCATTTGCTGCACTCCACAGCGCACTTAATAAGGAACTCTGATATAAAGATTGCATTTCTTCCTTCACCCTTCCAGGTGAAGAGAGATCAACCAATAAACCAAACTGCAAGCACATTTCTCTAAGGTTGCCCACTGTCAGAAAATCTATTCTTAAACCATTTTACAAGCTGAGGTATCTCCATAAATAACTACTTCATTCTTTGTCTTACAAACGAAATGCTGTAATTAATTTTCACGCTTACTGAACAAATAAGCCCACCCGAACATGAATAAGTAGAGGATCTGTCTCTGACTTTACCTATAACACCACATACACATGTACCTCAATACATGTGTAGTGCAAATTAAAATATCTTTACATGAAAAGAGGAAAAAACATCAATAATGATGATAAAATCAACAAATTCAAGGATTCTTTAGGACAGGAAGGTAGTTGTGGTTGTAGTTTCAACCAGTTGGATTGGACTAATGAAAAGTGGTTTATCGAAGCCTGATAGTGACACGGGTTGATCAGAAGTTGCTATATTTATTTCTCATTAAAACACTATTATTGTCGCAGTTCATCAAAAAAAGGACCCAATTTATTAATGACGGCCAAAGTCCAGGATCAAAAATGCAAGTAACATTAACGTATCTGAGGGGAAAACAACACAACAACAACAACAACAACAACTACATGTCCAACAACTCCGACACTGTTTACAATGCACCAGCTAATCTGAAATCTAAAGTTTGGGAAGAGATTTGGATTTTATAAGAAGGAAGGGCATTTGAACAAAAGTGTGGCCATATGTAAGGTCTGAAGAAAAGCTATTAAGTACAGCAGTAGCACGACAAATCTGAAAACTCTCCTGGTGAGACGGCATGGAGAAAACTATGTGGGCGACAAACGAGTCTGTGGATGCTGACGTTAGTAACGTTAAATCTAGCACAAGAAAGAACACACAGGACAACAACATGGCTATTAAAGACTTTTTCCAGCCACAACAACTCGGCGAGGTCAAAAGTAATCACGGCATCTATAGCCCGTTTTATTGCGAAGGACTTACAACCTTACAGTGTGGTTGAAAGTGATGGCTTTAGAGACATGGTAAGGTAAGCAATGCCACTTTTATAGAATTGCTTATTTTAAATGAAACGCATCGAAGCCCATGTATCTAAATGCGTATCAAATTGTATTATGAGGGAGAGATGCGCACCCCTAATAAGGATGAATTAACATAAAACAGGAAATTGACTGGAGATTGAAGCATCTACCCAAAGTTTTACTGACCAAACTGATCAGTTGGTTTCCTCATTTCTTCTTTTATTTTGGCAAGTTCAGCAGTTGAGTTCAATAATTGGGTGAGATAGTTGTTTCATTCGTTCTCGGTCGTTGATCACGAGGTGAAAAACCTTTGAATGGAAAAACAAACAATAACAATTTGTACACGTTTTTACAACCACATGTTGAAATGTACATGTACGGTAAATATTGCAGTTATTACGTAGAAGTCCAGTGTCTCACCGGCTGCCTCGCTGTCCTGCACAGTCGTACTGCAGGTCTTAATACTGTAAAGAAACAGCAGCTCAAGCGGGCGCTCACTTCTGTACAGATCCTTTTTTTAAGCCTCCGTGCAGCCACTCTGGCTTCTGCTCTGCTCTTCCTCTTTTCAACATGCAATTTTTTTTTCCTACCCCCAAGGCGAAACATGCCGCAGTGGCATCTCCCTGGAACAAGTAAATACACCTGAGGTACTACAATTAATTAAGTCTCATATTTGAACCTGAGTGTGGGTGGGGAGAGTGTTTTGTGTTGTTGATGGTATTAAAGTAATTACAACAGTGAGTACTATAGTAGCTTCCCTCTGGAGGCCTCGGCAGACAAATGCCACAGTCTACCGGAGTGGATGAGTTAATCCTTTAAATACCGGCTGAGGACGAACCAGGTGGATTTGAATTCACGGTGGACTTTAGAGGAAGTTCACTCAAACAGACACGCAGATGTTTCAAAGGGAAGTAGTTAAACCTAGCGAGGATCTGTGGGTTTAGAAGAGAAAGCGGTTTTGGGTTTAAAGCAGTTTAAAAGATAGTGATGGATTTATTAACAACTGCTGCCACCCGATCCAGAAGTTGAATGGATGCACCGAGTCGCTCACCATTTAATTATCAGTGCGTGGTCTTTGCAGATCTGAGTCTGATACCTGGGCTGTATAGGCTACATTAGCATTGTTCATGAGGGCTGTAAATGAGCTGGAGGTGGACTTGAGAAGGGCGCAATGTTGGATTGACGATCCTCTTAGTACCATAAACAACGTATGGGGTTGTCGCGGCACCAGAGCACCTATAAACTGTTTATAGTGAAACACTGATTACTACAAAGAGAGCGTTAGTGCAGTATAATTATTGTTTCCATTACGCTGTCTTAGCTTCATGAGCAGAGGGAATTATGGCCGCTGTCTGTCCATGGCAACAGATGCTAGCTCACATTACCTTTCAATGGTATCACAGATCTCACCTGTTAAAACACCTCCTAGTAAATGTTAAGGGGAAAGAATTTAGCTTGGGAGACGCCAAAGACATAATCTGAATCGGTCTTTTTGCATTCAGGGACAAAACCATCCTATCAATCTGTGTCTCACTGCCAGCGCACAGCTAATTGAGTGTCACTTTGAATATCGCAGCTTGCTTTTTGCTTATAAGAAAACTCCCAGACGGTGAGGGAGTGTGGAACGGGGTGTCATTGTACTCCCGGATCACGCACATCATCAATCTTGATTTTGGTGCTTAAGGCATGGTGAAGGGAGACGCTGACGATGTTTTTTCACCTCGGCGTCTTCGGGGATGAGCCCGACTTTATGGTAAATAATCTTAGTGTTTAATCCTTTTGCATTGTGTTCGTCAGACGTCTACTGAGACCGGTAATAAAGACGATCGCAATAAAAAGATCAAGACCTCAGAGGTCCGGGGTGACTAAATCATTACTCGTTCATTCTTTGTCTCTTGATCTCAGTAGTCTGCCCTTATTGTCTGTGTCGTTTCACTCAGGCTGCATTAACATGCTGTTGTCTCTGCATTAACATTCACACTCTGAGCTCACATCATGGTTGATTTCTCATCCAGATTAAGCATCTTTATATCAGAAATATCCGGAGCACAAATGAATTATCCTGCTGAAGATTTTGAGTATTACCCGTGAAAGGAACATTAGGAAAGAATGAAAGGCGTGGGCTGGGATTGGACCGGAGTAATTGGGGCTTTGGATGCAGAACATAAGGAATTTATCTTTGTGTTTCTGAATAAACGATCAGTTCATGTAAATGTACTGTAATCTGCACGTTAGATGATTTAGTCTATCTTCATTCAACAGTGTTATATATAAAAATTTAGAAAAAATCTTAAAAAAACAAAACAAATAACAAATAATCGCCTTTTGCAATCCTTAATCAAACATTAATCAAGTGTGTCATTTGATCAAGACAAAATACTAACAATACCAATGAACTCAGTCATGTAGGAGTCGTCACAAATGTAATTACTGTGAAACCTAAACCTGCACATTTCTGCAAACGGTCGATACGCTACATTTGGGAGCGTGACACCCCTGGATATGCAAATGAACATGGAGCTTCAAGTTCCTCTTTATTCAGCTCTTTTATTTCAAAATACATACTAGTGAACTTGTAATGAAAAAGAAATGATGACGTCTTTCTATAATCAAACGGCATTGCAGAGGTGAACTTTGTGTGGGGATTTTACTTCTATGAGCAAGCAAATACAAACACAAAGAAGCTGAAATCAAACCAAACATTTTTAATCAACTTTTCTATATTTTACCATTGACCTGACAGATCACACTTATTCGTGCAAGCATGTGTTTTTTGGAGGGCTGACTCTTCCCATAGAAACCATCCTTAAGTGCGGCATGAATCAAACACTTCACCGATATCCCTGCAGGTGTGGTCTTGGCTGATCTTGAAATGAATTCTAGAGTCCACTTTGAGACCGAGACAAGAGCAAGTCAATTCCACAACGCTACACTAAGCTGACAAGCTTAAGGATCAGCCAGCAAGCTTGTCAGCTTAGTTTGGTCTCTAACAGGACAACAGTTCAGGTCATCACAGTTTATTCAAAATATGTATTTTTTACCAGAGACTCCTGAACTCACAGCTCTCTGCAAACACTGGAACTTTGTACTCTAACAGACGATGTTGATTAAAAGTGAATGGTGCAGCAGAGCTAACAAGCTTCGATAGCATCTTCTATTTTGACTCTCCAGCTCTTCGAGGTGAGAACTGACTAAAGGAAAAAAAAAGTTTTCCCTGTGATGTTTTGTCGTTTTAAATCCCGGTGTGTCCGAGCCATAAGGGAATCAAATCAAAGGAGAAAAGTGACCTTTATTCTACCTTAATTTCAGTGTAAAAATGTTATGATTCACCCATTTATCTAACATCTGGACTATATGCTGTCTTATGGCGGCCTTTGCCTGGCGTGGCTTAATTGTTACTAGCTACGCCTGCGTTGCGCGAGTCTTCACATCCGAGGTCCTTGAGTCAAAGACTGTCTCAATTATTATTTGAATATGAATGTGAAATGTTAAGCAAGCAAATGTCTGACCTTGCAATTTGCATTTAAAGTTTCCCACTGCTTCACCCAACTCTCCCTCAGCGGTGGAGGTCACTGTATGGGAGGGCTTCAAGTCATTAAAGGACAAGATACATTAATTCAACGCCTCACTGATGTCCACTTCCTCACGACCAAAGGTAGATTCACGAGCTTCTTGAGGACATGTATGTACATATGCGCTCTGTGTGTGGACACATGCGTGACATTTGACATTATGCAAATCAAAGTTTTATCATTTAAGCCTTCGTCCACTTAGTCTCGGCGAACGAGCGACCTTCGCCGGTCGCACCCACACACACACACACGCACGCACGCATTTGATAACATCTGATTAGCTTAAGAGTGCCTCCCACTTTGGCTGTAATTAATTCGACAGCACTTGGGGGGGAAGTAGTCCTGTTAAAGCCAAATCTTCTGCACCATTTAACCGGATAATGGCAGAGATTTTTATGATGTTTTTATTAAAGGGCGACCTTGGCTTTCAAGGTGTTGGCAGCCGCCGTAGTGAGCCGAGGCAGGGAGTGACCAAATAACGGCTGGTGTCAACTTCGTTCTGACGGAACTGATGATTCAGAAAATTCGGAGTCACCTCACTTCATTAAGTCTTAGCCACACAAATATTAAACATGCGCTGTAGTACAAAATCAGTATGGTACCTCACCTGGGTTCTACTGTGCCTCGATATTACATACAGCAGCATGAATAACAGACACTTTGAAGGGTCCAAGCTTTGAACCGTAAAAATGAGGACAAGGGCACCGTTTGTAGACGGTGTTGCAGCTGGTTACACAGGAGGTCGGACTAACTTTCACACCTCCAGTCTTTTGGCGGGTGCTTCAGATGCTGTTAGATGATCTGTCAAGCATCTTATTTGAAGCACGCTGAGTCTGTCACAAGTCAGATTCTTTGGCTCCAATTACTTTTGTCCTTTTTGAGTTTCTCGATACAGTTTTTTTTTTTTTATTTAAACTCGGCCACAGGTGTGGATCTTTATATCGGTCAACCCAATCACCGGAATGAATATTAGAAAATGTACGTTACCGCAAATGAATGACGAAACTTTGCATTTCTTTCAAGGTAAGCAACTTCACGTTTCTTAAGATTCAGTTTTACATTTGTTGTGACACTTATGTGCGGGCGGTCTGGTTAGGTTCTGGCACAAAAAATGCTTGGGTAGGCTTCGGAAAAGATCATGTTTTGGATTAAAATACCTGGTACCTGGAGAAGTCTCGACTTCCGAACAGCTTTCCAATGCCACAAAAATGGCTGGAACTTGGTCCCCACATTCTCTGTCAAAAAAATATATCCTGCATGGAAGCTCTGCCTTTGAATTTAACAATACAGGAGTGCCAGGACACCATGCAAATATGAATGTCTTAAATCAGCCAGTAGTGTAATTAAGACGAAACGTCTTGCTCGTAGTCTATAAATACAGTGTTGGGGAATCTGAAAACAGCTTTTACATGACTTCACTCTGGAAGAAGTTAAACTACAGCACAGCTAGACTCGGGATGAATCTATTTTGTTTTACTGAAACTAAGAAAAGTATTTCAGACTACTTACACATCATACACAATTATAACAAATTATAGTACGAAAAAAAGTCCCATTCCAGCATAAATAAATTGTTCTGTGATAAACTGTTCATGGGAAAGTGCAAGAAATCAGTTTTGGTTTCCTTCCAGTGTGAACTGTGGTTTAATTGGTAGCTTGAAAATTAGCTCTCCCAACACTCTATTTATGGATCATTGGCAAGACAAAAAATGTTGAACGCTTCAGGCTGTAACTCCCCCGCCCCCGTACAGATCACTGCTCCCTGATCCACACGGATCATTCAGTGCCTGAACTGATCTGAGACCAGATAAATATTGCAACAGCTTGGCGCACCTTCTGTATAGTTTAAATTCACTGTAGATGCTTCCTTCCTGCCACTCTAATGTCATAGGGAAAGAAAAACAGCTAACATCTATGTGATTAACTCAGCTGCCATTATCGATCCTGTGAAGGTTATTTCCACAGTTGACTGACCTGCTTCAGCCTCAGATGCCTCTCGGATGCATTTACACTTGGCTTTGTTTTTATTTTAATTGAGGCACTTTAATGCCTTTATCAGAGATTATCACAACACAGATGACAGGAAATGAGGGAGAAGACGAGGGGAATGGTGTGCAACAGAGTTCCCCAGTCTGACTTGATGCGGTTAATATGCAGAATCTTAGTTCCTAAACCACTGGGCACCCTTTATTGGCGGTTAATTTCAGCTAACGACCTGATCTGCCCAAGTGACTGGGTGTAAATAGGGTCTTAATTGGTTTTACTTCCCCAAACTCTGCAATTTGGACTCATCTCAACACAACATGCACTGTAAGAAACACAAAAGGAAAATAGCGTTTGGCTAAAAGAGTGCACCGAGATGTGATTTACTCCTCAACGCCAGCGAAATGATGTTTTTGCCAAAGGCGGCGCATCTCAACTGCACTGACTGCAGCAGACTGTCTGACTGTGAGATGTGAGATCTAATTTGCCCTTTTGATGAGACAAAAGGCTGTGCCCCTAACAAGTGCAACCTTAACGATGATATCACATAATACTTCTTAAACTCTGCAGAGCTCTTTTCTTGGCAACAC
This sequence comes from Sparus aurata, assembly GCF_900880675.1. Lineage (NCBI taxonomy): Eukaryota > Metazoa > Chordata > Actinopteri > Spariformes > Sparidae > Sparus > Sparus aurata. The sequence goes on along the minus strand of NC_044195.1, from coordinate 29,218,253 downwards.
CGCACACAGTTGCTCTAACTCCTTCAGACCAAAGACAGCGTCTTTCTGCTTCTCTGGCAAACGGCCAGTAGGAAATGGCCAAGTCATCCATGGTGAGAAAAAGTTAAGCTGACTTAAGTGCTGCCGAGCAGACATGTGGCTCCAGCTTCCGAGATCACAGTGACAGTCTCCGATCCCTGGAGAGTCCGGGCAAGAGCAGGCAGCGTATCTGCGGGGGAGTGGAGGACGACCAGACCTCCTGAGACAATTGACTCTACATCAAGTCGGGTGTAAAGTGCCCTATGTTCATAACTTCCTACCGTGATAATGCTTGTTTGTGAGAATGTAAACATGGGGTCCTTCTTAAAGGTCCTATGCTCTTTGGGATTTTATGCGGGTTCGGGTTCACGAGTTCCGATTGAGACTCCAAAACTTTACTTTCTTACAAATAAAAGCTTTAAAACACCATTTTTCAGCATGGCTGAAGTGGATTAAAATATGTGCATTTCTAATCACACATAGAGCTGATCTTCATAATATCCTCATGAATTTATAACGTAGCCTTTTATGTGTTCCTGGTTAAGCGGGTCACTGCTTCTTCTGCAAGAAAGACGTTTACAGGAACTCTGAACTCGGACTGATAGATTATCAGTGTGTTTTCATGTCCGATTCAGATGTGGAAGCGATCGCTGCACATTGCAAGCTTGCTACTGTAAACCAAAGAGTAAAATGTCAACCGGGATTTAATGTGAGCAGTTATCCTCAGTATATCCTCTTCTTTATTCATTTAAATATATTTCATGTCGCTGGATATTCAACACACAACAACAGCGCTCAATAGTTTCTCACGCATCGAAATGGATCTGCAGCCCTCATTTAAAATTAAAAGGTTCGACGCACCGCGACTTACCTGGCCGGGCTTGTTAGCAGGCTTGCATTTACCTGGGGCTATCCATAAGACGGGCTCCCCAATAGGCCCAGCTCAGGGTCTCCTGTGTCTGTCTACCTGCCATCTCGCGCATGAGTCTCCCTACGTGATGCCTCGCTTGATATGCTCCCCTGAGCTGCTCTGACAGGTCATCTTTCACAGGCAGCCGCTTGAGTGTCAGCTGGAAATCAATTGCCGAAGACGCTGGCTGCCTCATGCGCGGTGACACGCTGCTCCGGAGTGACTCTGTGTTTCCAGACCCTGTACTCATCAAAGCCTGCTGGTGGATGCATGTAGAGGTACATATAGGCACCTATCAGGCCTCTGTGTGTGAGCGCACATGGATGTTTACAGCCATACTTTAGAGAAGATATATGAAGGTCTCAGAGGAGCATTAAAACGAGAGTAATATGGCGTTAGGACTGCAGGCGAGAAGCAAATTAGACATACGCTGACATTTGTGCAGTGACGTGAACACCTGCTTACGGGAGAAAGCTGCATCACCAAAACTGAAATGTAAGACAGAGAGGAGATGCTGCAATGCCGTAAAAGGCAACAAACAGGTATATTTGCCATATCTCAGGCAGCACACTTAGAAATGTCATGTGCCCGAGGCAGTGCAAACTTTGACTGACTACATACATTTCTCAAAGTAGCAAAATCTGTCAGTCTTGACCCATTATGTCCAGAGACACCCAGCTCTGTGCGCCGTCCTTCCTCCCGGGCCCCCCTGCTGGCAGGAACATGGGGGTCAGTGTGCTGCAACAGTCACACGGATCAATGTAACACCGTGCAGCGCCTTGGGTCACTGTCACTGAGAGTAACATCATTCAGAGGTGGATTTATTGCAAATGTTCTGTGGACAGTGCTACTCGGTTCCTAGAAATATCCCTCCTTGCTCAGATTGATGCAGTCCTTAGAGCGGGAGCTGGTTTTCAGTCAGATTAGACAGACTCGGTTTACACGGATACAATAATAAAAATATGACATCTATAAATATTCAAGCACAAATGAATAATTTACCACTTTCTGCAAGTGCTGCTCTTCTGTAGCCTACTTCTGCCCACTTCTTGTCAGCGATTGTCAAAATGTGGCTTCTTAACTGTTAGACATGGCAGACAGCTCTTATTATGTAGAGACATATAGATACCACATGTTTAATTAATGGTTTCTCTGTTATGGTTTGGGTTTTTGATTTCCTGTTTTATGTTGAAAGTGTATCCTCGTGTCACATACGTTCTAGTTCCGCTCTTTGTCTGTTTTCTCAAACTTTTTCTGTGTACACCTGTGTGTCATAAATTAATCCCTCCCTGTTTATTTAGTGTTGTTCCCTCACTCTTTCCCCACATCAGTCCTGTTTTCATCCTCAGTCTGTTTTCCCCTGTTATTGGTTTGATCCATATGGCTTTAGGGTTTACACTCCATTTTTGTATAACTCCTTAGTCTCCTCAGATTCTTCCCAGTGCCTGGCTTTGAAGCCAGTTTTCGTAGCGGCCGAACCTTGTAATCACAACGTCACATGGCCCAATGTGTCAGAAAACTCAGACTTTGAGACGAGGCAACCGTATGTGCAATAACGATGACCCATTTCCGGGTTTTACGGCTACAAACCGCACCACTCGATTATAAATCGGCATCAGAATCCATTCGAAAATTCACAGCATTGCTTAAAAAAAATAAGCTACACAGAGCAGAGAACAGTCATATCGGTTCCTTCTCGGGGCAGACGGTATGTTTAATATCTGTCTGGATGGTGAGCCGACTCCCCACCTCAACTGAACCCCATGGCTTTGGGGCGTGAAGACTACACACTGAAATGAGATGTGGAGCGCTGTTATTGCATGGCAGGATACTGTAAATCTGCTCATCCCTCAGCAATGTACAAAAACTATATTGACTGGGAGCCTGCAGAGCAATTTGCCCAGTCCTGGTAAGTTGCTGCTGTGAAATGAAATCTGTGAAGCGACTGTGGCCTCCAGCAGTGAAGTTATTTTTTTGTTGTTGTTGTTTTTTTTTTAATGCACACCAGCGCCTTTGTCACAGAAGTTTGGCTGTAATTGATGTGATGCACTTTATAGCTTATATGTAGGAGGCAACCGTGTGTACGCGTTTGTTGTTGAATGATTACGTTTGTGTGTGCGTGCGTGTGTGTGTGTATACACACATAACGTATCGTAGGACGAATCAATTAATTGGAGGTTTGCATTGAATTTCTCAGCTCAAACCAGCAGCACAGGCTGATTAGTTTAATTACAGCAATGTTCAAACATGTTGAGTGACATGTTTGTCTTCATCATCAAAGCCCAATAGAGTTCGTAATATATGATGATATAATGTTCATTTGCAGAGGCGTAAATGGATTTTTTCCAATCCTTTGTGTATTCACTGATCTCTAGAAAGTAATTAGATCTGTTGTGTATATGCATGTATGTATGTATGTGCATATTTGTGTATATATCCATGTGCGGGGGCACTTGGAGGCTGGGGGAGCTGAGCTTTTTGTGGCATCACAGGGATCTCCTGGAGGCACTCCGGGTCGTGCTGGGCTGTCATGGGTCGTTGGGTTTTGTGCCGTCTTGTGGGGTCTGTGCCGGCTCAGGTGCGCGCCGTTGTTGGAGCGGGAGGGGGACGTGCCGGATGCTGGGATGCCATGAGATTGAATACACTCGACACTTTAGTGCCAGCTGCCAAGATGGCCTGAATAAAGAACACAACTGTGATTTTTCTTCTGAATTGCATATTCACCTCGCGTGATGTCGACAGAATCTCCTTTTTGAAACTGACAATATAGTGTGTTTTTATGATTGGACTGCATATTATCGTTTGCATTAACATTTAATTTGTGAAGAAATTTGATGGTGAGTGGTGCTCTTTTTTATTCCATTACTGTATGCTCTTTGATTTCTGTAACTGATTGCCTTGCTACTTTCAACTTCAAGTGCATCATCTGTGTGTTTTTTATTACGACGGCAACAAAATAATCGTGTGTATCTGCATTCTTCTGTAAAGACAGTGAGCTTTTGTTGTTGAAACCCTCAAATCTATTTGCAAATAAGTGTCACTAATCAATAAACTGATCTGTTTGGTCATGCATCCATCTTAACACCTTAGGGAACTCTAATCTTTCATGGGATTTGCATCAATAAAAGACTTTGATTTATCTGTCAATTGCAGGTCATTGCGGTCGTTAAAAGAGACCTATTTTCCTTTTTTTCTCTTTCCTTCAGTGTTTTTTGTAGGTTCTTGTGCTTGTCAAAGATCTTAAAAGGGTCAAAATCCACAGAAAATCCTGTCTCCCGCAGAAAGACAGGACTCCTGAAATGTCTTGTCAGTAGTTCTGCCTCTTTGAGTTCTTGAGTTATTTGCAGAATTTATGCCCAGTGGCTTTTTTGGCACGTATCAATCTATTTAGAACAGCTGCTCTGTTGTTGTAAGTGGTGCAGTTCAGGCTTGTGTGAGCTGACCTATCAGAGCAGACTGTTTATTTTGGAGGAGGGTCCTTAAAGAGACGGGAGCTGAAACAGTGTTCAGACAGAGGGGGAATACAGCGTTGCAGCACTGGACAGTATGAGGAAACCCAAAATAAAATTATGAGCCTGAAAATGAGCATAATATGTCACCTTGTCAAACTCTTCAGGGCAGGACTTAGCTTGACTATCACCTGGACATCTTCTCTGAACATTTCAGCTGCATTAACTATGTGTTTTGCATTTTCATTGTTAGTTTTAGGTTGTAAACAGTGTCACAACAGGCTGCAGTGCGAGTCAGACTCGTGTGAATTTCTTTCCGATGAGCACAGAGTCAAAAAGTTGTGCACGCTAACATTTTCAGTCTCTCTGCGACAGCCATCAAGTTAAATAGGGGATCAAAAAGCTCAGTCTTTTTTCTTTTAGACTTTAGACTTTTAGACAAACTTTGGCTGTCACAGAACATACTGTGGCTGGAGTCAGCTCAATCTAATGCTCATAGATTCGTATCCACCAGGTGCGCGAAGGCTGGCGGGTAGCTCACCATTAGTATCAACATTTACAGTGATTAAAAGGTGTAATTCCTCATCAGGGTTCAGCGAGTGACAGACAGTCTAATTGCCAGTGTTTCCCGAAACAGGACCCTTTAAACGACTGCTCGTATCAATTACATGCGAGTGGACTTCAAAGAGCTGCCAAGCGAACGGGAAAAAACGAGGAGTCTGCATTTTCTTCTTCCAGGGCAGAACCGTGCTGTAATTGGGGGACGTGAGAACGTGGCAGCAGCGGTGATTCACAGCTTCACGTTTGACTTTAGCGGGTGAAATCCTGTTGAAAATGGCCACAATTTAGAGGAAACAGTCATTTCTTGAATCGTAAAAGGTCCATTTTTTGTTAATCTTGTAAAAAAATTGGAGTAGTGCTGTTTTTTTTCCAGTGAGAGCCTGTCCAGTCAGTTTGAGTCGAAATGTAGCGATCCTGCTTCATGAGACAGGCCCCAGGTCCACACTGTAAATAGAAAAAGCAATTCATTTGATAAAGATGAATTATTTATTCCTAATTATGTTTTAAAATATTGGATATGACAGCGGTCCTAATGGAAATGTGCTTTAATATTTCAATTTCACGGAACCCACTTCCTAAATTGCCTGAGTTGAATCTGAACCTTGTTCAGAGGCAACACAGCGGCTCAATGTCACCTCTGTATAAGACACAATTTGCATTTTCTTCCCTTATTTACTCCCAAATAAATAAAGGAGTAAAAAATAAAGGATTCAGCTTTTTATATTTTATATTTTTGACCAGACAAAACCAACATTGAACATGTGTTTCCTGCTCACTCCTCTGAGCCGTGCAGCTGCATTCTTATTCAAAGCTCTGAAAGGTGGACTAACACGTTGTTGGTTCTGGTCTTTTCTATAGGATGTGTTGACAGTAAGACAAACACAGAATGTCTGCCATATGTTTTAGGAAAGACAGATGGAGACTGAAAACAAGACGACTCACTCAACTTTCCCTTGCTGGTAATTTATTTTAGACGAGACAGCACACTCAAATGTTTCACATTGGAAATCTTTGCCGCCTCTGCTTTTGGTTGGGAGGATAATTATTCTCTGTGTGCAACAGTGTGACAGCACCAAGAAAGTGTAGTTGACAAAGACTAATTATATAGCATACATGAAACAGGTTTTTGAAATGGCTCCCAACAAGCCAGTGACAGTGTTGTGACGCACATTGTGATTTCCGGGAGATCGACGACCGCTGCCAACTGTCGCTTTTCTGTTTTAATCTCTTCACTCTCTTTAGTCATAACTCCTCTGTAGCCTTGTACGACATGTTGAATGTTAATTGACTGATTTAGAAGGTTGCTTATGTTTATTTTTTTTTCCCTACTGTTAACTGTTTGTTTAAAATGGACCCCACCATTTTTTTTTTATTAGGTTTAGTTTTTAATCCTTTATGGGCAGGCAATGTTTATTAAGTTGTAGTATGTAGTTTTATTACAGGCGCTGAAATGTTTCGAAAGTATCCCTCTAAAGGACATTTCTACCCACCATTTCTGTGCAAAGTTAAGTGAAGCTTGCGTCATATTAATATAAATCAAGGACTATCAAACGTAAAGGAAGAATCAGTAGGATTTGTCCAAGCTGTCCCTAAACACACCACAAAGATAGATGAAAAATTATCCAGTTGTTTGGGAGCAATCTCGCCGAGCCAACACACAACCATCCCCTCCACTTCCCAACAAAATCAGGTCATATATACATAATGTAAATGTCTTAAGAAACTTATCGTCCAACCATCAGTACAGTGAGAATGAAACATAATTTAAAAAAATGTAAAAAATAATGGTGGGCAGAAGGTCGTGTGGCTCAGGTTTGTTTCGTCAGTACCGGAAAGTGCACTGATTAAATTGTTGGGTTTTTTTGTCTTCTACAGAGGACATACACATTATTATACATATTACACACATTATTTAGTCTTAATACCATTAGCTATTCTCAGTTTAAATGGAGACATTATTTCAATACAGCCAATCAAATCAGGCACGAAGCAGTGACATCACAGTGGTACCAATGACAGCCCAGTGTCCAGTTTGTGTGTCAGATAATACGAGTTGGGTACTTCAGCCTGCGACTGAGAGCTGTTTCAAAGCAGACAGCTCAGATAGATAAGCAAAAGCTATCGTGGTGAGAATCTGACCAACAGGAAGTGGGTGAAACTAAAGCACAGTGTTTTCTTCACATCACCGCCACTACAAGACTTTCATCCCTGACACACAGTCGTCAATGCACATGGCCTCGCAGGATCAGTCATCTTACACTACAAGACTTGCAGCTCCCTTTGCATCAAATCCACCAATAGATTTTTTTTTTTTTTCCTCTTTATTAACTCGACTAAGGTTTCCTCCATGAAATTGCTTTGATCAATTCAATCCGGAGTGCAAGACCAAACAAATTTCTGTCTGAGAATAACGTCTCAGTTCTTTTTCCCTAAAGGTTAATGCTTGCGTGCAATAAAAGAGTATTTCCTTTTTTCTTCATGTTAGCGGAGGTGGTCTTTGTTTTGAGCAACTCGTGTTGTGAGTGAGTTGTGAGTGGTCCAACCAACAAACAAGCAAACAAACTACCACGTATGAAGTTTCACCCCCCAATAAAGTGTATGGATGTGTCAGTAGTGCATCAAACTCCCAACAAAAAACATTATTGGTAATCTGATATTCCCGAATGTCCACTAGATCCATTTCAGGCACATATTTAGTCTAAAACACAGCATCCAATGATTAAATGGTGACAATAATCCCAAACACTGTTGTTAATTTAGCCACTTAATGCAGCATTACAAAGAACCAAGATTATTCAGGTTTTTGGGGCTAAATGAAACATACAACTTGGAGTCATCAGCATAACAATGGTAGGGCACAGGGGTTAAATAGCAACTAACAAGGGGTAACGGAAACAAACTAAACAAATAGGGCCGAGGAGTGAGCCCTGTGGGACCCCACACGACACGAAGTAAGGGTAAAAGTTATTCACAGTTTGAAGCTAATATGGCGAAGTTTCAGGAGCAGGACCACACCTCAACAGTGCCAACTTCCGATATTCCTATGAATAACCACCTGACCCTCTCCTCGTCTTCGCTCTCGTATTCAGCGCCCCTCCCCCCCAATTTCTCTCTCCCTGTTTCTTCTTTCTTTCCTCTCCTTCGTAGGACCATGAGGGGGTCCGTTGCTGCCCGAGTGCGGCGGCGGATTCTCTACAGAGCTTCCCCACAATGCACTCGAAGAGCTCGAAGAACCAAGATCTTCAACGTTTCGTTTAAACGTATCTTGTTGAAGGTGTGGTCCTTGCTAGTGAATCACCTGTCAAGAGCAAAAAGACCAGTTCAAGAAACATTGGAACTAATGACGTGCCAGGAGTCTGCCAGGACATATAATCCTTATAAATCAGAGGACAGCTCCAGTCAACATTCACATGTTTCTTTCATTATTGTATTTATATTTATTGTTACACAATGAATGCTCTTCAGTGTAGCTTTGGCCAATTACTGGCTGTATTTCTGCTGTAGAAACATCATAAGAAAGCAAATGGCAGGATGGTGTTTTGTTAAGCTTGATACCAGGAATAGCATTTTCTTTTAAAGACTAACAATAAAGTCAAAGCCAGAACAAAGCCAATTCTATCCCAGCGGGGAGGAAACAGAGATGCTCTCCCTCCATTAAACTGGAATTACAGTAAATACAAACAAAAAAAAAACCCACTGGGATTGCAGCCAGACAACCAATGGACTTGTTTTTCTCCCATTTCTCTGGGCCTTCTTTTGCATTACACACAGGCTTCTCTACATATCCGTGACGGCACCATACTCTACCTGAAGGAGACACTAATAGACTTGTCACTATGATGGTCACACTGTTTGTTCCGAAACCTTTGTAGCAGCAGAGCAGGTTCCTGCTGAGGCGAGGAGACCTCAATCAAACCGCCTTTCACGGATTCATATAGGAGAATAGTTTCAATTTATAAAATAGCTGCTGTGTACTGTTTGGATCATACTGCACAGGGTTTTCACCAACTTCAGGGGAATGAGGAGAGGACAACAATTAGTCTATACCAAACATATGTGGTAGGGTTAGGGTTTGGTTATTTTAAATCATATCTATCTATAATTAAATATCAGAACAATTGCCATGTCATGCACTGTTGTTATGATATAAAATTGAATTGACTGTTATAGAGTATTTGGCCACGATTGAAATACATCTTGTTTGTTTCAGTGGCTTTTCAATGGCTGTCAACTATTCTTTTTTTGTCATCAAATCTTTCATTCACCAAACTTACACTGCAGCAGATCACTTTGTCTCCATCTGTTCCCTGGTGGGTTTGCCTCTCCGTTTCCCAGCTGGATTAAGCTGTCTCTTTGTCAGTCGCTTCTCCAGTATCGTAAGCAGCTGGCCTACAGTTTCCCAGTTAGCTTGTTTTCCTGGCTGTCAGTCACCTGTAAACTTTTTCTGCCTCCTTCTGCCCATCTGAAACCGGATCCTCAAATTGACGGCATCCACTGTAGAACATGCTGTCGGTGTTGCCGTCATTGCCTGAGTGAATTGTTGTTGGTTTTTTTCCCATCATTAGCACATTAGCATCAAGCATTAGGTCATGGTTGAAGGTAAATCTCCGGGGGATGTGTGTGTGTGTGTGTGTGTGTGTGTGTGTTACCCTACTTGTGTTGCTTTCATGTGGATGTGGCTGGATGTCAAGTGAGAGCACATAAGAGCCAGCTTGGCTTCGGTCATGGCTGGTCTCTACCCTTAATGAATAAATTATAGGGGCACTTAGAGGTGTGACAGTGGCTGGAGGTGAAAAACAACACAGCTACTATTCGCTTCTGTCTTCCACATAGAGAAAGGTCACCCACGAAAAAATAAGACGGCGCACACTCTGGATCAAAAACAGGATGATGTGTAGTATTCACTCAACCTCAACCGCAGCCATGATTTTCAAAACAATGAATAAGTAACACTGAGAAATGTAATATATAAATCTGATCTGTTTGAATTACTTTACACCCGAGTGCTGTTATTAATTCTGTACATCGTTTTTACTCTGCTTTGAAAAATGAGTTAATGACATCCAGGGCACATACAAAATGTAGCCTTGAGCAGAGGCAGAGGTGTTGCAAGCTTTGTGTGATTGAAGATGCGTTGCCGAGATCTCCGGGGGTCTTTTTTAGACTTGCTTCCTTTTAACATGTGTAGATAATACATGTACCCTTGGAGCGAGTTATACACAATCCTAATAAAAAAAAACCCTACACGGGTATTAAAACGAGTGCTACAGAAAATGATTGTACAAGGTGTTCTGTTTAAATGCTGTGCAAGATACTGAATTCAGCACTCGCGCGTTGGGATGAGTCTGGTAACGATTGATCTATGCTGCTCCCTTTAATGCTTATTGGTTTACTGCCGTGGTTCTGTATTGAAGCTACAGCTGTCATGATTTTGAGGGTTTTTTGTGTGTTTCAGAGGTGCATCGGAGGCTGGGCGTGGTACCTGGAATACAGTCATTTTCACTGTCATTGACATATTTTCTAAGTCAGTTACCCGACCTAAACTACCCTCTGCACTAGAGACGACTAACATTCTGGTGTCTCAACACATTCATTCAGACGGGGGTGGGACCACAGTTCTCCGGTCAGGTTTGGCAGGCATTCTGCAAGGCCCTGGGCACCGCATCCAGTCTGACTGCTGGATACCATCCCCAGTCCAACAGCCAGACAGAGCGGGCTAGTCAGGATTTGGAGATCGCTCTCCGGTGCGTCATGACTCCTCAGCCTTCCTCCCAGAGATCCTACCTACCACACAACCCCCCCAACCTGCTTGGCCACAGGAATGTCTCCATTTATGGCAGCTGACGGCTTTCAGCGCCCCCTTTTCTCTATCCAGGAGATAGACCACCTGAGCTGCTCTCTCTGCTCCTCTGCCCAAAACCAACATTTGGCTAACAGACATGGCTCCCCAGCTCCCCTGCACTAACTTGGACAGAGGGTTTTTGCTCTCTTCCTGCAACCTACCCCTCCAAGTTGACTCACGTAAGCTGGCTTCCCGTTACACTGGTCCTTTCGAGGTCGTGAATTTTATGAATCTGTCTCGAGCTCCCAGCTTTGTTGCATGTGTGCCCTACCTTCCATGTCCCCCAGCTCAGGCCAGTTTCCCCCCAGGGATCTTGTCTGCTGTTGGGTCTTGCAAAAACATTCCTTAAATCAAGTTGAGTCCAGGAAGCCCTCCTACCCGTAACCCTCCAGGTTAAGTAAAACATTGTGGTGTGGGTTAAAAAAAAAAAAGTCATCCAGTTCCTAGAGTCCAAACAAAGGTTAAGAGCAGAGCATCCATTTTATTACTGTTTAAAATCTGTCTCCCTGTAGGCCTCATCATCGTTAAAACACTCGCTGGACTGATCCAAATGATGTTATTCAGCTACAACAACCTCCTCCTCATTCTTATTAGCCAACATAAACCTTTTCAAATGGGAATCTCTCGGCTTTCCCACAGAAATATTGATGTAATAAACTCCCCAATAATCCAGTCAGATACAGGAACAACCCGCTCAGTGAGATAAGACTCGCACTGTGCAGCAAGGAGAAGGGTCACTTATGAGATACCTGACTCTTTTTTTAGTAGGAGGCATTGGTATGGTGAAGCAGTACTTACAGAAGTGTAGGGAGGTGAACCGTTCTATAGCAGTTTCAAACTAGCACCAATCGGCTCCTACAGATTACATTACATACATCTGATAAGCAATATTAAATGGATTTGGAAACCTTTTTACTACTGTAGACGTTTAACGTTGAGCTAATTGTACCTACTTTACATACGGTTGGGTAGTTTTATCGACAGCAATGCATCATCATTTCCAAGATCGTCGTATTTTTGTCTCTAAATCTCTAAAGTGTGCACCTTTACAGCATCAGAAAGATTTCTTAAAAGAACACATCATCCTTCAGTTCATCACAAGCATTCAGAAGCACCACATCTAGAGACACATGGTTTTCACTGGACAGCACCTGAAAAGAAGCTAGTGACTGAAGTTGTCAGCTGCAGAGTGAAACGTTCGATAATTGCCTCTGAGGTGTAGTGGAGTAGAAGTAAAAAGTAGCAGAGTACAAGAACCTCAAATGTGTACTCAAGAACGGTAATTAAATGGATTTAATCACTGAGAGAGATGGAGAGAGATTGTTGTCTTAATACCTAAAACTTCATTTCTGAAATTGAACCAACTATTACTGCAGCCTGAACAGTACAGATGAAGTGCAGGACATGAACCCCGGCTCTCCAGTGTCAAACTCCACCACTTTGAGCAGTATAAAAACTAATTCCAGGCAGGAATTACATTTCCTCCAGACACGTATTTGGCAGAGACAGGATTTTCTCCCCAGCCTATACAGCTTTTTGAAGATGATCTCATGCAGCTGCCTCGCTGTGTGTGCTGTCACCTGCCTGTCTTCCTTGAGGAAGCCAGAGGCTGCCACTTCCACCAGTGTGGCCATGATGGCTTAGAGTTGCTATGACATTGAGACAATATGTGTGTGTGCGTGTGTGTGTGTAGGCGCACATTTGCAAATGCAGCGTAGTTGTGTGTGTAAATCCTCCCTCACACTCCCTTTGGCCCAATTTTTTTGGTCGTGCATTCAAACATTCAAATCAGCCACTTTACATTTTGCATTTGGGTGGAATCAAAATGAATATCAATTCATTTTCATGCCCTCCAAAAATGTACACATGTGCAAATTCTCTGTATTCATTTATTATTCCTCCTCCCGTCCTCGGCATGTGCACGCTGGCTTTTAAAAGTCTGTGACAGGCAGCAATGTGGCATCTGCGGATGACATTTTTCAAGCATATTTCCAGGAGAATGAGTGTCGGACGCCAGCGGCACAGTTTGCCACTGACCTGCTGCATTACTGCGAAAAAATCAAACACCTTCTGGCAAAACTACTACATACAGAAACTGATTGGTAGGGAGCCAAGGCGCGTTGAAAATGTGTTAGTCTTAGCAAACTGCCTGAAGTGAGGCCGCGTGGAAATAATGAAGACATCCCTCAGCCTCTCTCACGGCAAACTTGTCACTGGTATGTGGGTGTTTTTACTCTCGTCAGACTTGGGGTGTGAATTTCAGCGGGTAAAACTGTGTCCAGTAAGTCTAAAACTGGCGCCCCTTATGTGTTTGTTGCTATCAAAAGTAAACACTTATAAAAAGAACTTACTTTTTTCATATGTCCATTTAGATTGTGTCATTTCACACCTACAAAACTTCCCACCAATAACACAATCAGGCAGTGGACAGTGTGGCGTATCGGGCAACTCCTGCCAGAATGTGTTTTTCATCTTCTTCCTCAGCAGCTGAAAGTTTGAGCTTCACTGTATAGAACGATGCAGGTGCAAAGTTTAACACCTGAACACTGTTTTCACATTAGTTGCTGAAAGTGTAAATTATCTCTGTGCATACGATTTGTATGATTTGAATTACAGACAAGGAGGCTGCCAAGCTAGTGACCGCAGTTCGAGATTAAGTTTCGAAATTTATAACGGCAAAACATGATCTTTTCCGAACCCTAACCAGAGAATAGGAACAGAGTTCTCACAGGATAAAACAAAAACTGAACCTATAGGAATGGAAAGTTTCAACATGCCTGTGATTTGCAGGAACGTACTTTGCCAACATTTATTTTGGTAATAGGTTTGGCATACTAGGTGATATTTGACGGATTTTATGACGTGGTCCTGGGTTTTAGTTTTGAGATTTCCTGTTTTATGCTGAAAGCCTCTCATTGTGAGTCTTGTTTCACTTTCCACTTCCTGTCTTTGTCTTTTTCCTGCCATTTTTCCTGTGTACACCTGCATTCTATTCATTAATCACTAATCTGTACTTAAGTCTTTTTCACTCACTTGTCACTTCCTCTCTTTTTGTCCTCACATCAGTCCTGCGTTCCTGTTTTTATCCTCATTAGTACTCAGTTTAGGGTTTTTTTTGGTGCTCCTGCTGTTGTTGCCTTCCTCTCCTGACCGTTGTGGATTCAGCTTTCAAATGATAAAATCTTGCTTTTAGTTTTTCAACCCGCCTGCCTTAGTGTTTCTGCATTTGGGTCCTTTTTGTGTAAACCGCAACATTTCAATGTGGTAATACTTTTTACTTTTATCTGCAAAAACCATGTCAAACACACATCAAAGCAAATGATCTCTAAGTATCTGCGTATCCAACACTTTTTGTCTGCGAGAAATAAGATCCGCTGTGTCAAATATCACATCTGATATGTAGTGATGTAAACGACAGCAAGTACATTTTATTACGGGGGTAACCTCAATGAATAAAACAAACTAAATGAGGCAAACTGGGGAGAAACTTTGAAGATTTGAAATGTCTGAGAACTGTATCTTCAAGGCTTGGTAAGAAGTTACTCCTTGACTTGGACACATTTTTATATTATCCTTTTTCTTCTTTCTCTCGCTGTTTCCAGTCCGATCCACAAACTTTAGCTGCACAAACTTTTCCTCATTGCTTGTTTAAGCCCGACGAGTGTCACCTGTCCCAGAGGAGATTCATGCATAATGGCTTAAAAGACATAATGAGATCATTAAATGTGGCAATTAATAGTGGTTTGAGTTTGTAATTGAGTTGTAAAACAAAAAAGCTGTTTTTTTTGTTAATTCCATCCACCTATTTGTCTCCTCCTCTTCGCGCAAATTGCATTTTGTGATAGCTTTAATTTAAAAACAGCTCACCTCACTTTAACGATGGATTAGCGACGTGCCGCCAAATAATTAAATGAGCTTCAACCCCAACAGATTGACTGCATCGTCACCGCGCAGGTGAGAATTTAAACAACTTGTTTGAACTTAATCAAATCCACCATCTCATTTAACAGAAGTAATCTTCACTCATCTTCAGTGGCTTACACTTGTCAAAGCAGATCAGCCCCCAAAAGCCACGCTAAATATAGCCACATGCCGATATGGTAAGGCGCGCTGTGACAAATTGTCTCCTCCTATTTCCTTCTTCTTTCACTCCAGCTGATAAGATAATTGGTTTAAGCTCCTCTCGGTTATCTCTGTTTTGGCGTACCTTTTGTGGCAACACATCAAAACAGGTATAGGGGGGTTAGAGAGCACAGAGCTGGCTGCTTTGACCGGTCTGAGCATTTTTCAAAGCTTTGAAATGCCTTAAGAAGCAGAGTTTGTCACCGAGGGCCAGCAGGACTGCCTGGGGCTTTTGTGGAAACTGCAGTGGATTAAATAACATTTCAACCAGTGCAACATCAGATGAACACCTCCTCATATATAAAGGCCCAAAGAGGTTGATGCTTGTGACTCCCAAAACAGTGACAGGTGTACCGGACAGTCGTCGTTTTCTCAATGTTTTGTTCGGATTGTGTAGGGAAAACTTCGTGGTTAGGTTTAGGATCTACTTCTCTTCAGTATTAGGTACATAACTTCAGTTCCACAAAGTACATGATGTCTCTTGACTACCTCGATTAAAGGTATTAAGGATTAAAGATGTAACTTTTTAGTATCAATTTTGGTTACGTTCTCACATTTTGTCACATGTAGGGCAGATGGGAAATATGACGATTTTGTTCTCACTCCACCACAACTTGAACAACAGGTCTGTTTTGCCCTGATGTTTGCAAAGTACATCGAAAACTCACGTTGCTGATGTACCCGGGCGGGCGGTTGTGGCTCAGGGGTAGAGCCAGCTTCCTGTTATCGGAAGGTCGCTGGTTCGTTCCACTGGTCTGCATGCCAAAGTGTCCATGAGCAAGATACTGAACCCCAAACTGCTCCTCATGTGCTGGTCGGCACCTGGCATGGCAGCCACCGCCATCAGTGTATGAATGTATGTATGAATTACTGTAAGTCGCTTTGGACAAAATCGTCTGTAAATGTACTAACAAGTGCACCGCCGTCATAGCCCTGATGTTCAATCTACAGGCCTCAGAATATCTTGCCCTCTGATGTTTTGAGTTTGACGAACTCTTTACGTCTCTTTTGTGTCTCTCAGCTTTATAAAAAGCTCAATACAAAATTTCTCATGTACCATTTTAACAGATTAACTTCCTCCTGTGTTCTGTTGTGAGCACCTGGCAGCATAATACAATGGCCGTTATTCCACATGAGGGATTTCTTTGCTTTAACTGACGACAGTAAATGTACAATAAAGACTCATTTGGTTTTATGTCCCTGAATGGTTTGGCACCGTCCTACCTGTCCAGTCTCTTACATTCCTATTACCCATTTCACTCACTCCGCTCCTCTAATGCCCATCTTCTTTTTGTTCCTCCCTCCAGACTTTGCACCACAGGTGACAGAGCCTTCATTGTGTGGATGGTCCCACTATCTGAAACGCTTTCCCTTAGGGATTGCACCAGAGCACATCTGTTGCCTCCTTTTAAGGCACAACTGAAAACACACCTGTTCAGACTAGCCTTCCCTTATGCTCCCTAATGAGTATACTGTGATTTAGCTTCTTTTTTTTTTTTTTTTTTTTTTTTCTTAATGTGGTTTGCTGGTCTTGTATCCTTATGGTCTTGTTTTGTCTTAATTTGCATTGTAAAGTGTCCTTAGGTGACTTGAAACTTATGAATAAAATGTTTTCTTCTGAAATACATCAATAGTCAGTGTTCAGTAAGTTTTATATCACATGATTCAAATGAATAAGCAAACAGAAGCCACTATAAATTAGATAAGATCTCATTAAAGTTCATACACCACTGTCGTTAACACAAGATAACTATGATGTCACTAACCCTAGCCTACACTAACGTTGGAAACGCGTTCTAGCTAACACTACTGTCACTAGTCACGTCAAGTCGCTAACCGTTAACGTCGCTTACGTAAGGGCAGTGCAGTATGCTCGACCCATACTGTCAAATCCGCCATGTTTTTTCCACTAACTGGCAGCGTAACCACCTGTCAGACTTATTACACATACATAAAGAAAACGATCATTTAAATTATTCATTTTAACTCAATTAAAATCATTATTTAAAGGAGAAGAGGCCCTAAAGGGATCTGCTCCTTTTCTACAAGCTCTACAAACAAGATGTACTGTTTTTGTTTTTACATGAAGATATTATCAACATGACCTTTAAACATTCGAAGTAACTGCTAACATTCAGTAAACCCATATTGCGGATTCTAAGGTTTAGGAGTCTTTGTTTGTAATGTGTTTCAGCCCCTGTCTTACATACAGCACAACTTAACGTTTGCTCCGGTTCCATCGTGCAGTTGCATTTGGGCAGTTTTATTTTACCTTTCTGAATTCTTATTGTTCACACTCCACAAGTAAAAAATGCGCCAATGCCCCCCAGAGTTGGGTAGCTAATCAACGTCCTAACTCTAGCTTTAATGGTATAGTATAAATATGTATGGTATGATGCTTCACATTCCTAATCACATCAGTGTGCACCGCAGAGAGCCACAGATGGGGCTGATGCATAATCTATTTGCACGCATTGTACTTTTAGACCCAGGCTTCGCTTTGAAATCAAATATTCATTGGCTGTATAAGTATACTGCAAAGGATTGTCCTTTGGTAAACACATAGAATAAAGATTAAGGATTACATTATTCAAAACTTCTTTTCTTTCAACTTTTGGATCCCCAGTGATACGTGTGTTTCTTACTTACTCTCAAATCCCTTCTTCTGAAACAAGAGCAGGGTAGATCAAAAATTGGGAGAAACGCAGTCAACAGCAACAGTGCACTCGTTTTAAATTGATTCCATTTGAAAGTCAGCGCGTGTAACATGCTTTGATGGAACGTCTTTTACAACTAATGCAATGATGACATCTAACGTACCAAGATCGTTCTATCTTTCTCTATAGATCTGGTGGTATGGATGGTTGCAGATGAGGTTGGAGCCCCGAGGAGGTGTGGAGGGGGAGGGGCAGACCTCTCCACCTGCGGCTGGGGTTTGTTAGAAGTGGTTAGCTGGAGCCGGTCAATTATTGCTCTGATGCTCAAACTGCTGCATCTGTGGGAGGGCCAGTGAAAAGTCACTGTGTAGATCTGTGCATTTAGGATGGCTGTATCCGTCTGCTTATAGAGGGCACGGAGATGCTTGATGGATGGTTTGTGTGTGTTCTGATCGCGGTTGTTCAGACCCACTGAGAGGACATGCTAGCTGTGTGAGTGAGGGGTTGCGGGCTGTTTTGCACCCTCGCTGGACCCATCTGTCAAATGGTCTGGCTCTGAGGCTCTGGACTAGGTGTGCTATGTGTCCGTGACGTGGTGGCGGTTTGGAGCTGGGGGTATTGCTCCACCAATGTAGGCCTAGGGCACGAGTACAGACCTCTGGTTGGTGTGACAGCGGGTCTGCCAAGCCTGGAGAACTGGGCCTCGTCCTCCACATCTAACGGTCCCCAGGGGTTCCTCTCGGAGGTCACTGTCCGCCGCGCCCCAGTCCAAATTGGATTCAGAGGGATGAGACCATATTTAAGACGTAATCTAGGGCCATAATGTTTACTCACCCATCAAATAGCTACATGCAAAACCTCTTAATTTACTTCTAAAGTGCTGTGGCAGGTTACGACATCGACATGGTGGTCCTGTGGTAGCCTCGTGTTAATTTGCATCCACTGTTTGGCGTGGTTGGCTTTGAATTGCTCAGTGGAGGAGGACGGTCTGATAAACGCTGTTAATCCTTGAACCTGTTTGTTCACACCCTTTGGGGAAGGAGCTGCTGCATTTCTGGCTAGTGATCTGGTGTCTGGATCTAACGCAGTACCAGGTAATGCAGGACCCTGTCTATTCCCCCTCACTCCCTCCTCTTATAGCAGGGTTGTGTCGCTGAGCTACTGCGTGGGAGGAGATGTCTAAAGTTATTCCTATCTTGGTCATCTGCCTGAATACGGCGGCCAAATTTAGCGGCCAGCTTCCCATGAGTTGAAAATATATTGGTTATTGGCCGCCTACCTGAATGCATGGTGGAGTCTGTGCATCCACCCGGTCCCTAGAGGGGAAATTTCCTTTTTTTCCGGCGTCTCCAGCTCCTCATGGTGAATGGCAGCTCCTCTGTGGCAGGCGTTTTCCTTTTAGAGACTAATAAGACAGTTCAAATGCAATCGCCTGGTCAGGGTGAATCAGAGTTGGCAGGTGATGGTGATAGTCCACTGAAAGAGCACAGCGGCTTTCGATGTCTTGTGTTAGCTCTGCTGCAAAGTCACTTAAAATTTGGCGTGTTTGGTGCGGTGAAGCCTCCACTAACTGTTGGAATCCACTTTATTTTTAACAAAAAAATGTTAAAATCTGGATTGGTGGGGCAGAAGGAGCCCACATAGAGGTGAGTTTTGGGTTAAGGAGAGCCGGTTGCAACTCCTCAGAAGGAAGAGGCAGAGGAAAAGATAGAAAAGAATAGTCAAGCTGTCTGTAATGACATTAAAAAGACAAGAACAGGTGAGAATAAGAAGCAGCGACCAAAAAAGTCAACGAACATGTGCCCTGACATTTTCATCCTCCCAACACACACAAACACCCCACGCTCTCTCATATTTCCTCCATCTCCATCATATTTCATCAAACCCGCATCTGCAGCTCATGAGACAAGACGATGTGATGCGACTGATGAAGGATTATTCGCTACATTTGCCGGGAAGAGGCGGGTGCTGCTTTCCTCCCAGTGAGCAGTTGATCTTTGTTAATGCTAGCTAACGTTGTGTCAACATGTTTCTAATAAAGGTCACCTCTCACTATCAGAATATGAAGCCTGAACTATCCATGTGTAGCAGGAAGCAAAGGAGCATTACTTGATGAAGACAGTGATGTTCACAATGACAGTAAGAGGCTGTTCAGACCAGGTATCAACATCCATCCTGAGTGATCCGATAACTCAAGGTGAGCAGATCTAAGAGACATACTGAAGTAGACATGACAACAGGGATAATGGAATACACTCTTAACACGTCGATGTTAGCAGCAGCTTGTTTGTGAGCACTTTGTTTCAAGTGAGCACTGAACCTCCAATATTTAACAGTTTGTAATTTTCTCTAAATATATGAGAGAAGAAAACGTTTTATTGATGATAAAAAAGTCAAATTTTACAGATCCAGTAAACAGCGACCAATACAGGCAAACTGCTTTGTCAACAATGGCGAATTTCCCCAGACTCCCTTGAAAAAACGTTCAATTTTGTCAGCTGTCTTGTGATTAGAAACTTTATAACCTTGTGAAACTCTATTCACAACAAGGTCTTAACTATTTGGACCTTCCTGTGAATTCGGCAAACTCTGTCAGTGAAGATATGTCTTTGTTCGTTGAAAAAAAACATCATATCAGTTTGTTCCAGTGATGTGCGTGGCTTAAAGCTCTCCACTTGCGATCGGATCACTCACTCACTCACAATACCAGGTCTGAATTCCCTCAGTGATTCAGTGTAGAGGCCCTCATCTAGAATATGACAGGAAGTAAACAGAAGACGTCCTTCTTCTTAGTCACATCCTCCTGCCCTCCAGGTTTTTCCAAGCCAGATGAGACGTACAGTGTAATCCCTCCAGCACTGCTGGCTCCACCGCAGAGTCTTCACAAAGTGGGACGTGCCAGAAACCCTCCAGAGACAGGCATCCAGGAGGCATCGAAGTCAGATGCCCAAACTTCTTCAGCTGACTCCTCTCAATCCAAAGGGTCTGCTCCGAGACACTTCTGAACTTCTATCCTTGTCCCTGATACTGTTCTACCAGTTTGTTTACTGATATTTATTCACAGATTGACAGTATTGTTAAATAACTTGTGAGTGGCAGTGTCATGTTATATAATTACAGTGGAGAAACGGTCTGCTTGGGCAAATTCCACAAATGATCTGTAAACGTAATAACGTCATAGCTCGGGTCAGAACAAAAAAAAAGAAGAACGAAAACAGAATGGGATCTTTTTCTGGAATAACTGAGAAGATAATTTGATCTGCATAAATTCGCAGAAAGGCCTCCGCATCCTTTTCATTCAGCCTTGTTTTAATTTCTCCTGACAGCATTCAGCCTCACCGCAGCTGTGTTGAGTTTTCTGCTGATGCAAATCAAATCCTGTCATCTCCTGCCGCTTTTGTGAATAAAAGTTTTTTTTGTTTTTTTTGTGTTTTGCCCTGGCAAACCAGAAATATGAATTAATGTTAATATGAATATTTGATCAGTGGATCGCTTTCAAATATTGCAGGAAGAAATATTACAGGCAGAAGCAGCCAGAGTGAGCTGTTAGATGAGGAGCTGCAGATGACAGACTCTGCCACGATCTCTGAGAACACCTCCAACACGTCATCGGTGCCTTTAATCTGCAGAGCTGTGAGAAACACTCGCACCGTGACCAGCGTGGCCTCGTGAGCCCATACAACTTGTAAATTAACTCTGACCTGACAGAAAAAAAACACCTTAAGAAGTATGACAACTCTATTGTTGAGAGTAGTCATTGCAATAATTGTAATTTTAAAATAAGATACTACAGATAATTGGGCAACATTACCACCTCCTGCAGCTCACCTTACTGGACATACTACTTCTTGCTGTAGCTGTCTTTGACATCTAGTTTCCATGCTAGCTGCCGCTAGCTAGTATAGCTCAGTAAGCCCTGGCGCTAATTAGGCCCAATTAGCTGACTGGATGAAAAGCTAAGCTATGATGATGGAGGGAGTCACTGCAGGCAACTGGGTTCAGACGACCGGCCTCCCAGTGAACACGACCGGGACAGAACACGAGACGGGTGTGAAGACGGGGGGGAAAACAGTACAGAGGTGATTTTTGTGGCGGTTCTGACCAGGAGTGTGACTCCAGGAATGATAAAACACCGCAGGCAGGGACAGGAGAGGCGTGAAGTGGCAGAGGAATATTTTTTACTTCTGACTCTGTGAACTGAGCCAAACCAGAGGTAACTGTGGAAAGATAAGCCAAGACTGAAACAAGTTGTGCAAGTGTTGTTTTCTTCTAAAATGAACTTTAACATGTACAGTTTGGTCATTTGGTAACAGTAATAAATGTATAAATGGTTTCATAAATAATGGTTAATAGATCATGTATTGATAATAGACCGATAGCAAGCTGGTGTTTCTATTTGGTAATACTAATGTGAGGAAGTGTTATTTAACCATTAGTATACGTAATCGCTCACTTTCTAATTACTGATCTCTGTGGGTATAAATGCTAATGAGTCGTTAATAAAGAGTTTCAGTCATCAAGTCTGCAGTCGTAAGCATTAGTAAGTCAACCAGTCAAAAAGATATTTCACAACCTGGCAACCTGAATGTTGCTCTTATTAATGATGGACTTATAAAGTATTCGTAAACTTATAAATTATTAATTAGTTACAAAACCTTTCAGAAGAGCTGCTTTACTAGGAAGTGGTACAGTTAATTTTTAAGAGAGACATAAACAATTGGGCCAGATCAGCCAGAGGACTGTCATCTGTCGTCTCTGTCCTGCAGGAAACTAACTTGTTTTCCATTAGTTGTTTAACACACTTTCAGATGTGCACTGGAAAAAGAAACAACCCGTGCCAGTCATTGTAGACTCAACAATTTCGCAACACGCCAAACAAGTCTCCCTCTCATCAGCAGCCTCTGTCACAAGCGAAGCCCTGGGTAGTTGGGTTTCTGCCAAGCATGCAACATGAGTGTCATTTTTACAATGCGGCTTGACATCACAGTCCCAGCTCAACACTGCAATTTGTGTGATAAAGGCGGTCCATGCCGCTCGGAAAGGGAAAGGGCACAGGAACACTGAGGACCCCGCTCTGCTTGTTCGACTCAGCTTGAAAGTTTGTTAAATTTAGTTTAAACACCCTGGGAAGGTGGCAGGTTGCTCGCCATCCCCCGTAATGAAGTGGATGAACGATTTCAGCCAAAATACAGGACAATTCTGGTCAGGCTGAAGTCTCCCAGCAGGTTGAAGGATGTGTTTTTCTGCATGCTTCCTGCCGAGTCACAGGAACGAGGCTTTTTGGGCACAGTCACACGACGGGCGGTTTATTGGACTTTGACTTTTGTGCGCTGGGACAAGAGATGACAGAGTAGGTGTTGTTCGAAGAGAGAGAAAGAATAGAAAAATGACGGAGGGAATGACATTCCAAAAATATGAGTTATTGTGTTTTCATTACCTGAGAGTGAGCGGTTTATATCTAAAAGAGGAGCAAGTCCTACTCCACGGAGGTCAGCATGTTGCACCGCCATGTTTCAACTGTAGCACAGAACAGACAAACATGGAGTTATTCTTTCCTGGCGGAGCATTAGCACGATTTATTAAGAGTTATCCTTGTCATTTGCAGTAAAACAACACATGGAGCAAAAACTAATCAAGGTATTTTTGTGGACGAGTCCATCTTTAGAAAATTGTTTTGTGTCCTTGAGGGCCACCGTAGCTTCAGGAGCTTCTCCAGCGTCTTCTGAAAGGGAGAATGTTTCAATCTAGAACCTCAATGCTAGATGCCGCTAAACCCTCCGAATGCTACACACTGGACCCAAGTGTTGTTTTTGGCAGCCATTATATCTAATTAGATTATATCTAAAATACGTCCATATATCTGTGGCGTAAACATGTGACCTGACGTGAAGCTCGAAGTTGGGCAGTGAACAGTGACAAGGAATTTGTCTTCAAAATAAGAGCTTTACATTGCACCCCATTGGATTTTAGAACTGGGTTCTCAGCGGGGGCCTTTTAATTTGAAAGTAGCGACCGTTCCTAGCTTGCCGCTACAACAACAAGTGGACAACAAAGACAGCAGAAATGTCATGCATTTTGGACGTCTGACAGACCTACCACTAACATTCACGTCCATTCTCGCCTCGTCAACGAAAACTCACACGTCTCATCATGTTTTAGTCATCAAAGAGCCATGTTTATCTCGTCACCGTCTCGTTAACGTCATGGAAAAAAGGGGCGTCAACGAAATAATTTCCTCATCGTCATCGTTGACGAAAAAACAACACTGCTGGACCCTGAAAAGAAACCAACTGCAGCTCTGAACTTTACACGCAGCAGCATCAAGAGTGCAAAGTGCCTTTTGGATCAATTCTAATAACGACTTAGGTAAAGGTCAAACCTGCTCTTGGTGAAAAAAGCACTGATTCTTACAAGAAAGACACAATGCTAAATCATGTTCTGTCTCCGTTAACAACTATCCGACTTGCTTCCCTCTAAATAATCATCCAAATTGACAAAAGTAAGAATAAGAAATAAGGATTTGAGCCAATCTTCATTAGGGAACGGTTTCACATCAAGCTGCAGGAACTCTGAACACCTCTGTAAAAAGAGCAGCCGTCGTGTCAGATTTTCACCTTTAGCCGGCGGCAGGTACACTGTGTATCGACATAACTTCAGAGCAGATAAGCAGCTACTATTTTATACAGTATCTCCTTCTTAGTATTCTATGAGCATCCTGTTTGTTGCCTCTCCCATCAATATGAGGTGTGGGTAACATGCCTGGCACGGATCCAAGTCTCTGTAGCAGCAAAAGCTGGCAGAGAAATCGGGATATTGACTCTCCATAATTTACATCAGGGAGTTTCATGCCAACCATGATTGCATGCTAAACACCGATAAATAAATAAAGATGTCAGCAAACAAATACAATACATGACCAGCCAGACTGACAGCGCACTCATGGCGGATACGTCCGTGGGGATATAGCTGAAACTCATCCTCCGGGTTGCGTGCATGAAATCGTCTATCGGTAACTGTCAGAACAGTCATCTGACATGATTTGATTTGTTATTAGATGCATTTTGTGCGCTGAAAAAAAAAAAAAAAACGGATGAGAGACCTCATTGTTGTTTCCGTTTTTTGTTTTTTTGTTGTGTTTTTTTTTTTTTTCTGGGAGATTTATGAAGATGCAGTTTCATCCGTGTGAGAAACAGCGGAGCTAAACTGAGAGATGGTGGCGCCGTAATTGAAATGAGTGGACTGTACTCGTGGAAGAGCAGCTTGATTGGCAAGCCAGGGACTGCATCTTGACAAGTCAATCAATGCAGCTCCTCATCGCACACTGGCATTTTCCATTTATAGAGCAGCCTTCCTGTCACTTAAATTCATAGTGTGCACACTTATAGCTCTAAATATTGCATGGAGGGGAGACGGTGCAGTTCTAGTCCACGTATTTTGTTACCAGTGTGGCACATATGAGAACAACAGTTGTCTGTTTTATTGGCTGTCATCACACCTCCTGTGCTGTGATCACAGTCTACTTTTAGACATTGGGGACCTGAGTACGGACTTATTCTCTATTGCAGAGAGAATAAGTCCGTACAGTTCGTCCTGTGAGAAACATAGATATAACTGCGCCATATTTCATAGAAGAGAGCTGTGGAGAAATGTTAGTCAAATCCACAAATGTAAACCTGCCGGTGGCACCAGAGGGAAAGTCAGGGGCTCACCACAATCTTTGGGAGGTAGCTGCTGGAGACCATGAGTGACTCCCCAAAGTTTCATGGCGATCCATCCGATAGTTGTTGGGATATTCATGTCCGAACCAAAGGTTTGGATGAACCAACCAGCTGACATTTAGCCGTGCAGCTAGAGAATGACCGAAGAGGTAATGAAACTAGACAGCGGGTGAACACGCATCTCACAACTGGCGGAAACTGCACAGATTCAGCTCTGAATAGGTCGACCTTAACTTATCCTGATATCATGAAATCCTTTCATCAGCCGCAGCGGTAATGTAAAAGTGTACCGGCGAGGTCGGATCTAGCGGAGGACTTATTTCCAGATCCCGTACATGTCATGTAGATCAGACCAGAACACCCCATTTAACTCTGGCCTGCTAAATTCAGTCAGGCATAAGTGGGTTCACTGATACCACTTAATTTATACTCTAATGCAGCCGGGGCAACACTGCTCATCTCAGACAAGAGAAGACAGATTCCCCTGACTCAAAGTTCCTCTGAACTAGTGAAGTGTGGCGTAAAAGGGTTCAGATACTGCAACCTCCGAGGTCTTTCCCCTGCGGCATCAAAATTACACACATGTAGCTGCTGGATTTTTCATAAAGGACGCTGCCATTGTGGGTCCTCTATCCTCAACCCATTTAGTGTGTTCATGAGTTATTTACCGACCATGTCAACCCCTTCAGAGCTTATTTACTCTCACTCTTACATACACACAGAATATCCCGCTTCACATATGCCTTCTTTTTGCCGTGACACTAATAGAATCCGTCTGCGTTCATTGAAAAAATGAAAACTTGTGTCAGATATTGTTATAAAAGCAGTTGTTCCATGGACAAGACTTGGATATCTAACCGTAGTTTTCCAGAATTAAATGTAGAACATACCAGCTGCGGGGCACATGAATCATGAATATCTCGTCATAACGTTATTTACGTGCTTCTTTGTGTGCACATGGAAAATTCAAACCACTATTGTGCTCAAATTTTCTGTTAAATTTATACGTGTACTTGCTGTACAAATTGTTAAATATAGCTGAGTAAAATTGAGTTATAGCTGCTTCTGCCAAATCCACACCACGTTGTATACGGAGCAAAGAAATCAGTGCACAAGCCAACACTCAATCCTTAATCAAGATTAATAAACTCACCGATCTACAAGAGCACAATGTGTGAGTGACGGTATGTCTCATCTAGATGCGAAAAAGTACAAAAAGACGTAGTAGAAAGAGCCAGAAAGTCTGAATCAGGAGGTCAGGGATGGTCAGGTGGTTCATTCAGAGAACTTACACACAGGTGACCACGGATCAAGTCCACTGTGAGGCCAACAATCTGTAGCGACTGTTTGAAGAAAGCGGCTATCTCAAGCGAAACCATGATCTTGTCCTAAACCTAGCCAATTCATTTACTGAGTCAACTTCTTTACTCAACTAAAAGAAAGAAAAGTACTGGAAAGTTCTGAAACAACCACTTCTAAAGCTAAATGACCCTCACGCCATATTAATATAATACAAAGACTTTTAAACTTCAAGGTAGGATTCATCAGAGGTGTTCGTAAGTCACCAGAAAGACTGAGTTTCATTCCTAGGATATCAAATACCGACATTTTGGGTTGGTAAAGCATCCCGTGCACAACAAAAAATGGAGAAAATAAGAAATCCGGTCTCAGGGTTGCGGGGTCTCGGCAGGTAACAGACCCTCACATGCCTTTTCTCCCCATTCTAGTCACCCTCTTTGTCCGCTTCTGTCTTGCTACATCCTTCACATCGCTTGGTCTCACTACATCTGCCCTAAATGATATGCACCGTTGAAATCAGTCTTGTGATGTTGGGGAGGCGGCCTGCAATGACTGAAAATAGAAAAACAATGTCCTCAAATGCATTCAAACTTCAGTAACAAGCCTGGTTTGAAAATGTACGGAGTAGAAAGTACAGATTTGTGTCAAAATGTGGGGAGTAAAAGTCAAAAGTTGTCAGGAAAAATAAATACTGAAGTAAGGAGTATTTGTACTTTGTTACTTCCGATCTCTTGTCCCTTTATTTTGAACATTTCATGTTCATTTGCTAATTTGTGCTTGAATAGGAAATGAGAGTGCTTTTGGTCCTGAGGTTCTAATACACCGTTGGCATGGTGGCAGGTTGAAGACTCAGTAGACCGGCAAACAGGAACCACATTTAAAAAATCAGCTTGCAACATACAGTACATTAAATTTCCCAAGAAACATGAAAGGACGTTTTAATCTACAAACACTACAGTGCTACAGTCCTCGAGCACAACATGCTTATATTGTGCATTCAACTTACCAAGTCTAATGAGATGATAATGGCTTGCACTTGCATATTGCATTGCAGCCTAAAAACAGGGGGTGTACTCAAGAGCCCGCGGCTCTGTCACTTCAAGCCCGCTCTGGTACTTTGATTTCATGTAAACAAAATGACCGAACACAAGGAAGTGCTTCAACAGGCAACCATAGCCGTCCAAATGTAACAGCTGCCGTCATGGCAAGTCCTGCAAACTGCAACACAACAGCCACATACGCACATCTGCCACAGTCTAGGGGACCATCGTTACTCCAGGTGTTAAGCTGGTACCGCAAAGAACTGAATCCCCTGCATCTCAGAGAGGACTGAAGAAAAAAAAGAATGCACATTGATATGAGCTCTCAGTTTGTGTCTGCTGACAAGATGTTATCTCTGTTCCCGAACAACGTGTGGATTTTGTTTTGTTCGGTCCGCACGTATCATAGACTGTGCGGTCCCTACAGGAAGCTGAAGCTGCAGCTGTCTGCACATATGAGGCTGAAACACAAACAGCAGGAGCGGATTAATTAGTTTACAGAATATTCAGTCAGTGCAAAAGCTGATTATTAAAGTTGACGTCCATTGTCCATACGTCAGATGCTGACAGTCTATACTTAAATTCTTTTTAATACACATAAAGACAGTCTTTCAATTGGTGCCGGTCTGTGATTATTCTCACTTACATGTCTTGCACACAAAGACCAGAATGACTCTTTCAGGTCACCCAAGTTTTTTGCCATGATCATGTTTGATCATGTTTTGGCTTAAAATAAAGTTTTTGGTCGCGGCAAACACAGCTGGATGATTTCCTGACTTTGATTTTAAAATCAAAGTCGGGCATGTTAGCAAGCAGTCTTGTGAAAGCCAGTTTCCACGAGCACTGAACATTTTTGGCACTTTACGTTGCTCTCAAACAGCGAAATCCTTTGACACTACATTCTGCTTGTGTGAATACAGATGTTGTATGGTTGAGGGAATGTAGGGCCAAAAAAAAAAAGGCGATGAAAAGTGGCAAAATGTTTAAAACATAGCGTACACTTAAATGGATAGATTACATCCTGCTGCTGGTTCGGTTTACAGCAGTACCATACTCTGCTTCCTCCACTCAGGGGGAGAGCTGACAGTCCTCTACTGCAGATAATACACCGACTAGGAATAAGTACCTCATACAACCCCAATTTAAAAGACCTGAACTATCCCTTTAAGGCAACTGGCCCAGCTATTGTATTTGACAAGTTGATAGTGACAAATCGTGGTCAAGACCGGACCGCTTCACTTACTCTAACAATAACTCTACATAACATTTCTCCAGCTTGGCCATTATTCTATTGTACACTGCTTTTTTTTTTTTTTTTTTTTTAACTGCTGTTTCTCAAGAAGCAACTCCCCTCAGGGAGGGATGAGTTCGGGAATGATAGCTTTTAACTTTGATTCACCTCACCACTGTAATTACTAAAAATAGGGTAAAGGCAGCTGCATCATCACTTCTATACATTCATCGTAGAATAAAGCATCCGTATGTCTGGTGTGCTTGCAACTTGACACTCCACGCGCAGCTCAAAGCAAGAGTGCTTGTTTATTCAAAGCTCTGTCAGGGTCCCCACTGGCATCCTCAAAGTGTCACTGTCTCTCTGCATCAAGCTCAAAGGGGACTGGAGGCACCCTGGGAAGTGCAGCAGAATGTTTATGTCAGTGCCTTAAAGTAATCCATGCAGCTTAGTCAGCGTGCGAGCTGCTTCAGTGCACTGAAATCCTCCCGGCCGCTCGGTTAATCAGTATGAATGTGGCAGAGACAATAGTTTGACCCTTTCCTATCCTCTCCCTCATTATATCGTTATCTCCCTTTTAAACGCGCCCACCACCCACACCCACTCGCAAAGATTTATTGTGTCAGATTGTATCTTTAATATTGTGAAATGTACATTGAAATTCTTGCCAATTATTTCTTTTTCTTTTTTTTTTGCTTGAACTTTCACTGAACTTTTATCCAGCAAAAAGAAGAAAAACAGTAACAGCATCGTGTCCTCACCAGCCCTTTCTCATCCTAAATGAGTCTAATACAGCAGCCTGGTCAGTGGGCCAATACTTCTAAGACTGACACTGTAGTTAACCTCTAGCGTCGCTTCTTGCAGAAGTCGTCCGCTGCATTGGCTGCGATGGTCTGTGTGACCACGGGGCAAGAGGGGTCTATAGGTAAAAGCATGGCAGTTAGCCAACAGGGTAGCTAGCTAACTCCCCCTGGAACTACTCAAATCCGAATTAGCTTCGGTGAGGGAAAAATCAGAGCGGCACAAAACAAGAAAGTTGACCAACTTTTGACTTCCATATTCCCTCCAGAGATCGGTATCTGTGTCTCGTTTATGACTAAGAGTCAAGAGTGTTTTGTTTTTTTAATTTATGTAACGCTGGTAAGTTAAGGTACAAACATTAGGTAAATGACTTGACTGACATAACAATGGACAACATGCATTTTGAGGTAGTCACCAAACTTTATAGGTGCGTTGTTGAGATCATGATTGAGGCCGGGTTGGAGGACTGATGTTGGCCGGAGGTTCTAACGGAAAAAAAAAAACTACATCGGACTTAAAGAGTGACCTCGAGGCATCCTTATCTAAGTTCTGAGACCATGTGTTAAATATAACAACGAGACATTGAGGTGTCTGGATGGCAACACATTCTGATTTTTTAATTTACTTAGTGTAGGTTAAATGATAATTAATTGTTTCTCCCCATGTGAGTTAAAGAGTGCAGACAGAGTGAGGCTTACAGCTCCAGGGGTCCTGAAGTAGTTTTTCAACCGGTGAGGGCTAAAGGTCAGCAGGCCATCATAGTACTAAAACCTAAGGTTGGCCCCGCCAAATGGTGGGAGATGCCCAAACGTTTATGTTCCCATAGAGGGATGGGGAACCCATTTGGGTCATTTTGGGGACAAGACCTACAGTTGACCGCAGCCAGGTCAGATGAGTTAGGGGAGAAGAGTAGAGAAACAGGTCAACTCCTCTTTTAGGCTATTGGATAACATGCCAAATGACCAATTAGAAGAAGTGGGTGTTTACTGGGAAAGGGGCTCTAAAGGCCGGTGCAGGGAAAGAAACGGGGGGTGGCACTTGGAAAACCTCCTAAGAGCAAAAGGCTGAGGTTTTGAGGGAGCAGAGGGCAGAGCATTTTTTGGCACTGTTTTGTCCACAGATTTGATAATATCAGAATGCGGCCGATTCTGACCCGGATCCAAGGCATTAGATTCTGTTTTAATAAAGATTGCTTCTTCATTCCACCCGCCTTGACTCCGCAGACTCCTTTTATGATCAAACTACACGCCGACACCTAAAAGAAGAGAAGCCCAGAAACCACAACATAAAGTACCGAGTTGATGCTGAAACATGGCGGAAAAGGGTAAACAGTGGGCTGATTGTATGGATCTTTTACCACAATCATGTGTTGTGTAGTCATTGTGGTGTTTCCCCTGTGCTTCCTAGTTACTCAGTTTATTTGCAACTCAAACAATGGAAACCGCCGTCAATGTTTAAACGCTCCGAGCAATGAAGTAGAAAACGACTTCTAGTTGGCGTCCATGTTGTTCAGAAAAACTACCATGAGGGTGTTGAGTCAGGTCCAATTTTTTGTGGCCTCATTGAAAAGCTTTTGTGGTTTATCCTCTAATTTGAATGAGAATGTTTAATATAAATGAACACTGAACTCGTTGGAGGTTTTTTTCACTGGCCATGTTGTTGATGGCAGCTAAAATCTCAGCTTGGGAAAAAGTAAAATAAGTCGGTAAATTAATTTTACAGGGTTATCATCAGGTGATTGGCTGGCCTCTGAAGAATAGACTGTTCTATAATATTCCTAGAGTGTTTTATATTATTCCTAGAATGTCTTATTGATGTCTTGAGGGGAGTGAGATAAATGTTTCACCACTTTCTGATTTAATTTTGACAAAGAAGACCAGATGTTTTCGCCTATTGATGTCTTAGGCTTTGTCCCCATTTTCAGAGTATTTTTGATTTCAGGCAGTACAAATCAATCAGTCTTTTTATTTAATTAAGAAGTCTTTGACATTTCCACGTATCAGCATCCTGTTTAACCGACCGTGTTTGGTTTTGCTTTGTGGGCTGCTTGTAAATCCAGATGACGTTGTTGTGGTATCGTTTAAAATTTGGCTGCAGAAGGATCCGCCCCGTGCATGTAGCTCTGTATGCTTCCCAGACTGCTGGAAGGGACCTCACAGACTCACTACACTGAGTGTTTTTTTCATTTAAAACTAAAGAATTTCCACATGGAGGGTTTGAGATGATGAATGGATGAAGCCAAGGCCAACGTTACGTCAGTAGCGCTACTAGCCAATTCATACTTTGTTTTGTTTTTTCGAGGCTTGATTCAAAGAAAAGTTTCATTTTGCTGAAAACGGTGACGAGCAGCCGTCTGAATAATAATTCGACACTTTAAAGCATGGGAGAGCAAAGTTGGCCGAATGAGATTCCCTTCCAGCGAATAATTAACTGGTAAAAGCTGCAAAGCAATAGGTACCTCATTCACACATTTAATGAGCCAAATGTGTATGTCTGGGTGTCGAAGGGGAAAGCTCATTAAGCCTCCAGTATCCTTTGGTCGGCTAATAGTCTGGATGGATAATGCATATGACTGGCTGCTGACGGATTTGATAACAAATAAAAATGTATTGCAGATTATTTGCATTCAGCTCAATACAACGCTCATTTAATGACAACGCCATACACCACAAAGTCCACAGTTTCATTTCCACATTTGGTGTTGTCAGTGCTGCGGCTCTCTGTCAATGTCCGACGGTGGTTTTTTGCATTTTTGTTGTCCATTTACAGCAAATCTGGCACATAGTGATGCACCATACCGGGATAATATGCTGTCTTCATGTTCACTTTGATGGATTACATAATACAAGCAAGTGTGTGTGAAGATGCAGTGCCAGCGGGGGAGATAATGACAGGACTAACATGGCACAAAGAGCAAAAAGGTCAGTGTCAGGAAGACGGTCTGGGTTCTTCAGGCTAAAGAGTCTCGTGCAGGAGAGCAGGGTTTAAATCCTGCGTGAATCAAGCCCCCCCAGGGACAGTGCAAGGCTTTGAGGCCAATCTGACTTAGTGGCCAAACTGTGATTACTTGTGAAAAAAGCAGCTGTGAAACATGGATTACATTCTTTTTTTGAGTCAAAACCTCCTCAAAATGACTCATAAGATTTTGAGCAGTTCAGTCCGTTAAGTTTGGAAAGTCTGGAAGAGCGGCACCATTAAATTGTATATTTACGAGTCAAGTTGGCTGGGGGCTAAAGTGGAAGCTAGCCGCTCGGCAAGCGGATGTTTGTAGTTAAAACGCTCAATGATTTGTGAAGGATGCAGGTCATTTTACATCCAGGAAGTTAAACTTTTCGGCTTTGTGCGCCACTAAGCAACTGACATAGAAATTATGGGGATCAACCTCCAATGCCGTCTCCAGATTTTCCCTCTTGAGATCCATGCAGCCAATAGTCAGGCAAGTAGTGGGGCGGCTGTGGGTCTTGTTATTGAAAGGTCGCTGGTTCGATACCCCTGGTCTGCATGTCGAAGTGTCCTTGGACAAGATACTGAACCCCAAAATTGCTCCTGATGTGCTGGTCGGCACCTTGCATGGCAGCCACCGCCATCAGTGTTGAATGTATGTATGAATTACTGTAAGTCGCTTTGGACAAAAGTGTCTGCTGTATGCTCTAAATGTAAATGTAGTTACTTTAAGTCAAGCCCTTATGTTTTGCTAAAACTAACCCAAGTAGATTTAATGCCATTTATTTGAAAATCTGACCAGATTATTGCCCGTTTGATCACAAAATGAGAAGATGTTGTTTTCTACAGGTGAGGCCGAAAAGAGCATACCAGATTTATTTATTATTATCACACCGTTTGGAGTGATACCAGTTTGGTATTTCACAGGGAACAACACAAGCATTCATTTGGGGTGTTGTTTCTGGAAGAATCTGTCCATTTAGCTGCTGAATGGTACAATATTTTCACCAGCTAGCCGCTGACTTCTGCTCGAGAGGCAGTGTACAACATGTTTAAGCTGATGATAGCGGTGAGAGTGAAACATACGAAAAAAATGTCAAGACGTGGGCCGTAACATTAAAACAGTGAGCTGAAAATGTAAAAACAAATAATGGGATTGTCACTACGAGCAACAGATTTCCTGTTACACATTTAATTTACTGTCAACGTGGACAGCAAACTATGATTGGAGGACTTTTGAACTTTAAGAATGGAATGCTGCTTTAAGCGCAATAAAAACAGAATGCTAAGGGAGGAAGTAAATACACAATGTCAAATGTATTTCGCACCGTCGGTTGCCCCCTTCTAATACGTTTTAAACTATACAGCTGGAGTCTGACATTACATTACAGTCTCATCTTTGCCATCGGCACCTTGCCGGAGAGAAAATTGCCTCGGCCTCGCTGCACGACTCAGTCCTGGAAGGATATTTATGTGATTTCACATTCTAAACAGGAGTCTGTTTTGTCGTCCCAGGGGTATCATGACCCCTCATGGCCAATTTAAAAGAGGCACTTCTGCTGCGAGAACTGTGGCCAAAAGGTCCGCGCTAATTTCAGCTCCGAGTGAGCACATGCTGATGACACACAGTATTTATTCCAAACCTCTCTGCCCTATTGGCCTCCTTATCAGTATGCAAATGAAGGGTGGAGGATTGTGGGTGTTGATGGACTGCCCGGTAAATATTTAAATTACAGAAGCATGAAGGCATGATCAGACCTAAATTATGATGGGAGCGTGGGTATGCCGGGCTTCGGGCGGAAATTGCGACGCCAAATTCACAAAACAGTCACACACACACACCTCTTTGTGAGCCACAAAATCAATATGTATTCTGCTGCCCACTCACATTGTGCTGAATTTGGAATAAGGGCAGCTTCAGCACTGACAAAGTAAGGCAATTAAGTGTTTTCCTTGTCGGCTGATTTTGTACAGATTTCCACTGTGACAGGGTGTAGGAAACAAGTCGAAGTAGGCCGACATCTTGCACTGCGAGCGGATTAGCATTTCAATACAATTTGATTGTATTGGATTCGGACTGGAGAACAGCTCTGACATGTGACCTGTAAATATGC
This sequence comes from Sparus aurata, assembly GCF_900880675.1. NCBI lineage: Eukaryota > Metazoa > Chordata > Actinopteri > Spariformes > Sparidae > Sparus > Sparus aurata. The sequence goes on along the minus strand of NC_044195.1, from coordinate 29,183,548 downwards.
TACTTTATTTTTCTTCCTCTGACTGTTGGTATCTCTCTGAGACCAACTGGAACATTCCTCCAGATGTCCACAGACAGAGAAAAAAAACTATTTAACCAAGTAAATGTGCGTAATTGAAATGAATATCGACCGTTCTTTGCAAATTGTACAAATCTGCATCAATGCATCTCCAGTAGCGGCTTGCAAGTGAAATTATGGCCCAGAAGACAGCTCTTCAATACATTCCTTTGGCAAAATAGCAAACCCCGCTAATTAGGCTGAATGCTCTTGAAACGGCCAAATCCCAAAGGGCAAGCACATTATGCATCACTAATTACAGTCTCACTGTATAGTGCTCTTCCAGTGTGGAAGCACAAGATGACACGTTCTCATACAAGATGACAAGTACATTATGTGATGTTTAAATGTTCCCGACCTCTGTTTTTTCACCGTGGGAGGTATAATAATCAAACGCCCGTAACGAGCACTTACATTATGATGCCAGGTAAAATAACGGGGGATTAACATGTACGGTATCGGGATGATGTCATTAATCACATGAACATTTTCGCATTGAAAAACCAGACGGGTATAGTATTACTCTCAAGTTAAGTAAATAAGTCGTAATTCAAAGGACAGACAGAAGTTCACTGTTCTACCTCTAAACTACTTCACCAACCTTCCTGGCACTTAACTGTAATTGTGACAAATGGCGCCCAGTCTGGAGTTAAGGAGGCTTACACAATGGATGATAAGCATTTTCAGATACTTAGAGATCCAGGTCGGTGACATACTGTACCTCCTCAAGAAAAGAAAAAAAAAAACTAACTGCATATAGAGATGAAGCCAGCCTTACATGTCTCTTGAGTTCTCGCAGCAGACTGAAATCTGTTATTTCCCCTTTGTGATCTCAAGGTGCTGAAAATATCTCCACAGACCTTGGACCTGCAGCGTATGGAGCCTCAGACAGGTTTTTTAAAGCCGGAGACTGTGTTAAAAAGAATTGAATCCAAGCCGGGGTCAGTTCGGTCAGCTGCAGTCTGAGTCTTGTGTGCGTGAGTAAGTGTGTGTGTGTGTGTGTGGACGCTGCACACACCTCAGCACAATAATGTGGCCGAGGCTGAAGCTGATTTGAAATAAGGTTTAGCACGTAAAACATGATGCCTAGTTTAAGACGTCTCATGCGATGATAAATGTTGTGATCTGGTTGGTTTATAATCAGCAGCGTGGTTGAGAAATTGCCGTTTTGATAAGGTGAGCGTGTGAAGGAAGAAAGACAGGAAATGTCTATGAGTGAAAGAAGATGAAGAGGTCTGCACACAGCAGGAGAGAAACCAAAGGATGTAAGATCTACAGTAAATGGCACTATCGGCTGGTTGGATTGATGGCCGGACTACTTTGTTCCAGAGTGAAATATGTCAGCAAAATATAGCATAAATTGGCATGAAATTGGATTTGTACGGACAACAATACAGCTGATAGGTTTCACGCTGGGGCAGGGAAGGTGGATCCAAATGCACGAGGCGGCGGGCAGGAAGTGCAGTGGTTGAGGTTTAATGAGGATCACGGCAATCCCAGGAACAGGCAAACACGAGGGAACATCAGGGAGAGAGGACGGCAGGTCCCCGAAACTGAGCAAACCATCAGGAAATGGAAAACAAAACAGAGGACTCAACAATGCCTGAACAAAAGAGGGCGGAGAAATACAGGTGAGGGAAATCAATGGAAATACAAGAAACAAGGGAGAATTCTGACTGAAACACTGGACTGTCGCGGAAAATCAGAGCCGAAAGAAATCCTCCGAGGAAGGTCTCATCTTTCGCGCCACGTTACAATCCGCTCACAAACGGCTGATAAAAAGTGACTAATGCATGTAAATTGTCACGCAGAGCCCCTTTGACATCAGCAGCGGCAAAAGTCACTTAAAAGCACCGACCAAAGGAACACGCTCACACACTGCGAGCACGGCTGTAGACTCTTTCTCTTGTTTTTAGCAAAACATCCTCAAAATAATCACGACAACATGTAGTTTTTCTTTATCTGTCAGGACTTTGCACAATCAATTTCTGTAAGTGTGCCAATGTCAACCAGCTGGCTTATTTTCCCGACAGCAGCCGAAAAAAAATTGGCAAGGTGCTCGAAAACTAATGGAGTTTAGAGACACACGTCGTGAAGTGGCCGTCTGCTAAATCAACTGTATTCATATGTGCAAAGTGCCGCTGCAGCTCTCTCTCTAGAGGAAATGTCCTTATTGGTGTTTGTACTGAACATGTCGGCATAATGTATAGAATAGAAACGTCTTAAATGTATTTTTTTTTCATAAACAAGACAATTAAAATCATCTAACGGCTTGCCGTCTAACAGAACGGTGAATAATGGTTCTGTTTCGGGAAAAAGAACCTCCCGTTAGAGTCAGAAAAAGACAGTCGTCTTACATAAATGGTGGGAAAGTAACTACATGAAGCAGACGACTGGATGCCGTCCCTCGACTCAGCAGAATGTGCCTGACTTCGACACTCCAACTTTTTTCTCTTTGCTATAAGAAAACTACTTCCTGCGTTGGACTGTTGCCAAGCGAAGCAAAATCGTTTTTTTTCATATCGGTAGCATACAGGGAAGGATTGCGTGTCAAAAGCAGGAGGGGCCCTCGAAAGTAGACAGTTAGTGAGCTGAAAAAAAAACTGGCGAGTCCCAGCGCTGATAAAAAGCCTGTCCTGAGGTCCACAGCCAGGCTGTAACTGCCATATTAGTACAGCTTCTGTTCAGCCATCAGTATCAGTACAACAAGTACACTTCCAGTCCATATGCCAAGAAAATATGGAACTTATATAACTTTCTAATCTCATGACTGTCATACAGCAGCTTATGTAACATCCCCAGACCACTGCGTCGCTCTACTGACGCATGTGAATCCATTAAACTAACAATAGATGACTGATGATGGTGTTTTTTGTTTTTTTTCATGTCGTGGTCCCCGAGGCCTTTCATCACATTCGCTCACATAGAATCAGTCCAGATCACAGAGGAAGGAAAACTACTCTCATCCACAAAGAAGCCACTGATGCCTTCATGATAATTAATTAGCAGTATTAAAATACTATTTAGTGTTTCCGGTCTCTTACGCTTAACACGAGCTGTCAGCCTGTCTGTCACTCAGCGGATGAATCCAAATGGAACTAATGGTTATGACACATTGAAAAGCTGCAGCCCGAGTCCGGTGCTTGTTAGAGCGGTTAGTCAGAGCGGAGGTATCTGTTTTTCTGAGAAGTGGAGACGAGCGAGGGTGATTGGAAAGTTTGCAAACAGCCTAACAATCATCTCCGCCAATGCGATAGGTGCATGTATCAACAACACAGGCAGACGAACGCGGGATGAGTCATTACCGCTGCAACGTTTGGAGCCAAACGCGAGCCTCTCTCAGGTCTGTCAGCCGCAATCACATCTCTCTAAATCAGGCTATTCAGACCCATCCATTCATTCAGAATCAGGTCATCAACCACCCAGGATGAGCTCGCTCTGCCTCGCTTTTTTTTTCTTTTTCTTTTTTTGCCTCTCGTCTCGCCGTGTGACAAGACTGTGGACAGGTGGGTGTGCAGGTGTGTCCATTGATCCAAAATGACAGGTGGCCCCTGAGTCTGTTGCCTGGAGACAGTGGCTTGGCAGGCATGACAGGGAGGGCCAGCTGCACCTCGGGCAGGCAAGGGGACAGGCCAGACCCGGCGCCCAGGAGCTGTGACCGAGACGAGGTCAGCGCTCGCAATGTATCGTGAAATTATTTGTTTACGAGGGGACGGGTTCCTGCGGTGCGTCGCGTTTGTCATGCGCGCCCTCCATTTGTCAATAGGTGGACGACAGACAATCCGTCGACAGGAGGAGACAAAGACTGAGAGGGGAACTGTGGAACAAAGGTCTCAGGCTGGAATCAAAACCGGGACACTGCTGGCATACTGTATGTGGCTAAAAACCACAGGTCCATCATCCAAGTCCCTTCGAACGACCTGTACTCCGTCAGGAGTGAAACAAAAAAGAAAAAGGGGATCATCAAACACAGTTTCGGGCATGTTGTCTTTTGTTTATATTTGCTATTTTATTGTTTTTCCCTCAGTTCAGATGATGTGACAACTCAATAAAGTTTTCCCAGCCCTGCCACAATGCAGTATTAGTTTTACTGTCGTCACAGAGGCAGAAATATATTGTAAACGAGGAGGAGATACAAGTTTCTCCACTGACAGAAGCTGCCATGGACTGCACAGCAAACACAGCTTTTTTTGTAGATTATCCTAATATGTCTCTTATTTGATACATCACTGGTGGAAGTTGAATGTAGTAAAAAAAAAAAATAATGAAGAAACAAAGAATGTGTACTGTACCCAAATAAACTCAAAGTTGAATGCACTTTTGCCCTGACGGCAGTCCTTCTTGGTTTGCTGGGGCTTCATGCAAATCAGGGTCAGCTCCACTCCAGAGCGTGGTGGTAAAGCGCCTGGAGCTGTTTGGTAACCTGCCAAGTACTCCAGCAGAAGAATAACTTAAATAATAATAATAATAATAACAATAATAATGATGATAAATAACACTTTAGCAGTTTGGTTGCAACACTAAAAGTTCTGCGAAACTAACAACAGGGACGTGAGGCTGTAACAGTTATTGTACAAAACACCAAACAGACAGTTGTTCTGTAGCAGCTGTGGCTCAGTCTTTGGTTTAACAGTTCAACAGTGCTCATACTTGCTGACTACTAGCACCAAACTCGCTATATTATACATGTATGTCACTTCTTTCTTTTTTCTTACACAATTTTTGTATCATTTCTTGTCATTGTTGAGGTGGATTTGCTCCGGAAAATCAAATTATATGCTGAAAAGACACCAAAGTTCTCAAAGAATGTCTGGACTAAATTGCACTTGAATGAATCCACTAATTGTCAAGACATATCATTCCGAGCAACAACTGTCAACCTGCTGGTGGCACTATAGAGGAATTGTCGGTGGGGAACACCAAAGTCAGTAGGATTCCTCTACCGCCACCAAAAATAGGCAGAACTTATGAAAATTCAATTATTAGCAATTTATAGCCTTCCAGTGTTTGCTACAATTTTCGAACCACTGAAACATTCACATTTCTACGTGTTAAAGGCCACGTGACACCTTGACATCACCTTCACACAACATGTTTGTGGATCTGACTGTCATATCAGGAGGTGGAGGGGAAAATGGTGGAGTTACAGGGGACCAAGTCTTGGAAGCCACCGACAGCAGTTCGAGACTGTGTTTCAACATTTTAAGACTGATACTGTGTTTGTAGTGGAAAAATATTGATAGGAAGTCGAGACATCTCTGGTCATGAAAAACTAGGGGCTTTTACAGAGACCCTGAGATGTCAAAACACATATTTTAAGCCAAAACATAATCTTTTTCTGACCATCGCCAACTGGTTTTTGTGCCTAAACCTAACCAGAGCACAGCGGATGGAATAGAAAGGTAAAGTTGCGTCATTAAGAAATGTAGCCTACATTTTTGCAGACACGTACATTGCCAACATTTATTCTGATGACTGGACTGAGAGCTACACATGTGTTCACCAACGTGTGAGTGTGTGTGTATGTGTGTGCAATCGTGCTCGTACACACTTACACGCTGATAGTGCCACCTTCCATCTGGTCTGCCATGTGAATGGCCAAAGTCCAGCAGACGTGGTTCAGGTCTGCCAGCTGCGAGCACCTTTTAAGTGTGCACCATCTGTACCTGCTAATAGGGATGGGGTGGGAGGTAATGTAGTGCTAAATAATGGTGCTGGGCCACTTGGCACCACCCTTCCTCCTAACCTCCCCGCTCATCAAAGTGCAATCACTTCCTCAAAGCAAGCGATAATGCGGCCTCATCGCTTCACAGGTCTTACTGTGTTTACCACGCTGTGACTCAAGTCGGGGCATACAGATGTTCCTAACAGCATCAGGCTGTTTGTCTACAATAGTGCATGCATGCTCTGAATCTGGCTCTAACATGTGTCATATTATGGATTATAAAGGTTAGTCTTGCAGCCGGCGGAGGGTTCGCTCTGCCTCATACACCAACCAATGTTGGAATAGGATTTAACCCCCAGACTACAATGTATTCAAAATCAAATTGTGTTTCCAATCATTTCATAATCTAGCAAAGTGTCGCTCAGTTCCACCACTTAAGATAATATGCAGCACACTCCACTGTACACACCACTGTTTCCCCAAAGGATTTCCCTCGGTGGGAAAACAAAGCCTGTATAACATCTTGAAGAATAATTTAAACAAACTTGAGTTTTATGTACCCGTGCAACCAAACACTGTTATGTTTATTGCTGCCAGTAGTCACCTTATTCTCGCAGAAGGCATAACTCAGATAATGCATCTCTGGGAGAATAAAGAGAAACATTGAGACAAAATGAGCTCCCAAAACTCAGTGTTAAACTGGAGTGTTCAGAAAAGTTCAGCTGTGCTGCACCTGAAAACAAACAGACACAGATACAGTATGTAGTGTTTGTGTAAATACAGTGTGGTTTCAGAAACCTGTGGCTCAGGTGTTGTAGATGATCAGAAACCTGGAAATTGTCACAGTGATACAGAATAATTACGTTGAAATGAAAAAGAAAAAACATTTTCAACATGTTAGATTTTTTTTCAACAGCTTTTTCAATATGTGTTCATTTCTTTCTTCTCTCCCAAGTGTCAATCACCAGTTCTGTAACAAAATGGTCAATGGTCCAGACAATCAACGTTTAAAATAAATCAGCTTTCACAATATAAACGTGACTCATGGGCGGAAAGCAACAAGTCCTCCAAACTGAATAACAAAATACATTCCCATTAGTAGGACATCATTTTCTCCGTGCCTTCCAAAACCAGATACAGATCACTGTTCGATCAGAGTTATGATGTGACAACACAATGGTTAAAGGGCAGCCTTCTCTTCCTAAACCTAACTGAGTAGTTTTGCTGCCTGAACCTTAAAATAACTCAACAATGTAACAATAAGTTCCATTGAAAACACAAACCACAGTCTCCTGGGTGAACGTCCAGTGCTTGACCTGTCCACCTCGACCGGCTCTCTGTGTGCTTACTTTTTGTTCAGTTATAGAAAAACATTAATAACGATGTCTGAGCCAACATGTCGATACCAGCTAAACCATTAGGTCCAGGGAAAGATCATAACTGCAAGAAGCCATTGTTGGATGTGGGTGGGAAACAGGATAATAACAGTCCAACCTTTTGTTGACCCATCCATTAACTTCAGCCTCCTCCCTCTGTGGACTTACTGGCTTTAAAACAAAGTCACCTGATTCCCCTCTTGGCTCTCAAGCAACAGGAGTCATAATTACTACTGCTGCGAGAGGACTTTGTCACTTGAACATAAACATGATACATTTCGGTGGCATTTTCCTGAAACTGCAGTCCCTGAACTATCATTTCTCTCAGAGCGACAGTCTTTTAGAAACAGTATACCGATATGATGCTCTTTGCTTGCGGTCAGGGATCCGCAGTGCTGGATCAACAACAACTTCCTGCAGCAAACCTCTCAACAAAGGTCACCGCTGTGGTGGAGAAAGGTTGTGGCTGTACAGCTGCATCCTACGGCGTACTTTCATGTCATGACATGAAATATAAAAACATATCACAGCATTACGGGCAAAGAAGTCCTGATTCCTCATATGTATAGAAGAAATGACAGCTGACTGAAAAGCTTCCTCGCTGTGGAGCGTTCCTAAAGCCACGCACAAGTTGGGACCCTGTTCAAAACATACATTTGCGAATCCTTTTTGACATGAACTTAATTCAAAAACAGAACAAAGACAATTTATTTAATGCTTTACCTGATCAACTTAACTGACTGCCAGTAACATGGACTGTATGTATGTCCACAGGTATCCTTGAAAGACTCAGTCAATCACAGGCAAGGGTAGGCCGAGGTTCACTACTTTATGGAGCATGTGACTGGGTAAAGGATATAACTACATGGGCTAAGGAACACATCGCAAAACTGGTATTCGTCAGCATAAAAGTACGGCTCTGCAAAACCGCAGACAAACTGATGCTGCAACTTTAGTCTCAACCTCTTGGTCATGGTTAGGAAAACATTGTGTTGTGTCCTAAAATACCTGGTTCTGTCGCCCCAAACACGGCTGGAAAGCGTTGCATGATGTCCCTAAAAAATATCCAATTGTGTCACGTTTACAAATGTTGGAGCGTCGTGGTGCCTCGTCAGCTATATCCATTGGTGTCTTAATTAAAAAAGGTTAAAACTCAGACTCGAACAGCAGTCGTGTGAAACTCCACCAATGTCCCTTCCAACTCCTGATATGCAAGTCAAAATGTCTGTCTTTACATACACATCTAAAAACTGCCATGCATGCTCACAAGTCTGAGACAACGTATCCACAGAGGCATAACTAACAACCTGCGACTCTCTGAAAAGAGGATATTTTCTGTATGTTAATAACATGCTAACGCAACATACAGATTCATGCGAGGTTAGAGACCATCTGCCACTTTGTATGTGTGGAGGCAGCATTAGACTCCAGGGCGATGGTGGCAGCTTTGAAGCCTGCTGAGATAACAGTCTGCTCTAGTGTTAGGTTAAAGATGGCTGAGGAGACACCTGCCAGGTTCGCTTGCTTCCCTGGGCTGGGATGAGTCTTTGTATGATGCTTATTTACTGTATGACAAACTGTGTCATAGACAAATGATGGGACTGGTGATGCATTTATTGGACTATCTCTTCCCTCTGACACTTTTCAGGTAGATAACAAATCCATTGATTGATTCTTTCCAGTACTCTGATTTGTAAATAAGAAGTTTCCTCCGATGTTTACCGCATTAATCTTGGTATGTTCTTCAATACAGCACACACTTAAAACTACAAATTGGGAATGTATGGAGAGCCTGTCAAGAATGAGATAAAACAACCGCCATGGTTTGAATATACTGTGATTCAAAACCTGTAAATACAAAGTGTTCCGTTCAACTTCTTTTAGCAGTTTGTTGTGCACAAAAATGGCAACTTTGGGTCCATTTTCTGAACTTTAAGTCTTATGCGGGACAACTCTTAAATCCGTATTATTTCACAGACCCAACATGAAAGTTACTCAAATGCTACTGATGTCATTGGGCACACATAGTAACTTGCACAGCATGCTGTCCTTCTGCCTGGTGACCCACACTCCTTTCCTTTCAAAGCCCCTCCACACACACACACATTCATCTCCATTAAAGCCAGTAAGCGGTCTGCCAAGCCCTTCACACCTCTGTCAGTCCTCATACATTGGATGACATTGAGCGCAGCAGTAGTCAAAGAGCTACAGGGGAGGTGAGGGTGGCACACTGAGAGTCCACACAGTGTGCACTCCTACTGCCACTAGTCCTACTACTGCTACTGCTACACCTTCAACTAGAGCTGTGAGCCTACTATCACTGGCAGGACAACAACTACTGACACTATCATGCAACTACTACGACAACTGTTACAGCTACAATTACAACTATTACTGTAAGGACTAAATAATAACCCCATCACGACCTTACTGCTACTGTTATAGTTTCAACTTGAGCTACTGCTATTGATGCTATGACTAAAACCACTACAACTACTCTTGCTGTGTTTACAAGCTCCTAAACTATAATAGCACAACTTATATGTAGTGTTGTGACAAAGTACCCAAAAGTCATACTTGAGTATAAGTATAGATGTTAAACTATTACTTTGGTGAGGGTGAAAATCACCCATTCGAACTATAGTTGAGTAAAAGTACCAGATACTGACATTTAACAGTTTCATGAGAGCGAAACCTCAGAATAAAACGAGCAATGGATGATTTGTCTGAAAATCCACAGGCCCCTTTAAAAGAATGTACAAGAACCTTTAATAATATTTTTGAATGACTTATGTTTGAGAGCTGATTAAAGAAGCTGCTCCGTTGGGCGACCCTTCTCCCCTTTACCTTCCACCACTGCCCATCAGACCCAAAATTCATCTGGGAGTGGAGAGGCTGCAATTTTTATTGGCACTTATGACCCACGGCAGACCTGCAGCCATCAGCAAGGGGATGGACACTCTGACATGGCATGGCGAAGTGGTCCAGTGGACCATAGCGGCTTCATTAACACCGGTACATTAACTGTAAATCCAGGCAGAGACCCCCACCAACACCCCTCCAGGTCCCCGTCTAGAACATCAGGTGAGAGGCCTCCAGCTACAGCTTGTGAGGGTCAATCTGCAATAAAAGGCATCCGTTTTCACGGCCTGCGGCAAAGAGATTGGAGACCTCCCACTCCTCTCCGAGCCATTAACTTCACCCTTTCATGGCAGGCAGAAGGACCAGTCACTGAGCTCCCATAATCCCCAGCATTACCTTCACCTGACCTTCATATGCCCAAGGAAAGAGCGAGGAAATATGAAACGATGGGGCGGCGGGAAAAGAGACAGCAGCCATCGAAAGATCATTCAGTAAAGCAGAGATAGAGTATGTGCGATTATTGCATTTTGAAAGCAGTTACTCTCTTAAGGTCATTGTTAAACATTGGAGAAATTCAGCCCACTCTGTCAAGGACAACTTTGCAGCGCAGCAATTTTACACAGCTGAGTCGGCAGAATGAAATGTTGGCAGTTAACGTTCCTTCAAACTACGGACACATTCACATTTCTACGTGTCACACAAGGCTGACCTTTCTACAAAACGTGTGATATCACATTCAGGTTACATGTTTATTACCTGACTTACAATTCAATAGGTGGATGGGACTCTGGCGGAGTTACATGTGGGAAGGCTGCCAAGCCAGTGACCGCAGTTCAAGACTGTGTTTCAGTGTTCATAAACGTGAAACCACTGGATATTGTTGATGAGGTGCCGACATTTCTCAACATCTGTGAGCACAACACCACTGGCCACCACTTTAAGGATACCTCGACACAATTTACAGCAGTTTTTCGTGGCATCTCCAGCCGTGTTTGCAGTGACCAAAGCAGGTATTTTAACCCTAACTTGGTGGACTTTGTGCCTAAACCCAACCAGACTGTAAGTATAGTGTTCTCACATGATAAAATTGATGCTCATCCCATCAGAGCACTTGAACAAAAGGGAGTTCAGTGTCTAATGTTGGATCTCGCTTAAGCACGACAACATGATTGGCTGATATGTTTCCCGGTTCAGCTGTAATAAAGCACACGATTGGCCTTTTGGGGGAAGGAGCGTGTTATGTGTCATAACCACCATAATCACGGACTTTGTCTTATCTCTTGTCGTGTCTCTGATAAAACACATACACACGGCTCTACTACCTGGTTCACTAGTGTATATGATCACTGCATTGGCACTCAATACTGCCCCTTTAATGGCTCTAAAGTCCCAAATACAGAATACGCCTTTGGACTTCCACGATAGATCGGTTTGCAGTATTGCACACTGTCCTCTGTGTGGTCCTGCTGCAGAGACATGGCAGGCCACAGAGCACTTTCTTTGTTTCTGATCCCCCCAAGGGTGACAAAAAAGGACATAGTGGGGGAAAAAAAGGTATAGAAATAGAATGAAAGAATAATTCAGTTGGGGGCCCTTAAGGGGAAATATGGATGCCCTGCAGGGTAGATACACACAGTCCCTCAGCGCAACATAGCACTTTGGGTTCCGGTTGCACTGCTCACCTTGCTTTTACACAGACAAATGGATATGCATTAGTGAGAAGGTGTGCGTGTTTGTGTGCATGCGCGTATGTGTGTATTTGGAGGTGGATGTGAAGCCCTGGCGTGTTGCTGCAGCCATGTTGACTTCCTCCTTTGAAAACTGAAAAAAGGTCAGAATCACAGAATCGTTAGAATAATAGTAACTGAAACTGAAATCCAAATACAGCATACAGATGTGCATAAAGTACTTAAATTCATCAGGATAATGCAAAAAAAAAAGTCAAATGACTCCATTGTGGTCCTGGAGAAGGCAAACAGGAAAATGAGTTGACACATAAACTACCAATATCCCATTTTTTTTTTTAAAGATTTATGTTACACTGCAAAGGAAAGGAAGGAAGCTGAAATATAATAAATGAACACTGAATTTGGGGAGTAAATGACTTAATACCGGTGTAATTATCTCTCCATGCAGCACGATCATTTTCCTGACAAGTAATTTGTGATAACTATTTAATGTGTGACTCTGAAATAAGTAAGAAATGCTGGTTTTGCGATCAAATTACTCGAGACCTGCTACAGCACAGCAGTAGTCACAGTAAAAGTGAAATACAGTGCATATAAACAAATACAAATTTTTTATGTTTCTTTATGCGGTCTTAATTTTAACTCACTGGAACCGTAGCAGCAGAGGGCAATAAAAAAAAATTAACAATATACGTGGAAAATGACCAGTGGAGTTTGATTATGCTGCTACTTGATGCTCAAACAAATGACTGCCGAGTGCTTCAGGGGAAGTACTCTGACCTAATTCAAATGAATGTCACTTGTCATGTCTTGATAGGCAATTTTGTCTTTCTAGGATTTAATTTCAATGATATACAAGAGACATGTCAACGCTAGAAGACTCATTTTAAGTGCCAGGAAGTCAAAGCAAAAACAATTCATTTCAAGCACTGTACTTCCAACTAAATGAGATTCTTATTTCTAGACTGGAACCAACTTATTATAAGATATCTGCTCAAGTGAAATGATCTTACTGCGCTGGCAGATATGTTGACTTATTTTTCAGTCTGTATCTTCTCTGAGCGAGCCTTAATTCTTATAATTAGTTCATCTTTGCGGTGAAGTTGCTTCACTCAATCTAATGTTTCTTGTTTTACCAACAAATTACTCAGTTTTAAGATTTCCCCGATTAACTGAGGCGTAAAAGAGACGTTCATGATCATGTTAAGAATAAACGAATCAGTTTAAAGACGTAAATAACATTTAAACCATGACGATCTCGGATATAGAATGTAAGATTTGACATTACAAGTTCAGAAAACTGAGAGAGAGAGAGAGAGAGAGAACTGTTATGCAGATATAATAATTCCTGTGTTCATTACATTATTTGACATCCTCCCACTTCATGTTCTTCAACCCATGAAAGAGTCATGACCCCGTCAGTAACCATGGGCCTCTGAGGACGCACCTTCTCCAAACTGTATGTTCTCAGTATGCAACGGATGTCAGGACGTACAATCAGTTCATTAAGAGAAGCAATCTTTGGACTGAACATCATCTTCCGGTCCCGCACAACTCCCAAGGTGCCTTCCAGCTCTCGGTTTGTTAATTTCATGAGCGAGTACTTCCTGTCTGCTGGCGCTGAGGTGAGATTTGAGGCGCGGAGCGACTCCTTTTACGACGACCTCGGCTTGTGTCGTACCGTATTGTATCGACGGGCCAATAAAACGCCTCCATCAGGCATTCTGCGTTTTGTTACCCTCACAATATCAACGCAAACATTTGAATACACAATCAAACGTCTTTTGTGAGAGAGCACACAGAGAGGAACATCTGAATGTGCACCACAACGCTGGATTCTCCTTCCTTTTGTGAGCAGCACGCTACAATGGAGGCCGCGATAAATCTCCTCATCTGCATCTATCCTGATCCATCTTTCGTTTGTTCTGCGAGGAGCTACGGCAGCTATTGATTTCCATAAATAGGAACGCAGGGAAAAAAAAGAAAAACAAATACGAAGCTCATCTCTCACTTGTAACTAGTTATCATTCAATTTGCCTCCTGTTTGGCCGTCTTAAGAGACAACATAATTACAATTTCCAAAACATTTCCGCGCTTGACGGGAACAATAGCCGCACCGCAGTGTTTGAATGTAGCAGAGTCGAAAGATGGAGCCTCGAGCGCAGAAATCACTCAATCCAACAACGGTTCTAATAACTCCTCTGAGTGATATCGTGTGTGCCGTGTAGCTTCTCTCCAGCACACAAAGACGTAGATAAAACTGCCTTCCATTCAACACCTGTAGATCACCATCACATCCTTGTTTCCACTATTAAAAGGTCATTTCAAGTTGTTTTCAGTGATGATTGTTTGAAGGATAGATGCACACAAAAGTTCTGCTGTCCATCACGAGAAGTGGACAGGACAATGAAAAATCAAAATATATATATATAATATATATATATATATATATATAATATTCTAATATAAAACCTCACCGCAGCCGGATCAGATAACGTGGTATCTTCAGGGGGTTATTAGCGCTTTTGTCGCTGAATATATTAAGTACAAACAGATGACAGACATGTTCTGAAGACACTTTTATGTCCCTGGATGTGATGTGACTGCCGATGCTGTCGTGTGGCCTGACGTGTGCGTAGATTTCGCGGAGCTATCCTTTAAAATAGCCAGAGAAGTTCTACCAAGTGGACCTTGAGTGAAGATTGTTTGTCAAACGAGGTGTCCGAGGTCAAGAATGTACCTTCACGCACTTCAACACGTTTTTCAACGGTTACAAACATGTTCATAAACGGCTTTAAACCCGTATGTGAAGGATTTAAACATGTGTTAATGAACAGTTATAAGTAAGGATTTGTTCATGTGTGATCATAGATCAATAGATGGGATTACAACCATGCTATGCTGTTGTTGCCATCAATAACTCCTCAACTGCATCCTGTGTTTCTCATGTCTATATGAATCATGCGGCTCTTTTGGGGTGGGGGTGTTGAGCGTTTGATTTCTTTAAAATTGCACGATTGTCTTTTGCTTCTAAAAACATGAAATGCCTCTTCATGCAAAGAGAGCACGTTGCATCATCTGAGCCACAGCACAATATCTGTGAGACTGACGGAAGGCAATGGCGTCTGAAATGAGCAGAGCCACGGCACCCTCTGCAGGAGAGGAGAGGAGATGTAAAAAGTCAACTAATCACACTAAAAGTCCTCCTGCTCTCAACAGACTTTGACGGTTGCTATGCATCTACATTACACATGTTTTTGTATTATTGCTTCTTCCAGTTCTCACACTAATTGCTTTCATAATGTGGACTTTATCAAAATAGACGCTGCATTTTACTTGAGCACGCACATGAATTAATAATCACGAATGCTGCAACGACATCAATACAGTTCTTGAAGTGTTGCACATGTTCGCCCGCGTCTCTTCACGCACGGGTGCAGCCTGCCCCGAACAGAGGCTCCGCGGTGATGTGGCTCGCTGTCAGCAGCCCTGATAATTTACAGCAATCACCACTGTTACTGTAGTGTTGAGTACGGCTGCATCGATCTCGCCGCCGGAGAGTCGTTCATCCTTGCAACATCAGAAGTGTCAAACTGAGGAGCCACGAAGACAAAAGACGGCTCGCTCGCGCGCGTGTGTGCATTGTGCGCCCCGCTATCGACTTAAACGTTTTTTGCAGACAGACTCACAAATCACTCTGATTGCACGTGTTGCGCCGACACGGAGAAGCGGTGACACGCGGTGACACCTTCGTTTTGCGCATCCATTTTGAAACCCAGACGCGCGAGACGCCTTTGTCTGTGTCGTTCGAGGCGGCTCTCTGTTCCTCTGTCTGTCGCTCTCATCAGCCCGTCACTGCCTCATTGGTGCAACAAAAGGCAAACATGCCTGCAAACTACAGGAGGCGCGTGGGATTCACATCCAACTCTCAGCGGATCAAAACAACAGAGGGTGGCATTGCACACACGCTGTAACACTCGCACAATCAATCATATTTGCTTCTCTCTCGGCGCGTACACACACACACACACACACACACACCCCGCAACGTTTGCAACCCAACCGTGGCTTCTGCCTCATCTTCCCCCTTCTGTGGCGTCACCATGAAAAAGTTGGGGTTGTTTCTTTTGATGCGAGCGCGATGAATGGGGGATCGAGCGCACAGCACGGTGCTTTTTTTAAAAATGCGTCAGCGGCACAGAGCGAGTCTTTTTGTTCGTTTTGCTTACAGTACACAAGCGAGCGGAGGGTTCAGAGCGTGAGAAGGTAGCGCCAAACCTTGTGTGTGCAGCACAAAGAGAGGAAGTGGGAGCCTCAAAGTGTGTGAGTGGTAATGATTATTCCTTCCCGGTAGGATGCTGCCTCATACAGGGCTGACGAATGGAGGAGAAAAAAAAGACCGAAAAACAAATCATTTTCCCTTTTTTTCCCCCCGATCCTTCCAACTTCCAGCTGGTTTAGAAACGTCTTTGATTGATAAGGAGGGGTTTTACTCCTTTACTTAATTAGGTGGGTGACCTCACGCTGCGCTGCGTTCAGTCCCATGACCGCTTTCAACTGGTTCTGAACAGCGGCGAAGCAAACAAACAACAAATACGGGGGAATAAACGAGGCACAATGCAACAAACTCTGCCTCGGATGAAAGGAAAAACGCAAAAAAAGTCAAAAATGCAACTCGTTGCGACGACGTCCGCATTCCCTCAGAAAGCAGGAGGCAGTTGCCTTTCATTCAGCCGCAAACTAAACCGGCAGCGACAAACTTCAGAAAGCTCAAGGAAAAGACTCCGGCTCTCGAAAATATTTGACTGAGGGTGAGAACAATATAACAGCAGATGAAAGGCGGCTCCTCGGAGGGTCGTCGCAGAACCACTTCACAGATTCAAAGTAACCTTGGCCGAAATAAACGCCGCATAAAGCCCCAATTTCAAAAAGCAGGTTTGCAATTTACAGCCGGCGCTAGGGCTTAACGTTTTTAATTACACATAAAAGAAAGATATTTCAAGTTAAAATGCCTCGTTACGAAACGTGTTGACTCATATATATAAGGCGCTCTGACTTTCACACGGAAGATACTTCATCGAGCACAAAAGTTTTCATTTATTTCTTGTTTACGGCGGGCCTGCATCTCTGTGAAGGAGCCGCAGAGTCAAAATACTGAATACGAATTGAAGAGATTGTCGTCACCAGTCGAATTCCTGTGTTTGAGTTACATTTTTTGGTGTTGATCCTGTGAAACGACTGCTGTGAGGAGTGCAGGTCTGTATGCTTCGCTTATCTCCCTCTATATTATGATTTATGATTACAGCGAGGACCTGGATGTGATCCAGCTGGGTCTTTTCTGTGAAGAGTTTGCATGTCCTCCGAAGGGACCTCCTTCCGTACGCAGCTCTCACAATCGCTCGGCTCGACTTCAGTGGAAACTCCAATTTTCCTGAGAATATATGAGTAGACGTCTAATAGCAAAACCACGATCTCCATTTCCAACAGCTGACTCAGGTCAATCGTGTTTTTTCATGTGTAAATGTGCAACCACAGGCTAACAGAAAATGCTTACAGATACTCGGAAACACAATATTCTTCGTCATCAGGGTGTGACCGACTCCACGTTGGTCCCAACCAATCACAGCCTGTCGTCTTTCATAACCTGTGTGATGTCATCGATAAGAGGGTGTTGGGAACAAAAATAACGTCGGAAGCAGTTTCTTCTTATTTCTCTGTTTCGTTAGCAGCGCCAACATCATCCCTTCTTTTGCTTTGAAATTGCTTGTGTCACTGTATTATGTGTATTACCAAATTATCGCTTTCTAAAACAGGATCGTGCAACCCTCCTGTCGTTTTTTGTTTCAGCAGTCATTTTCAAAGCAAAGTTTTCACAGACACGTACCCAGAATCAAAACACGATCCCGTCAGTATCTTTCATTGTGCTTGTGTTTGTGACGCGTTGAAGATGACGTGACAGCAGTTTCACGCATCGTAGCTGTGACAGAGCGCTAAGAATCCCGCCTTCGGTCCATTGATGGGGCGCTGTCCGCTGCGAAAAGTACCTGCAACCAAAACGGCAGTCGAGTCGAGCCGTACTACGCGGCGGAATTAAGACTTGAACACTCAGCATGTGACAGTTTGGGGGGTTTTAATTTAAGTGTTTCCTGTTTTATTTTGTAGGTTTTATCGGCACAGGTCTCGTTTTATTTACACTTCCTGTCTTAGTGTTTTTCCCCTCCTTTTTTGATTGCCCTGAAAGTTTTACCCTTGCCTCATTAGTCTCCCCTCCCTCGTGTTTTTACGTCTCTCTCAATGTCAGTTCATCTGTTTTTGTTCTCATGTCAGTCCTGCGTTCTTTTACCTTTCTGCCTTCGTGAAATGGACTTCAGCTTCAGATCAATAGCTCTCATTTTTTTCTGATTTTCTACCTGTCTGCCTTGGGCGTCTGGCATTTGAGCCCTTTTTGTAAATAGACCACATTTTTCTGACGCCTGTGTCTGTCGGGTCTGGCTATTATCAGGCGACATGGTCCAGTCTTCAAACCCCCATTATCCGGACGATAAGGAGGGCCTGACCCTGTCTCTGTGAGGACCTTTTGTTCGCTCCTCTCTTCTCTCTCCTGACCCCACAGTGGAGGGTTGAGCTCCTCGGTGAAGTCATGGCGATGAAGTCACTGCTCCACGCTCAGACCGCACACAGACGCGCTGTTAAAGGCACTAAACACGACTCACTTTGGACAAAAGCATCTGTGAGTGACTGCAACGTCAACGTAATGTATCATTAATTCTGGCTGACATGTAACTTTTGTAGCGGGCCTCTCCAGAGTCACTTGTACTTTATTTTCTAGCATGTATTTCTCGGGGTAATGTGGCTTGAAGAAGTTGAAGTTGGCTTTACACTCAAAACACAGTCGAACGTGTGTGAATAACAGAAGCTCAGTCGTATGCTATGGATTTTTCCCGCTGTTGGTATTTTTTGCACGGCGCACTAGCGGGGCCACGCTGAGATTAAAAAGGCAGCGGTAACCTTGGGGGAGCCAGAAATGGCAGTGACAAAAAACTCCAAAGAAAAAACAACGGCTCCAGTGGAAAGAGCGAGCGAGGCGGCTGAGGGAGCGGGAGGATTTAGAATCCGTTTGATCGATCACAAAGGTGCAGATATCTAACAAGCTCCGCGAGCCAAGTCTGGAAATTACTCACTTTGACAGACCTTTTTTGAGCGAAGGGAACAAAAAAAAATGGCCGTGTCCAATTTCCATACTACATGAAACAACTCTGACATATACATTAAACACACTAAACATAATCCTCACACTGCTCTGGGTGTTTTTTTTTTTATATATACAGTCTTCACACAAAGCTTTTATCTGCTTTTATAGCCGCGACAGAACTTTCTCCAGTCTCAGGTGCAGTTCTTGAAGTGCCTTATGGAACAAGCAGCATTGAACACAAAACTCAGAATCAAGCTTGTTTGGTTTTCAATTTCAAATAGGCCTCTATTTATTACATCACACTTGATTTTGGAGGGATTTTAGCACTCAACTCTCCTTTCTTTATACAGCAAGTATATCATTTGTTTGTGTTGAAGGCGCAGCGTGCAGAATTCAGTGGCGTCTATCAGTGAGGTTGTTTTTTTTCATCTTAATCATCTGGAAATTTAAAATACCACAATCAAATTCATGCGTGTAATAAGAGGTGAATGTTTTCTTTGCCTTTGCAAAGAGACTTTTCTCTCCACGGTACCAGGTCAAAACTTTAACCACAATATCCAACATTTCTACCTTAAAATAAGAGCTTCAAAATTACGCATCAGGAAAATATGACAGATTGTGATAAATCATTGCTGTTCGTGATTATGTACACACAGGGAGAGTCAGCAGTGTGTGTCAGCATTATAAGAGTCTTAAAACAATGAATACAAAGAGCTCCTGATTCACCTGACGTGATTATACTTCACAAGAAAAGATCCATGCTCCTTAATCCTGAGTCACGTATCAGTTGTATGTGGAGGAGGCAGAAGCCGGGCGAGAACTTGAGATGCTGAACGACGAGTTAGGTTGTTTAAACATTCTCATCCAACGCAGTCGGCTGCTGAACTGTCTTAAATTGACTTTGAAGGTTTAAATTTCCAGTGTGATCTCCCCAGTGACCTCCAGCGAACTTACATCATTCAAGAATATCAATGAATCGTGTCAATACTTAGCCCACACTGAGGCCAGGAAAATGTTTTCTCCCTTCAAAGGAAACATTTAAAGATGAACATGTCTTTCTTCATGCATCTTCCACTACACACCCCGCACACAGACAGCATGGGCTGATGACAGTAGAATCAAACTGCTCCAATCACTTTATGTGGCTGAGAATCAAACCGTATCCATGACAGCTGTTACTCACCGCCGCCGTCCAACGCCCGCTCAGTTTGTGACACGTGTAGTTCATCCAATGAGCTATTGCTTAATAACGCGCATTGCATCGCTGCTTATGGTCACATTACGATTATTTAGGGGAAGAAGCAGCTGACACCCTGAATGTTCCCCATTGTTTCATCATGCAGATCCACGATACAGTCTGTTCTCTCGAGATGAAGATGGATTATTAGACAAGGCAATAAACATGACGGCGTGCAGCGTCGCTCTTTGACTCCTCTCTCGCTACGCCACTGTGGCAATCGATGACAATGAACTCCAGCTAATGAATCTGCTGTGCAGCCAGGTCAGTCACACAAAGGAGCCTCTGAGAGGAACATAAGGTAAAAATCTATTTTTCAACCTTTATTTAACGCTCACCTTCCGATCCGTCAGCCGCGAAAGTAGCTCCACCGGGGTAGTTGTGGGTGTTACGAGTCTGGCTCAAGGGCATCTCAGTGGCGGTAATGAAACCCTTTCCTCATCACATAAACGACCATATAGGTCGACTGTGACAGCTGCTTATTACAACCCATAGTTACGATTTTTGTGTTAAGAGCAACCTCAAGCAGACGTAGTAATTATTCCAGACGGACAGGGTGAAGTCAGGTGAAGTCGTAAGTCTGTATACGGAGGCAGACCTGCGGAGAGAGACGGGACTCTCTCGTAGAAGCATTCCTGCCAACACTACAGATTTTTTCCATTGAACTTTTGGATTCATAGTAACAAAAATCAAATGTTTGTGTTTCAGTTTTCCATGTGCAGGGTTCGTACGGGTGCTTGAAATCCTTGAAAGTGCTTGAATTTCAATGTTGTGTTTTCAAGGTCTGAAAAGTGCTTGGATTTTAGTTTAAGTTTTTGCTATTATAGAATATAATTTTAGATGTTTACAGCATAATACAATGTACATAATTGTGATAAAAAGTGAAGAAAAAAATCACAAGTATATATATTCCTTTAGATACGTATTTTACCCCAGCAGTAAGGTGCTGGAAAATCTTAAAAATTACCCTTAAAAGTGCTTGAAAAGTGCTTGAATTTGACCTTGAAAAATGTGTACGAACCCTGCATGTGGGGGTGTGTTTCACGGTACCTGGCAACCTGACCAAGAGAGTGGTGCAGGCAAACGACAAGAGCCTCATCTCTGCCGCCGAAAGTGGACCGAACAAAGAAGAAGAAACACTTGCCCATTGTTTCGCCTCCAGGCTGCAGATTGTAGTCAAATTATCATTTTATCTTTCCTTCCTCTTTGATTTGAGGCGTCTACCAAGCGACCGTCATGGGTTGTTTTTTTTTGGTTTGGCTGAGACTTGTTTTGTTTTCTTCGTTATATCCTCATGTGTTATGTTTCTCTCTCTGCTTCCTCCCTTTGTCTGTTTTCCTGCCCTTTTTGCTTCCACCTGAGTTAATCCCTCCCTGTGCGTCACACCTGTGTTTTTAACCTTTCTCTCTGTCGGTTCGTCTGCATGTCTCACCTGTTCCCCCGATCCTGTTTCCTACTCGTGTTTTCCTCTGGTTTGTTTAGTTTAACGCTCATTGATTTCTGTTTTGTTGTCTGAGTTTTGACCGTCTGCCTCTGCTTCTCTTTTTTTGGTTTCCTTTTCTCTGCCTGCCTTTTGTTGCTTGCCTTTTGGATATTCTCTCTCGTTGTATTTGGAGTATGAGCTTTATTTAAACAGAGCTGTCTTTTTGTTGTTCCGCCCACTTGCCTCTGTTTCTGTATATGGGTCCTCAGCACTTTGCTATATGTGACAGTAATGGTGGCTCCACAACACACACACACTCTCATAATGTAGATTTTTTGGTAAGTTTCAATATATTTTACTTTGAGCTATGAATTATTTAAGACTAATTAAAAGTAATGATATTTTCACATGCATGTATGTATTCCATTCATTTGTGGTATATGGCTATTTGGGATGGAGGCACTGTGGGTAGGTCATTCTCTGATACCCCGGACAGTCTCCCCCTTTTTGTACATGTTTGTACATTTTTATACATGTTGGGCAGCGGTGGACTAAATGTTAGAGAAGTGAGCTTATGCATAGAAGGTTGCAGGTTCAATTCCCTGGATCAACAGGATAACTGGTTGGTTTGTGAAAGGCTTATTTAACCCCTCCAGCTGGCTTAACCTCACGTATACAACATACTTTGATTTACATTGGACCAAAAAAATCTATATTCCAGCGCACACTCTGGTACAACTGACACTATTTTATTATCAATTACATCAAAAACAGGAGTGCACAGATGAAGCATGTTGCTTTGTGGTAAGTCTATACAAGTCTATTTCTATTTCTTAACTTTTTATTATATTGTTTATTATTAACTTGAGCTGTCCTTTGTCTGCTGTGACACACAAATTTCCCCATTTGCGGGACTTGACTTTAATTCTGATTCCTCAGATTTGTTCTGACATTTGCTCCCTTTTTTTGGATAATTTAAGTTACATACACAACATACTTCAACCCAAACCACAATGTTTTCCAAAACTTACCAACGCAATTTTAGGTGTTTCCAAGGAGCAGAAAGTACAGAGAGGCCTCAATGGCTGTTGACTTTCTCCTAATTCCCAAGGCCCTGAGGCCCCATTATAATGTTCCCAGATTATGTTGTATCAAACACTTTGGGTTAAGTTCTTAAGTATATGGCATTTTGGATGGATATAAATAAACAATGCTCTTGACCCCATTAGGCAGAACTGGGTCATAACTTTCAGAAGTAAAACATTTCCCCAGGCTTCAGAGAAGCTGAATATTTGAATAAGCAGCACTCAAGAGCCAAAATAAATAAATCAGAGCAGTCAATAAGAATCGAGCTTTGTGATACATGAAATAAGATGCTCCGTCTGACTTTTCAAAATCACATCATCACGTCTGCTGATGTTTCCATTAAACTCCGTCACCTCCTGTTGATCTTTTTATCCAGAGGAGAATTTAAAGTTTTTTTCAAGGAGAGAATCAACAAAAGTAAAAAACTGACTCTGAATTCATATTAGATGTCGTGTCAGTGAAAGCACATGTGAAGTATCCATCTATATAATCCACACAAACTCTGACGTCTGTCGCAGCAACAGTGTATGACACAAGTGTGATTCGTCAAAAGTCTAAATAGTTGACTGCATGGAAGTTGTGCTGCTCCTAACGCCAGACCACCTTTAAAACCAACATGTGCACGAATTGAAAAGACCCTCATTTGGTGACTGAACTGTTTGCATAATAAAGACCCCATAGCAAACGCTAACACATGTGTGCACCCTTTACTTACGAAAATGGATTGTTCATCTGCAGCGATATAAGCGTCACTGCCCACATGCTTCCATGCGTCCTTCATGTTGGCTTGCATGTTAAGTTATCCAACCACAAAAATTTCACATGGACCTTCACTTTTAATTCACCACCATCTTCTCTGCCGTTCTATAGTAACTGTTTGTCTCTGTGCCGGGGCGAAGCAACATCTTTAAACTGCTCAACCACTTCTGTGACCTCTCCTCGAAAAGTTTTTGCATATTTTAAAAACTTCTTGAACTATTGGCTTCACCGCTAAACTTCCTCCCACGACTACCAGAGGTACTGCTCCAGTGATGGGTATCCGTAAGCCTTCCGAAAATGTGCAGAAATAAGGACAAAATGGTTGAAGGGTGATTTTTTATTTTTTTTTTCCCCCCCCATCGACTGATTACACCTGCAACAACCACTTTTTTTTTTTTTTTTTTTTGCCACCTGGAGATGTCATCACATGATGCACTGAATTTGCTCACAAACAGATGCATCATGACACATCCAGAAGTTCCAGAGCGACATTATCACTCATTTGGAGTCTGGTTTCTGTCCACCTGGCAAATACAAGTCCAATATTCACTCTCTTTTAGCACTGTTTCGGTCTCTACTAACCCCTGAGGGCCCATGGATGCTCCATATTTTGAACAGCTAATTGCTAATGTTGCCTGTCTACTGTTTGGTGCTGAATTAGGTAGTGAAGAGCAGGTTTTTAGACCCGTCAGTCTGAAAGCAGCTTCCTGCAAGGCTGCAAGCAACCATATGAGCATTGAAAGTACAACAGAACAGCTAAATATGAAGTTAAGACTCCCTATAAATGTGTGTAAACCTATGCAGTGATGTCCGTTGATCACTGTGAACAACCCCTTTCATGTTGTCGCTTTATTTTTCATTTTCATTAAAAATATCGGCTTAAAAAATATAGATATAGGCCGCTTTAAGCAGCTAATATGAAGTAGATGAAAGTATATTTTGAGATGCAGAGATGCTTCTTTGTATTAGGATGTCTGTATCTTGTCCGCCTTCTGTGGTTTCGAACCAACTCTGCAGGCTCTCCGGGGGACACTTTGGCTTTCATATACACATTTTCTGTCTTGAAAGAAAAATCCAAGCAGCCCCCAATTGTGCACGCACCACCTCGTTCAAAGCGCCATGCAGTGACCCACGGCGTTAGCATGATCACCTCTGCGCTATCTGGGAGTACAGTCGCCCTTGCACTCTTGTTAACTACCCACTGAAACCACAAATGGGCACCCCGTCAGACATGGAAGCACATCAACTGGTCCTTTTGTTCCTTCTCAGCAAACCGAAGAGACCTGGGCATCAAAGTTGGTCTGCTGCAAAGTTCACATTTGCATTTTTGCAAAAAGCAAAAGCCGCCGCTTTCCGCCCAATCCCCACTGCTGCTCTGTGGGTGGAGAGGAGGCGGAGAGATGTGTGCGCACAGCAGCGAGGGCTGTTTGGTGAGGAAACTGTTTCCCAGGAGGAATCAGGAAACTTTCTTTTCACTTACATTATAGATGCATTTTGTCTCTAAATCGTGCTTAGCTGTTCTTTCAGAAACTTTTTCCCTTAACTAAAACACAGCAGTGTGACATTTGAGCTTCCCACCCTGAGTGTGATGTTGTAGGAAAATGGGCGTCACGTGAATATGGTCTATAATCCTGCAGCTCAAACGCAAAACAGGTAAGAGGTAAAGAACGCATTTTTGATTTTAAGGTTAACTCTCCCTTTTAACGAAACAATTAATTCTGACACATGAGTCTTAATGTTGCTCTAACAGAGAACTAATCTGAAAAACCTGATCAACATTTCTCAATAGCAGGAAATGGAGAGATTAAATGCACGTAGTAGCTCATTACTATGGATAAACTCTGTCAGCCGGATATGATGATGATATATTATTGAGAAAACATTTAAAGATTGTAGCTTCAGTGCTTCACAAGGACGCCCGGAGATAAAAACATTTTTTTAAATAAAAAGGTTGAAGACGATTTGAAAAGACAAAAAAGGTAGAAATGTGTAATGTGCAGGTGAAGCAGCCGAGCCAAGAATCTGCCACTCCTTTCATAGCACACTGAGCGTTTTATTCCCCCGCGCTCCGGCAGATGAAATACTGAGTGAAATATTGCAGGACTCCAAGTAAGACAGGTGGCTCATTATCCACATCATCAACAAAGACGCAGAGAGAAAAAAGACCACCAAGGTTTTTGACATGAAGCAACACCTCATCCTCCTCAGAGGCTTTCTTACTGTATGTAATTAGCAGCAAGGACAGTGTAAGAAAAACCCTAATGATGCATTTCCCTTTTTTTTCTTCCTCATTTTCTCCCCCTTTTGAAGCCTCCCCTCTCGCGCGCAGACCACAAAATGTAAAAAGGTTGGAAAGGGTGAGAGAATTATCCGAGAGTCGCAAAGTATTTGAAAATGTCACCATGCAAAACACTTCCTCCCGAACACCTGATAACTTTATTAAGTGTGGGGGGGGGGGAGAAAAAAAAAACAACAAATGAGGATTGATTGCTTGGGAGAGGCGTGAAACTGCTGGGAATATTTGGGTGTTCGTTATGATTAATGAGTGATGATCCGTATGTAAATTGCGAGAGAGGCATTAACAAGGGGAGTAAGGTTTGTTAAAGAGAACGTGGGTCTTCATCTCTGCGATTTTAAGTAGCCTAGATTCAGCCTGCTGCTCGACGAGCACTTTTAGTCAGTGTTGCCAGCGGAGAGTGTTTGATAATGAGGAAGCCCCGAAAGAACAGAGGCTTGTGGGAAAAAAAAACAAGTTTAATGGCTGCTCTGACATGAAGTTAATCAGCTAGAACTGGTCTCACATCATCACGTCTAAAACACACTGAAGATTGTTTGGTAAAATAGAAATAAATGTTGTACAGAAAGGTTTCGCTTTGTTTCTTATATTTGAGTCATACTGACATTTTCAAATAGTCCTCAAACTACGACATGAAGTTGTAAGACACCACTGTGCTTTTATAAATGAGCAGAGCCTCCACACATCTGGGGTGGAATTTAAAGATGAAATATTATGCTTTTTGGATTTTGAGCCTTTCTTTTAGTCATGTAGCATTTTTGTGCGTGTAAAAGGTCTGCAGAGTGAAAAAGCCCAAAGGGAGTTACTCTCTCCTGCACTGCCTGAAGGGCCAGTGGAGCCTCTACTTCCGTAACGTACATGGAACACTATGTAACAGGCGTTAATATATAAAATATATAAACATATTATAAAATATATACACTCCAGTCAGTCTGCAGACACACAGCTGCTACTGCTGTAGCGGTGTTATTTTAGATCACGCTACCTCGTCAGCATGACTCCGCTGTGCCTCTGATTGGCTACATCCCGCCCATTAAGAAATGTGCATGTGCAGCTCTCACCGAAGATTGAACATAGGCGAGATGTCTCACTCTGAAGCTAAAACTGAGCATTCAAGACATACTGTGAAAAGGGACATTCCATATGAGATAAATAATGTGTTTTTTGAAAGTTAAAGTATGTAAACCTATTTTGACAGGACCCCCCAATAAAAGTATGAACCTGAAAATGACGTTAATATCTCCTCTTTAAATACTAATAATGCAGATTTACAGCTGCGATGACTGACTGACTACTTATGTTAAAGGGTTAATTTGTGAATTCTGTGAAAATATGCTGACTCGCAGTCGTTCTGTCAGATAGTTGGATCGATACCACTCTCACATCTGTCCACTAAATATGAAATTATAGTCAACAGCTGTTTAGCTTAGCCTGCTAGCATGAAGACACAGTGTCAGGAGGAAACAGTGGGCTCCTTATAAAGTCTCCAGCATACTTTGTGGATTTGAGGTTTTAATTAAAACCTTAAAGAATTTGCCAAATCAGCTGAAAACATCCTAAACAGGTTAATCACATACATTTGAAGCACTTGAAGGTCCAATCATCACTAAAGCTTTGCTGTAATGCGAGCCATGCTCTTGTTCCACGACTTATTGAGTTCTGCTATCTGCCTTTTGTTGCGTCTATTTTTTAATTTTATGGATTTTCAGCTTTTTTTTGTTCTCAAAGCTCGTTTTTAGTTTAGTTAGCCTGCTTGTCCGCCCGTGAGTCTTACGTTTGTGTTTGTTGAACCACGACAGTTTGATGTATGGCTATTTCTTAAAAATTTCTTCTTTTTAAACGCAGGAATGAGTCCTAAAACCCAGAAGTGAGTCAGCATGTTTCGATGAATACCTGTATGAATACCTGACAAGTAGCTGCACTTGTCTTAGAGAGGGTTTAAAGCTAAACACAACTGCAGGGGTTGTCTGCTCACATTGAAGAATGTTTTAGTTCTGTTTTTAAACTCTGCTGACTAAATCTACTTCTTTTGCACAGTCAAAATATTCAGTCTGCTAATATCAATTCAGACTTGAAAGACTGTTAATAATGAGCAGCATCTTTAAGGCCGATATACTTCCCTGCGCCGGCTTGTAATCAGCGAACAGCTCCCGCCTCACCGTGTTCTGCGGAGCAGGTTATTGATTAACACATGGACGGCGATGTAAAAGTTCAAGTTGTGAGGATCAAACACATGAAGGTCACGCTGATCGATACGTCTCAACACAAGTACATGCTTATAACCTGTTTTTTTTTTTATGGCCTCAACATGTTTCGCTCAATATTGACAGAGAATGTTTTATTTCTGTGCTTTCTTTTTTTAATCTTGTGGGGTTTTTTTTAGGCATTTTGAACTAGAGGCATCGAGTTTTCACACGTCCTCGCTTGGCGAAGTTTGTCCGTCCTTGCAGGTGAGAAAGACGTTCAAACGTCCAGCTGGTCAGTGCGCCCACCAGAGAAACGCCTATGTGGGACAATAACGCCTCTCTGTGCGACCACACCTGCTGTAAGCAATAAACACCAGCACCTTTAATCAACATGCCTGTGTGAATCATGGATTAAAAGATATAACACCTCCACCTTCATTTACTGTACAGCTGGACTGCAGCTAAATATATATTTAACATATGGAACATGAGGGAAAAAAACGTGCTCCTCCACCTGTGTCAAAGGTAATATTGACATAATTCGTGGGGAGCCGAGAAGGACAGATTGAGACGTTGCTCCCGCTCCAGCGCTAAATTTCTCATTACACAGAGAGCCAGACATCTCGAGCAGCACTGATGGAGGATGAGCTGAGCTGGAGGACACTGCCAGCCAATTTCCCACATTACCCTAAATCCTCCGGAGCTCCCAGAGAGACGATGTCCATGTTAATAACAAGTTGTGAGACAATCTTTTTTAAAAAAGAGCAGTAAGAGCACCAGACATAATGAAGGACGGTGGCGGGGAGGCTGTGCAGCCTGACCTTCTGAAGGCATCTGAGTGCTGCTCGTACTGTGAACAGCTAAATGGATAAAAGCGCCATGATTTCAGGAAAAGACAGAGAATAAAATGAAGTATGAGGGGACAGACTGGAGGTGGGGTCTGAAAATCTCTAATATTGTTACATAACCCCTGAAATAATTAGAAAGTTGAGGATTCAGAAGGTTATGAAAGAGTCAGAATAAAATTGATGTGTAATGAAAATGATAACATGGTGTTGAGCGCCTGTCGTCGCTCTAGTTGTTGTTGCTGTGCACTGTTAGCACTAGTCAGACCAGTCACTCTGATTTATTTTTTATTTTTTTTTTTCCATCTGTGTAAGCAGGAATAAAAATCTTTTCTATGCTCATAATTTTTATTCATGTGTGAATCTGAAGGGGGGAAAAAATTCACAAGATGTTTTTTTCCCTGGTGAAAGAAATCTTTTTTAAATTTCTTTAAAAGGCTAATTGTCCAGAAATGTCAATGCTTTTTATCCTATTAAGTACATGGGGTAGTTTTTGTTTGTTTGTTTTTTTGTTACTTGGTTCAACACAAACATTATTTTTCTCCTGATTAAAAAAAAAATAGAAATCACTCAGTTCCACACATGAGGAACGTGAATGTGTTTTTTTTTTCACACTTTTTTACAGACGGAAAAAGTTTAAGGAATCCTGACAAAACTTCTTGTTTTTTCCTTGATCGAAAAATTATGCGTCTTCTTTTTTAAAATGACAAAAAAAAACTATTATTTATAAATCTGTTTATTGCAAGAGATGAAATCCGTCCAGAACGCTGGTGCAACAACAAGAATCCAGCGGAACGCATGTGATGAAATGATGGAGAGACACGGAGCGCAGGAGTCCACTGACTTCACCCCACAATCCCTGGCTGTCTCATTATTTCCTTTGGATGCAGCTCCCGTCTTTTGTTCTCCGTTCTCATTAGGTGGTGCTCTGTTATGCTGCGGCGCTGTGCGTCCGTCGCTCTGCACTGTGAAACTGTGTCGATAAATGCCTGCGTATATGCACATTCCACTGTCCCTTCAGTAAACCTGTGCTGCACTGTAAAACTGCTGTGTGAAACCAAACAAGCTATACCGTGTTATTGTGAGATTCACACTCTTTATCAGTGTTTTTTACTTCGGTGTTGTTGAATGCAAAGTTGCATTTTTCTCCTCACAAGACTAAAAGAAAAGTTATTACCACTATGTTGACACTTAGTCATGTGCATCAGCCTCATGTGGTCAAAATGAGGATTACAACAAAGGGAAAAAAATGTTTTCCTCTTGAAATTTTTTTTTATCCTTAAATTTTTTTCACTTGCTTCTACACGCAGATTATTATTATTTATTTTTTTGTGAAATTTTTCTTTGCTCGTTTTCACAGATGGAATATTTTTAAGAACTTCGAAAAATTTTCCTTTTGTTTTTTCCACCAGATCTCAAGTCATAAACACAGGAGAGAAAATAACTTAAGTCACACTTGTGTTTTCTAAATTGCCCTTCAAGGCTTCCGTAGTTTCTTATAGGTTTTCAAGTGCCTGCTACAGACCATAGAGGGTCAAAATTACAATAAAAACAGCATTTATCCTGCATAACTGTGATGACAACTCTAATACTCTTGATCCACATCTGTGTTTTTCTATAATGCATTATAGACATGGGCTTCACAGAAACTGTTACCAAGAAGGTATCACATAAAAAACAACAAATTCCATTATTACTAAAAGAATAATAATAAAAAAGACTGGTTTAAGAAAGGACTGATGCAGAGAACATCTCTTCAGTTCAGGCACCGTTAGAAAACATTACACCCTGGTGGCTTATAAATACAAATACAGGCTGATCCTCTTTTTCGCTGCGGAACTCAAAATTACCCTCGTCATTCTTGGCGGAGATATTTTCAGCTCCTGGGTCGTGAGCGCACGCAGCGAGATCTGCTATTGACTGCAG
This sequence comes from Sparus aurata, assembly GCF_900880675.1. NCBI lineage: Eukaryota > Metazoa > Chordata > Actinopteri > Spariformes > Sparidae > Sparus > Sparus aurata. The sequence goes on along the minus strand of NC_044195.1, from coordinate 29,152,950 downwards.
ACCCCAGTTATTCCAACTTCATCTCCCACAGTCGCCTCTAACAAAGAGGCGCTACCCCCCTCAGCTCCGGCTCATAACGACCCCGTCTTTTTCTGTGAGCGCATTTGCATGCCGCACAATACAGAAACACAAAGAAAAATCTATGAACAAGAATCACATTCGGCTGCGTTTTTTTGTGACAGCTGAAGAACGACTCAATCCGGCTCCAATAAGATCCAAAGAAAAGGAGCCGTTTCTTTGCATAAGTGAAATATTTGTGCGCGGCTGAAGACACGCGGCGAGCTTCCGTCTGACTGAAAGAAACAGATTAGAAAATCAGCTGACGGCTCTCTTCTCCCACTTCTGTCACAGAAATAACAGCTATATTTAATACTGCTGCGTAATAACATTTGTTTTCCTGACATCCCGGTCATTACGGCGAGCCGAGGACCACTCTTTGCCGGGCCGGTAACGACCGGGATGCATCACGAAATGACATTACAGTCATATTGATGCCAGCCATTACCCGCTAATCCAGGCTTTGCTCGTGTGCACTTGTTGTGGCCTCCGAGGAGCAGGGGGAAGGCAATAAAGACCACTCGCAAAGATCTATACTCACAATTTCAATAATTTTATATTCAGCCATTTTGGGCTCAAGGCTAAAATGTAATTTTTTTATAAAGATACTTTAAACAAATTTCCCCCGAGCCCCAAAATAAGTCTAGGAGCTTGTTTTGACAGTAAGTGCTGCCATTATTGATTATGCTTGTCTGGAGTGAGGTATAAAGGCAGTTTTTCGGAATGTTGGTCGTCTTTATCTGAATAAAAAGGAGCTGAGGTCGTGAAGACCAAACTCCTGAAGCCTGCGGTGCGATTTCTTCAAGATCTAGAGGTTGTGCAGGCTCAAGTCAACAGTTTCTCTATGAATTGATCATCGTCTGATCTATAGACGTCAGCAGATAGAGGGAAGTGTCCATCATCATTACTCATGATCGGAAGGGATGCAACGATACAGTTTATTGGCGAACCATCAGCGTCTGTCAATATTCACCGTGACGGATGGCAGCGGCCGGTGTTCATGGGTTCTGTCCCACAGGTTTTGTGCAGGCACGTAACATAACAGCCATCAGTTTCTGAGGCTAAGATAAAACTGAAAATGTTCTTATCAAGAGCAGGCTTAAATATTTCTTCATGTGGAAGGAGGTTACATTAAAGGTTGTTTCTAGAATTTGCTTGATCGAAGATTTCATCCAACAAAGAAAAGAGCTCAAATATTCTCTCAAATGCGAGGATTTCTGTGGTTCCCTGGCACTTAAGGGAGAATGAATAGCAAAAACAATCACAAAAAAAGCAGGCGGATTGTTATTTTAAACATCGCTATCAGCCCTGATTTTAAACCCAATCCCTTAATTGTTAGCAATCACAATTTACCCAGATATTCAAGCCAGGTTCCGCTCTGTTTTGGGGTTTTTCAGGACTTTGTTTCAGGGAAAAACATGGATTTGTTTGATGGATGAACATCACATTTGAATTGAATATTATTGAATATCTCCAACAGGGTGTCATGTAGGTGTCAAATTGTTGTTTGTCAGTTTAAAAGATCATTTAAAAGTGAAGAAAGTCTCAGTTTGTCATGTACATGGTAAAGCGACAGTTTTGCGCAAAACATTGTCGTCTCGCTACAATATACCTCCCAAACGCCAACATGGCCGCCAACTCAGCACCGAACAGGTACTTAAAAGTTACACTGGGGCTGATATGAACGCATATTATCAGCTGAAGTCATGGGAAAGGAGAGTTAGTGACTCTACAAGGTTTCAGTTTTCTTTCTTGGTGAGCGTTAAATGGGACGACGTCACTTACACAAGACAACGCAAAAAAAAAATGGCTTCCATCGTCTTCAGTTGATAAATGTGTAATTCGCGGCACAATTCGAACAGGAACAAAGAATAATTTGTGTCTTGCCGCTCCAGGGAAAGCTGCAAATCTTCACATTTGAGAAGCTCGAACTGTCATTCGTCACCAACTGATCCGTCAATATTAATTAATTGAAATTGCAGGAAAAGAGAACATTGTTGTGGAAGTTCTGCTCAAACACCAGAACCGGGTATTCTCGTGGCTGTGAAACCCCCACGGTGATGATTTGATTGATCCCCTTATGATGAAGAGCATTCCTTCTCCCCAGCTGACCTACTGTGTTTCTCTGTATTTTCATTTGACATTCTATAAAATGTGTATTTATGTCTGCTAGCAACATCTTTATGCGCCGTTGTAAATCCTCGTTTAATGAGCGAAATTCATGCATTTTAATACGTCTCCCCACACATCTTCATCGCTGTAATGCGCAATCTGACATGAGCATATTTTACAGAGCCAAACAGTTGCACACTCCACATTTATTTATTGTTTCATTAATTTTTTTTTTATTGTTTATTTAGATCCAGTTGTGTGTTTTTTGTTTTTTTTATTATCTTCGTCTGTTTTTTCCCCCAGTGAATCCCATTACTGCCGCCGCTGCGCCGGTCCAATTCCCCACGGAGATCCAATTAAGGTTCCCCTTATCTGTCGTCTCGCACCTCAGCTCATTCGTTAAACTCGTGTGTCACTTACAGGAGACACGCAATAAGTGAGGAGAACGCCGCTCAGAGTCTTGGGGAGATTTAAGAGGTTTGGACTGAAGCGGATTTATTGATTTAAATTATCGTTTTTTAATTGTGTCGTCGCACAGGTGGGGTGAAGGTGTCCGACGAAAAAAGTGGCACCCCCTTCCCCGCCCCCAGAAAAAAATCTGTTGTTTCAGACGGCGCGGGGAGCTTTCGAGTCAGTCAGGGTTTGTGATTAATCGCCATGGCAACACTGTTAATGGTCACATTACCGCCGCGGTCAGCTGGGAGGCTTCGTCGCACACGGCTACGAGAGGATGGAGAGGGTTTGGGGGATTGAGGGTTGAAGAAAATTAAGTCTCCAGACGGCGGTCTGCAATGCATTATGGGAGTCCCGGTCACCGCGCACTGCCAGACGAGACATTAATCAAACAGATGCCAGAGACCGAGAGAGCTCTCCCTGTTGCCACGTACTCCCACCTTCCCCCGCCATGTGATTGATTGGTATTCATTATCCATCGATTTGAGCTTTTTTTTTTCCCCCCTCCGTAATCTCTCGTCTGCAGTCATATCGTGGCCCCGGAGGAGATCATTACTGTGAGCCCCCCCAGGACACGAATCATGAGAGTCAAGTGCATCAACTTTGGCTAAGGAGAAGGGGCTGAGCGTGACGACGTTAGCTGCAAAAGCTAACTGAAGCTCTCATTCATCATTTTACCTGGACAAGCACCACGCAATGTAACAACACAGCGAAGAAGGGGAGAATGGGATGATTTCGGGTGTTTGCTGTTTCCCCGGGCGGCGATCAACATGTGGCGGAAGAAGTTTCTGTGTGACTGCGTTCCTAAAGGAATCTGCAAACACAACGCATTCACACACACACACACACACACACACACACACGACTCACTGCTTTAACACATCAGCAAAAGACACGCATGATAATAGGTTCTTGCACCTCTACGCTGGCTGCCACCTGCCATAAAAAGGAACAATGTTTGAATATTTTCTTTTTGTATGCTTTTAAACAGATGAAGTTCTGGACCAATGATACACAAGTGGCCTTAACGACTGTGAAACTCAGAGCTCACACGGTCCTTGACGACTCTCTAAGGACACTCCCACACAGAGTTTATGGGCGTTTTCACACCTATAGTTCGTTTGCTCTGGTCCGAATGAGGGACCAACTTGTTACAATGTTGCATATTGCCTCGAGTTTGGTTTGTGTTCACACAGCAGCATTTACAAGTGGACCAAAATGTGTGATGCGCGAGGAAACTGCTCTCTAATTGGTCTAAAATTTGAAAACGAGGCAGCAATTCAGCTGAATTTAGCACCGAGCAGACAGGAAGTCAAGCACTGAAACAACAACAATTTGACATCCGGCTACTTTTCAAAATAAAACACTCCGTGTTTACACCAGCACACAAATCTCAAAAAAGAGACAAACACAAGCTCTTCTTCTGATCCTTCGGTCGGGAACACTTCGTGTTGTTGTTTTTATGACACAGACCTATAACTGCGGTCGCAAGTGATCATGTGAATATCGCGGGAACTCCTTGGCCTCGCGACGCCAGCTGCCTACCTACTGCACCGTGTCCGACTCAAAACGCAACCGGGGGTTACCGGACGGCGGAGCAAAACACCTGATCGGGCCGTAACGCAGCGGACACGTATCCAGTGGAAATTCGGGGTTAAGCACTGATGCTTCCTGCAGTTAGGTCGGATCGAGTTGGGATCATGTTCTCACCACAAACGAACTGTACCAGAGTCTGTTTGGAACCGGACCAAGACCACCTCTTCAACAAGGTCTCGGCCCGGTTGTTTTGTTCCGCACCCGAATGCGATTGATGTGTTCACACCTTCCCAAACTAAGTGCACCAAGGGGGTAAATGCTCCAGGGTTCGATTCAACCGAACTAAACAAGGCAGGTGTGAAAACGCCCTAAAAGCCTGCAACTCCCCTCCAGTTAGTTAGCAGTGAAGAAGCCTCTTGGATGACACTGAAACAAAGTCCAGTTGGCTACGAAACAGCACCTAGAATTACCCTGACCTTGATGACTGAGAACCTTCATCGATATCAGGATAAAGACTCTCTCTCTCTGCCTCCCATTTGCCAAAATGAATTGAAAAAAACATACAAAAAGTGAATGAATTGTTAGGTCGTGATGATCGTGTAGTTACAATGTGATATTCTGACAATGGAGAACAAGGAAACCTCAGTGGTGGAAAATACAAAGTTAGAGTTGGACTAATTTATTTGTTCTGTCCTTTGTCATATTTATTGAAAGCAACAGGATCCAGTAGGTCTGAAAAATGACGTCCGGATAGGAGAGAGTTGTTTGCAGCTTTGTCGGTGAAATAAGTAGTAAATACATATAAAATCAATCAATCACCATACTCCTCTTCTTCTTCTTTCTTCTTCTTCTTTCTTCTTGTTCATGTTCGTCTTATTCTTCTTGTTGTTCTTTGTGCAACGTTATCTATCGATCTATCCGTCTGTCTGTCTTCTTTTTTTCCCCCCCTCTCTCTCTACAGTTAGGTTCGGTTGATTGGTTCCGTTCTGAACTGCGTTTCAACTCAGCTGCACATCCAGATTTATTACGCTCGAAGCACGATGAATATTTCATTAAGAAAAAGAAAAAAATAAGATAAATGGTTATTTATTTATTTCATTAAAAAAAAACACTGGGTGAGTACGTTGAAAGAATGGGACTCAGGTTTCGTTTTTAATTAGGGTTGAAGATGAGTTATTTATTTATTTGTGTGTTGTTATTGAATGTGAGGAGAATTGGATTTGATTTGGTTTACTGTGAGCAGATTCAGTGAACTCTAACTGAACCCCGACCCTGCTAACATCACGCCGCAGAGCCCCAGCAGCCTCTCTGGTTAGATGTGAAGGGCGTAACGTAAACTCTGCCTTGTCGCTGTAAATGCAACTTCTTGTTTCTGCCCCAGAGAGACTCTTTATAACCAACAACACTGTATTCAGAGCCTTTATTGCTAAATTAACGCAGGAAATAACGTAGCGTCTCCTTAAAGGGGGGCTGCCACAGCTTCTGGTGTTCCTATTATTTTGTCCACCCCCCCTCTGTATATTCACTCTGTTTATTTGCTGCTTCAGTGAAGCAGACTGCAAATGAGCCAACATGACAGCCCCTCTGATCGGAACATCTAATAGCTCTACTGACAGAGATCTCTGCTGCGCTCTCCAGAGCTGGCAACACGATCCATCAATCAATCCACGCACACGCACTCACACACACACACACACACACACACAAACCCTGTTTTTGGTCTTGTGTTGCACGCATCACTTTTTGAGTTCAATCATTTACGCTCATCGCGACTACAGCTGGGCTCGGATGTCTCAAATCTCTAATCACGTGTAATAAAATTATCCATCAAACGCACACGAGTTTAATCTAATTTTAGGTGGAACATCACCCGAAAGTAAAAAAAAAAAAAAAAAAGACATGTGTGACTAAAGCCATTTAATGTAGGCACACAAGTTTCTTCTGCACCAGTGTGTAATCATGACGCCCGGGTGCTTTGGGGGGGAAATTTTTAATATTAGTTCCACATCTGTCACTGTTTTTGGTTCCAGCTACCGAAGTAGGCTGGTAAAAGTACTTCTCCGCGGACGCTCCATCACGATAAGAACGTGTAAATATTACCCTCGCTGTGCTGAACGAGGAAAAATTATCCCGGTGTTTAAGTTTCATAATTCCCCTTGAGTGGAGGTGGTAATTTTCTCTCCGCGGCTTCCTGCTGTGGATGAATCAAAAGAAAATAAGCGGCACAGGTCAGAGGGAAACTGTGAGAATACGCTCGTGTAGAAAAAAAACACAAACGCTCTGTTTTTTCTTTCAGGCCAGAATCTGAAATCACTCTGGTTTGTAGCTCGTCACGTTTTCACAAATCATCTAAAAAAAAAGGGAGGTCGGGGTGTAATTACAAACGAGCCTGGTTTTCAAAGTTTCAGAGATTACATGTCAACCTTTTGTGTGTTTTAAGTTCATGGACACTCCTACTTCAAACTTTGGATTTCGCACCAGAAACACTTTTGTTAATTTGTGAATGACAGATTTAGCAAGTGTGTTTTTTCTACTCGTCTTCCACACCCAGACTTTAATGACGTCACCTCACAGACGGGACGACAGTTTATAAAAGTGCACGAGACCCAATTACAAATTCAGTTGGACCGGATTTTAAAACCAGGAACTGTGCTGTGAAAGGGCCAGGGTCCTGTTTTAAAACCCCCCTTTTTTTTTAGTTTTTAGTAATGACACATTTTAAAAGAATGCAAATGAAACCATGAGATCACCCTCTGTGCTGCAGCGTCCCTCTCCTGCGGTCCCTCGGGATAGTGTGTCTGGTATGTTTTGAGCTGCCTCAGGATATTATGAGCTTTAATTACTGCAAATCAATTCATATATTTGGGGTTTGAAGATGACGGTAAAATAAAGTAGCCAGTCGGTTTTGAAGCCCGGTCACCATAATTAAACGTTTCTGTATACCACGTACACCTTTACACGCCATATTCACGTTACATGTTTGTGACCTTACTGTCATATCATGAGTTGGAGGGGAAGGATGCTAAACCAGTGACTGCAGTTCAAGACTGTGTTTCAACATTTGTGAGTGTGAAACCACTGGCTAATTTTAAGGAGACCTTGGGGCCGCGTTTGTGGCAACCAAAGCACACCTTAACCCTATTTTAAGCTAATACACGATCTTGTCCTAACCCTAACCAAGTTGCTTCTGCACCTAAACCTAACCATAGCCTAAGCACAACGTTGTCACAAGGTAAAGTTGACAATAAAACGTAAAGTTGCAACATAAAGAAATGTTAAGTTTCGAAAAATCTGCAGTTTGCAGAAGCGCACAGTGCCAACATTTATTCTGTTGATTTTCATTGTCGAGTTTACATTTCTATATCCAGATGTTTGAAAAAGTAACTCAGCGTGGTTGGAAATGCATCAAAAACTTTATTTTTCTGAAATCCGTACATCCTGCCTGATCTGCCAGTGCTGCAAACTTGCAGCTCTCAACAGAGATGAGAACGGAGCGAGATGACTCACTCGTTAGCTCCCTCTCTCACAAAGTATGTTTTTATTTCTGGATGCAGTCTAATGGGGTATATGGTATGAACATATGACAACCTACATGTATGTATGTGTCGCATTGAGGTGGCCTCTGGGCCAGACGTGGCTGATGGGCGGCTGGTTGAATATATTATATTATATTATAATATAATATATACTGTCAGGCGTAACACAACAAAGTTCCGGCCCAGTTGCCAGGATATGATGTCAGCAGTTAACGTTTCAGCAAACATAGATATGTCTAAGTTTAACATATCATTTGCACATTAAAAGATTATCAGCTGACTGTCATATCGGGAGGTGGATCGGAAGTGGCGTTATAACGAGCCAACAAGGCTGGCAAACACTCGACCGCGGTGCATAATTTGTAAGGACACTTGTGGGAATTTCAAGCTGTTTATATTTGGCGGCAAAATCTGGTGTTTCTTCAAGAGACCAGGGGATATTTCCACTTTTTTTGCGGCGTCAAAATCTGTTATTATTCACTGGACGCCATCCGTGATCGTGGTAATCAGAACTTTAAAGCTAACCGAGTTGATTTTTTTTTGTGCCTAAACCCAAAATGTACTCTGGTGATCGGGTTGCAAAGTTGAGCGCTTATTTCCATCCCAGATGTTCCGTCCGTCCATCCTCGTCGCGACAAGGTGGAGAGGTGGAGACAGCCCGTCACCCTCCAGGTCAAACTATATCTGACTTATACATCGTAGCTCAATAGACAGAGACAGACTGCCAGCATGATTGATTCAAGAGCGCTTTACACGATTTACTATTTCTCTGATTCCCCTGATTTTACAGCACTGTTTCATTTCAGATAACATCACAACTTCAAGACTTCTGGGCCGGTGAGGCGACGCTCGGCACTTGACTCAACCAGCTTTACAGTTATTTGCTCAGTGTGGCCTCTGTCTGTCATTTAATTATCATTTTTATTGCCACAGGACCCCCTCCAACTCCATTATAGTGCCGGCGGTTGCCACAGACTCACCTGGAATGGAATCAGTCAAACACACACGGGCATGAATTAAACATCGCGGCCGCACACAGAGTTAGCTGTGAGGCACCGCCTGTTAAATCGTGCATTTTGAGTGCATGGCTGCACATGTTTACGGAGAGACGTATCGCGGGCGCGTGTCCATGTTTCAAAAAGCACATCGTAATTGTTTTTAAAACTCTGTGGAGTGATTGCACGCCGCTCTGAGCTGACACCTGGCGCCCCGCGATGAATGCGTAAATAGAATATGACAACAGCGGACTTATTCATATCTTCTGCTACTTTTAACATTTCAGAGGTAAACATACTGGACTTACTCCAAGGCACATTTTTATATTCTACTAAATAGGACGTGCTTATTCTGAGATGTTCTGCACACAACCCAACAGTATAAAATGTTGGCATATGAATACGAACTGAATATATCTGTAATGCATAGTGTAATTGGCTTTTTTTTTTGTTACACTTGGGGATTAGAATTCAGGACTTCAAGTGTTTTATTTATTTGGTTCCACTCTGTTGGGATTGGAAGTATAAACTGAATGAATGCAATGTAATGCAAAAAAAACAACAACAACACAGTAAACACAGGAGTGTAAGAATAGATTAAAGTAATTATAGATTAAAGTTATTCGGACGTGCGTGTGCAATACGGTTGAGCCACGATCGTGCACTTTCTGGTTTTGTTCCCGTCATCTTTTAAAGGTGCACTACGTAGTTTTTGGGGAAGAAATTGAGTCAGAAGAGAAAGACATCAAACGACTGTTTCTTTTTTTGCACACAACTCAACTAACTCAATAAACAAACCCTCCTTGTTGTCACGAATTAATATACAAACTGACTCATTCACATTGTCGATGTTACGATTCCGAGTTTGGATTTAATTCTCAAAACTATATAGAGTTTGAAAAAATAGCACGCGACGAGAAAGGTTAACTCACTAATGAGGAGGAGCAAATGTGGCACTTTGCTCTCCGTCAGCAGTTCATGCAAAACCGGCTGCTGCTGATTCTGGTGTGAAATCACGACACAGTTTTCACACCGTATGTACAGAGATGGGCCCCAACAGAGGCCTGCAGAAAAGCTGTTATCGTCTCTTTAGATAACAGATGTGATCTGCAACAATACATGAACATAATATACTCTGATCATCTATGAGCCCTCCGTTACACTGCCTGGAACTGGAACTGCACATGTTGAAGACGCCCTTGCTGCTCATTGATGTTGTGTGCACAGCTCGTTCAACTATTGCTGCTTTAAATGTGTCTATGAAGACTTTGCATCATTAAAAAAGGAGAGATTTTTGCACATTTTGTGTCGTTTTTAACCGTCAAGAATAATACTGAGAGATGACATAAACCGTTTTCTTACACGAGGACAACAGTTTTCTAAATGATCAGGTCAGGAAGCCGAGTACTTTTCACCAGAGAGATGTTTTTAAAAGAGACATTTCCACGTTGAAGGGCTTTTGACCGAGTCCTTGTGGCTCAGAAAAGACCAAGCTGGAGGACAATGAGGCTTTTTTTCTTTCCGTCTCTCTCTCAGGCCTCAGACACGTATCAGTACTGGCACTCTGCCCACAGGGTGTTGAATTATCGGCACAGAGCCAGTTGTTATTATAAATTGTTGCACTGAATCGCATTCTGCAATAAAAGTATTCCATGTTGTTAGCCTGGACTAATCTGTTTCCCCGTAATTCAATACTTTCATAGATGGCAAACGATGAAATATGGCCAAGACAGCACCGGCAAAGTGCATTACACAGGCCCTGGATGGCGATTTGTTGCCTAATGAAGCCATTAACCTCACACTACCAAATTTGATACAGGCAAAATAATGGCTTCATTAGTGGGAAAAATTGCAGCCCTGTGAGGAGGAATTTCAATGCGCACGTGTTGGTTGGCGGTGCATGTTATCTCGCCGCCACCCACGAGAAACAAAGCTCGCAGCGGCAAAACACAAATCTCGGTTTTCTGTTCGGAGCAACACGCGAACGAGCCGGCGACGACGTAAAGAACCGAATAATGGCCGCATTAATCCCGCCATTCTGAATGATTCATCCCTTTTTGCTGTGCAGTCATTAATATCGCGGTTATTACGAGTTTATCTGCAGAGAAAATTGTGTGTGCGGCGTTTGGTCACGGCGCTCATTATAGATACAGCTGTTCGACTGTTGTGCGTTGAGGTTCAAAGAGCAATAACTGATAGCGTCAAGTGTCATCCATCCTCTCCTCTCTCCGCGCTGATATGCATGGCCGATCAGTCGACTCATTATAATTAAGAGCCGTTAATTAACGAGAGACAGAACTGGCCTTTGCATTCCAATGGCAGCTCAGCCGCCGTGAAAAAAAAAACAACAACGCCGACACCCGAGTCCCTGCGCAGCTCACCCAGAGCGCCGTCACCTCGCCTCCCTCCTTCCTCCGCGCGGGTCAAGAGTTTCTCAAGTAAATCACGGGCGGTGACTTTTGTTTGTGTCTCCCAGCTCGTTCCTGCAGTTCTCCAAGGTTCCCACCTCGGTTTAATACATCATTCATCAAATTACGGCAAGCCATTAGTGTCAAGATTGGGAACTTGCAAATTCTTTGTGGCGTCTCGCTTAGCATATAAAGCAGAGCGCGCCGGCTTTTATGCCCAACTAAATATCGATGACAGCCCTTGTTACAGTTGATGGATGAGCTTCATAATTAGACGGTGCCACCGCTTTCGACTATTAATGAGGGTTGAGAATCGAGTCCTCTCCCCGCACTGCCGAATTTTTGAGGCGTCTCATATTTGGCAGACAGAGGGGGGCCGACCTGCAAAACAATAGCGCGGCGGCAGGAGGCATGAATAAACATCACGGCGGTCTCTCATGCTGGAAAAACTTGAAACAACTCTCGAGTCGCTCTCGCACACGCCGCCACCGCCGCCGCCGCCGCTCTTCTCCCGCGCTTGGTCGAAGGTAATCAACGCTCATTAAGAGATTCATCCTTAATAAAAAAAAAAACAACTTTCTGATAACGGCTGAGGAATTAATGGGAAAATAATTTGGAGGTTAGCAATTTAAATTTAATTATACTCTATGTTAATTGACCAAAACACCGACAGAATCTTTAAGAGGAGGCAGGTGTTAATGTGAGCGGCTCACAAGAGGACTCAATGTCATGCGAAGTTTGTAGAGAGCAGCAATGAAACTTCTGCGGCAGAAGTAAGAAAACTCTCTGAGTAAACTTAAATGTTCCTTACTTTACAGTTCTGTTTCTCAGCAGGATTTATAGAACGCCACTTCCGATAAATGCACGTCAGTGGTGGGCACGTAGCGGCCTGTGGGCTCAATGTGGCCCTCCCAAAAAAAAAGTGTGTTCCCTTGCTGAAATGTAAAGATTTTTATTTTAATAGTCATCAAAACTTTTACTTATTCTTTAGAAGTCAGCAGTAAATATACATGAAAAGACAAAGCTCACATAAATCCTGATAAGTAAGGCTTGTAACATGCTTTTTAACAGATAAATATCAGTCAAAAACATCGATATCTCCCGAGAATCTGTGGATTAAAAACATTTAAATGTGGAGTTACCTATATGTTACAACAAGGCACCCTAACTGCAACACAACAACGACCAAAGTCAAAAGGAGCACGTGTCTAGGGAATTTATTTACAAAATGATATTAAACAGGGAATTTAAAGACAAATGTGCGACAAATACGGCAACGATATCAAATGTTTGATGCCTCGAAATATGTGCTGGGACCCTATTTCTAATGTTGCTGAAGTTTGGTGCTGTTCTGAGCGTTATTTGTGGCTTTTTGATGGCGGTTTCATATTTGGACCCATTTACTGCAGTGTATTGTTGCCGTGCGGTCCTTTCTGAGGATGCTAAAACTACTTTAGCTAGCAGTCTGCAAACTTTATCTCTCGAGAGGGAGTCTAACACAGTTTCACGGTGTGTTAGATCATGGATTAAATTTACACCGGAATCTCCCTTTAAATGATGTTTATATGCAATACACCTGTAAGGTAGTGCACATATGTACCTAACCGAACTGCAACTAATGGAGGTCCAGCACGCCAATGGTGATGTCGTTTTTTGTCGGTTTGGTAGTCGTTGGCAAACTACCTGCTCAGTCCTTCAGGTACGAGGAAGTGCATGAAACCAAGTAAGGATGCAGTCGATTTGCTAACAAGTGCTGCTGTAGATACTCGTTCACCCTCTAATATGTGATAAACCCCAGAAAGACAGTTGAATAAATACTGAACGAGAGATTGCACTGAGTTACAGAGGCCGGCACGGACGTGACGTCGGGACTCCAGCCCTCTTAACGTTTCCAGTCTCTGATATTCTTGTCAGCTAAAAATGGATTATCTCTGGTTTTCAACGCAATTTCAACACTGAGCGGGAAAAGTGACAGACCGTGAGAAAGAGGAGCCGTCGACTGACAGCTCGTCGGCTTCTATATAAATCAGATTATTTTTCAAAGACGCGCGTTTTAACAAAGATTTGTGCGCTTAATTTTGGTTTCTGTGTCTATCTCTTCTCTGTCTGGTCTGAATAAGGAGACGGTAACGGCCTCCTGAGACGTGCTCCTCGGTCTCTCTATCGTTAAGCGCACTCAAACCGCCATCGTTCGCCTTGTTTCGTTTAATTTCCGAGCAAACACACCAGCGGCTTCTAACAAACACCCCTCGCTCCACGACTAATGGTAAGCCCCGCAATCGCTTACTTAAGCCGATTTGACTTTTAACAAAGCTCAAAAAAAAAAAAAAAATGCTAAAAAATCTTCGCTCCTCTGGGTGTGTCACCGCTTTCTCGTCACGGTCCCCGTTTGAAGACTCGGCTGTCAGTTTGTCGACTTAAACATGCATCAGAGCTCCGTCCCCTGCTCCGCACATGAAACGCGTCTCAGCTCCTGCACCGGGATCTGATGACAACTGTGTGAGCGCTCGTCTTTAATGTCTTCAATCCGTTTTTAAAAAAAAAAAATACAAAATCTTTCCGGAGCCAATATTGTTTTTCTTGACAGATGAGCTGTAGGTGAGTAGCGCCACATTTAATATTCCCACAGTGCAGATTCATTGTGCAGTTTTTTTTACTTTGCTCAGCATCTTGTCTTATTTAGTGTAATCTCATCTTCCTGGCCATTCCTCACAGCCTGAACGACGGAGGTCTGAATCAATCACCTCCCTGTCTATAAGAGAGTCGACTCACCTATTAAACTTCATTGTCATGGCAGGTTTTTGCTAATAAAAGGATTTGACGCACCCGAAAAAGAAACTGAAGTCAAAAAGAGTGTTATAAACGCAACACGTTCTGTCACAGACGTTGATGAACTCAAAACAAACCCTTAACGGGATGAATATGATGCTGGAGACAATAGGGTTTAGCAAGATTAATCCCAGATGGCATAATTGCACCAGACAAGTTAATCCGGCGCCACATATGGCTCTTTGGCGGTCCACCGCTGCTCGCCAGATCTGAGCCACAATCAGGCCATAGATTAGTCATGTCACCGCCTCCCCTTCTGGGTGAAAACAGCCGCCAAATTCTGGGGCCTCTGCCAATTTATTAGCATAAAATAACAATACCGTATGGATTTCAAGCTATTAGGAGCCCAGATCTGATGGCGAGACAGGCAAACAGTCATGTTGCACCATCGCCGATCCACGTTGCTGCATCATTGTATCGTAAAAATTAAAGACACGGATGGTGAGCGTCCTTTCAGTCCGCGTCTCCATCAAAGTGGACGAACCTGGCAACGCGCAACTACCTCAATCAATGTGTTTCGACAGCCGCTTGTTTCTTCATTCTGCGACCGTCGACTCCGAGCTGAGACGAGGCGGAAACAGGTCGGATTTGCTCCAGTTCCAGCGTCACTTTATGCTGCTTACAAGGTTCGTTAGCTGGATGCAGGTCAGCTCAATGTACGTGTGTAATTCACATTAAAACAGCCTCTGCTCCTGGTAAACCATACTCCTTTTAAAAAGCAGGTGTTTTATGGTCGGGCCTTATTTTTTCACAGTACAAACTGTAGTTACAACTTTACACCGGCTCTCTTTCCATTCACCGGGATCTACAGAAACGATCGGCACACATGTAATTAACTCAGTAACCTCTTTAACTGACCTGTGATGAAGTGTTTGCCACGGACGGACGCACATCGACTGGCCGGATCTCACTGTTTACCATTTTCATCCACTCTGCGGGCGACCTAAAGCCTCAGATCTCCTCTTTTACTGTCCTTTGTTCTTTGGGGAAGTAAATGGAACAATAACCTTTGGGATTTTATATTGTTTGTGGAAAATGCATCACGGCGGCTTTGAGCAAAGTCTCTACGATCTGTCTTCAATCGGGCACCGGCACTTTCATAGCGTTTGCTTTCAGCCAAGGCGGGGCGAGGTGGTTCTGGTGGCTGCTCTCGTCTGTACCGTGGCCACATATCATCCTAGAGCGAAGCGAATAAACCAGAAATGGTCCAAATCTGGGCCAATTCATTCCTATTCTCCTGGGCTGGATCTGGCCCAGTTGTTTTTTGCCTGGAAGCCTCTCACCTGGAAAGCTGACACTCGAGGGGAAGGTAGAGCGTCATACTTTGAAGCTCGAGGCCACTGACCAATCTGCCGTATTTGACGAGTCGCGGGTGAGAACGTGTCGTGAATTATTAATGAGTCACTGACTTGTCCAGCGCAGGATATATATAACATCCCCGAAGCTCACAGCTCTTCATTTATGTGGCAGAACATGAAACAAGTGGCTCAAACTTGATAAACTTTAATTCCTGACAGAGATATTCTCCATTTATTATGCAGGCTTATAAACATGCGTTGGCAAAGTAAAAGTTCCGGCATGTGAAGGGGAGCGAGGCGGCGGGGGAGAGAAGGTTTCTCTAACCTACAATGTGTTTTGGCCCTTCGGGAGGCAGCTCTTTTCTGTGCAGATTTTTAAGTCAGGAAAACCATTTTGGGCCAGAATGAATAAATAATGTATAACAGAGTGAAGCAAGAACAAGTAGGCTAAATATTTCATCCCTCCAGCCCTGTGCTGTGACCTAAAAATGTTTCGATTGCAACAACAGACTAGTGTCAACTCTGAAATGAAATAAAAATGAATTGAATTGTTCCCGCCAGAGTGGGAAATTGTTCCCACTTAAGTGTGCCGGGGGTTTGAGGCGGCGGGGAAGATTTCTCATACAGCAAACATTAAAAAAGATGACTTTGAGTCTTGAATATGAGGCAGATCCTCTGTTTTTACACCTGCTTGGGGGACTGTTGTACCTGCGCTCGCTGCTTCCGTGCAGTCAGCAGCAGGTGTTGATGTTCCACTTAGCAGGGACGGCTTTTTAACACACAGAGTCTCTGTTATTTTTAAGAAGCAGGCTGGTGTTTTAACTATATGGACATCAGATCCGTTATATCTTTGAAACAAACACGGCTGGAGTTAACACATGTCAAAAACACCAACTTTTGGTGCCACAAACGCGGCTGGAAATTGTCCCACGATCTCCTCGCCAGCGGGATACATGATGAAAACACAGTCTTGAACCGTGGTCACTGGCTTGGCAGCCCTCTTGCCTGTAACTCCACCTTCCATCCATCTCCTCCTCCTTTTCAGTAAGACAAGGAAGGAACAGTTGTCAGTTGAGCTGCTTATAAGCTGATTATTCTTGCAGCACACAACACTAGAAACGATCCAGAGTTAGATCAGTGGATGTCATTGTCAGAATGTGTTTTTTTTTTGTTTTGTTTTGTTTCCTTTGTCCCGTCCTTGCGTCTGGGAGGACGACCCGCAAACGCCTGCCAGAGCACGCGGCAAGCTTCTCCAAGGGGAATGAGATGAGACCTGTCAGCGTTCCAGTGAAAAGAGTTCATTACAGCGCCGCTCACCAAAAAAATCTTCTCGATCTGCATCCTGTGACTTCTCCTCATTCACAACTTTGACATTAAAAAGTCTTTTTTTCTTTATCGGTTCCATCAAATGCTTAAAAACAAAAGGTGTGTTTCGTAGGAGGAGCCGAGAATTCAGAGCACGTCGGAAAGAGTTAGAAGTGCGAGTCCCTCTTCTATTGATAAAGAGAGCTTGGTGACTGTTTCCATCGCGGTCATAGAGATCTGTTCCCCATTAAACAATGGCACATTCATTTTAATAACAGCGCTGCTTTAATGTCAGGACCACTGACTCGCCGTCGCACCGTCACATCTGTGCTGGAGGTGTCACAATTTGCGGTGTAAGTCCCGCGGTGCGAGATGACTGGTAGAAAAGTTCTCCATGCTCCGACGCCAGACTTGTTCTTGGCGGATGGCAGATAATGAGAGCGAGAAAGAAAGAAAGAAAGAAAGAAAGAAAGAAAGAATGAAAGCCAGCGATCCAGACAAAGACCGAGGCAGACTTGAGTTCAGATTCAACAAGATTAAAGTGAGGGATTACGAGAAGGTTCCCCATAAATAGGCGCAGATCATAAATTAAGCGTTCACTTTGTTATGTTATGTTCGTACTCGTGACCCTGGGACAGCTGCAGAATAAATCGCTCTATTTTCCTCCGCGCCGTCTGCTGCTTTTTCTTTTTCCAACAGCACAACAGAATAATCATTTAGGTCACACAACACATTCAGGCGAGTCTGCAAGAGAAACCAGCGAGAGGCTCAGCACATACAAAGACCCGTCGCTTCATATTGAACTTTTAAATGGCAGGTCGTATTGATGTGCTGCAAATTGGCCGGTGATGGCGCGAGCGTCTGCCTGCGTGTGTCTGAAAGTATATCTGCACGTCTGCTCCGGTCCACAGAGGCAATGAAAAAAATAAAAAAAAAACATCAGAGATGTAACGTCTCCCGTCTGAAAAAGTCTCAAATCAGAGTTTGCCTCAGTTCACCGCGTTCACACTGTTTTGTCCCGCTGCCTCTCTGATGTCCGTCCTCCCTCTCGCTCCTCTCCTGGCGTCCTCACACCTACCTGGGTAAATGAAGGGTTTTGCCGTGACTGCTGGAACGGCAGAAAGACAAACCAAGATGGTTTCGGTGAGTTATATTTTGTTTAAGTGAGGTTCTGTGTTTTAGGATGATTTAAATGACAGTTTTTCTAAATGGAGTCTGGTGGATTTGGTGAGAGTGACGCGCTGGCTGTTTCTGGTTGAACCAAAAAAAGGGATTTTACTCCTGATCACAAAGGTCGATCTATGTGGGTCTCTAAGTTTGGTCAGACATGAATAACAACCTCGGCCTGATAAAGTTGGCTAAAACAGGCCCTTTTAAGAGGACGTTTAGTTAGTTTTGAACCCTGTGCAGCTTCAGCATGAACAACTGGGATGCAGCTAATCAATAGAAGATGTTGTTTATCGGCTCCTGCACAGTAACATGGAGTTGAAGAGCTTCTTATCTTTCCGTTCTTTCCCTCAGTGAATTCCGGCCTGCTCTAGATTTGTCCCGTCACCCGGTAATTGCATGAGATCCACTTGACCTTTAGGAGGAATAACTCCGAGTTATCTCCCTTCACTGTGTGTTTTAGACTTTATTAATGAACTCGAACAGAGAGACCTTTGCCTCCTATCTAAATGTCATCGGACATCATGAAACACTGGGGAAACTCCGCACCGTGCTTAAGGACTTTTAAAGCAAGTTTTTGTTTTATTATTTTGCCTCTCCCAGCTGTGACGCAGCAGACCTTTCAGCGGAGGATCTTCTGGCACAGGACGCTTTAGGCGTAAGCCAACTAAAGCTGCTGCTCGGGGCCAGCATGCAAATCACAACGTGAACTCTCTTTGGCTTCCTCTGTTCTAGTTTTGGGCCAATTTCCAAAGACAGGGATTAGGCCTGGCACTAAAATAAAGAGAGCTTTAAAACCAGATTATCAGAAATTGTGTTTCTCAGACGTGGTTTAAAGTAGTCCTGAGTTTAGCCTGATCTTAAATCACCTGTCCTGGTTTTCTTACAGGAAGATTAGAATAACTGAGGGACTGAAAGGAGGCTTTCATTACATCACCAATACGCACAGTGTGTGGCGTCAAACAAACACGATTGATGCGTTACCTCATCATGAAACATTTGCACAGCTGATTTGAAACTTCCATCGTTTACATCTAAGTCTTCTTCTGTCCGAGCTTTGTTGGGGCATTGCAGCAAACTTTGGTGCATCACTGCCGCCTGCAGACCAGTGGAAGAGTGCGACACCCTTTGCAAGAATCACCCGCCTGTACAAATAGAACTGAGACCCACTCACAGAAAAAAACTGCTCCATAGCACTGCCACAGGTCAACAACTTCATCGGAGAACCTTCAGGGAAATGGTGATATTAGCTGTCTTGTCTGTCAGCTAAATATGACGCTAAAGTCTGGAGCCAGTTAGCTTAGCTAAGCATTTAGAGTGGTGACAGGGGGAAACAGCCCGTGTAGCTCTGTCCAAAGGTGACCTGTAAAAGATTACAATTTAACATGGTAACCTGTAAAAGTGTAAGACTGACTTTTGGGGGGAACGATTCTCAGCTAGCTGCAGTGAATATGCAGGAGCAAGACACAATGAAACACAATGAAACACAATGAAACCAAAAGATGGCTAATCCAGATGTACTGGTGTCTTAAACTGGAGCTTTGGAGGTCCCAGTCTCCTGGATAAAATGTTGGTAGTTAACGTTTCTTTGTGTGTGTCATATGTACCATATTAACATTTCTACAATATGTTTCATATCCTGTTGATCTCACATGTTTACGACCTGACTTTCATATCAGCAGGTGGAGGGGATGCTGGTGGAGTCATAGTCGTGAAGGCTGCCAAGCCCGTGACCAGCGTTCAAGGTTAAAACCACTGTTTTGTATTTTTATGAAGCAGAACAATATACAATAAAACAAAATCACGAAATCAGTGGATATTTTTAAGGAGACCTCAGGACAATTTTTCAGTTGTGTTTGTGACGACAAAACCAGGTATTTTAAGCCAAAACAGGATCTCTTCTTAACCCTAACCAAATGTTTTTTGAGTCTACAACGACCAAAACGACAGCATTGTCACACATATCACTAAGAAATATAGTTTTTTTATCAAATCAGTGGTTTTCCAGAAACTTCCATTGCCAACACCAGGCGATGGGGTTGTAACATACGTCAAAGATTGCTTCATGTAGCGTCATCCAACTCTTATCAATAAAGCATTTCCTAAAATTAATGTAAAAGTGTGTTTTATTGGCGTGAGATTAATGAGACTGATGTGTAAATAATCAGGTTCTTTGTTCTTAACATAACCAAATAACCAAATGGGAAAAAAATAAGAAGATCAGAAAAAGTGGTATTCCTCTGTTGGCTGTTATTAAAGTAATCTGTATACGTGGATGTAGCTGCACAATGTTTTTTTTCCAGTCAGAAAGCTGCTTCATTTTGTGTCCTGTAGTATTCCCTGGATGTACGTCCCTACTGGGTTAATCATTTCCATCCATCTCAGCAAAAATCCCCCCTCGTCTCCAATGCCATTTACTTAACGTACTCTCTAATGTGTTAAAAGAAGCATGAGTTTCAAGACATTGACCTTTAACCTTTTAAAAAAAATCATTTACATTCCCGTGACTTCGTGCTTGCAGATCCATGAGCGGCAGGTCTCCTGAGTTTGCCGCCTGTGTCAGGGATGAAAAAGGAAGCTTCGGTCCCTTTACACTTTTCACTCGCTGGCTCCGTGACAGATGAAGGATGAAACATGGCCTTCTTATTGAATAACAGCGTCGATGCTCGTGGCACAGTACGATCGCGATCTCGCGGATTAAGCTGATGGATCGTGACAGCACGTGGCAAAACGGATTTGGGATGTCGGGGTAGAGGCGCGGCGCAGCCATCACGCGAACAGTTTCCGTAACAAATGTGACGGAAAACTCGTAAAATTATGCTAATGATTGGCTAGTGTAATAAAATCTGTATATATCAAATCACCTTTTTTGTATTGCTACGCTGCACATATAGAAGACCGTGGTACTGTGCATTGGCAGCGCTGCATGTGCAAAGGATGTGAAAAGAAGAAATCACATGCAAGTGAAATAAAGGTGTCGGCTTTTATTTTTGTCACAGTGCGCGAGCTGCGATCTGTCCTGCTTGTCATGACGGCCATACGTGGAAGATGAGAAAGACCATAAGGGAAAATGTCTGTTTCACATACATGAACCCTTTTTTGTGTGTGTGTGTCTGCAATAAAACAAAAACTTCAGCGTGTTTTTGATCTGATCTGATCTGTACGTCGCACGCAGTGACTGAGTGAGATTTCTGTCTGTGGGCACGCTGCAGATGAAGAGGAAAGGACAAGAAAGGGAACACGAAAGAAAGCATGAGCGGTACAAAAAAAAAAAACAAAGGCGAAGGAATGAAAGAAAGACAGCTATTGGATGGGGGATAAAGAATGACACCCAGACCGAATGCTTCATCTGAGTGACAGCTCTCATAAATTTTTCCCTGTGATCTCCCAAGAAACCAGATCTAGGTAGGTGTCAAAAAAAATAAGTGCCGGAGACGGAAAAGAGTTGGCGGGGGGGGAGCGGAGAAACTCTCCCTGCGAAAATCTGTGAAATAAAAAGCGGTGGTGAACAAATAGCAACTAGCTGATGTGGTTAAAGTTTCTGATGGCTGCTTCATCTGTTCATGCAACAAGTCCTCAGAGTTAAATGAGGAGGTATGTTAGAGAGTGACACGTATGAGCATTTCCTCGTCTGTTTGTCCAGGTTTGACCAGCACAACAGCAGTCTACTATAGCCGTTTTTAGACAGAGCACCAAGCCGCCAATTTGCCTGTCCTTTTGGCGGCTCGGTCCTCGGTTTTAAACAGAGGCCGGCAAATTAGGGGTCTGTTTTGGTCTGCCGATTTTCCACCTAGGAGGGGTACACTTATTTCCGCCTCGCCTGCTATCTAAAAACGAGGCGGCAATGTGCCGGCCTCTGCGCTGCTGTGCGACCCACAGCCGGGGAGTTTTAAAACCAAGAAACAGCTGATCACAGCAGTCAGTCCATCACTTCATCTGCGGACATTGAGATGAGCAACTGGACAGCCGCTGAGATCCAGGAGATGCTAGCGACTCCTCGGTCTCTGTAGCTGTTTGGTTGTGTTAGCTTGTTGTTGTGGCAGCAAGCTAGGAACGGTCGCTACTTTCAAATTAAAAGCCCCCCGCTAAGAACCCACTTCTAAACTCCAATGGGGTGCAATGTGAAGCTCTTATTTTTAAGTCAAATTCGTCACGTCACATGTTTACGCCTACCTCAGAGGCGGCTTTTGGAAAAGGAGGAATATTACGCCTCTGTTTTAGAAAGACAGGCCGGCACATTGCCGTCCTTATCTTGGAGCAAATGTGCCGCCTTTTCTATCTAAAAAGGGCTTGTGTTAAAGTCCAACACCTTTTTAGACTGCGGACGTCTAACGAGAACTACATACATGCCTATGGAATTATTTAATTTCTAATGATAGCAGACCTAATGAAATTCTGGATTGTTATGCTAAGAAAATAATACTGTTTCCACAGTTGTACAGCCGCTTCTTGTGAAAAGGTCTTTTTTGGGTCCCTGTGCATCATTTCAGATTAGATTCGATTGTAATTACACGTTTTAGCCACAGAGATTCATCATTTGAACAATAACGTATGCCATTATTTGGTTGCCATTTATTTGCTGAAACAACTGATGCTGACATTTCTAATGGGAGGACAGTCTGACATCCCAATAATGGCAGTGCAGCAGAAGATTTTCACTATATCTTTTGTTGTTCAATGCTTGCTGCTGTCAGCAAATGCACATTTTAGTACTGCTGTGCTCTATTTGAGAAATCAACTCTTTGTTTAGTTTTTTTCTTCAAAGTTATCTTCTTAAAAGAGAAACTCTAAGGCACTTTACTGGCTAAAAGGCTTTTTTAAAAAGCTATCATATACTGAAATTCTTAACCTTGTTAATGCATGCTTTAAAATAAGCCGTGTAGCTGCCCTCACACAGCAGCACAAGGCCGTATCAATGTTTTTGAGAACCTCAGGATGAAGTAGCGTCCTTAGAAAGGCTGGGTTATTTTTTTTTTTTACCTTTTTGCCACATGAGTGCCTTTGATTTTTCTCTTTTGTGAACTTCAGTGTTCACCACCAGAGAGCACCTCCATCATACTTTGTTTGAAGTTCCTGAGCACTCAAGACTTTCAGTCATATTCTTGCTTTGAAATCGACTGTCTCGCAAATACATTTTTTCTTTTTTCTTTTTTTTTCTTTCCACAAAAGAAATAGAGCCACACACAAAGTAGCAAGGCAGCCTACCGGCACAAAACATGTCTACCTGGGCCACATGAAAGTGGAGGCTAGGCTCATAACGAACTTTCAAAGCTGAACTCGACCCTGACAGCCGTCTTAACAGAGCAGAACTTTGTACAGGGACAATAATAAGAATATGGATAGTCTTTATCTAAGCTCTTTAAGACGTGGGTTTAGAAAAGTGCCTTCCTTGTCTGTTGTCACCAGGTGCTTCTCTGAAGTATTTGGGGATTTAACGCTCCACTTGTGCGAGTTGTCGATAGCTGTCTGAGTCAGAGAGAGAATTTTACTATGAAATTAGTGCATTAATTCTTAACTATTACTACGTTTGTAAGGATGTACGTCTCCAGTGGGGTTGGGAATAAGATGGTTTACAGCATGAGGAATCCTACAACACAAAACAACATTACATGCACGGCAGCAGAACATCCAAATGTTCCAGGGACTTAGGCTATAATATCAGTGTTACAAGTGTAAAATCTGCACGTTCGACAATGAGCACAGCACGCTCTCTTCTTCCAGAGCATAATAGAGAGTGCGACTTCATCAAATGCTTCGCTTCATCTTTGTCACGTCATTAAAAGCAAATAAAATGTAGCTTCCTCTGATTGGCTCCGGTCTGTAGACATGAAATTTCCAGCCCCCCTTTTGAAAATGATGTTTTCTCCGCGGGGAGCCTTTGAACATGCCCGATTCTTTCCCCCCGTAAGATCTCAAAGAGGGAGAAATAGCAACTTATTGACAGGAGGAGCCGCGGCTGAATTTAAGAAAATGTCAGCGCTGTCAGGAATCAAAAGCACTCCTCTGTGCTCGGAGAAGGACGGGATTCGGCTTGAAAGAATCGTGTTCTTTTATTGCGAGCGCTTGATCTCGCAACAGAAAATCGTCTCTCGCTCCATGCCAAAGAGCAGCGAACAACACTTCATATACCTTCAGTACCTGCTCGTGTAGTTTATCCTAATCAGAGAAGAGAGGGTGCCCAGACATTTTTTTCCCTTTTTTGTTTGAAGATGTAGTTTCACCAGTCGGGGGTTTTCAAGGCTGATGAAACCTCTGTACTCAAGTGAAAGGCACTTGTCTCACTGATTCTGTTCCTGTTGTACATGAGAGCCATCAGTGACTGGTGGGGGAATAAAAAAACAAACAAAAATGAAACCCTGAAACTTTGAATGTATAGATATTAGATTTGATACCACTGATATTATAAGGACTTCAAAATGTACGCACGCACAAATAGAAGCTGCAGATCCGAAAAAGAAAAAAACACAAAAAAAAAACAGTTGATCAATCAACCACACAAGGATAATATCTGTAATTAACGCATCCATCCAAAGCCTTCATGAATATTGATATTTCACTTAACAGATAATTAAAGCAGACATCGGGTGCGCCGTCTAATTTTGTCCATTGTATCGCCGTGATTTAGAATGATTGAATGTGTGTCTTCATGCCAGGCAAAAAAAAAAAAAAAAAAAAGAAGAACGGAAGAGGAATATATTTACATAATAACATCAGGCAGTAATCTCCATGGCGGCGCCAGAGACGTTTAGTATGGAGGTGCAGAGCAGATGATGATTGTATGATAAAAAACACAGGTGAACACAAACTCTGCAGCTCCAAGTCCACTTCAGCAAAAAAAAAACTTAAGCTCATTCATGCTCATTCGGTTAATGAGACACCCCCCCTTTTTTTTTTCTATACGTGAAATACGCCCGTGTCTGTTAGGGATTAAAAAAGACGTGTTCATAATCACCAAAACAAATAAATCCTATCGCTGCTGCATGTGTTGATTAGCTTACACGCTGCTCATAACGTTGTGTATCTTCACGCCTGATACGAGATCGTTCGACTGAATCGGATGATTGCCAGTGACTCCCGAAGTAAAGTAGTATAAACACTGGGTACAACGTGGGTGAAAGTTTTACCTGACCACCATCCACGATATCCTCCCTAAACTTTTTGCCTGACTCGCTCCTTTGCCGCCGTAGTAATTTCTACAGCCACTAGAGGTCGCCACCTAACAAGAAACGTAAATAATGGTCAAAATAAGGTGCTTTCATAGTCAACCAGTTGTCGTTATTCTCATGACGACAGGCTGTAATATATATCCGGAACGAAGAGGACGAGTGTAGCTAGCATTTCTTCAGACGAACCCACATCTAACTCTTATACAAGTTGTTTCTGTGAAAGAGGTTTGCCATGAAGTAAAATAGGGCTGAAATTTCACTGTCTTTAATGCAAATGTTCAAATGTATTCTGTGCTGACTCGTCACAACAGCAGGCGAAGACGAATACATTTCCCCTGACCTGGCGCTCACAGTGTTGATAACACAGAGCAGGCAAAGCAGGATATTGAATCCCCGTTTATGTGATTCATCCTCAAACACTGAACATGCTTCATGATCTGTCTTGCAGATCTACATTCAACAGTGACCTTTAACAGCGCTTGTGACTGGGGCTGCTCGAATTCAACAGAAAAGGCTGCAAACAGAGATATCTAAAGAGTTCTGGGAGGAGGCATTGTTGTTCTATTAACCCACGACAGGTTAATCCAGAACAAGGTCATGCAAAGAATGGATTACTCGTAATGTGAAGTGCATTTTCCCATCGTTGTCTCCGGAATGGCTCGCTCTGTTGAAGGATCGCTTGTCTTTTCCGGCCCCGCTCTCCAGTAGAATATGTTTGCGTTTTTTTCTACAGTATGTATCGTATCACGTGCACATTACATGTAGATAAGCTTTTCTTTCATCTCAGGAGGTGAAAGGGAGGGTGGTGGCGTCACAGCTGGTGGAGTAGGGTGTGTTTCAATGTTTGTAGGCATGAAACCACTGGATATTTTCAACAGAGGTCGGGATGTTTCGAGGTGTGTTTGAAACAACAAAAGCAGGCATTTTAAGACAAAACCATAACCATGTGGTTATTGTACCTAACTAAAGCATAGGCACAGCGTAACACTGAAAACTGAAAATAAAGAAAATGTAAAGTTTCAATTTATCCGTTGTTTGCCAAGTCGCCAGCTATCGATGGAAGGACTCAAGATTTAATCGCAGGTCACGATAAAAACGCTCAGGATACGTTGATCATGTTGTGATCATTGTGAATATTGGTGACTTGAGAAAGCTGTCTTGCACAATAACATACATTCCTTTATTGATTTCTGGTTCATTTTGAATAGCTACAAGGGGGAGCCTGCATCTTTCCAGGCACTGGAAAAACAAATCCAACACCTGGTTTGGCTCACAGTTTGTTTTGCCCACTATATCCCCCACAGGAACGTTAAACAGGATGTGTGGAAATAAGGTGGATTCCAAACCAAAGAATGAGAGCAACATGGGGAGCACACCATTTATTAATCCATCTGAGATCTTATGATTTACTGACTTAAGATTGTTTGATTTTCACTTAATAAATGTGTCTGTGGTGCAATAAAACTGGGTTTTTATCTCAATAAAGTATAAGGTAAAGGGCTTTCAGGATGTCCTGGTGCCATTTTAAGAGTTTTTGATTAGCAGTTACTTTAGCCAAGATAATCATGACATGAATATAATGTCCCCATGCCTGTTGCCAAATTTTTCGTCTGGCACTTATTTTGAACCGTGGTTCTTGAGCGGCTCTTGCTCTGCACCTAGCAATGGTTGTTGCTTAGAAACGTATTCTCCTGGCCTGGAAAGCCACCAGCCTGCCTCGCTTTGCACATTAGCCCCAAAGAGATGTCGTCTATTACACTAAATAGAAAGAAAACATATATATTCTTAAATGTTTACAAAAAAGAAAATGACAGAGCAAAAAAAAATATATATATAGGAAACATTGATTATTAATACTGTAAGGCAGTCAGTCCAGATTGTCAGTATATGTTCATATGGAGCAACGGCAAGCCTAATGGAGCGTGTTCGGCCCTCTCCTTCTGCTTACATCGATCCAGGTTGTGTTAGTTGGAGAGGGTGGGTGTTGGTTGGCTATCGGAGTAGTACGTGTGTGTGTCGGTGTGTGTGTGTGTGTGTGTCTGTGCGTTAGAGCTTTGGCAAGTACAACAAACCTGAGGGGAAACAAGCAAGTGCACTCGCCTTTCTCCAACCTCTACCCAATTAAAGGGAATGAAAAATCCATGAGCGCTCATTAGATGGGGTTTACAGGTGGCTAATGAGCTGATATTTAAAACTTGTCACTTGCCGTCTCTCTCTCTCTCTGTCTCTCTCTCTCTCAGCCTCTCTCGCTCTTTCTCTCTTTTTCTTTCTGGGTTGGCTGCCCTCCAGGACAGAACACCAGCGGGTCTGCTGGGGTGCCAATATTGCTCTGTATCAGCAAAATGTCAGCCAGGAACACTCTCTCTCACTCACACACACACACACACACACACACACACACACACACACAGGATCCAGACTGCATATTCCCAATGCCCGATTTCCATCAACTGTGAGGGCGCATGCAAGATGGACGACCTTAACTTGACTCCAGTAATGTGGGTTTATAATAGGGGATATGACACGAATGAACTATTTCACATGTGCCTGTGATTACGCACACGATGGCCATTCAAGCCCTTATGGCCTCCGGCTCGTGTGAGAAGTTATACTTGTTGTCCTCATTAAAAATCACCTCACCTTTTTAACCAGCGTGTGATAAAAAAGGCCGATAACACCACGAGCCAGCGCCTCGTCTTTCATGCCAGCCGGCGAATCGCAGGCAAGAGCTGCGTCAGGTAGATTGCCTGCGGACCATAACCACTCTAGTTGCAGTGCAGGAAATATTACCTCAGTAATCTGCAGCAAGAGGCATTTCAGCAGGAAATGGCTCCCTGTGCTGGGTTGTATATATGGCCGGGGCTGAGTGGAGCTCATAATTCAAAGCGGCCGTTGGCACTTTTCATCCTCTGTCTGCTGGGGCTGGGTACTGGCTAAATGACAGTGAAAGCCACAATGGCACTTCTACTATTGCTTTACGACTGGCAGAGACCCTGGGGCACCATGACCGGAGCGCTAAGTGAGAACATGGCTGCCAATCACTTGATATTAATCTCTCTGTGTTCAAGAGAGACAGCCGACACGAGAGGGTGGGAACCTGCAGCGGGGAGGAGCCGGGAAGTGGACCCAGGTGGTGCGAGGCCGACAGAAATTAGCTGTGCGTCCGCTCTGAGCATCCAGGCGTCTCACACTCACCTGCACGCGCACACACACACACACACTTAGATACAGTGAAGGTCACTAGTCCAGAGCCTTTTCCCTACTGTAATATGGTAAGACATGAAATTCCAGACCATCTCCTGATGGATAGCTTGGAGCGCTGTGTTTGAAGTTATTGATTGCTTGCAAAGACTGCATAAAAAGACCAGTGTAAATATATATGAGGCCAGGCGGAGAGGTCAATGATAAAACCAGCAGCACAGAGGTGGTGAACCCTTAAGGCATTGACTGTTTACACAAATATGCTTTGCTGGCATAATACAGGAGGATGTTTTTGTATAGCAGAGTTCAGGATGCAGCAGTGATTCCCAAAGTGTGAGCCGTGGCCCTCTGGTGGACTGTGAATTCAAATGTTCAATTTTGTAATTATGTTTTAAATTGCCATTAAATATGATTAAATGTGTGTTTGTATAAAAAATGAGATCAGAATTACACGTTACAGACACAATACTGCGGACACGACGCCTGTCCTCAACTACTACCCTGCTCAGGTCACGTGCCCTGCATGCCACAGTGCTAATCCAGTCACGGTCTGCATGGGCTCACACAAAGTCAGAAATATTTATTTTTCCACAAGTGAATAAACAGGCTGTTCTCAGAGGAAAATAAGGTCCCCCTGAGCACTGTTTGAAGCTAAAAAAAAAAAGGTGGCAGGGTCCGCCCAATATAAACAAAGTAAAACAGTATGAAATTGTGTTGTCTTTTAAAGTCAGTTTGTTCATTCAGTTTATCCAGCCATGAAGCAAGGAACGTTTGTTTATTTAGTTTGTGTAGAGATAAAAAGAAAATGATTTTCTGATTAAAAGTTCTACAGAGTTCCCCTTTAAATTTCCACACACTACTAAACAAGCTGTTTAGTGGTGTGTTAGTTCAAACCTTTGGTAAGCAAATGAGGAACCTGCCAAAAAAATATCAGATTCAGCTGGTTTCAACTTGCATATTTATCTCTTCTCTCCTGCACCTTATGGATTTATTGACAATGATTTATTAATTCAGTGATGGAATGTAAGTACATTTACTCAAGTGCTGTAGCGAGGTACACCTGTGAGGTGCTTGTTTTTTCATATCATGCTACTTTTTACTTCAACTACACTAAATATTAAAGGCAAATATAGCACTTTTTACCAGAAGTACTTTTGCTCAATTACTGTACTTTTTACACTATTGATGTACTGCTACTTTATACTCCCAAATGTTGTACTTTTACTCCACTACATGTATTTGATAACTTTAGTCACTCATTACTTTGCTGCATCGGAACCAAACCATAGCAGTCTATAATAAAATTAATTTAACACCAATCAGATAAAACAAAACAGACACTGATTCAGATAGTCAGTAAAATGCTTAATGTCAGATACAATAATGTCAACAATTGGTCGACCCATAGATGTTATATGTATATTTACATATATTAAGATTTCTCCAAAACTACTTCATGGCACAATTCGAGGGGGCTCGAAAAAATGTCCCTCTTCATTCACAATCATACATACAAGTTTTTTTTTTTAACCAAATAAGGTCTCATGGGGCAAACCGGAAAGGGGCGTGGCTTCGGCTCCCTACTTACTGTTTTGAGTAACCTGAACTATTTATATGAAGTTTTGAGACATCATTATACGGAAAATGAACAGTGAACCACATTACCTAAGGAAGAAACTAAGAAATTGCTTCTCCATGACACAGTGACCAAAGTTTGATGTGAGAGCAACCTCATCTTCCTGGACTTAAATGATGAGCTGCAATGAAAACCCACAGACAGGATGTGACTTACAATTACAGTGTATTTTGATGACGGTGTTTGTTGGCTGTCGTGTCGCTTACTTATTGCTGTCTGTGTGAAAAATCATTTCCGCAGGTAGTCATATGACAGCCCCAGACACAATGTGGCGGTGCTTTCTTCTTCACCCCGCTGCGCTGATAGCGTAGACTCTCGGTCCGCCCCTTTTGGGAGTGTACGTAAAGCCCGCGCGAGCCGTTGGTGAATGCCAGGCCTTTCGCCCGTTGACGTAAAGCAGACGGCGGATTTTTTTTTTTTTAGTACCGAGCGGAGAGGAGATGCACACGGCACTCGAGTGAGGTAACTATATAAAAAACCCATTTGTTATCATTCACTCCCACAACATGGACCCGAGCAGCATTTGCCGCAACGTGTAGATGTTACTAACCACTGTTTCTGAACATTTATCTCGTTATTTCAGACAGCATGCGTTACGGTTGCTCTTTGTCGGCAGTAAGCTAATTTCCTCCGAGTCGTCTGCTAGCTAATGTTAGCTGGTTGAATTGTTGCTTCCTTTACGGGCTGGCGTTAGCATTAGCATGTCCGAATGGGGCGACTGTTAACTAAACAGACGGGTTAGGCGGCTTTGAGCTTGTATCTCGGGTGGTGTAAGGAGACGGATTTGGGTGTCGGCGACTAGTTAGCCTAACTGCAGGTGTTTAAATCGCTTTGTCTGTTTTTAAAGCTGCCGTTTGGTAGGCACGTTTCAATGACGAGGGAGCCTAATCAGTTGTTTCATTATGCGCACCACGTGCAGTGTTCAAGCCCCCCTCCATTGAGTAGTTAGTGATGGGCGGTATCCGTTTCTTAACTTCAATCTGAAAGCAAAATAGATGGTGTACTTAAAGCGAGACTCGGTCATCTGATTGAATTGGCTTGATTATATAAATGCTTTTTTTTTTTTTGCATTTTTACATAAAGTGGCACATTTGATCCAGCTCATTCGGCGGACACAGCAAGTCTAGCGGCTGCTTGTGGTCGTATGCAAATGTGACATTTACCTCATGGTCCCTCCTGATGAATATTCAGTGCACGCGTTTTAACTTGACACATGTCGCTATAAACAAGTAAATGATGAAGAGCATAATTTTGAATCCACATGGGAAAATGTTTGGTTGGAAATTGGCAGTGGTGGAAAAAGTACAGATTTTTATTTTTTCTAAGTAACGTTAAACATGACATTTCTACACAGTTCACTATTTTTCCTGCTTTAATAAGTATCAGCAACAAAAAGTACTCAACTGTTTTTCACTGTCAGTAATAGAAGGGTGAAAATTGGCATTAATTGCCTCCCAAAGTGAAATCAAATGTGTTGCTTTGTCCACAACCCAAAGAGATTCAGTTTTCTGTCATAAAGAAAAGCAGAATAAGAGAAGACGTTTCACATTTAAGAAGTTGTAATCTGAGGATTTTGACAATTTTTCGCAGTACCATTGCTTTCTCAAGATATGGTTTAATGATATCATGGTTTCTAATATGACATTTTTTGAAGTTGGACAGACAATCTACAATTTTACAAAATGTCATGTCCTGACAGATGTAAATAGTGTGTGTATATATAAAGACCTGATAAATATTTATTTTTTCAAATACTCACATAGTGAAACTTGAAACCTTGGACCAGCAGATGCACAACAGTCACTTTTACTACCACAGTATACCTTAAAACTAGTATACCACTGCAAACCTAGTTGGAGGTAAAAGTCCAAACATTGTTTTTGTCTTGGTCTTTTTTTTTTCTTTTTTTCTGGCATGTGACACTACAAAGCAACCACCTGACCCAGACTTATCACCATCTGATTTCCCTTTTAGGCAGTATCGGCTATGTTTCATCTTTGGTCAAACGGAGTAGAAAATGTATTAAACACTGTCACAGAGATTGTTCATATCAGGTGGAAAACAGTTTGGAGTGATTTATGCATGTGCAGTATGTATGTAATCTGAGTTGTCACCAACACGAGTACTAAACTGACCCTTCTGTGTAACATCAGTGAAGTTCCCTGTAAAGTGTTGAGCTGCGTTACGAAACCTTATTTACAACCACAACATCCCACTACCTCTTATGATTGGAACACACAGCTTGAAAGTATAGTTTAGGTACATTACAGAGAGACTTCCATTGTGTCATTGTGCATTTTAAAACGCTTACAGGGCTCACTGATCAAGTGTTGCTTTTGTAATGCAGTACACATGATCCCCTAAATGAGTAAATAAATGCCTCTTCTGTAGAGTAGCAAACAGCCTCCAAAGTTAGTCAGAGCTACATTCCGACAAGTTCAGTTGCATGATTACTCACAGTGATTGATGACTGAGATGCAGGGCAGTGCTGGAAAACGGAACAGAGACTCGACAGTGTCACAAATGGGATCTCATGATTTTGTTTGTGCTGTGTATTACAATGCAACCAATTTTTGTCTCCCATATGACATACACAAAGTCTCGAATGCTGTTGCCGAAACTGTGTTTTTGTCTTGCCTTTGCTTGCTTAACCATCTTAAGTAAGCTTACTGTATGTGGACAGAAAACCAGGGCTTGTATATGTAACTGTTCACAAATGGTTTTATTGCTAACTTTGCAAACATTGCACCCATCATGTCTTGGCTTGGAACTGGATTGCAAGCCGCCCAAGGTTACTTGATTTTTTTGTGGTTTGGCGTCCACTGAGGACAAAGCACATGTAAGTATAAGAGCATTATACTGAGCCAGACTGTTGCCGAAATCAACTCTTAAATCCAAAAAGGACCTCTCATCCACTTATGTAATTAAACAAGCCCTAAATTACCCTATGATTGCTATGAGTGATGTGGTTGAATATTATTTACAGTCTCTATGAGTAAGAGATCTCTTGCAGTATAATTTGCCAAAAATGGCCTCTGGCAATTTGTCCGCTGATATTATAGTATAGCCTAAATCTCACGCTATCCAGGGAGGTTTTTTCTTCTTATCATTGAATAAATGATGATTTAGTAAAGCAACATCGAACCTAATCCTTTTCAAAGTAAGATACAGTACCTGGTAACTGTGGGTTGATCGAAGATCTGTAACAAGGAGCGTAACACCCCTTAAGCCTGACTGTGTTAGCCACTTATTCAACGTTTACATCAACAACGCCTTTGTTAATCTTCATTCTTTATTGGCAAACATTTGTCTCATGGTTGTTGTCATATGAAAAAATATTGACTTAATGATTCGCTCTATTTGGAAATTATAGGTCGTTCTAGAATGATTGGGGTGATTTTGTAGGGGAGTGCATAAGACAACCATAGCAGGCCCTGCTCTGTTTGATTTATCAAGAATGATTGTGATTGGTGATTCAACAAACTCCCATGTATTCAATAATGTTTACATCAGAGTAAATGTTGTATATTACATCAGACAGGCTTCTCTCATAGATTAGTCATGGAAAATGAGAACTTTGCATTTTTTGCCTTTTTTGTATCAAGCAGCAAAAAAGCGTGGGCGTGTTTGAGTCAACTCTCCTTTCTTGAAATTGCACATCTTGTGATTCCCCTATTGCACATGAGCACATTGCAACGTCGATGTTGACACTGAAATTGTAACTGCAATACTTTAATAACAAATTGTTTTATTTTGGCTCAATCCGGTTACATAGTATGTAAAGTCTACCTACACAGGCAACATATTTTGAAATGTGGTTTTTCTTTAATTCATTAACCATCTTTAGAAGGCTATCATTACGGGATTTTTTCCAGAATTATTTGTGATGAAGTGCTTGTTTTGATTATATATGTGTATAAACATTTACTTTGAGTGTAAGATCCTGGAAAAGCTTGAAAATGCCACCTTGAAAAGTGCTTGCATTTGAACCTGTGTAAAATGTATAGGAACCCTGAGATAGGAGGACCGTGTAAAAGCCGCTGAGGTTGTTTTACTTTTTCATGTAACCCTACCTTGATACAGTACAAGGCCGAGGTGAAACTTACTGCCAGCTGCAGGTTTAATAAGAATTCTGTAAACATAGGCCTGGTTCTGTTTATTTTAGTGTTGTGTCCACAATCTGCAGCACATGGAACACCATTCCCACACACCTGCTCTTTAAGATAGTCTTTTATGTAGACGGGGCATTTTGAGTCATGCTAGAGAATAGGTGTTAGTGATGGAACGCAGTATACGAAGTATATTTACTCACATTTACTACTTTAGACTTTTACTTACCTGCATTCTATCAGCACAAAAAACAAAAATAAACATAACTCTACATTTGGCATATAAGTAAATATCTTCAGGTATTGTACATAAACACCGATTGAGATACTTGTACTTTACTGAAGTATTTCCATTTTCTGCTGCTTTATACTTTTACTCTACTAAATTTTGGAGGCAGTTGTTGTACTTTGTACTCCACTTATTTGATAACTTTTAGTTACTAGTTACCTTTCAGATGTTGAATGAGAGCCAGAGTATTGCAAGTTAATTGATTTAATCAGCTTTTGGATTCTGATAATAAGAATGATGTTGAATATCCAATTCATAGTATTCAGTATATGCATGTAATTATACTGTATGTATAATTTCCTTTTACTTGTACTTTTGAGTACATTTATTTTCAGATATTTTATATCTAATAATACATACATTCTATCTTCAGCGGTGTTGCTATTGGACTTAACTGACGAACAGCATTTCGGTGTAGCTCGAGGGCTGTCTACATTAGTGCACAAATGTATTGTTCTCGGTCCTGCCAACTTTTAAGCCATAACCGGAGCACATACCTCTGCAGGACAAGGATCAGTTCAGATCAGTGCTGACATGAGGTGGATAAGCTCGAAGTGTTTCAGCAAACTTACTGCAGATGTTTTTCAATGGAGAACAACATGATTAGGGATAACATGTGGGTGGACATTTTGATATATTCTATACATTTTAAGTTGCTGACTCATTACATTACTAAAATGTAATGCACACAGTATTTCTGAGTAGCTGGTCAGGTGGTTGATCTGAGACTCTGCTCCCTGACTGCTCAAACATGCAGACACACATTTCCCTCCCTGTGCCTCCCCTCCTCCCTGTACAAATTAGTTAAGTCACTCGATGCCAAAGCCTCAAAACATTCAACCTGTTACTTATGTTAGTGCTGGCGTGAACATTTCTTATTGGTGTGGAGTGACTCACATCCCTTTCTGGCTTATTTGTGACTTGAGGTAAGAAGCATCACTCTGTGTGTTGCCAAGGTGTTATTTCTTTTGATATGAGCACATTGTAGTCTTTAGCCGACGATTGTCATGTGTTGCGTCGTGCCTTGTGGTTTTTTTACACTGTGATGAACATGTTTCCAGGCCACGGAGCATCAGGCACACACCTGCGTCTCGCCGGTCTAAATTCAGCACTATGTACAGCATCATCCGCATCCATCCGCAATGTTGTCTTAACGGCTCAGTGGCTTCAACATACAAAACATGAACTTGCTGTTGTATTCATGTTTTTTATTCTGTAAGAAGCTGAGGGAGGTGATGGTGTGTTTTATATACACCTGCATGTGTCATGGTAGCCCACAGCCTAATTCCATACCACAAAGGAGATGGAGGGTATTGCCTGAATTGAGAGGTGTCTTGTTGTCTCAACAGATTAGAGCTGACCCAAGACAATCACACAGACATTTAAGAGAGTTTGGAGTAAAACTCCAATGATAATTGGTTGATTTTATTATTAAATAAGTTGCAAACTATTTTGTTAATCGATTAATCTGTTTGACAAATTATATAGATTAAAAAAGAGACAAAATTCCTTGATTCCAGTCCCTTAAATGTAACTATCTTCTGTTTTTCTTTTCTTTTTTTTTTTTTACTCCTCTGTGATGCTAAACTCAATATCTTTAGGTTGTGGACAAAACAAGACATTTGTAAACACAGTCTTTGGCTTTGGGAAACGCAGACTTTTTTCATCCATTTCTGACATTTTTTGGACCAAACAATGAATTGATTGGGAAAATAATTGACAGATTAATCAACATTAGAAATAGTAATTTGTTGCAGCCCTAGTTTTGAGAAGCCAGAAATCTGAGTTGACCTTTCTTGGTCGTTATTTGTCTTCATATTGATTAGATGATGAGTGTGTTGGGATCTAATCAGACTAAAACATGTCTCTACCTACCACCGCACTGATAATGACTGCTATTATCAGACTGGCTGTTAACAGGCTTTCAACATGTGCTTGAGTCAGGAGATTTGCAGTGGACCTACCTACCGCACAGCTTTTGACAAATTTCACCAAATAGCTACTCTTGATCAGAGGATTGCTAGTGTGACCGTCCAATGACTACAGTGATGGCTGTTTTTGTTTTGCAGCTGAAGTGGATGGTTGTCTGTGTAATGACACAGATCTGTGCTAGCACTTCTTCTGTGCAGTTCAGCTAAGCTGTAACGATGTTATGTTTTGTCTGAAGGAGTTGGTAATGTCTCTAAAACACTGATGGTTAAGCTGAAAACATCTATTTTTTTAAGCTCTCTGTAGTGGCTGTCAACAGAGACATGTTGCATGAACTCAGGTGTTTCGTCTGTCTTTCACTTCCCTACAGTGGATAATACAACAGCAGATCGTGGTGCCCAGAGATTCACAGAGACCATCTGCTGTGACTTGGGTCCATGTGGCAGTGGACATCTGCCCTCTCTTTTGCACCTCAGGCCCTACTAAGAAAACCTCCACTCTGACATATTTGTCCTCTGACTCGATCACAATTATGTCGTCACCATTTATTGCAGTTTTTGGTTGTATAGTTCCCCGGCTTCACATGCATTATAGGGATGCAGAGTTGAAGTACTTTCACTATTATCTACAGTTTAATAAAGTTTGGAAGCCATGAAGGCAAATTTCTCTTCTTACTCTCAGAAAGGAAGTATGGTATATTACTTTTCACAGTAAAGATGGTGAGGTTGCCTGGTAAACAAACAAAGAACAAAGCTGGATAAGGAGCATTGCACCATTTTAGAAAAAGAAAAAATCTAAAAACTAGAATGGCATGCATAAAATATGTTGGCAATTTATATTTGCCTTACATTTTTACTAAAACTGCACGTTGACCTCTAATTGTAGTGTATTTTTATGTATTATTTTATACTGTGTTTAAGTTATGGTTTTACTTCTGTCCCGAAAGGTTAAAAAAAAACGCTAAAAAAGCCAATAAAGAAATGTTGTGTGGACAAAATACAATAACACCTGGAAATGCTCATATGAGTTTATCATAGCATCCCTAATGCATTTAAAAGCAACAGAATCACCAGAATA
This sequence comes from Sparus aurata, assembly GCF_900880675.1. Lineage (NCBI taxonomy): Eukaryota > Metazoa > Chordata > Actinopteri > Spariformes > Sparidae > Sparus > Sparus aurata. Next base: position 29,115,847 of record NC_044195.1, on the reverse strand, counting down.
ATTATTGCCATTTAACACAATTTATTTTGCAACTTTCTTTTGATTTGATTTGCAATTTCATCTTTGTCAACGCTGTGCTTATGCTCACGGTTTAACTCATGTCAAATGGTGATTTTTGCCTCTATTTAATGAAAACTCTCCTGCTGTAACAGATCTACTCCGACACCACTCTGTCAAAGGATATTATTCAAAACACTATTGAGCATGATACCACATTTTGTCAGTAGCCATTAAAGTGTGGGTTATGCTTTTCTTGATAGAGTCCTGAGAGTGCATATGAAGGTCAGGAACAGTGGCAAAAATGCTTCCAATCTTGTAATCAAATGGCAAATTTTTGTTACAAAAGTGGAATTGTTTTGCAACAGAAAACATGTTTATTTTATCGTCATTTTCTTGAATACCGGAAGAGATTTTTATGTTACGTTCCTGTTTCCAGTTTCCCTGCTGACAGCGGCTTTATGCTGATGTGAGGTGGATGTGTTGGTCGTGTGAGAATCATATGAGGCAGCTTAAGGGCCAAAGTCAGTTTTTTGCTCCTTGGGCAAAATAACAAGACCCCTGTTATTTCCTGACGACAACAACAACCCGTAAAAAGGGAAAATATTTTTCTCACATGTGGTAATGACATAAATAAGGCTTTCTCATAACTGTTGTGTAATAGTTTAACATAAAAGTTGTGTTTGTTAAAGTTTTAGAGTATTTTAACCTGGTTACTTGGACTTCCCCTTTTTTCTTTTTCTTTTCTTTTCTTTTTCTATTGATTGATCTGTTTTAGTGATTTTGTATTGAGGGGGAGGATCTTATATAAGCCCTTTGGGTTTCTTTTCCTCTCCTGCACAATTATTTGTCTTTGTATTATTAAACAGAATTCTTGTTTTATCATTGTGCATATAAATAAATAAAAATAAATAAAATAAAACATTCATGCTCATGTAGTAGTCTTAGTCTATAATTAAACTGATTAACATTCAGATCATGGTATCTTTATTCTGAAAGAGGTTGTAATTTTTGTTATAAAGTATACACAGGTTTATGTATCATTATGTAGCTTTAATGTAGAAACAACTCGGTACCAGAGAAAAACAGTATACTCGGTTTTCTCTGGGGTTTGAGTTGAGTTGTTTGAACACGACTTAAGATATTTGAAATATTCTTTGTATTTTCTTATGATGGCTGCAGAGTAAAAAAAACTAAATAAGAGTATTAAAAACCCCTACTCTCCGTTTTACCCTTAAAGTTGTCTCACAGTTATGAAAAACAAACGAAGTATGCAACTTTCAATACAACTTTCCTCAAAATTAAGGTGATCTGTATGATATGATTAATACCTTAGTGAAGGGCGTAATGACCGCCTCTCTAAGATCAGCTCCACTCATGGTATGTTTGGAGCACAGTGCTTCATCAGAGCTTAACACTCCTAAACCCCAAAACATAGGTTAGAAAATATGACAGTGGGAGTACTTAGGCGTTTAATTTATGTATTCTTTGTTTAGAGACTGCCAACTGTTAAGTTTGTCATGCTTGCCACTGTCAATTGCATTTATGATGCCATTCTGTGGGCCGTAACAAAAGAAAGGTGTTCATACAATGTTGTTTACAGCTCAATTGTGCACAAAAGCGAACTCAAACAATCCTAAAATGTCCATAAACCCAACTTCAGTGGATTAGATTAATTTAGTATCGAGTGTGGGCTGCATCCATACATTGATAGATTCACACCTTTAGCCTCTGCCAGAAGTAAGCACTGCTCCAGATAACCTTTTGTCATGTAAGAGGAATATTTAAAAAATTAAAAATTCACCCAATCTGTCCTCTTTAATCTCTTTTGCAGAGTGCACATTTCAGAAGAGTTTGAAAATCCCCCACAAACAGTAGCATCAGAACTGGGGGCCAAGAAGGAGGAAACGTATTACGGTGAGTTGACCATGTTGTTGTAATCCACAATGCGTTGACAGGATTATTGACTTGTCAAACTGCGATGACATCAGTGGTTATCAAGGGCAAAGAGCAGACCCTTCCTGGAGGGGTGTAGATCCACTGCAGGGGAGTTAAACAAAGCTGAATGAAAATGATTTGATTGAGGAAAATAATTGAACTTTGCTGATGATATTGTGTTGACCTCTATTTCAGTAAAACTCCACTTGGATCCATTTTTGTTTACTCTCCCATTTATTGTTAATGATTGATACAAGTTGCTAAAAAAGAAAATAATTGATGTAAAGTGATGTCTTCTACAACAATACCCATTTAAAAGAAACAAACCTGGAGTGCACATTGTTTGCGTAGCTCATTAGATGCTTTATTTTCATCTGTTAGAATATTAACTTGTAAAAGTTTGCTCAAACTAAATTAATGATCTTAATCCAGAGACAAATAAATCTGGAGTCACTTATACTGAATTTGTCATGCCTACCTTTTTCGATTGGACACTTAAACTTTAACGTACTAAACAGAGATTCTCTTGTTTCCCTCAAAGAGCAAACACAACAAAGACACCAATCAGGAAAACACAGCAGGCTCTGTTGCGGCTCTTAAAGATAGGCCCTGCTTTTGCCCCAGCCTATCTGCCGCGAGGTTCATAGGTCACTGCTGTCTCATGTTTATAAACACAGTCCTCAAGTAGGCTTGTTACCACACTTAACGTCTGCAGCCTGAGTCAGAACGCCTTCATTCAGACCTTGGCCAAACTAAATTTCACACACCAGTCATTCAGCAGCACACGGCGGTAAGTAGCCTCGCTTCCATTGGCAGAATGAAGTCAGTGTTAAGTAACCAATTTAACTTTGAAAATGTTTGAATGGCCCGGAAGGTTTTGAATTGCGGCGTGTGGTTTGGCTCTTGGTTGACTCGTTGTAAAAGTGCATGTGTTGGGCCTAATTCGGCTGGTTTATAACTTCAGCGCCAAGAAAAATCCTTTACTGTGTTTCCATTAGAAATATATCTCAGTCATTTAACATTATATTGGCTACTTACAGGCTGATGTTAAATACTACTTTGACACGTAGTCCTGGCTTTTCAATGGGAAAAGGAAGTCTAAAACAGTTATTTTACTGATAAGATGTTGACTGCACATTGATCATTAATCAAGGAGAATTAAAAGGGTTTTTTTGTTAAGCCAAGACTTTTAATGTAAATTCTTTGTAAATGAATGCAGGGCTGGGCAATATATCAGTATCGAAATGTCTTTTCCTGGCTTTAAAGGCTGCATGACAGTAAAGAGATGATATTTTCTGGACTTACAAACTGTTGTACTCGTTTTAATGCTTTCTTTACCCACTTAGTCTTTATATCTACCCCAGGCGGCCATATCACCCAGCCCTAGTGGGATGAAGTTTTAGTCACATTTCAAGTAAAAATGTAAAACATTTGCTGGTTCCAGCTTCTTAACTGTAAGGCTTCGCTGCTTTTCCATGTTGCTCATGATAGTAAATGAAGATTCTGTGGGATTTGGTTATTTTCATCCTAGTTTCAGCTCTGAGAAATTGGTGACGAGCATTTTTTTTTACACTTTTCTTCACAAAATGTGAATCCTAGATGGATCTCGTGCGAGAATAGACCCCATTAACTTTTGGTGCAGTTCTGTATAAAGGGACAGATCTAGAATTTTTTTCTCACTTTCGTTACCTTTACAAGAATGGCTGTTGTTTGACATTATCATTAAGTTCCATGCATGGACCTTGATTTAAAAAAAACACAGTATTTAGGTGGCTGGTATCTATGAGATCCTAGATCTGGTGATCTTAAGTTATGGCTAAGCAGGTACGTGTTTAAAATGTAGAGTGATACAGAGGCATCGAGTGTGATATTGGATTCGGGTTGATTGAATTAAAATAGACTGCTGGACCTTGGTGAAGGTGCATACTCTGAGAGACATTCTAGTTGTCGAATTAATCATTTTAGATTGGCAGATTGTTACACACATTACCAATAGCACCCATTATAAACACAACATGTTCTGTTTTTAAAAAGAGACTCCTCTGTGGTACTTCAGTTCGCTATCCTCTCCTCTATTCTCTATTTTTATTTATATTTTTTTGTAGCGATTTCTTGCTTCCTGTGGGCATCCAGAAAGAAATCTGTGTAGTTATATTGTGCTGTATTTTGTTGTTGTTGCTCCCAGAAGCCTACAGTGTGCAGTCTGTTGTTTGGTAGCCTTGATAACTGTGCGGAGGATCTATCACCCTCTTTGTTTTTAACATTTAGCCCAGTATCTATGGTCTGCACAGCACAACGCTATTCCCTTATGATGTGCAGGCTGTAAAAGTAGTATAAACTTTGCTAACAAGCTGGCTTCGAAAGACCTGTGTGTTTGTGTGTTTGTGTGTTATCGTTTGTGTGTATGTGACTGGTCTCTGCTGTGTGCCATCTCACCAACCATTATACGGTATTCCTCATCTGACCTCTCTTTACTCCTCTCCACTCCCACCCCTCACGCATCAACCACCCACAGGCTTCACAAGAGACCTTATGAGGATCATTTGACTGGAATGATATTGCTGCTTCAGGCTTTTGAGAGTGGGGCAAACAAGCAATTTGTTATACAATTCTCTGCAGAGGGTTTATTGTGGTCCAGAAGGCTTCCTGGTTCAGCTAGTAGACCTGTGATGCTAAGCTAAAGGGAGCTGCTGAGGTGGTTTGAGTGTCGCAGTATGTATGTTGTGAAAGCTAATTACCCTGAATCTTTATGTAGATAGATAGATAGATAGATAGATAGATAGATAGATAGATAGATAGATAGATAGATAGATAGATAGATAGATAGATAGATAGATAGATAGATAGATAGATAGATAGATAGATAGATAGATAGATAGATGGATGGATGGATGGATGGATAGATAGATTATATTTGAACTATTGCTGAGAGTGTAGCACTGTAAGATGTCAGTGCATCATTACTAGCGAAGATGTGATCAGGCTTTTTAAGGTGAATATTGATCACTGATTTTAATTAACAACACAGGGAGTCATTAATCCGATCTCACTCTTTAAATCATTATGTTACTCTGTTCTGAATTATGGGTGTTAACAAATATAACTTTGACTTTGTATTAATAAAACATATATGATGACATTCTGTGAATAATCTGGTGCAGATGTTGGGCATGGTGGATTTTATGTCTATCCGTTTATCTGGTTTTCTTTCACTATAAACCAAATGTTATTAAGGTAAACAAACTCAAACTTGAATTTGACAAATAGCAGAAAGTTCTGTTTTTATGTAATATGTAACAGTTGAACACATTCCTTGAATTGGAGATACATTTCTGGATTTTATTGATTTTGCACAAATTTGTCACACTGAATTAAAATTCAATATATGATAAATATAGATAGAATTCAGTCCCACTCAGTATGCTGATATTCTAGGCATTTCGAGTGATCAGTTGATAAAACAGACATTTTGCTTGTGTTACACATCTCATAAACACACCAAACCTGATATAGAATTGGAGTTGCTGTTGTCATTGTTGACCATCAAAAAGTTACAGTCACCTCAGTCTTCCATTGTGATCTTAATACTGGGTATGGAGATATGGTGCAAGACACATCTGCCATAGAATATGACTGTGGAAGCCAGGACAACAATCTTTCAAAAACCTGCTTTCATTTATAAAACATTTGTAAATGATAATTCTTATTTATTGGAGCCCTAATCTAGAACACAAACTCGAGAACACATGTTTACTTTGTTGCTTAAGCTGGTTTTTTTTTTGACTGTCAAATTTTAATCCCACTGAATAAATCACAACAATTATTGAAATATTGGCTACTAACATCTTTCCCACCAAGATAAATGTTGCGAAATGTAATAGTTTGAGAACAAAAAGGGATCCAACTCTGAATGTGTTACTTTCTTGTTTTGGCAGGGGACCAGAAGTGAGGGGACAATGCGAGTCCAGGTGCACACCAAGTTCTGTTTCCTGTGTGTGCTCACCTTCCTCTTCCATCAGTGCAACCACTGCCATGGAGAAGGGCACAGCCATCAGCACGGTGGACACCACCATAACGACCACAACCACACCCACAGCGACCTGCAGATTTCTGAGGCTCCGTACGTGAAAGGAGCCACTTTGTCTCCAGACTCCAGCGGTCCTCAAGGGCACTCTCTAGAGGAGGAGCAGCGCTATTACATCCACGAGCTGTTCAAGCGCTATGGCCAGAAGGGCCGGCTGGATTTCCAGGGATTTCAGAGTCTGCTGTACAGCTTGGGTCTGGGCGAAGTGAAGGTGGTAGATGTGGATCACGAGGATCTGGGTCATGATCACGTAGCTCACCTAGACCTGCTTGATGTGCAGGATGGCCTTCACTCACATTCATCCACCAACAAAAGCCATAGCCATGGTCACGGGCATGGGCATGATCATGAACATGACCATCCACACCACAAGCATCCACACAAAGAAGCAGCTCCCACACCATGCAACCAGACTTCTGTTACCGGTCCAGCTACTGGTGCATCTACAGGACATGACCATGACCATGACCACAAGCATGGTCATGACGCAGAAGATCATGATCAAGCCAAAGTAGAGGATAGTGACCATAAACATTCTGATGGACATGTGCAGGACACACATGATCATGATCACGCACATGACAAAGAGCACAAACATGAGCAGGTACAGGTTCACTCTAACAGTAAGGACCCATCTGCTCAACCTCACGATGATCACGACCACGGTGATCACGGAAACGGTGGTCACGACCACGCTGATCACGAGCATGGTGATCACGGAGACGGTGGTCACGACCACGGTGATCACGGAAACGGTGGTCACGACCACGCTGATCACGAGCATGGTGATCACGGAGACGGTGGTCACGACCACGCTGATCATGAGCATGGTGATCACGAGCATGGTGATCTTGAACAAAGTGATCACGAACACAGTCATGTCCATGGAGTGCAGACAGTCACAGGCATTCCTCCCATCAACCCAGACCAGCAGCCCTCTCCCCAGTTGGAGCCACCCCGAGTCCCTCAGGAGCCACCATCCTCTCCTGCCACCACAGAGAGTCGGCTCAAGAAGCAGAGAAAGCCCGGCAGAATCCGAGGACAAAGAGGACGAAACAGAACAACTTCTCTCACAACGCTGTCTGATGACCATGAACATCAGTCTGAACACAGTCATGTTCACGATCACAGCCATTCTCATAAACATAAAAGAGAAGCACCAGAAGGCCTTGCCACTCCCACTTTGCGAACCCAAGTCGCGCCTGGCCATCCAAGAGGATTAGCTCATCAGCACGAGGAGGTAGGACTTTGTCTGCACTCGCAGTCTGATATCTGCTTTGAGAAGCGCCACTTTCCCAAATTTATGTTTCAGTTATGAAGAAAATCGTAGCACTGTCAGGTATCTGCAGTTGAAAACATCTGAAATATACTGTACTGAAATCACAGTTTTGACATCTGTGACGTCTATGCTTTCTGTTGCAGGGATATTTGAAAAGTTCTGTCTGAAATCTTTTGAAGTTTCTATGCTAACCAGCTAGGATATAGCTTCTTTTTACCTAAGACATCCCCCACTGCCCTGAGCTCCCAGCCTGGGCAGAGGCAGCTAGTACAATCATTACCTTCATGGTAAACTGAGCTTACTGGCTAAGTTAGCAGCAGTTAGCAGCTGCTTCACGTTTGTTTAGAGTATGAATTTGATATCATACAGGCGAAAACTCTGCAAAGTGATGCAACAACTATCTTGCTGATAACCTGAGCAGTACTTCTTATCTGATTGTCAATTTCTCTTAGCGACCTGATTATTCCCAGAAATACTGTTTTTTTTCTGCTAACTTTATTCTGAGCAGTTGCCAACTTTTATTTTGAAACGAAAAAATTTGCCTATAGGTATTTGTTGATGTCCTTTGGTTCATGACTAAATGATAATGACAATGTGAATGGGGGTAAAAGAAGTAGACCAAAAGTAAATCAGTGTGAAATCTCCTTTCATTAGGCTCTACTGATTAATAACAGGATGAAATAATGTGCTAGATCACGCATCATTTGTTAGATCACAATAGCCACCTCAAAGCATTGATTGTATTAATTTGTAAACAAGCACATAATATCTCCAACTCCAAACATCTCTCTCATTTTCCTGCTAAGATCCAGTATCAGCTTCCGTTGTGGTCGAATGTAAAAGAAGTTTGTTCATGTGCACAAAATTGTGGAGATTCTGTCTTCTTGTGCTTACAAAGTTATTTTTAATTTGTTGGGTTTAATAAAAATTAGCATTTTATAACACTGTCACTACTGAAGTATTTTTAGAGTCCTTCTGGTCCCCTCTGACACATCACTTCAATGGATGTTGTTCTTAAAACCAAAACACCAGGAAATCGTTGGCTTTGCTTCAAGCGCGAGGAGTTTATTAATCAGTACTGTAAGTGTCAAAAAATCCTGAACTGTACAAGTGATAACTTGACACAAAATCTGTCTAACAAGGATCAAACACTCCACCCATGCAGGGTTAAAATGTGGCAGCAACACATTTTTCCTTTGTTTACTTCATGTGGTTGACTTAGAATATTTCTGTTACGAGTGATTTTAAAAAGAAGACTTTTCTTCCATGTAAATAATTCAAGTCAAAGTCAAGTTTAGAGTCCCCTCATACTGAATGTGCTCTGTCTCCTTCCAGTGTTTGAACCTGACTCAGCTCCTCAGCTACTACGGCCTGAATCCCGATGCTCCTATCTCCCCCAGCCAGTTTGTCTACCTGTGTCCTGCTCTGCTCTACCAGATAGATAGTCGTGTCTGCATACGCCATTACCACCAGATGGATGTGGAGCAGGAAGCTTTGCCGCCTGTCAGTTCTGGTAAGAGCCAAGTATCTTATTGATCCGGTCCATTTTGACTCAAAAGCACTTGTAATATGAAGAGAAACAAACAATCATTTTTGCTAGTGTCAACCTCCACACCGCCGAGAGCAAAGACTGAAGTACCCTCCGTCAGGGTTTTTAATCCAGAGCCAACTTTATGTCCGTCAGGTTGATGTTATAGACATGTGGGATATGCAGATATTTAGCTTTCTTTGGCCGTGTATACACTGCATTCAGAATATGTGTCTCAGTTTGCGTCACATGGCCTCTTGCACTTTGCAATCAGCTCTGTGCATCATCATGGATGTGTTGTAAGCAAACCACAGGGTTGTGGTAGAGATGCATTGTAGTAACAGCATGCCAGCATCGGTCACGCTCTCGGTTAACTTGTCTTCTGATGTTTCTACACAGCTTTGTTTTATTTTGTTCCACACTTACTTGACGTGGAAGCAAACACTAGCTGGGCTGCCTCTGTCACTGCTGAACAACATCCTGATGTACAGGAGATTTCAGATTTTTTACGCTCCATATGGTTTTTAAAGATCAATACCTCCCTCCAGAGCAGAGCAACAGAATTACATTGCTTGGATCAGGGCTGCCTAATGTTGGCCCTGCATAAGGTTCAGTTTGGCCCGAGAGAGTGAAGTTTATACGGAACCAATTTAAACACAGTTTGTGTCATTATTCTATAACCAGTACAATGTGCAATCAACATCCACAAGTCCAGGGAAAATGTTTGGGTACCCTTGGCTTTAATATTGCCATTGTTCAGTCTTGGAAAGTTGAACAGCCTTCATACCAATTATTGGGTTCAAACCGAGTCAAAATTAACTGTATTCTTATAATAAATTAAGTAACAGAACCTTCAACACCCGTCAGTACATAATCACATTTGGATCCAGCCAGTATGTTGTTCAGTAGATCATTGTTTCGTCGTCAGAACCCATGAATACAAAATGAAAAACACCAGGAAACAACTGGTGCTTGAGAAGCATACTGTTTAAAGTGACATGATAACAATTTGGTCTGTGAAAGAAATAATAGTCAACTGTAATAGTATCTGGTGCCATCAGCCAGAGGAAACCGCTATCGTCAGAAGTGTGAAACCATTGGGGTTTAAAATGTGATGCTATCAGGATCTATAACCTAAAGCTCCTCTCTTGGGGAGGAGCGTCAAGCCTGCAGAATGTAATGTTTATTTGACCTAATTAAGCCATATTTTATAGTGATGATAATTGAAGTGATCCAGGAGTAATAACCATCATCCCCTGGGTATACCCACCAATCTCTGCCCCATCTTCTCATTTTCATTTCATTGATAGGGCAGTTTTTTCTTCTCATTTTCTGCCTTCCGGAGCAGCAGTGAACACTCACCAGAGCGTTATTTCAACACTGACATTAGTTTGAACAGAGTGCTGAAAGTCAGTGCAAGTTTCTTCAAGTAATTTGAGAGCCGAGACCCTCAGACTCAGTGAATATGCTGTGGCTGACTAACCTCAAGCTTCATGTGTTTTTGCAACACCATCGCTTAATTAGCTTTTCTTGAGAGATGAGGAAGGCATAAGATCCAACAGCTCTAAGACAGCCGGCATGGAGACGTTAAAGAATTAGCACTATCACAGATGTGTTTTTTCTTTTTTATTGATGCTCTTTGATCTTATTAACACTTTGCCAAGTATGAAGTTAGACTTGTCGAGGTGCAATAACATGTTTAACTTTTATTTTGAGTCACAAAGGGTTGTTAAAACCCCACATGCCATTTCCCAGGATATTGCTTGTTTTTCATGTTGTACACTTCTACACCCCACTACTTTGCTGCTCTACAGGAGCACTCTGTAACTAAATGACTTACTCATGGCTCAATTAACAGTTGAAGTTGTAGTTTCTGTTTTTTCATGGCCAGGTATAATGTTTCAGAAGAGTAGTGTAGTTACATGTACATACAAAATACATTACAAAATGTGCTTCCAAATGGGAACCTCATGCGAATAAGAAACTTGCATGAGATAAGCAAAGTCTGTTTTTCATGTGAAGGCTCCATGTAACATCAATGTTTCAGAAGTAGAGCGTGACTGTTCTTCTGCAGCCATGTTAATAATATAGTTTAGAGTTGTTTTGCTCACTTTCTGCATGTGTTGGAAGCATAAATAGTTATTTGAAGCTCATGCAGATAATAGGTGCTCGTTTTGAAAATGGCAGCTTTTTGTTGCTCCTAACCTTCTCTGTCATCACTCGATCAAATTTCATGGTTGTGAAGTTGTGTGACCAAAGAAAACATTGTTAAATGAAATACAATCCCAAATCACAAGTCTTTACATAGCAAATATTTGCATGCTGCGATATTAGACTTCTAATTATAATAGATTTAACCTTTTAAAAATCCACTTTGGTCAGGTTAACTGTAGTTAAATGCATCCACCTGGAGATGTAGGTGAATAAAAACCAGTACAAGTCTCAGTTCAAACATCCAGGATTGTAATGGCGTCTTAACTCACTACACTTCTTACGCCTAGCTTAAGAAGAGGGCTTATCCTAGTTATCATCAATTTAATGAATGGGAAAATACATTGGTTATTTTTAGACAGGATTGTGGATGCAGAAAGTATTTAGCATAAATCCTTAATTGATTAATTCTATCAGTCAATCACTCATCCCCAGTGAGTGTATGCATAACTAATGGCCATCAGTGGGAGTTGATGGGCAATGAATGTATTAAGAGAGCTGAATATTTTGTGGGAAAGTCAATCTGGCATGAAAAGTGCTTTGAGCCACCCAGAAAGAGAATTTATTTTTCTTTTGGCATATTTAGTGGGAGAAAGTTTGAAGGAATAAGCGGCCAAGTCACCGTATCACACCACCACCACCACATCATGTGATTGATGCTCCAAATCAGGATTGTTCACTCACCTACCTGCAGCACTCTTGATGAATGTAGGATGATTTGTTTCTGTGCCAGTGTGTGCCCTCGTTATTAGCTAATTTTGGTTGCCATGGCACCAAACGAGTGGTCTTGTGTGATGTCAATTTGGTAAACAAAAAACACACAAAAAAGACTCTATTTGTGGGCTCATTTCACTTATGTTCTTCAGATCATCTTTCGTCTTTATTTCTCTTCTTTCAGCTCGTGTTCCAAATCCCTGAAGTAATTATATACAGAGAGGAAAAAACCCAGAAAGACGCTGAAAGATCAGCTATAAAAAATGAAGGTCAATGTTAAGCCCTACTCTGGGAGTTCACTGTGTTTCCAGGTTTATGAGAATGCAAATCATAAAATCACAGTGCTTTAAAGTTAATGAGTAACAGGTCATAAAATAAAGCCATAAAAGATTGCTACAAATCAAACCTCGACCAGTAATAAACCTACAGAAAAGGCTGCTTTTTTAGCTGTTATGGTGCTTTGTGTGTGCATTAGTGGGTAATGTAAATGTAAATCTATAGGAATGGAAAATGCAGCTTGAGCACCGCATGATAATCAATCTGATCACGCTGCATTTTCACCTGGTAAATTCACTTGTCCTCATGTTACCTGCAGCCGAATCAGATTTTAGTTTTTTAGTTAAGTTATGCTCAGTAGGCGCAGAGGTCTTGGAGCTGTCAGCGTAAACAACAGACAACATGGCAACCGTGGGGTCAGCAGATGTTCTGCAAAAGCTGGATTTATTTTTAATTAGAGGTAACAAGTGCCATTTTAATGAAAAGCAGAAGTTACCGCTGCTCTCGTGAACTTCAGCGTGGAATAACACTGTCAAAGCAGCACTGAAGTTCAACCATGAGATTGGAGGAATTCCCAAACTGTGTGCCCTCTTAAATCTTTAATTATTAAACACACACTCCCCTCTGGAGACACCTGTGTCACGTGTGCCTGAGGCGGCAGAGTGCCACCGCTGAAAACACTCATAAAAATGGTAATGACAGCGAGGAAGACAGCACGAACAAGTCAAAAGGGCAAGAATGGCTCCTCATTAGTGCAAAACTAGAGGCGCTAGACTGTCTGTAATGGCGCACCAAGACTCAACCATAGGCGTCGCCACACGCCACGACGCTACCTCTCATTTACCTCCTGCCGGCATCCGTGGGGGAGCTCAGAAAATTTGCAGTTGGTTTCTCTCTGGTCCCCACTCCCTTCTCTTTTTGCACTGTGCCAATTAGGAGAGCCCGAGCAATACCCTGGGCCATTTTTCTGAGCCATGGCTCACAGGAGATGCGTAATTGGACAGAAGACACAGACCAGTGGGTCTCCTTCTCGCCTGTTCTCTTCCCCTATCTACACTTTCCGTCGCCCCGCCGCAACCCCCCGCACACCTCGACGTCTCCACACACACACACAAAATAAAAAAAGCTGCATAAGGGTAATGAGATAGAGAAGTAGATGAGCTGCGTGAGTGTGAAGGACCTGCAGTAAAAGTACTGTCGGCCTGATATACAGTCGCCTCTCGGGGTTACACCATGTTCCGCTTGAAGAGACAAATAAGAAAGCAGTCAGCTGGAGCACCTTTATTTCTGTAAGGCACATTGGAAATGGTGGTAGCAATAAAAGGAGAAGGTGAGGGTGATTAAAGACATTTTCATCAGTGGTGAGAGAATAAATTCAGTCCGCCCAGTTTGTCCTGTCTAATGACCAGACTCCTCACAGTGAACCTTTTATCAAGTGAATTCAGCTTCGTGAGATTTTGAATATTTTTCAGTTGGGTAACTAAGTAACAAACAGAGACACAGTTCATGGACCCACATTTTCATCAGTGTTTCATCAGAGGTTTCTTTTTATTAGATATTGATACTGTGACAGAAAAACACAGTCATTAAAATACACATTATTCAAAGAGTATAAGAGCATCAATGTCCAAAGTAAATGCAAAAACACCAAGATTTACAAACACGATGATTTATAAACAGTCAGCATCACAAATTGGTTAATACCAATTTAAGTATGTCAGATAATATTTTAATTTTTTTATTTTATTGCACACTTTGAGATTAGATAAAATTAGATGATGGAAAAAAAGACCTGTCAAGAGAAGTTTAGAAGCCATCAGGCTTATATGACAGATTACAAAGATCAATCAGTGGGCGATAGGCCAATAAAAACATAGAAATACATTTTAAAAATAATGCAAGGAAAAAGAAAATATACATAAATGTACAAGACGACATTCATAAACTAAATGTGATGACAGTTTTCTTACTGTCTTTAAATAATGCAAACTCATCTTGGATATTTCTAACCTTCAAGTTTTTCTTTTTATTTGTGCCTTGTGCTTATTAACATATTATGTATTTACATATAATCAGATAACCTGACATGAAGACTTTGTTGGTGGATTCTTCAGAAAACTGGCTGATATTTTGTTACCTGTTCTAAAACAGACGAGCCAAACACCAAGCACCGTTCAGCTCGCAGTGTGTCACTCATTAAGCAAAAGAAAATACCGCAGCTCTGTTTCTATTTTCTGGAGCCAGTAGCCCTAGTCTATGCAGTAGAAAGAATTAATTTTTTAGATACCCTAGTTTTATGAAAAGACCATCTTCCCAATCTTCCCAGCGGTGAGATACTTCTTTAACACTTATGGGAAATTTAGCGGCGAAGAGCAACGTCATTAAAACCCACGAAATGTCTGAGATTCTTTGAGGATGCATGTAAACCTGCAGCGAGAGTCGGGGTTTGGGCAGAAAGCTTCCCCAAAAGCTAACAATGCCAAGTGGCTGCATAATCAGCTCTTAAGCATCAGGGCCTCACTCTGCAGTGAAGATATTTCCCGCCGGAGGAACTCCAGCCTCCTGTTTTCTGGATGGAGAGTCGGCTGCCAGGGGGACAGACTTTTTTTGGAATGTTTTTCAATCCTACAGCTGGGTAATGGGACAGTAACAGCTTGATTCAGTCTCTCTAAAGACCGCTCTGTCAGGCAAAAGACATGTTTCAGATCATCTCTTCAGAAGAGACACCACCTGGGGCCGATTAGAGGAGGAGAGGAAGTGTCTCTGCCACTGTGATTTTACTGTTATTAGTCATTTTTCCTTCTGGCTCGGTGGCATCTTCGCTTCGTTGTTTATATTAGTTAAGCTTCATCAGTTCCCTATATATGATCAGATATATTGGGTGTTGAGTGATGGTCAACTACCTCTAAGGGTCGTAATCTTCAGGCAAGTAATACTTGATTGATGGAATGGATGTTGTTCATATTTAGCAAGACACAGACAGACGTTGACAAAACAATGATGGGGAAGAGAGACAAAAACGTTTGCTGACAATGTTTAATGAAATCAGCATAATGAATGAATTTGTGAAGAGCAGTCCATTTCCCTGCCTCGTTCACAGTATGCTCTTTTAATTTAGCAACCAATCACAGAGTAGAAACTCTTCCTGCTTCCTGTTTCTGTAGTCACAGGCATGCCCAGAGTGCGTGAATGGGCATGAAATATGTGTTCACAGGTGTGTTTTATGGAAAGGAGAATAATTCTGCTGGTTGATTAATCTAGGGATTATTTTCTAGATACATCTTTTTGTCTATAAAACGTCAAAAGATGTAAATAATGCACATGACAACTTCACAAAGCCCAAAATAACATCTTGAAATAGCTTCTTGTATACAAACAGCTGGTTAAAATCCAAAGATTCTCATGAAAAGACAAAACGAGGTTAATTGAACCAGCAAATGTTCGATATTTATGCTTGAAAAATGACTTCATTAGTTGGCACCTAATTTGATAATAGTTTGTTTTTTGATCAGCTCAGCAATAAATGTATTAATCGTTGCAGCTCTAATTCGAACATGGAAAGAACGAGGGGTTGGCCTTCTTTTTCATCAGATGGAATTTAGAATGATCATCGTTTGACTATGAAGACTTTTTAAAATTATCTTCAAACACAAAAATAAAGAACAACCTTGAGGAGATTCCCTAAAACACTCTCCTCAGACTAAGTGTCTGTTGTGGAGGTACTTTGGAACCCCTGACCAAAATAACCTGCTAAATCTGTGAGGAAGTGACATGTGCTTCACCTTCCTGTGCTGTATTTCTGGAGCATTCCTTGAATGCCTCACTGAATGCACTCAACAGCCTGGAAGATGTGCATTACATGCACACTGCGTTTAAGTCAATAGACGTCCTACAGCTGAATGTCAGCAGTGAAGGACCCGGCGTCGCTTTAGCAAACACACCACCAGCTGTGGTGTGACATTGAATTTCATACAACATTAAAGACTTTGTCCTCCGCCACGAACAAAGTTTTTCGCGCTCAATGTTGTGCAGTTTTGAAACACGTCCTGCGCTGACAGCTGGACTGACAGTTTAAATGATAGTGTACCTTTCCGACTTTCTCCTCTTCTGCTTCATGTGTCTCGTCTGTGGCCTTGAATGAAAAATGAGGCGGGTAAAATTCTGCTGAAATGTCACTTCACATTTCTCGCTTTAGGCGTCATGTGTCATCACAAGGACACACGGATTGAAAACCTCTAGAGGATTCCATCATATGTGAGCAGGATGGGAGAAATACCTTCCGTCAGGGGCAGGCTGACGGTAAAGCTGTGGCTGTTGTGTGACAGCTTCTGAACCGACCGTACAGGTCCTTTCTTCTTCTTTTCACAGCTGAACAGTCACACTACATCTCCAAAACAGTGGATGTGGCTCCTGACCCTCACAGTGTAGTAAATGTGGAGTAAATAATACTACTTCTCTTCATCTCTTTTTCTCCAGTTTGGGTTTGGCTGTGGGGTTTCGTGTCCATCACCATCATCAGCCTGCTCTCTCTGCTGGGTGTGGTGCTCGTACCCATCCTCAACCAATCCTGCTTCAAGTTCCTGCTCACCTTCCTGGTGGCGCTGGCAGTGGGCACGCTCAGCGGCGACGCCCTCCTCCATCTACTGCCTCACGTGAGTACACCAGACATCAAGACACAATCTGTGTTCGGTGGATTAAAAACCTTTTTCTAGAGCCATCGGAAAAAAATCAGGGTTGGTATGTATAGAGGTCAATAAAAGAATTGATGAAAGATGATGTGGACCGAATGTTTACAGGCAGATTATTCCAGTCAAAGGGAACTTAAACACAAAGGCTCTCCCAGCGTGTGATTTATCCTTCTTCTCATCATAGATTTGCAAAGATTCAAAAATATGTATCTTAACATCCTTCAAACATCTAGTGTTCATACTCATGTCGTCACATGTGACTGCTGACCCAGTTCACTTTTGAGTTCCTGTTCATCTGTCTGAACACACCGGGTCAATCTGTGAGCGGTCACACAGGAAGTGTCAGTGATCATCAACCATCCTCTGCTCGTTCTGTTCTTTATCAGCCAGACGAGGCCTCAGGGATTTGATCTGTGTGACTTTAGGAAATAAAATCTATGTTCTGATGAATGTGCGATCCTCCTTCCTCACTCTTGTCCTTCTCTCTCGACGTCCCTGTCTGCAGTCTCAAGGACACCACGACCACGGCGAGCCTGCGGAGACCAATGACGTCGATCTGGTAGAAAAGTTTGATGGAGTGTGGAAGGGGCTAACGGCGCTGGCCGGCATCTACCTCCTCTTCATCATCGAACACTGTATCGGCATGTTTAAGCACTACAAAGACCACGGGGTAAAATAAACATGATCAAGCAATAGCTGCTGCTGTTTGCTTTATTCCATCAGTTTGGTTCTCGTGGTGACAGAAATCATAACATTGTCTCTGCTCACAGGGCATGAAGAAGTCGAGTGAGGAGGGCAAGATTGGCAGGAAGCTGTCAGATCACAAGTTAAACCGTCGCTCAGATGCAGAGTGGCTGCACCTGAAGCCCCTCAGCGAAGGTAAGAAACCATAACGGTCATTACGGCACTTAGTTTCTGAGGCGGTCACCTTAACATCTGCTCTTTCCTCCAGACCACGACAGCACCGCCATCTCCTGCGACAACGGTCACAACGACACGCAGCTCACGGAGCTCCAGACGCCCGACTCGCCCACCAACAAGACGCCACTGGCACCCACAAAACCCCAACTAGACCAGCCGTCACCCACGAAAGAGAACGGACGCAAGGCCAAGAAGCACGGACACTCGCACGGCCACGGTCACTCTCACGGTGGGAACTGCCACTCGGACCAGGAGATGAAGGACGCTGGTATAGCCAGCATCGCCTGGATGGTCATCATGGGTGACGGCATGCACAACTTCAGCGATGGCCTTGCTATAGGTACGAGTTACTGTTAGGACCTCTGCGTGAGGTGCTGCAAGGGATTCCTGTGTTACTCCACTAACAAATAACATCAAAGTAGAAACAAACCACCACAAGAGTTGTAATGTATTTCATAATGATGGGTCGAAACTTAAACTTGTCTAATGCCAGATTACATATGTTATGTTTATAATTCATGTACAAAACAGCAAATATAAACAGTGTGAAACAAACTGAAGTGATGAAAATAATCCCCGGGCTCATTTGTCATAACTTGTAACCACAGATTTAATTAAAAAAACATGTTGAATATTTTGGTTAATACACTTACATACTCTTTTAGATTAGGTGAAGAAGAGTGATTACCTGAAGTGAACACAGTGTGGTTGTATGGAGTGTTGTGTGCCAGACTTATACCACTTCTGCCCAGAAATGGGAACTGGTAGAAAGCAGCAGATCATGTACCTCCTCAGACTGCATCCAGAAGGAATTCAGCTTGTTTTACATTCTGAATTAGACGCATCTTTTTTTTACCAGAGCTGATGATGAAAGTAGCTACGGAGTGAGACATCTCACCTCTCTGATTTCAGCTTTGAGTTACACATGTGCAGCACCGATCAGGCAGCTGACGGCACAGATCGGGTAGCGACACAGAAGCTGCTGACAGCGTTATAGCAGTTACTTTTTAAAATATCTTCTACTTGAGTTTCTCTTCAAAAGTTAGCACCAACGTCGTTAGCTTCAACACACATCAGACCATCGTGCCTGACTTGGGGTGAAACTAGCGTGTCCACCTGAGTGCTGTGTTTCCATCACAGTGGAGCAAATAAACACCTGTGACTACCGCTGAGCATTTGATGTGGGAGTAAAAGCCGATTGCACTCATTCACATTAAAGACAAAAGCCAGATGTTGGTGGGTGTTTGTGTCTGTTTTGTCCAGTGTGAAAGGACAATAACCACCCAGCTGCGGTGACTTTCTCCTGGAACAGACTCCAGGAAGTCACAGTGCCTAGCCTATCATATTTCACAAAATGTCAAACTTTTCCTCTCCGCTTTCCTTTTTTTTCAATCGCTGACATTTCCTGAACTTGTTGTCTCTCCAGGCGCAGCGTTCAGTGCGAACCTGACAGGAGGCATCAGCACATCAGTGGCTGTTTTCTGCCACGAATTACCTCATGAACTTGGTAAGTCGATTGCACCGAGATGTGAAAAAAAACTAAACAAAACATGTTATTTTCTCATTACACAGTAGACACTGCAGTCTCCATTTACTCAACAAGTCGAACAAAGCCGCTTTGTGAGGGGCTTTGCAGAGTGATTCACATAATGACAACGTCAACAGCGTCTCAAGCAAAACAGCTCCTTTTCTTACTCGAACCGAAACTTTAATCCGAGTTGGTCTCGCGACCCTCGGTCCCTTAGAGCCCGTTACAAACCCAGTGGTGTCAGTAATCATCGCTCCTCTCTTCGCTCACACAAAATGCACTTTTTTTTCCAGATGAATGTCTTTTTGTCTGACAGCAGCGAGATGGCTGTCTGTCAGTGAGGATGATGTACCGTACCTGGCGCACGTTGTTCAGTAGAGTCAGACTCAAAAGACGGTACAGCTGCCGGTGCGTTCATTTGCATTCAGATCTGATGTCTCCGAGGACACTTTTGATTCAGCGACTGTGAACATTTTTCGTTCAGAGTGGTGTTGCTCTTCTTTCTCGCAGCTCTCTCCTCTGCCTGTTTGTTTATAGTGAGAGCAAAAGGTGGCGGGAGCGGGGTGAAGAAGACAGACAATGGGGCCATCCAGCAGCAGATCAGTACTAATGATGTGTCTTGCCACTGTGCAGTTTCCATGCCTCGTTTGTGTGCTTGATGAATAGAGTAGTGTCAATTACGGCAGAGTGTGAAGCGGTGAGTAATAGCCTTCGTTTGCCTGCCTGCTCCCTCTTGTGTTGACTCGCAGCTTCTTGTGCTATTGTTGTTGTTTTGTTGAGGGGGGAAAAAGGCAAAATGTGTTGAAAGCGTGTGTGTGAAGGCTGAAACTAAAACCTGTGATGTTCAACATTTAGCTGTTTCAGTCGGTTGTATCTCGAGGCTTCAGGGTGCCCAAAAGCTTTGAATCTTATCCAACATTTCTGTCCTTTTATTGTTATTTCTACTCGAGTTTCCAGATGGCGAACTGCTGCACGAGGACGATTTTCAAGATCAGTCTCTCCCCGTGTAATTTCACATTTCCTGTTGATTCGGCGCCCGTTCTTCAGGAGCCACTTGCCGCAGTGCCTTCACCCCTGTTGAGCCGCTTGTCAGACAAACCCAGCGGTTTGATGAGTGCACCTCACAGCTCCTCTTCAACACAAAAGCCGTCCCCCGACTGGCAGCTGGATGGCAAAGATGATGATTATGAGGGTTCTTTAACCACCCAGAGTGAAGCTAATTGGCAGTGATGGGTGTGTTAATTGCGGTAGATGAGGCGGCGGCAGGCGTGTCTGAGTGTCTGACAGTTTGGAACCGGGGAGGCAGGAAGTGCAGGAGTAAGTTGAAGAGGGGGAGAGGAAAAAAAAGCACTTTTAAGTGAGGTGTGTGCGGACTGTCTCTCTTCAACTCCCCCCGCCTTCTTCTCCGGGTTTGATTGATGGATGAGAGAGAAGTGGTAATATATTCATTGTGGTAATTAGCAAGGAAAAGAGGCCGCTTGTTACACGGTGCAGGAAATGTAGGCCACCCCCTTCTCAGTATTCATCTCTCTCTCCAAATCCAGGGCATTTCCGCTGAGACTTGGGCCTCTTCCCGCATTTGGCCCGGCAATGATTGAAGAGGGTAGAGAGGCTACGGCGTGCATATGTAATCATAAGTGTATCAGGACGGGAGTTAAAGACATATTTCTTGGAAAGAGTTCACCTGCTTCAAGACAGAACGCGTTGCATGGAGGGAGTTTGCTTCGAGCAAGTTCACCTCATCAAAAAAAAAAAAAAAGCAGTCGAGCCGCTCAGCGAGGTGTTTATAGGCAGCGCGTCACTCTGCAGACTGTAAACAGAGACTGGACACACTGCTGCTGCTGCTGCTGCTGCTGCTGTACGTCACTTCCTGTCACATTCATAAACAGCTTCTGAGTGTGCAGAATCATTCACGACAAAGAAGCTGCACTCTGATGTGCCGAAAACACTGACACGACACTTTCATCAAACGAAGTTTCGCATTTAATGGACAGTTGGAAATCATGTTGATTCTACACTGATTAATTAAATAACTTGAAGTCTCCCAACACACACAAGTTTGTTGATGGCGAAGACGTGATGAGTGTTAGCTTGTAGGCGGAGTATTTTTATCATCATTAGTCACGACTTCCAGGAAGTAAATTTTTTGTTTAATCATGAAGCTGTGTTTGGTCAAAATTGCAAGGTCAAAAAAAGTTTCCGTGAGGGAATGGGAAGGTAGTTTTTTGACACTTTCTTACTTGACTACATTGAATACATAATGAGCACTACAGGGAAGCAACAGAATGATGTTTGAATTGTGCCATGAATCACATATATGATGTATGAAAGTCTCAGTTTTGTTGTAAAGAACAGAAAAGGGTAAAAAAAAAAAAGTCTGGCATAACTGAAGTTGTCAATATAGCTGAAGGAGAGTTAGTGGATTTTGTGAGTTAGCTGACATGCACGACCAGTTCTACAAAGTTTTATCGAACGTTTAACAAGACAACGTCACTTACGCAACCATTCGGTGTGTCATCTTTCTAATCACATTCTTCAACAGTCTTATATTTAATTAATTTTATGACAAACTGGCAAAAAGAGATTAAAACAGATTTGTTTCTCTCCATTCACTACTGTACATCATTTTCCTGGAGTGGTTATCAAGTAGCTTCTGTTGGAAGGGGCGTGACATCGCCTCTCAGAATTAAAGTCTGTGTTTTAGTCGAATTATTCTTGGAGTGTGTTGGATCATGTGCATCAGAGTGAGAGGATGGATGGGGAAAGCTGTAATTGAGTGTGTGTGTGTCTCTTCTGGCTGACAGGTGACTTTGCGGTGCTGCTGAAAGCCGGGATGTCTGTGAAGCAGGCCATTGTCTACAATCTGCTGTCCGCCCTCATGGCCTATGTCGGCATGCTGATTGGCACAGCTGTGGGCCAGTACACGCACAATGTCACGAGCTGGATCTTCGCCATCACAGCTGGCATGTTCCTTTATGTGGCTCTGGTGGATATGGTAAGTTGGCACACGGCACTCAGAGCAGCCCCAGAGTGATAATTGTCCCTCAACAACATCAGCGTTAACTTTCCCTGTCTCCTCTCCCACGTGGGCCCTCAGACCTCTCCTCCCTGCCTCCAGATCTGCAATGCTAATTCCAGGAAAGTCTGTTCTCTGATCCCAACTGGTTACTTTTGTGTTTTTCATAGCTGCCAGAAATGCTCCACGGGGACAGCGAGGACCACAAGCGCTGCCAGCTGGGACACTTTGTCCTGCAGAACCTGGGCCTGCTGACCGGGTTCGGCATCATGCTGCTCATCGCCATCTTCGAAGACCAAATCGTTTTCGATTTTGGCTTCTAGTGGAGGACGCGAGAGGGGGGAAGGGGAGAGCTGGATGTATCAATATTGTTCTTCTTGGCCTTAACATGCTTTGTTTGCAATGTAACGGCCCAGTCTTGCATGCGATGTGAGTCTCGTTCATGGCCCGTGCCTCCATTCCAAACAAGCCGCGGTAGCTTATGCATATCTCATGACTCTGCCAGTGATGTTTACACTCCGCTCCTCCGTCACCTCTCCTCTGTCAGCTCCGATCTGTCTGCTCCCTGCGACACAAAGAGAAGAAGAGCGAGGCTGCACTCCTACCAGAGAACACCTCCTCCTCTCTGAACCAGTAAACACCGTCTTTAAAAACAAAAAAGAGCGAGCTGTAGATAGGAAGGTGGTGCGGGAGGTGTGTTCCTGCAGAGATGCAGCTGTCACAGCCCAGCAGCTCGCCGCCTATGCATCATCACCTGTTGTTAGAGTGTCATCGTCGTCGTACCCCACCGCTCCCGTCTCTGATCCGCTCTGTGCTGTGTCCCATCATCCATGCCTCGTACATCTGTGGCGTGTGTTCCACCCCGCATCCATCATCAACTTTCAGTGTCATCACGCTGTGTGTATCAGACGTCTCGTGTGTCTCTCTGTGCCAAGCCCTGGCCACTGGAGCGCCGTCGCAGCCGCTCCGCGTAACCGTCACACCGCCAGAGCTCAGTTTAGCTAGCTGCTACATCGGGAAACGACGCCGCTGGCTTCTCGCCGCTTCACCTGCAGACCGCGTCGAAAACAGAAACGTGTTCCTCGGATTCAGTGTTTTTTTGTTTTGTTTTTTTACAACTTCATTTACTCGTCAGTGTTGTGTTTAATCGTCTAATTTGATAACTTTTTTTTTTTAGTTCATAGTGATTGCTAACACAGCTGCCAAAAAATAGCATTTAAGACTCCTCCTTGTTTTTATTTAGAAACTAGATGTTTCACGAATGTCTAACAAATCTCTTTTTTATTTTTGAGGGTTTGACAATCTGTAGCCAGAGGAGACACATCCTTGTTAGGATCTTCAAAATGTGAATCCAGAAAAACTTGCTGTCGTCAACAAAGTGTTGTAGTTTACTAGATTTATTTAGGGTGCCTCTTTGAGTTCCTTAAAGGTGCTTTTGTCCGACCGCACCGCCTGCAGTGGACGTTTTTAAACACACTTGGAGGTTGAGTTGTCTCATTATTTTTATTGTACTGTAAATACAGGAGGTCTTTATAGCGTCAGTAGTGTCAGCGAGCAGCTAAAAGCTAATTGTTCCTGTTAAATAATAATTAGTTCCTTTACAGAAGTACTTTGAAAACTAACTTCCTGACAATCTGAGACAGACCAAGCAAAAGACAACAGAACGATAAACTGCTTTCAAACGACGGCATTCCCTGCACTTATAATGGAGTTATTAAACCGTAAGACTATAATGATTATTGTCTGTTATATGTTGAAATCACACTGCTGATTGTGCCAAAACTGGCCTGAGTGTGGATTTTTCAGTGGCTGGTGCTTGATACTGCCCCATGCATCGTCACCCCCATCCTATCCCCTCCCCCCTCCCCCGACATTCCATCGGCTGTTCTGCAGCTCACATGCTAAGCTAGCTCGCCTAGCTTCAGCTGCTGGAGCACACAGAAAACGTGTGTGGCTTCATTTATCCTGTCACTGTGTGACATCCATCGTCTTTGTCTTAACTGGGTGTAAATCATCAGTCGGTCCGTCACTCGTGTGACGACCCGACTGAATCATGCATGAAGCATGAGTGAAAAACGGTACAGACGTCGTGTCGAGTGTAAATTTGTTTTTCATTCTTTGTTCTGCAAAGTTAAAATACTGACAGCCTTTGTTACTTTTGTGAACGAACTATGTGAAGATCATGAGAAACTCTTTGGGGTGTAGTGCACCGGGTGTCTCCAACGAAGCAGCTGCGAGAGCTCGTAAATCATCTTTCTGTTCTTTTTTTTTTCTGGCATTTTATTATTTAATCTCTTGTTCATATTTAATGTCGGTGCACACAACTGTTTAACGAGACCTGAATGTATTTTTCTTTGAACACCAAGTTCATCATTTTCTGTCTTATTTGACATGAATTCAGTTGTTTCCTACAATATTCATTTGATTGTGTTTTTGTGTTTCTTTTAAAAGAGTGTGGCTCCATTTTTTAAAAAAACAGTATTTCTCTTTTGAGTTCCTGTATTTCTTTGTATAATGTAAATCTGCACTGTGCTGTCAGAGTTGGTGACACTTGAAGACACTATGCCCCAAAGAACACGTTTCTTCACTGTTTACGAGGCAAAGACTGTCTGTTAAATGAAGGTCCATGATTATTTTTGCTTTGTTGTATGTATATTTGTTTAGTAATCTGGATATAAAATGCAAAATGTGACATCCTCGCTGTTTGCCTGTCTGTGCATTCTCCCCCATTACGAAAGGAAAATAAACTCTGAAAAGTTCCTGGACTCCTGATGTCTGATGGTTCTGGCATAATGTTACCGAGACAAGCTGGTGTACAGCTGCGAAACCACAGCAGCAGAACACATCCATCAGTAATGTTCTCCTGCCTCTGGCTGCTCTGCTCTCTGCTCGTCTCCTGCCTCAGTTTCTGCTCCCACATCAGCAGGTTTAGCTAAGTCGATTCTTAAATAAATGTGAAGGCTCAGTGAGCGATGCATACATTTAGAAACCAAATAGATGTATAAGGTTCTGCTGAGTTTCTGTAGCACAGCGGCTGCTGGAGGAGCTGTCAGAACTCGGTAGCGGTGCGTAATGGAAGTCTCAGCGTGGTCTCAATGTAACTCTGCAATCAAGCCTGAAATAAAGTAAAACATGGTGAATTCAATTATCAGAAATGTGTCTGCTGTAATGTGCAGACGTGACTATTTTCCTCTTTTGTTTTGTGAGTTGCTGAGCTGCCAGCTGTGGAGATGTCGGCCTTCTCTTGAATAGAAGGGAACTAAATAACACAAAATATCAAATGTAATTTAAAAACTCAACAGAAATGTCTCTTAATAGAAATCATAGCTCGGTTACACAAGATAAGAGACCTTGTGGTCAGCAGTGTCACGTAGAGGCTAGGTGGCTACGCTAACTAACATCACTGCCACAAATCTACTATTTAGACCTGGAAACTGTGGAGCTGCTCGGCGGTACTGCAGCCAAAAAGTCTGTCGATATGACACATCGAACTGGAAACATGGTCAATAATGACTAGACAAATTGTTGAATTTGATCCATGGAGATTTATTTTTATTTGTAAACCTTTCCTGGAGCAAAGGAAGGTGATTTACCACAATGTAAAGTCAGTGACAGAAGAATAAAATCTGTACAGCGTTTATGTCTAAAACTCGGATCTAGATGGATAAATGGCACGACAGTAAGAAAACAAATTTAACCTTTAAGGTTACATACAATCAAGTAAATCGTCATGGACGAACTTGTGCTCAGTGTCGGATTTGCTGGATTGTTATGTGCAACACAACAGAGACTTCTTCAGCCTCTGTCTTTAATTAAACGTCAAACAAAATGAACTATGAGCTGAGCTGGCAGAGCAGAGCCACCCCTCGTCTGATCCAGTGCTCAGCGGGCACGTTGGTGTCCAGCGTCATGGCGATGACATAGTTGGTGGAGTGGCCGGTGGTGGACAGGGTGCCGCGGCGCTCGCTGGTCTTGTAGACGGGCGACAGGTAACACATCCTCTGGGGGATGTCCTGTCGCTTGATGGGCTTCAGCCACATCTGACAGAGAGAGAGGAGACAGAGGGAGCTACGTGGTTATTAAATCTGAGGCTGCCACATTTGCCCTCCGCTCGCTTCTTCAGCAAACAGTCACTGCCGCTCAGAAGCCGTTTCACATTCAGAACCTTTGACAAGTGGAATAATTAAGCTGGCAGTGAGACTGTGTACGCCTCTGCTGACGCGCAACAGAGTGAACAGTCTTGATTAGATGAAAAATTCATGATGATGGGCGAAGCTGTGGTGAAAGAAACGCATTGACAGGAGTGTGTTTAAAGTAGCAGTTCACCAAAAATTAAAATTCTGTCATTCATGTACTCAAAGGGATGAAAAGTCGGGTTTTCTGGAGCGGCACACTGACAGCATCCTCCTGGAACAACCGAAGAAGATGGAGACGTTTTACAACAGGGGAAAAAAAAACATGAACATTCTCGTTACAGCTCCTTCAGTGTTATTCAACTGAAGCTCAGAGATTCAACATTCGAATTTTAATTTATTTCAAAAGACTTTCTTTACACCATTTTTTGGTTTTTACACTAAAATCTTTGCTGTGGCCGCCGACTTAAAAGGTGAGCAGACACCCGTTCAGAAGAAGACGCACGGGCTTGAATCGAGGGTGTGAACAACGAGGGCTTCCAGATGAGATGTATGGGGCCACTTCATGTTCTGTCAGTTTGTTTTAATACGTAATCTACTCCACCTACATCTTCCAACGAAACGTCCCCTGATGTTCCTTCTGCATGGTGCTGAGTAGATGAGTGAGTTTTAATATTTGGGTGAACGTTTCCTTTAAGTTTCAGAAGTCAGGACAGAAAGCTCGACGTGACTCTCAGCGGGACACTAACCCGAATCTCCCACTTTTTTATCCAAACGTTATGTTACTAATTGGAAGTGTGGGGACGTAAACTTATAAAACAATAGCGTTAACAAGCAGTCGTCCCCTCTGGGCTATTAAGAAGTCTGGGTTTTGCAAAAAGGGATAAACTGGGCCACTCGACAAAAAAAAAAAAAAGAGAGAGAAAACATCTTTAAAATAAAAAACAAAAACAGTTTGTCGAGCCGCAGCCAGAAAAGTACTCATGTGGTTCCATAACGGGCGTCTCTGTTAGGATTTGCATTTCAAAGCCAGCCTCTGTTGTGATCCCCTCCCCCCCACCGCCACAAATAATAAACACATTTTTAATTAAGTTCCGCTCTTGTCGAAAAACTGATTCTGTTAATAACTTGCCCTGAAATGTCTGAATATTTTAAAAAAAGTCAGTCTTGTGCATTATTCATAGTCGCTGGATGTATTGTGGAGACGAGAGAACAGAGGGAGAAAAGAATAAAAGGAAAAAAAAAACAAAAAACTTGATCAGTCGCCGCTCTCTGCCACCGGCGCCGCGTCTCCATCACTCTGTCAGTCTGCTTTCATACATCGTATCAAGCTCGGTTAATTAATAAAAAGGACGAGGGAGCAAAAGGAGCCGGGCTTCCTGCAGGCTGAACGCTGCTGCTGCTGCTGCTGCTGCTGCTCAGTATCAGGTCCAGAGAACAAGGAGCTGGAAACATCCTCCTGGGTGCAGCTGCAGCGACAGGATGACGCTTGTTGTTCGCTCTTCTCCTCCGAGACTCGCAGCATTGGTCTCTGATGAGAGAGGAGAAGGAGAGCTGCCGCCTCGCAGGAGTTTACGGGCTGAATAATGATGGAATCTGCCCCATTTTCATAATTTGATACGTGAACAGATATTATCTCTCGTCTCGTTTGACACCCAGAGGGATTCGCAGGAGCAGAATCAATAAACCTCCTCCCTCCAACTTTATGTAAGAAAATGTTATGCAACAATTTTTTTTATTGCCTCTTTGCCTGCAGTGATTTTTCTTTTTTTTTCCCACCATACGCTGCCAAGTTATCTTACACCAAAGCTTGATAGTTGCTCATAATGAGGAGTCAAGCCTGAACAATATAGGAAATGTAAAACCACACATTTCTCTGCATATTTGTACTTTCACTATAAAAAAAAATGTGCTGCCTTGAAAAGTTTTTAAAAAGTTAAAAAAGCACAGATCTCGACGCTGATCAGTTCCCAGATTTCTCACGGAAGACGAAGACTAAAACCTGAACTTTTAGACAAACAGATGAACCTCGAACCTCACGTCAACTTTCATTCCAGTTCAGATCGTACAAGTCTGAACGTCTTGTAACTTATAAAGAAATCAAACCCTGCAGAGGATATCTGAGGATAAAAACTGAGCCTCAGAGTTCATTCCTGACCTTTTTAATGATATCACATGTTTGTTTAATCAGAACTGTAGATATTCAAAATAATTATTTTTTTGGCGTACTTGGTATCCACGCCTGAGTTGTAAAAATGTAACTTTGACTTAAAGCTGACACAGATGAGAAGCGATGACATTAAAAGCTCCAGAACATCTGCTGAGTGGACCTTGAGGTGTTTCATCACCTGTTTCTCGTCAGTGTTTGTAGGTAACCTGGTTCCAGACCTTAAAAATCAAATCCTGAATCTCAGACTTGTTCGGCTGTTAAACTCAGAAGGCGCCCGCTCAATATTTTGGGCGTTCATTTTCCCCACAGACAGTTTAACATGACGACTTCTACAGCTCTCCTGGTTCAATCACGAGTGGAAAAGATTAACAACCGCGTTCAAAATATCTGGTTCTTTGATAACAAAAAAGTACAAAAGCACGACTCCCAGGGTGCATTTCAGCAAGACACATCCACCCGGAGCTTATGCTGCAATCCCCCGCAAGTCGGAAGTCAATATTTCCAAGTCAGCGTGCCCGACTTTCAATAAAAAATACATCCCAGTGCATCTGCTCGGGAAAAACACGGCCAACAGCAAACTCAACTCACCTACAGCCGCTGATTTAACAGATTAGCAAACTTGAAAAAGATCGGATCAGCACTACATAAAATAAAGAGCAATGAAAAGTTGAGTCACTGTGAAGATGCACAAAAATTCTTGCACAAGAAAATTTGCACGGCGTTCTCAGGACTATGAACTCATTTGTATTCTCTATAAATACTTTTCTAAAAACAAATATATACATATTATATTAATTGTCAACATAAAAGAACAAAACATACAAAAAATATACCTTTGACTAATTTTGTGAGGGACTGCACAACTGTATTTCAGGTAGGGTGGACAAACACCATCAACCAAGCGGGACTCAAGGGAACGCCTTCGCCGTCTTCCTGCAGTTCGCTGAATGTGTCCACGAAAAATCGCCAAATACAAAAATGAAACCCAGCTGCACGGACTGGTGGAAGCTGACTTTAGGAAGAAACAATAGCACGTCGCTCGCTACAGATTGGTCATGACAAAACAAATATCTGTACCTGATATCTGTGTACAGTGTGTGTGTGTGTGTGTGTGTGTGTGTGCTCCTCACCACAGGCATGGGATCGTGCAGCACTTTGGGGTGCGACTCAGCGAGAAGTTTGGTGTGTCTGTCCCAGCGGGCGCCGTCGAGGAACAGCCCTCTGATGTACACCCCTGAGTGTCACGCACAAACACACAGACAATTAGCGGTACAGTGACGTTAGCATCACCAGAACCTTCTGTCCTGTGACTGCCATGTCTGCTGGCTCATCCAGAACCCATAAAACCTTTATGGACCAAGCTGAATGGACCTTCTGTGCTCCGTCACTGTCTTTTCAGAAAGGCATGTGAGCTGTCCTGTTAATAGGCTGGGGGGGGGGGGGGAAGAAAAAATAGGGAGAATAGATTCGGAGATAGCTGACAATCAGTGACACACAAACACACACACATGCACAAACACACTGTGAGATTTGGAGCCTGGCAGTGAACTGTAGGCTGTGTTATTGTGATGAGGCTCCAGCTGGGGACTGATTGAGGGTGAGGCATTATGTGAGAGTTAGACTGAGAATCTGGGAGCAGAGCTGGAGGCACAGCGAGGGGCCGACGCAGGCCGGCATGCAGACGAGACACCAGGGAGGATTTGCTTCAACTTACTCTCTTATATTCAGTCAGGCTAATGTCAGCTTTTGTTTCTTCTCACACCCACTGCTCATTTCGCTTGCGTTGAAAAACGCTCACTTTTAGTCCCATTCCGACTCTTTCCCTCTTCTTCCATACTCCTGGACATTTAACCAATCAAAAGCTGTCCTCATATTCTGATTTTACTATTTCACTACCATCCGTTCTCTTCTCCACCAACCCCACTTAGTATCCTACCGTCCTCTGGGGGATGTTTGTGTTGTTTGTCATCCAGGACCTGGAAGTCGAAGCCGAGCAGGTCGATAGGGACGGTGTGTTTCCTGGCGTAGTTCTGCTGGCTGCCTGTGAGGAAGGCCTGAGTGAAGAAGAATCCCGACACCCAGAACACAGCGGGCGTCCCCTGATCGTCCCAGTCCTGAAAACACAGCAGGTCACAGAAGACCGTGGGCGTGCGGGGTTAATCCATAGAATAAAGACTACGTGTAAAAATGCACGGATGAACAACAAAAACAAAAAATGAGCGGCCACTACCGTGAACACAGCCAAAACAAATATGCTTATGAGCCTTACAGCTCGACAGAATCACTCTCTCTGCAGCTTAAAAAGGTTTGCCTTTTTTTTTTCAGAAGTCAAGCTGTGCAGCCCTGGACCCCAGCAAACAGACAAACAGGACGACCAGAGAGATTTACATTGATAGATGCAGATAGTGAGTTAATCACTTCTGTCCAGGAGGAATTAGTAGTTTAATCCACAGGCCACAGCATGTGGATTAAAGTACCCACTTACCCACAACCATGCCAGCCCATTTTTATAAGTTAGGAGGGAGTAATGAAAACGCATTTGTAAAATGTGATGTTGCAGCCAAGTTCATCACAGTTTAGTTCACTTTAGCAAAGTAAGATAGAAATGGACTGTTTCTGGCAGAACCTGCTGCGTTCCCGATGATCTGTTTGTTATTTATATTTATGGACAAGGTTTATAAAGCTATAATTACGTGGCTAAAGCACACTTCACTAACAAAAGTTCAAGTTGGACCATCCCTTATTACAGTATTGTTTCATCTATTAACTTGTCGATCCACATTAAACACAAATATGCTCATTTCTTGCACACATTCCTTTAAATCTGTCTTCAAAACTGCCATTAAAACACACTATAGCATCATATAACATCTCTACATCTCACCTTACACGTTTTAACTTGTAGCAGAGTGTTTTTCACGGTGTGTAACTCGATCTGAATGCTTCTACAGAACACGCCGAGATGTTTTTTTCTCCCGACTACAGCAAAAACAGCAAACATGTTTCCCTAAAATTTCGAGGTATTGTGCTAAAGGAAGCGAGCTGTATCAGACAAGAAACCCGTGACTTTCCAGCTCGGCCTGTGGGGGAGTCACGGGCATTCTTTTCATTCCACGAGTAGCGATGAACAGGAGGGATACAGAACCTCTCCCACATGGGAACCGACTGTTAGGTGATCAGGGTCACTTCTGAAGACTCACATGATACAGTAGCTCATGTGTCTGCATGTGCTTCTTGCCTCAGATCTGCCCACGGTTGAAAAGCATTTCTAGATCCCCTCCAACTCCGATGTGTTATTGACTGAAGTGGTCTTATGTAGTGTGACACAGCTTAAGGCAGCATTTCAGGTCGTTTGAGAGGGTATGACGGTCGCTGACTTAACATGTGACACCAGCTCCTCGTCTCTGAGGGGCCAAACGTTGTTCCAGGGACTTGTAGCGTCTATGACAAGGAGCACTGTAGTAGATCCAGATGACTCACTCACTCTCAGAGAGATTTTATATCGGCTTTTGTTTTATGTGAGAAAGCCTGCCCACTGCCCAGCCTTTGAGGGGAATTCTGGTATTTTTAAACCTGGGCCCTGTATTGACATTTTGGTGTGTAAATGATTCATGTTTGATAAAGTTTTTGGAATCAGTCCAGCAGATCGCCTCAGCTGGCAGCACCGGGGCTGCAGTGTAATCTGTTAAGGCAACTCGTCAAACTCACTATAATAGACTGAGGTTGTTATTCTAAGTGTCTGACAATATTATGGAAATCATTCCTATAGAGATAGAATGTTAGAATGGAACATTTTGTAACCTGAAACAAAAGTCAAGGAAAAGGGGAGATGTGTGGCAGAAAGACAACGGTGGAAGGAGTTTAAGAGAAGAGTCTGGACTCTATCTAGAAGGAACTGTCAGACAGAATTTGTTTCCGAAGTCAGGACTGACTATTTCACTGATTTTGACAATCTTTATTCGGGAACAACTGTAACAACTTACCTCAGAGTCAGACTTCTTGAACGAGTGTTTGTGTTTTCTGGTAACAAAATGGATATTATTGTTTAACAAAGAAGGTCTGTCCCCATAGGAATCCTTTCTGTGATGCTGCCAGACACTTAAAATAACAACATCAGCCTGTCAGTGGCAAAAAAAAAACAAGCATTCATAATGGACGTGACTTTGCTGGTTGCAGTTGGCCCAAAGGATTATGCTGTAGCTCTGTTCCGGCTGCCAGCTGAGTCGATCTACTGGACGGATTCCAAAGCTTTTGTTTCATATGAATCATTTACACACTGAAACATGTAAACATGAGGCCCAGGTTTAAAAATACCAGAATTGCCCTTTAATGGGAAAATTCTGGACATTCTTAAATCGCCACGATGTGATGCGTGCATTGCTATAACGTTGCAGCAGTCCAATTACTTGAGACTTGCTATTTGTCTTTGTCTGGGCTGATTTTCCCCTCGTGACTAATTGCAGGGGATTCAGATCACCTGTGCACAGGTGAGGAGACTGACTCCTGACTGAGGAGTGGAAGCAGCTGGGGGCGTTTCCTATCCAGCCGATCACGGTGTGATGACGCCCTTTTTGTGAAGGCGTATTGGAGGTGGGGAACGGCACACCGGTGGCTCTCACTCTCATTCTGAATGTGTCCCTGTACCTGATGAGAACCTCATTCCCCTCAGATTGGCAGTCAGAAACTCTGGTCTGTTGAGGCCCTATTGAGTTTTCTTGGCTGCACACATCATTTAAAGTGAGGAGATTGTGTATATGTGAGAACCCCTTGAAATCCAAGCCCCTATACACCTTCAGTTTTGCATTTTATTTCCCTGATGCATGTGGGAGGCATTTGTTTGTTATTTATTGTCCAAGTAGTGGACATGGGGCATTTCCTCCTAGATTTTCATGTTTTTTGTTTATATTTTTATGTTTTAAGTCGGGCTGGCCTGTAAACAGTTGCCCGTCTCATTCAGAACTTACAGCTGATTAATGGTTATGGTCGCCTTAATTAGCTGTGTTTACTATTTTATTTTAGTTTGTGTGCAATGTGCTTCAATTGTGGGATCATAAAAATACTTTTAGTTTTTCATATGCTCCTAATTATTTAGTACTGCCATAGCAGGTTTCCTCTATTGACAAATGATCAGAGTGATTTTTTCTTGTACTCCCAAAAGGCTTTTTCACTCAGTAGTGATGTCAAACCCCAAAAAGCTTATTTCACTTCTCAGCGTCTGATTTTGAGCCTTGTCGCTGGTTTCAGCACCTGTAAGAACTTGAGACGCTCAAGGAAGTCATTAACGTAGCTCCCCAGCGGTTTGAGGCTGGGGTAGGACTTCTTCATCCACATGCCCGGGATGCGACCCGTCAAGATGCTGCTAACCACCTCCTCCAGCTCTGCAGACATCACCACCAGCCCCTGCACAGGAACACACACACAAACACTCACACACATGCAACTGCAAATATTCACCCACGAACGTCTGATTAACACCGTCGCTATTTGAGAATGTGAAGTTGCTAAAGCCCTTTTCTAACACTGAACTGAATATTAGAGATATTCAAGCTTGTCACTTACGAACCTCTCTGGAGAAAGGTGACAGACAGCCACATAATGGCAACCCTTATCGCTCTGCAGGGGGCTTTTGATACCAGTATGAAAGCTGATGTGCTCATTCCCCTTCCTGACTCTCGATGCTCTCTCCACTTCAGTCCCCTGAGACTGGTGCGTCTCAGGAGGAGAGGGAGTGTGTCTGAAGTTTGTTTACTAAATGGAATAAAAAGACACACACTTGTGTTTTGGTTTTTATTCCTTTTTGAATGTGGGTTAATTAGGAGTGTGATGCTAAACGTATTCGCTTGCATACATACTGTATTCAGATTACATGAACTAATTTTATGAGCCAAATAATTACAGTCTTACTCTAATGTGGTCTAATTGTTGGCAGTGTCCTGGCACCTACCAAATCTCCAAACGTGTGGAAATACAAAGTCGCTGATTTTGTTTTTGCCTTAGGAGTGGACCGTTTCATTTATTTAAGCATCTTTTGCTGGCAATTTTAAAAAACACACTGATTAAAATTATATCAAGACTTTGAAATAAATATATCTGCCTAATTGCAGAGAGTCTTAGCTCATCTTGCGCAGCTGTGGTGGTTACTGTCAACTATCACCCTCCTTCCTTTTTTCATGAATCCACTGACTGCAAAACCACTAAAGTTTAAAATGATTCCTTTAGAAATCTGACATCACAAACACATGTTCAAATTTTTATGACATGCTAACGACGCGGCTCTGGGGGTGGCCATTTTCAGTTGGCGGGAGCACCTCTCTGGTCCAGACTTAAATATAATGAGGACTATTACATGGATCAACATCACATTTGGGGCAGATATTCATGATGCAGAGAGCATAAATGTAACTCTGAAGATCATGATATGACGCCTGACCAAAGATGATCTAATGATTGCATAATACCTGCTGATCGTTGGCATGTAAACAATGTCGTCCACCAATCAGAGGGTCTGTGGCTGCATTCAACATCCCCCAAGCTGCTCCTGGTGGTTGTTAGAACAGTGTGTGACTGTGCCACATTTCAGTCAGCGTACAAGCATTCATACACTGGTGGCACTGACTGCTCAGAAGCACAGTCACACACTATATATATATATATATATATATATATATAGATATATATATATACATGTGTATATATAGGCATACATGTGTATATATAGGTATATAAAAAATACTCCAAATCACTTCTGTGTTAGGGTTATTATGTGATGACACACACAAACAGATTCACAAGGTGAATACATTTCCAGCTGATGCACTCACTGCTGGTAATGATAAGCGGAATAATCGCTAATGACAATAATCATTTGTTGCAGCCTAATGTAGATTATTTGGTTCCGTCCGTGGCCTCTGCAAAAGAAAGCAGTGTGACTAAATGCCTTTGCAGAGTGAGCTCAGTTCTTTTCTCTGCTACAGCAGAAAAGAGCACTTTCTGAGAGAAGGTCAGGAGCTGCTTCATACTCGTCATTCCCACAGGGTCGACCACATCTCTGTAAAGTATCCCTTTCTTTTTTTCTGCAGCTCATTGCTTTATAACTTTTTCTGGTGCATAATCTAATAGCAGAGCTTGTACGACACAAAATAAAGCAACAGACTGTACATAGATTTTCGGGAGGAAGCAGTTCTGTACGATGCTTAATTGCCCTAAACTTTCACAATTACTGTCCAAGTGTTTCCTTGTAATAGAATATTATGGTGTTAGATTAGTGCACTTGGAGCGCTGTGCAGAGCGCTTACGGTATCTGATTTCTGAAGATGTATTACCAGAGTTTCCTCTGTAATCATTCAGCAGAGGTGTGCCTCCTCTAATGCAATATTGCTTTCACTGTACAGAAATGTAAAATCAATGGTGATTCATCATTTGGCCTTATTTTTTATCTAAAACAAACAAATTTAGTGTAATTACAGTGCACTTGGCCGTACATCACGCTACAAGTATCCAAACAACAATGATCCTTGGGAACGGGACCAAAATTGATTTCAAGACTTAACAACTACTGTTAACATGAATCTCACATGTGGTCATCTCTACCAGCTCCTCCCGCTTACCTTTATGGCCTTCTGAATGTTGACACAGGAGTCTCGGATGGTGCTGAGCAGGTTGTTGAAGCGGCCCATCTCCTGCACTAGCACTGTGTTCATGCTCTGATTGTAGCTGGTGGGGAAGCGCCTCATCACTGCCTCCAAGTCGAAGTCTGCCGGCAGCTTGCTCAGGATGTCAGCTGCCACATCAAAGACCATGTCATCTGAGGATTTGGCGTCTCCGCCTGACGAGCGGGACTGATCAGAGACACAGAGCGACAGAGGATGGATGAGAAGCGGAGGCAGGACTTGTGGCTCAGTTCGGTGTGACAGTTCATCGTTTTTTGGGGGAGAAACTATCTTTCGCTGTCCTTTGACTTGTCAAATTATGCATTCCCTTTTAAGGAGTCTTTTGCACTGGTGCTAATTTGGTCCCCAAAAGACCCTGATTTTAAGAGGTTGTGACTTCTGACTTATCTTTGCTTATATTTCACCGTCTTTGCGCCGTATTGCTTTAGATATATGCTGCGAAATGACAGAGAATATCAGTCATGCGACTGAAATCTTGATTTCATTTTCCCTTTCTAAATTTGACGGTTCTCAGGCTAGAATACTGCTCCCCACTGACGATGAGATCCAATGCATATATTTACTGGAATCCCTCAGCACACACACACACACACACGCACACGCACACACACGCACACGCACACACACGCGCACACACAGGGCCTCATAAGATGGAAGGCTTCACAACATTTCCCCCCCCACACAGAAATTTGACACAATCTTATCAACAATTCTGATAATCGTTCATGCTGATAATCACTCACTCTAATCTGTGATTCTTCCGCCTTCCTCTCGGCTCAACTTGCACCATTTACCTATTTGATGCTCAGTCACCAGCCAGCGGTAATGGATAATCATTGGCTAATGGCATTGGGGTTACAGTAGGGGAATGACAAATAGCTTTTTCATTCCATTTGAAGCCTCTCCCTGTTTATCGGTCATTGAGACTGATGAGAACGAATTAGATGCTAATAAAGTCCACACATGACTGAAGCCATTATTAATCTTGTTG
The DNA here is from genome assembly GCF_900880675.1 of Sparus aurata. NCBI lineage: Eukaryota > Metazoa > Chordata > Actinopteri > Spariformes > Sparidae > Sparus > Sparus aurata. Next base: position 29,078,703 of record NC_044195.1, on the reverse strand, counting down.
AAAGGAGTTTATATGAATAAATGCCAGACTCCATTGGGCTCTAATTTTAGCTTGGAGTGGCAATGCCCGTGGAAATGATTTTCTATTTGTTTGCAGAAAGCCAGGTCTGCGGCTGTCTGAACGTACTGCTGCTGTTTGTGACAGCATGCTGTATATTGGTATCTTTCAGAAATTAAATCAGGGGAATTAGACTGTTTAGGATCCATACAGAGTGTGCACACAGCAACACATACCGCAAGAGTGTGATCTTGTTGTATATGTAGCTCACTTGCACTTGTTTAATATCAAGTTTAATTCCCGCCGGAGTCTAGACAAGTCTTGGCAGGGTGAGAAACCTTTGCTAAATGAGAAGCGCCGCTCCGTATCTTAAAATAAAAAAATAAAAATGGATACATGGATATATAAAAAAAAAACTCTTTCCACTTTGCAGGAGAAGCTGCTCTTATGTCTTCTCCAAGCAGGTCTTGACTTGAAATCTGTTAGATTTGATTTGCAGCAGACATTGACTGGAACCGGGAAGAGTTAAGATATAATCCTCAACAAGCTAACCTAGTCTAACTCTGCAGAGCTGAGATATAATGATGTGGGATCACACAGCTCCGCCAAAGCCACTGTGAGTCTTTGCAGTGTCAAAGGAAGACAACGTAATAAGAGAGATTTTTATTGTTCTTTGAGAAGTCTCTCCACCACAACTGAAATATTTATTCATAGTTTTTCTCTTTAATTAATGTTGCATAGTACATTTTGATGGAGGGCAATAAAATATTTAAGGCTGGCGAAGATAGTTATAAAAGTCAGTGAAAACTTATGGGAAGAATACTGATGCTGTGTGTGCGTTCATGTCAAACAGACTGTCACTGCCTCGGTGCGTGTGTGTTAACGTGTTCACTTATTTGTTTGGTGTTGTTGTTTTGTTGTGTGCATGTCATGCATGTGCTGGGCGAGAGTGTGATGCATGCCATCGACAATTTGAAAATGTACCAGCTGAGTGGTGACACTCCACCTGAGCATCTGGGATTTGGGCCAAGACGGGGCACATTCGTTTTGGGAAGCGACCCAGAGCAGCTGGGACTGAAAATCAGTGGTCTCTCTTTTTTTCCCGGCTGCATCCATGCCACGCTGCTGTTTCATGTCTGATGTTTTTTACATTTATTCACAGATATAAACCTCCAGGTCATTTAATGGCAGAGGGATCACAATACTGCATGAAATCCTGGCCCTCTGTCTTCATTAAAATAAAAAAAGCAGTAGTATTCATCAACCAAACAATCCTGTGCGAGACAGACGTCATGTCACAACCTGTTGATTGTTTATGTTTGTCATCAGCTTGTAATATATGAAAAATCACGAAGACAATATGACGACGGTGACTTGGGATGAGTGACATTGATTGCTTCGTGCACAGACAGACTGCTGTTACTGTTGGATTCACCGACAGGGAGCTGAAGCTGTTATATCTGTGGAGTCAAATCCACCAGACTGCTTTGATAAAAACAGTCATTTTACCTTGCACAACATGAGAGCTGATTTGTAGCTGCTGCAATTTGATATTTTGTTTGTAACTTTTGCATTTTAACGTATTACTACATCTGGACTGGATCCAGAGACAGTCAGCTGAGGTGAACCAGTCAATGCGACCTCTCTACCTGTCAGCGAGACGGTCAGTGCTGCAGTGCGACCCCAAAGATCCCCCATGGCCCTCTCATAGCTTTGTAAGCTGGCACTGTTTATCTACCAGTCCCTGCTTAGTGGTAAGCTTATTTTCAATGTGATAATATACCTGTGTCGCAAAATCGCGTACGAGAGCACACTATCGATCAAATTCACATCACTGCCGGTGTGAATAGCTTTGAAGTATCATTCTCAGTTTTTTTTGTATATTTCTGTTGTTTATTCATCATATTCCCAAAGTATAAAGTTACAGTGGCTCAAATAAATGTTTTGTCAGTGAGTTTGTATTGCGTAGTAGTAGTAGTAGTAGTAGTATCCGCTTAAAAATATACTTGACTAATAATTTCCCTCTGAAATGCAGTGGAGTGGAATTACAAGATAATGTAGAGATATTAAAGAAAGAAAAAAACAAACAAACACAAAACTGTACTTAAATGCAGTACTTGTAAATGTATGTAGTTACTCTCCGTCGCTGTTTCCACGTCCATGTGTGTTTACCTGTGTAAGCAGGATGCTGTCAAACAGTAGTTGCGTCTCAGACTGATCTTTGGTGATATCCGCGTTGGCGTTCATGCCGAAAATCTCCGGCGACGGGTTGAGCGGCAGCGCCTTGGTGTATTCTATGTAGCTGTTGTACTGCAAAACAGAGAGGCAGGAAACAGAGGGAGAGTGAAGGGAAAGGACAATTTTCAACGCAACATCAGGAAACATCGCGAGTAATAACACTCATTGAAAAACAAGTCGGCTCCTTAGATTGCTGACATTTATTATAATGACTATGTAAATGTGACTTCATGAATAAAAGATGTGGTTGGAGGGGGGTGCAGCGCTGGAGAACAAAATGCCAAATAAAATGGAGCGCGCCATAGATTGCACTTGTGTTAACAAATACATCAACTCACACTGATGGTGGCTGCCTGCTGTGCCTTGTTACACACATTTTATCTCCTAATGACTTTTTAAAGGTAGCTCAACGACAGTGCTGAGCAACTGTGAGTCCTGTGATATACTCGGTTTAAAAACAAGCACATTAAAGCGAGTTTCACTTTTCTTGAGATTTTAAGGCACTGATGGGTACGTGGTCACGGAAATGTTCTCAGTCCTGCTCTCTCAACTTAGGAAAACCACTGTGTTGGACGGCATTTAAAAGACGACTTTCAATATTTTTATTTAAATAACATGCTGCGTAACATTTCTATGCTGAGATGTACGACATCTCAAAAAGGTCAATCTATGGTGAATAGACAAAAACAGCTGTTCCATAACAGTAGCTAAAGCTGTGCATGTGGTGATTGCAATCACACAGGCAGATTATATTGGTTTGTGTAGAATAAGGACAGTTGAATAAGGAAGTTTCCTTGTTGTAGTTGTTATTACAGTATTGAAAAATGAATAAATCAAGTTACTGTAATAATATAAAGGTAAAAACAAACCTTGCATTTCTTTAGCGATAAAAGCTACTTCACGTTCAGCAGCTCCCCTTGTGATAAAACTGTTGCCTTTCAAAAGTGACCGAGTGTGATTTGCATTCAAAAACTCGTTTTTCAACTAATTCTCCCTGGTATTGATATTTGGCATTTCCTTATCGCTATAAATCTGCAAATCTAAAGATACAATTGAAATGCTAAGAGCAGACTTAGAAAAGATTTAGAGCTGTTTTGTGGGATTTTTCTTACATCTTCCTCAGCTGGTGCATAGTAGAGCCCACTGGGATCAAACTTGTAGTCGGGGTCCTCGGTGACTTTTGAGGTGTAGAAGTTAGAGAGGATGGTGCGCAGGGTCCTTCTGTCCCAGTCATCCGTCACACGGCCTCCATAGTTACACTCGCCAGTCATGTAGCGGATGGCATCAAACGGCACTTCCTGAGGGAAACAAGAACTCATGCATTTTGAACAGGAACCGTGCGTTAGGGTTGCACATCTAAATAGGAATTGCAGGATTTCAATGTATGTGTTTAATCTTCTTCTTGCATTGTGCGCACCTGGCTGAAATTCACTTTAAGTCATCGACTTGGAATGGAAACTGACGTAGTAGAAGGTGAAAGGGTGGGGCTGTGGCCACTGTGGCATTTTCTGGAGGAGGCTTCCACTTACAAATTCAGCGGGCGACACTTGGTTACAAGATGAAAATGTCACTCCGTTCAAAAAAAATCCCCTCAGTAGTTTATTCCCTGCCACTTTTTCTCAGCTGCAGCAGGGAAACAGGGAATGGTGGAGGTTTGGAGTGCTATCTGTTTTGTGGAAAAATGTCAAGAGGGATTTTGAATATAGCTCATGAAAGCTGATACTTGAGTGAAGAGGAGCCCACTTGTAAAAGCCAGAATTTCTATTATGGGCTTAGATGTTGAAAATATATATGTGGGAGTGGATGGTGTAGTTGGCATCTGCATGTGACAGTTTTAGAGTTTTGTTAAAGTCAGTTCACAGGAGTGCATCTACAGTCTATAATATATATATATATATATATATATATATATATATATATATATATATATATATATATGACAATATGTATTTTGTGACTGGGGAAAGGATCTTATAATGTTCTTCCTAACTCATTTTAACTGAGTTACAGGAGAATAACACAATAAATCATCAGTTAGAGGAAAGAAATTTAAAAATCAACTACCTGGTATTGTTCAAGGAACATGTGTAGCTGCTTTACAGAGATCCGGAGGTCGGTCTCATTGAACTCGTAAGGAATGTTCCAGCCTATAGGTCCAAACTTCCTCCTCTCTTGGATCAGGGCGTGGAAGAAACACAGGCCATATAGTAGCTTCTTGAACACTGCCTGACAGGTGGATAAGCATAAATGGAAGGCGTGATCTTTGGTAAATAATTAGACGAGCACAGCTAAAACAAACACTCTGAAATGCACAGTAGGGGTGATAACAGACACAAAGGAGCGCAGGACACCCACTGTTGTAGGTATGATGGATATGCACAGCAAGATATCTAGACACACACAGAGACATGCAAGCACACACTGACCGGCTTGCTGCTGCTGCCAAAAAACTCCGGGTCAGAGATGGGGTCCATGAGGAAGGAGCGGGCAATGTTGGCGCGCAGGCCTTTCGGAGCCTCATTGGTCATCTTCACCCCATTTTGAAGCACCGCAACTGGGAAGGTGGGAGATGGGTAGCTCGTCAGCCACAGCCTGAAGTCTGGGTGTGTCGTGTCTAGGTTCAGCTCCTGCACACAGCCACACGTGAAAAAAATATTCAAAAACCTGCATTAGGGCAGTTCCCATGTGGCGAGCAGAAAGCCTAAGTGCGTGTTCTGACCTCACAGACTCTCTCCAGTGTCGACATCCACGAGGTGGCTAAGTGGCAGTTCTGCAGAACCACCCAGGTGCCCTCTTTAATGGCTGTCTCAATCATACGCATAGCAATAGGACCCTGGCCTTGGCCCAGAGAAAGCGAGGTCAGCTTGTTACCTGTAAAGCCCTACGGGATAAGAACAGAGGTGCGTGCCCACACACACACACACACACACACACACTTATGTAGCTGCTTTTTGACCAGATAGGAGAAAAACATTTCCAGTGCTTTTAAGATGTGTGTGGGAGCCTGGAATATCAGGAGGTATCAATTTCTGCTTTCATTTTGAGTTTGTACACACAGCAGGCTTCAAAGCTGCTGAATTTCCCAGGTGTCTCCGTACCTTTTCATCTCCGAACTTGAGCAATGCAGCCATGGGGTCAGATCCGGGGGAGAGAATGAAGATGAGGGGCGCACAGCAGTGGCTATCAACGAAGGCCTTACTCAGGTTGAAGGGTGGCGCCTCGATGAAGGGGCGACCCAAACTGTCGGAGACAAATTCCTGCACCATGGGAATAACCTGGGGGCAACATAAATGGAGTGTGTTTAATGTGTGCACAGTGCGGTAGTCCTAACCTGATGTATCCTCCAGAAAATATGATACAAGTTACAACTATATAATATCATATCGTCAACAGCATATGAACTGACCTTGTCCGGTCTCAGACAACGGACCACCAGCATCCTCTGAAACTGGGTCAGCTTCTCCTGCCATTTCTCAGGGAAGGGAGTCTGATGGGGGTTCTGCAGATATGCACAACACAGGCCATACTGAATTCATACGGAGTTACTTCAGATTCCTCTAAGGTTGCAGCGATATACCGGTTCAAAGGAACAATGTGGAATAAAAATTGACGATCATCATACGGAGTACATTTGCTCATCTATGGTATTTAAATCTATCAGCTTTGTATTATCAAAATATATATATTTGAAGATAATCAAGTTTCATGTCTTTCATGCTTGTTGTCATGTCTTATTCTGTTGCATTAGCCCAAATGAAAATGCTGACACTGACTGTCCGACAGTACAATAAAGTAAACTAGACATGTCCCTAAAAAGCCACACAGATGATTAATTGATGGATTTAAATGCTGTTTCTAATGAGAAAATTCAGTCATTTTTATTATTATCAGTGGAGGAGGCTTGTCCCTCATTAGGTTACCTCCAGCTAACATGCAGCTGAGTGCCTTTTTGTCAACTTTCCTTGGAGAGGATGGGGAGAGTTCTGGGGTCGGGTTGCATTGTATCGAGCTGTTGCAAGATTAAGCAATGTAATTAAGCAAAAGAGGGGCAATCTGTAATGTGAATGGGGAGGAGAGTAATGCGGGGAGATAAATAAATATGTATGAACAAGCAAAGACTGTAGAAAAGGAAAAAAAGAGGAAGAAGAAAGAGGTGGGGAAACTGAAAAGCCACTGGGTACTGGGTCAGAGCAAAATGTTTGATTAATTTGTGGAACAAGTGTACCAGAGGAAATGAGCAATGGTAGCCGGAACTTTTGGAATTATTTTCCCCAGGCTGTTTATCGAGAGACTTCTGGCTATGTGTGTTGGCAGGTGCTTTGAGACGGATACACCTATTTAGGATCTCCTGGGGATTCTCTGTGTGTGCAGTGGTGTGTTCGCGTGTGTGAGCCTGAGTGCCTGTGTGCTTGATTGAACAGCTGTTCTTGCATCAAGATTGAATAAATGTGAATTCCACAACTGGAACAAACTCGATTTAATTAGACAGAAGTGTTGTGGCTGATTCTGTTGATTATAAATCAAAGGTGGTGTGTGTGTTTGTGTGTGTGTCAATGTGCATGTGTGTGTCATCAATGAGACAAGCATGTGTGCTGCACACGTGTTTGTTTGCGTGCACCACACGTTGATTAAACAGCTGTTCTTGCGTCTAGATTGCATAGATGTGACGAGCACAACAGGTACAAAAAAAGACTTAATTGGATAAAACTTCAATTTTAGATTATTTATCATTCAAAGATGGAGGGAGGGTGTCTGTGTGCATCAGGCAAATTATTTTCCTCCCACTCTTTCTCTTCCTGTCCCACGTATCTATAGTAAATTTAAAGGTGCAATATGTAAGATGTTTGTTTTAAATATTTAAAGCAAAATCAACTAAAATTATCAGCAAAACAGTTCTCATTATGTGTTGCAGAGATATGTGCTGAAGTTATCATGCTAACACGCTAGCCCCAGCCTGTCCTGGCTCGTAATACCACTGCAAACCACTGGTTACTCAGGTGATATGCTGCCCCCTATTTGTTTGGAGTGACCTTGCTTCGACAGGTGGCAGATTCTTACTGTACCTTTTAACTCATAAAACATTATGCTCATACTGTAGTCAAATAAGAAATACTGAGATGACCTATTTGGCAGCATCAGTGATATTATTATATTTAAAGACATGCAGATATAGAAGCAGAACTGCTTGGGAAACTAAACTAAAAACTTGAATAAAAGTATCAATCTATTACATTTACATTTAGGGCATTTAACAGACGCTTTTGTCCAAGGCGACTTACAATAAGTACATTTGTAACAAGAAAGAAACCAGAACATATCACTGTCAATATAGTAGGAAAAAAAACAAAAACAAACAACGTGTCCAGCATGTAATTGTTAGTATAATATATGCATGAGTGTTGTGGGATCTGAATGAGCTTCACTGCTGAGCTGCAGAATGGGCGAAGCACGCATGTGGCTCATGCGCCAAACCCACCAGAAAATAGGTTGAACCTGTTCACTCTGCCCTTGTTCCTGTTCCTCTCACACCTTACAAACACTGCTGATGCTCGTCTGCATTCCACAAAAATACTGTTTTCTCTAATCCACACTCCAGGAAAGCAACAAACAACTTTTATTAGAATCTTAGCCTAAATGACAAGCAGTCTGGACTATGGCTGCCACTGAGTTAGGTTCAGTGTTCAGTGCTCAACACCAATACGTCATCAGTGATGTTTTCTCCACATTTAACCTTATTAGTCGGCCATAATCTGATTCGGCACACTTTGGAATGGTCGTTACATCTTGCCTGTTAAATCCTAGCGGTGCACAACACACAGGGTGGCACTGATGCAAGGTTTACTCTCTCTTCAAAGGCAAACAATTCCTCAAGCTGTTGCCAAGTAGTTCTGCAAGATTGTGTGTATAAGGCCTTAGTGTTTAAATATACTGTGTTGACAAAATATCTGGGAAAAACCCTAAATATCTTTACCATTTGAGCTATAGACTTATGTCCGGTTAAACCTAGAGAATCCAAATGTTCTGGTGGTCGTAGTGGCAGGGGACGTATGTGACCCAGTTTAAACTGCTAAGCAAAACCACATTTAAGATGGAATCAACAAATTTACAGTTTCTACAATAAGACATGCATCCATACTAATGTGCATATCTCCCAAATACGCATTTTTGTAGAATTCATAGACTTTTTTCTCCCTCTATTTCTCTTGGGTATTTTGATTTAATGGCATCTTTCTGTTCATGCCGATTTTAAAAGTGGGCATTAACCCCGATTCTCTGCTACATAACTGCACCAATCATATCATCATCATCACCGACACAGGAACGACACCCACACCAGGCAGGTGTTGATGACACTCACTTGGCTGTCGTAGACCTTCTTCCACTCGTTCCTGAGGGGAGCCACGTCAAGACGCAGACCCTTAAAACACTTGAGTTCATCCAAGCGGCAAAGCTCGTCCCACGACTTCTTGGGGAGCCAGGTGCAGGGATTGGCGTGAGGGTTGTCCAGGCCCACGCCTCCCGTCAGAAGAAAGCGCCAATCGCCCTCATCCACCTGTGGCATTAATCACTATCATGCAGCTATTGAAGGGTTAACACGCAGCCTGACCATTTGGTTAAAAATCCTATGCACATTAAAAATACAAAATACCAATAGTTTATAGCAATCCCAGAGAGGGCCGTGAAAAATCTGTCTGCTTGATTAGCTAACCGCGAACTAACAAACCAACTAAACAACAATATTGAATGTGTTGTCAAACACACGTTTTTAAGTGACTTGCTGTAAACCTGTGCGTGGGTGAAGTGTGTGTATCATCATACCAGCTTGTTGTGCATGAGCAGATTGACACTGAGGCAGAAGGAAAAGAGCAGCTTGTCCTTCTCAAACAGTGAGCGACACACATTGACATACAGTGAGTAGGTAAAGTGGTCTTGCAGGATCTGCAGCCTAAAGAAGATACACATCATAGCATTTTAATAATGTCATTCCAAACCAAACATCACACAAAATCACCCACACTCATGCACCACTACTGGTCTTACATTCCTTGTTTTCTATTCATTTACAAGTCAAATCGGATTCTTCAAGTGGAAAGAAACCTCCAAGCTTTTTTTTCACTTCTGGGAACATTCATTGGACTAGTGCATTTATCAGCCCTGCTCACCTCTCCTCCAAGTTGTCACTCTTATCCGAGTTGTCGATGGAGCTGATGAAGAGGTTAATAAACCAGCTGAGGGAGTACTGGTACATGGGCTCGATGTTAGCCAGGTCAGCGATAGAGAAGAACAAGATGGCTGAATGCACAGCGATGGGGGTGTAGCCCATGCGGGTCTCATCAATCTTCTGCTCCGTCACCTCAGCCACCGCCTGCTTTTCTTGGATTTCATTGGCGAGCACTTTGGAGCAGGAGAGGATCTTGACAGCCGTCTCATCCTCCAGGATGTTTCCCTCAGAGGAGGAGAGCACCTCTAAGATTTTGTCCTCAATCTCCTTCAGTTGTCTGACGATGATGAAATGCAAGGACAAGTTTGCACCAAGAGGATGGAGACATGTTACATCATTAACACATACCTGAGGCTGGTGTGCACTACTCTACCTTTTATTCTCGGCTCCCTGCAGGATGAGAGCCTGTTTCTCCTCCTCCAGGTCAGGCCTTTCCCGGGCGACCACAATGCCTAGCAGCTGGTCCTGGATGCCCTCTGGGGTGATCATGAAGTTCAGAAGAGTAACCTGCAGGGCACAAGAAGAAATACACAGGCATACAGTTAACTAGGGCTGCAACTACTTTTCATCAAAAAATGATCTCCCAATCATTTTCAGAATGATCAATTAATCTTTGAAGAAAAACTGTAAATATTTACATTTGAGAAGCTGCAAGTGTTTGGGATATTTGATTGAAACGACTGATAGCTTATCAATATAATTCCATATTAATTTACTTTCGATCAACTAATCGAATAATCATTGAAGCGCTACAGTTAATGGACATCAAAATGTACAAATGAGTGTGTCTGTTTCTGGGTGGCGTTGTCTCATCCCACCCTTGTTCTCGGACAATTAAGTGAGGTACTTTGCAGCACAGTGTTGATCATCTTGGCTACAGTGCCTCTCCATGAGCCTCGTCCATCCAATCAATTCCAATAACCACTCCAGCCTTGGCAAAGTACAGGTAGGATGCATTTATTTCTTTTTTCTTCTATGTGAAAAGTGTTGCAGCTAGAAGTGAAGGAGTGTTTCTTTTACCACAGCCTTAGTCATTCTGCTCTGCACTTACTCGGAGGTTAAAAGCCTATATCTGCTATCTACTCTCTGCCCTAATAAACGAGTGCACTTCTCCGGGGCCTAATTCCATTTCTATTGATGCTGCGGACCCACTCAGCTGGTGGTAAAGACTCAGAGCCCATATAAATCTCCCGTTTGTCCTTTTCACACATACACCCCCCTCCTTCGCTTCCCTCCGTCCCTTGAGCTCCTTAAGGGCTGGTTTTCTAGATGCTTGCCCTCTTGTATTTGAAAGTATTGCATTTCAAATAGGGCTTAATGGGAATAATGGAAGCCCCGTAGTGTACTGTACTGTAGGCAAAAAAAAAAAAAAGAAAAGAAAAAAGGATTGAGCCAGTTGTGAAAAATGAGTTGAATGTATCTGATAGCCGCCCATAAGGAGCAGGGCCCCTGCAAATAGATGCCTGAAATGTGATCTTCAGTAATGCTCTCCAACCCCATGCCTCACTGTAATTCTGTAATGCAATTTCCTTTAATGCTTCTTTTCTTGGAATTTTTTTTTTTTTTTTCTTTGGAGACTGTATTCCATAGGGGAGGCGGACACAGAGAATCATGATTCTTTGTGTTTCTGGGGTAAAAATGTGCTATTTGAAAGGTATGAAACAATATGTGGGAACCTACAAAGGAAAGTAGGGCTCATCTATTTGTAGGTAAAAAAAAAAAGTCTAAATAATTATTCAGTGTTAGGACCAACTTGCTTTTTAGTTTTGCAGGTATCGTATTATAAAACAAACTAGTGAAAAAGCATTGTACAGTTTAGCGTTGACACAGAACTGGAATTTCTACATTTGATACGAAACCTTGAAAAGTCATTAAGATTCAAAAATGACATATTTCAGTCTTGACTAAAGCAATGGTCTTACAACTGACCAGCAAACATCACCACCCATGATGTGGGTCCAAAAAAGACCTGTTCCATAATGAAGTCTTCCTCACAAATCTGAATTTTTGTGGTACCAACGGAATGTACAGCGCCCCATGATCTATTACATAGATTAATAACAATCAGAACATAACAAACCGGGTTGACTGTTGCTATTAGATGTGATGGTGATGTGAATGCAGATGTCTGTGTTGGTTCCGGTGAGAGCATGTGTTCTATTATTCCCTTCTGTTCTGTCAGCAGCTTTGTTGTGGAAGATTCATCTATCCTTAGCTCCTGGCTCCAATCAAGTGGTGAGTAGAGGAGGCATGGAGGACTACAAAGGGCTCATAACAACGCGACTAACACCTGCTGCAAACAGTTAAAACTGCTCTGATTACACTGTCACAACAAAAGGTGTGTGCAGGCTCGTGCGTGTCATACTGAGTATGTTTGGCAGTGTGTGACTGGTGTAGGTGTGGATGGAGGTTGCAGGTTGCTTTATAGAATTTCAAGCACACAAACAGAGAGTGAACCGGTCCATTACCCTACCTCCTTTGTCAAACTGTAGCCAGCTGACCAGTTAATTTGTGATAGGCCATGACAGTTTCAAATGTGACCGTTTGAATGCAGCAGAAAAAGCTTGGACTCAGTCTATTTTCCATGTTAATAATAAAATGTGTTTCTATAATGTGAAGCCAGTGAAAGTGTAGTGGGATACTAAAAAATATAGCAGCGCCTGAGGCAGTTCACCGCTACAGCACCTTAACAGAGGTCTCAGGCAGGTAGTGTGGGTTGCGCAGCTTGGTAGTTATGTAGAAGCGAAAGTCGGGAGCATATTCAATGGTAGAGTCTCCCAGGCGGATACACATGGCACCACCCTGTTTAAAGGTCTGTCTCAGCAGCAGGGGCTCCAGGATAGGGTCCAGCTCCTCACCCACATTCTCCAGCAGCACTGAAAGAAATCATTCAATCCTTATCGATATTTTCTTACCAGGTTAACCGATTATTTTTAGGGCTTTTATTTAAAATCACACATTTACAAGCAATTTCATTGTGGGGCTGTCAAGTTCAACCACTATCTGCATTAACAGTTGAGCCATTTGCACATCTTCAAATGAGACAACGTTGGCAGTCGGAATACAAATCAAGACATAGCTTTGTTTACAGAATCATTTAAACCTTAGCAACACTGCACCGCTGGTTTTAGTACTATTGATAATTGTACTTGACTACTGATAAAAAAAATATCACTGAGATCGGCAAGGTTGTGTATTTTTTTGCTGTTGCATCATCTAGGCTAATAACTAAGGGGTGATCCTGCTGTTGCTGTGCTGGTTCCTGGATCATTATTAAACTTTCATTTAGCACCAGTTCAGCTCATAATGTATTTACAACATGGCTTTTCGCAGCATCTAATATCATTATTTGGCTTGTCTTAATTTGTTCCTTTTACTTCCTGTCATTGTGTACATTTTCCTGCCTCAGGAAAACACTTTATGCATGTTGCTTTAAAAGTTCTTTTTAAATCAAACACGGGTTATTAATATCTTTGCTGGAGCTGTCGGAGACATTTCTCTGCAATGAAAGCCTGAACACCAACTACTTTTCCCACCAACTTACTTTAGTTGAACTGATAAGCATCCCTTATAAACTTCATTACATTAAAAATTGTAAGGGCTTAAACACTCAGCATATTCCTGCTCCCTGAGATTAGCACTCAACATTTACATTTACCTAGAAACTTGTGTGCACACGTGCGCAAAACCAAGAAATCAGTGAAGCAAGTGAAGCGTTACCAGTTACAGATGCCTTGTTCCCATGACATCATTATTCATTTCCACCTTCACATTAAGTATGATAATGCTGTTCTCGTGTTAAGAACATTAGCACATCTATAATTGACATTATGCCTCGAGGATGTCTGGTAACTAAGTTTTTATACAACGTTCAGTACCAGTGACAACTGATGAACTTTCTCTCACAAGATAGGGAATCAAACCAGGTCACCCTTCTCCAAATCATTTCGTTCTGCTTTATCACACCGATATTGCTAATATCTCAGCGGATTAAACAGAAACTTGCATAACTTAATAAAGCCTTGCCTATCAAGAGATTAGACAGGGAAACATATATTCAACCACTAGCATATAGCCAGGATTACAGACTGCAATACCAATAGCAGGAAACCATAAAACTGGGAAGTATAGAGGATTGTTTGTAGAGGGTGGAGCTGCAATCTCTGGGGAGTATTTTGCACCCTGCAAGGACATGCTAGTCTCTGAACTGTAAGCCTTGTAGTCTGCCAGTAAGCAAAGAGCCAATGGCTGGCTGAGACGGGTCATTATTTAGATGTCTTTTTAATGGCTATAAAGCTGCCTCTGCCTGTGTCTTACTCTAACTCATCTCTTGCTGTTCCCTCTCATACCCTCTTAAAATCCCATAAGACATAAGTATTGTCACACTGAAAAAAAAGCACAAAAAATAGCCACATCTCCCTACACATGTCAATATGATCACGCAAACATAATTCATTTCTTCTGGGATTTTGTATGGAGTCTGCCATACTAATAGTCACAAAGGTTCATTCAAACATCTCACTCAGAAATGTGTTTTTTATGAATTCTCCCACTGCAGAACAGAGAACAAAGGAAAAACACAGCCCATGCACAGCTATTATCAGTCCCCGTGGTGAAGAGAGACCTCGGCAGGCAGTGACAGGAACTGCAACAATGTGGGTGAGGCACACACACGCATGCTCACACACACATACACGCACGCACGCACATACATAGACACAGACAAGGCAGCAAAAGCAGAGGCATCAAATCAGAGAAATACTTGTGCTTACCTGGCGTGCCAAACTGGATGCAGTTCTCCAGAGTGCGTACAAAGTCAGCATCACTCAGTTTAATGATATGCAGGCTATTGGCTTTCTCCATGTTTTTCACCCACTTGTTGGCCTGGCCCTGGGGATCAATCATCAGAGGCCACCGCCTGGCATTACTACAAACACACGCACGCGCACACAAACACACGCACACACACACACACACACACACACACACAGTAGTGCCGGATCAAATAGTGCTGTCTCGTCAGAGGAGGATGAGACATCGTAACAGCAGGAGGGCTTGTTGGAGGACAAGAATTGAGATGTACAGAGGGGGTGAACATTCACTCGGAGCACAGTTAGACAGCTCACAGTTGGGTGGCACACCAGGGGCCATAGTATTGTGATTAAAAAGCAATGTTGCTGCGTCGTTTACACAAACAAGCAGATGTCTTTCGATATTCCTCTTTTTTATGGCTCCTTAAGATTAAAGCAGGCAATGTTAAGTTTAGTAGAGGTTACAAAGTCCCGTCATACTTGTGGGCGATGTAATCGCAATCCTTTAATTAATTGTAGTACGTGGTCCACGTATGCTTACTGTCAAAAACAGACAACTGCACACAGGAACACATATGAATCCATTCCTTGTGCACAGTGAGTAACACAATTCAATGACATTCAACATTCATGCTCAACAAGCCATTTCGGGTTAAAATATACAAACATAAGTTACGTAGGAAAATGTACATCAGATCAGAAGCAGCAAAATGTTGCTTGAGACATCCGAAAGCTGAGTACAAAGGAAATATGGATGCACTTTCCTCTGCAGAGATTCTTGTCTTTAATACTCACGAGATTATGATACCGTTATCTATAGAGAAGCTGTCTGACGGCAGGCCAGCGATGGTCCATGAACGAATCTTTACCGGATCCCCCAGAGAGTTCATCAGAGACATGTTGGGGGAGCACGGGATCTCCCTGCTCTTACAAAGATTCATCCACTCCTCTGTCTGATCCTGCAGAGGAGTACATTCACTGGTAATGACTTCATTTTCACCTGACTACTATGAACATTTGAACTGTAAAGATTCATGTAAAAAGATCATTAAAAACAATAACATGGCATATGGCATGACAGTCAGGCTTAAAAGGCAAAACCATAACTCATTCACTCTACTGCATTCTTTTTTCCAGCATCACAATGGCCCTCTGTGTGCCAAAGATGACCTTTAAAGACTGGCTTGGTTTCCGAGACATGTGAGGCTCAGCACAGGGAAAAAGCAAAGTGCCTGGGTACCTCCAGAGTGTTTACTTCCCACCAAACTGATCGCAAGCATTTGGCCTTTATTGGCCTAAAAACAGTGTTTGGATTTGCATTGGTCACAGAGTGCTTAATAGAAACAACTCATTAATCTAAAAACAAAATGTTGTTAACTGGAAAGATAGCAGGTATTTCTCTCTGAACACAGACTTTACAAACACAGGTAGAAATAAAGGGAAAACACAGTGTTGTACATTCACCAAGTGTGTACCATTGATATCAATATCATGTACCTCATTTCACTTAGGTCATACTCTGTTACTATCAACTTCCAAGTGTGCACCTCCTCCATCAGCTTACCTGTCTGTAGCTGGACGTAAAGGCTCCCAGGTAAGCCACAATGCCCGCTGAGATAAGGATGTCCCCAGTCAGGTTATTGTAGAGCTCTCCCAGATTGAAGGCCATTTCGCTCCAGCGTGTCTTTTCTCCACCCAGGCCTCCAATAAGCTGCTCTGCTCGCTCTAGCTTCTTACTGCAAAGATCGACCTGGAGGATATGATCGGAGGGGGAAAGCAAACATTTGTTGCATTGTGGCCACTGTCCCAGATCAAGGAACAGGATGAATTTCCTGCCGACCAGAGCGACTTTGTGTGATTCAGTAGTAGCATGTTTCAATTGGAGCTGTAGTTACACGAATGTTTTCTTACATTACACAGGTGAAAAGTTTTTCTTTCTTTAAACTTAGACAAGGAAAACTATTAAACAGAATTTCTAACTATCTACCACATAACAAACTAAACTGAGATAAAAAGGACAAACCTGATTCTCTAGCTCAGCCTTCTTGTTTTTGTTAGCCTCCAAAGTCTCCTGAAGCTTTGCAAGTTTATCTTGGACTTCTTTGAGGGCAGCCTGCTTTTTGTGGAGGCTCTCCATGGCCACCTTCAGCTCCCCCTCGGCCTGTGCCAGCTTCTCCTTCTTTGGAGCCACCACCTTGGCCACTCTGAGAGACACAAGAAACATTTCACACAGGAGGAGGATGTAAAAACCTTCAGGATAAGGTTATTTATTTAGATAGTGCAGATTCTTGAAGGAGTTGGATGTACTGGATGATGGCTTTTATATGATTAATTAATTATAATAAAATACATATGATTTAATATGATAACCTTTATGCTATGTGATGTTATTAGCATGCTCATTGTAGTTGACCGTGTAAGGGCAGAATTAATATGAAACACAGTGTTTTCTATTAAATGGTAGCGTAAATTAGATTCTTGTGAGCCTACATTGGGTACTAATGACAACCTTTAGCGATAATTGTGGGTAACATTTAGGACTGTCGGAACAATAATGATGTGAACACTTCCCTTTAAATGATTTGCATCTTGATTTGGCCCGTTACATTAATCACACTTGCACCAGGAAAGTGATTATTCCTTTGAAGTCACCAATAACCAAGCTTCATGTTATTCACTTAGACTGATGAAAAACTCTCTCAACCTTTGTGAATCTGCATCAATTTTTATAACTGATAACACAGGAGGAAAAACACATTACTTACGTGTCATACTTATCCATGGCACAAACCCAGCTACACAAGCCTTCGGCTGCACGGGACGCGGTTCGAATCTTCTCTGGTACAAAGTCTGGGTTGGTTATGTACTTGTTGCGGATGATGGCGATGTAATTTGGTGGAATGTTGTCTTTGTCGTACTCATGGAGGCCTTGAAGAAACTTCATGTCTCCCAGCAGCTTTTTGGCCGGGGGCCAGAAGTCCTCCACTTTTTTACCAGTGCCTGAGGGGTCAGGCACACGATCTGGCTTGACGCCTTTGAGAATGCAAATTGCCTCCATCACAAGCTTGACAGCTGTAGGTGGGCATTTCATGGACTTCACCACTGTGATATCCTATACATAAAAAAAAACATATCTTTATATGCCCTCTTCACAATTCTATTCCAGAACACCTGAGCTTTGAGCCAGATGTTGCCATATAACATGCTGCTCCTTTTACCTGAGTGGTGAGAGTATCCAAGGCGGTGAGGGCAGACTCCAGGATAGGCATGGCTATGGCCAAGTCAGCATCACACTCATCCTTGATGGCCTTGGCACCCATGGCTTGTTCGTTGGCTACAGCCTCGTCCACCTTCACCACCTTCTCTGTCTCGGCCACTTCGACAGATTCGTGCTCAATCACCACCATCATCTCATCTACCTCCTTGCTGGCAACAAGAAGCTGTGGCTGTAGAGCCTCCAACTCAACTTGCATAGTGGCCACCTGGTCTGCTGCTGACTCTAGCTTCTCGAGGCCAACCTCATAGCGGCGTTTTAGCTTCATAACCTCACTGGGCAAAAGACAAAGACAGACACGGATAAGTCCTACAAATGGAAACGCATTTTTCTTGTATCTAATTCAAGTCCTTTATCGCTACAGGAAGTAACAAAACATCAAACAACAGTTAAAATTCCAATGTCCACGTACAGAATATCTTAAATCTTACGCTCTTTTAGTCTCCAGCAGGGCCTTAAAGGTGGAAATGAGTTCCAGGTATGAGGTTGGTGTGACATAGTTGTGGCGCTGCAACTCAGACAAAAAGCGAGCTGATAGTTCTATGGTTGACGTGTGGAAGCTCTTGCACATGTTGATGCAGCCTTCTCGGGACTCATCCGTCATCTCAACATCCTCCAGGAAGCGACAGGCCACAGCCTGCAGGGCATCCTCGGGCCAGGTCTGATAAGGAAGGAAATATGCTGTACTGCCGCTGTGTATGAAGTGTACTTTAATCTCTGCTAAAGTTTTCTGTTAATGTCATCAATTTTCACTGACGGGAGCCTGGATAGGAATTTGGGAGATCAATCCCACATGATGTTGTGGGTTGAATTAAATTGTATACATCTTTCCTCACAATTTTCATATTCATCACCTGTGATAATGCACTGTATATTGTCCCCATCTTTTGATTAACTACTTGTGGCATCTTTAGGTGCAACCAACAGCACAGCAGAACTCATGTAACATACAGTGCATGCACACACCTGGAACCAGTCAATGGTGCAGCAGTTAATGAGGGCGGGGAAACGTCTCAAACGGTTCCTAAACGCATCTCCAATGGGACTCATGGCCAACACCACATGCAGCTGTGTGCGACAGCGCTCCACAAACATGTTGAAGAGGGACAAGGGGCTGCCATCCGTCTGCTTGTCGCGTTCACGTTGCCGGTCCAACACACGCATTCGCTCACAGATTTCCTGCTTCTCATCAACTGCAAACAGGTTAGGCACCTGGAAAAAAAAGTCAATAGGTCTGTTTTTGGGTACTGGCTTTGTTAAACAGAACACATTTGCACCGTTTTATCTTGATTCAATTAATACATCTTCAGATCAATTTGTATATGTTATCCATACCTCAACTCAATCATTGCAGGACCCCCCCCCATATACTTTACCTCACCAGTGTTGAGCAGGTTGCCAATGTCCTCAAGAAAAGACTCGGTTTTGATTTGAGTGTCTGTGAAAAGGAAAACTCCATGAGCTTCACCCTGTGTAGACTTCCTCATGATAAGCTTCAGGTCGTCATGCCACTCCGTGTTGCCGTAGGTCTTGGAGATTTCCACCTGGAAAAGCTCTGCCTCAGCCATGTAGGCAGCCAACCGGGTGAGAGACTGGCGCCCACTCCCACCCACACCAACCAGCAAGGCGTGACCACTTGGCTGCTTTAGGATGCGGGAAATACGGCACACGTGTTCGATGGCAAAACGGAAGAGCACCAGATTCATAGGTGCTTTGCTGATGTTGTTGAACTCCTCCAGGTGCGACTCCACTACTTGTCGGAGCTGGTCGAGGTTGTGCACCTCTCGGTAGGTGCGGTCCTCACCCTTGGGATCGTGAAAGTCACAGAACATAAGGCTGCGCAGGTCATCCTCAGTGACATTTCCATCACAGTCCTGGTCTAAATGCTGAAAGAGCTGATGGAAGTCTTCCTCCATGTGACTCTGAGACACCACCTGTAAATAGCTCACGAGCCAGGAACGATCCGTGTCCTGAACCAGTCGATCATAGTAAACCCTCAGGACCTGAGGATCAACAAGAAAAGGAAAGTGTGAGTTTGAGTGAAAAGTACAAAGGAATCTTCTCACCGGCATAAGCATAGCTGACTGCAGCTCTATGTATTTCCACTTTCTGTATTTTTATGATATTTCTATTTAATTTGTATGTTTCTGATAGTTTAGTTACATAGCTGTCAAGTATTTTCCACTGTTTGTTGTGTAGAACAATACCTCATGCACCAAGAGGCGTTTGATGACAGATGGTTCATCTGCAGACTCTGGCCGCGACAGGCAGATGCCCTGAATGACCCGGGAGACATCGCGCAGATTGAACAAGTAATGGGACTTTGTAGGGGTGGGTAGCAGGTTCTTGGTGGACTCTTTGTACACTGACATGGTACTGTTGACAATCTGAGAGGTCAGAGCTGCAAATGGCTTGGGAAAAGAAAACCTGTTGATGAAATGGTTGAATGATTGTTAAGACTCCATTCAGAATATTTCCCATAATTAAGTGAAAAATGTATCAATGAAATATTTATATGTTAAATAAATATGTATGATCAATGATACTTTTCTATCATATTAATGCATTAACATTGTATTTCCAAAACTCCAATATATGCCAAAGTGTTAAAATGCTATCTTGTTAGAATGCAGGTGATACTCCTGTTTGCAGGAGTGGTTGGATAGATTTGAAACCTATCCAACAGATTTGATTGCTTCCGGACTTGGGGTCTCTGAGGTAAACACTGTAGCAGTGCCGTGAGAGGGGAGGAAAAAGAACATATTTAATCCTGTGATTACTGAAACAGAATCATGTGTAGAACAATGTATCCTCCTAACTTGTAGTCGCCTGTCAGTTTTAATAATATAATTATTTCTGTTCTAAAGTGGAATAATACATTAAAATATGACTACAACAATGGCATTTTTTAGAGACGATATTTGAATCTTTGTTTGGTTAATTTAGAATTCATTGTGTTGATAAAAGTGGTGGGATACCATCCCAGAGCCTTAAAAAGTTGTGGCTCTAATATAATTTACTAAAGACTGAAATTGATGCAGTTTATGTGCACCAGAGTAGCTCAGTGGATGATATGTAGATCCCTGGGTATAAACATACCTAATCGTGAAATGCCAGTCTGTGATCCTGGAGAAGATTGTGTACATAGTCTTCTCGTCAAAATCATTAATGGTAATCATGTTGAAGTGGCGCAGGTACCGAGGGGTGACAGGGTTCCTCCCTCCACCTGAAATACAAGCAGGACAGAAAGAGATAAACTATATCTCTGTCACATATAACATTCCTCATACTGTTGGTATGCCTCCACTGAACTGTTTCTGTTACACTATGACCCAGTGTACCTTTTTTTTCTTCTTATTTCCATGTCTATTTTCTGTCTTTTTGTGAGCAAAAAAAACCCCAACTATTTTTTTTTCTATTACAACATTATTATTATTATTTCAGTTTTTGAATGCATCATTATATTAAGAGAACCACAGCATTTTAGATGACAAAATACACTACATGTTGCTCTCATGTTCATAGTGATGTACTTACATTTAAAAGGGTAACTAAGGTTCAGAATTTGCTCACACATTTTCTAGACCAACAATATGTCCCCCAATGGCATAGCACACAGGGAATCCACTCATGACTTGATCTAAGTCTGAATCTCAGTCAACAGAGTCTACAAAGGGGACAACAGTAGCTGCTAGCCCTATGGTTCATTGATGTTTGAGTTACCAGGACATAGCACTGGTCTCAATTCAACACACACGTTTACATTTGTAATTCAATATACTTGGACACCAGTAAAAATGGGCTCCTCCATTGTTTTCCTTGGTGTGGGTTCAGTGGCTGCCATGGCTATACTGGGCAGCAGCTTAGAAAAGCTGAACAACTGTCAGCACAGGCATCGGGAGCAAATACTGTAGCTGTGTTGGCACCTGAGTGTGGCACCCAGCCTCTTTCTCTGACAGCTGTTGCTGCCAGCTGCCTCAGTGGACAGGGCTGGTTTCACATTTACACCGGCGGTGGTTGTGGTGTAGGTGGAAGTGGTAAACACTTGCTATCTGTGAGCAGCTTAAGGCAGTGAGGAGCTCCACGAAACAGCAGGTAGTGCTTTGTGACACTGACAACACCTCAGCAGCCGTTAGAGGAAAATAAAGTATTCGCTTTACCCACCTAAACATCTGCAGTCCATCAACCAATCAAGGGCTCTGATTCAATATAATTGCTTTGACAATACACTTCTGATAAAACCACAATTGCTACTCACCAGGTGGTCCCATGGCACAAATGACCTGGATATCCACCAAGTTGATCATAGAGCAGTCTTTCGTGTCATACCAGTTCCAGTGGTCCAGCCACTGACGCAGCAGCTCTACAGGGGGCTGGGCACCATAAACCTCCCTGGCTGGCATGTTCACATCGTCAACAAATATCACCTGACAAAGTATTACATTAGAAAACAAGATGAAATACTGATAATGCCACAACATACTTAAAACTATAGTCTTTTTGTAGAAAAAACACATTACACATGCATCCAAGAATAAAAGTGTGCTTGCTTTAAAAAAGGACTACAAATCATTACAACTGACAGCCTTTTAGTGACTCAACACTGATATGAGTGCAAACTGAAACAAGCCATTCCACGATAAAACATCTAATGAATACAAGAAAGAGGCCGTACCATTTTCTTTCCCAATGGAGGACCGAACACTCCTTTGCGCCGCTTATCTAGCTTGGACATAATAATGTTTTGGGTCTGAGCAGCTGTGGTCTGAGCTGAAAAGTTGATAAATAATGGGCTGTACACATCCTTCTGCAGCTGATTCAATAGGAAGTCCTGGGCAAGAGATATTAGAAATACAAACAAAGATTATCATCAAATCTCTCAGGAAAAGAGACACTCTGAAAAAAAAGCACTGTATGACAATAAATGGAATGTTTACACAGTTTGTATAAGGATTTACTAATGAAGTACACCCTGTTGTTGTACAGTACAATTAATCAAATGTATGTGTGTATTTATGGGGATATTTAGAACATCCATGGGGACTTCAAGCAAGCTTGATAATTGCATACTTGACAAATAGTACATTTGGTTGAAAATGTTTCAAAGTGATCTCACCCTCTGTTCTGTGTCAGCATGCCAAATACAGCCTGTACAGGTAGAGTACACATAAAATGATAATTTCGTATTTGATCCCAGAAAATGGTTGTGATAAGCTTTATAATCTAATTAAATGTGGCATTTAGTGGGAATTTCATTAGATAAAAGCTGGATCTAAGTTAATCGCTGAAAATGACTGTGAAATGAAGTAGGGGGCTAGTTGCCCTCTGAGGAAATATCTAAAGTAATGTTCTGCAGGTCAAAAGGGTAAAATCAATGAATTTTTGATTTCGCATGAAGGTTTACAAAAGGGCATTTCACTAAAAGCTTTAAGAGGCTTTCATGAAAGGTCATTTTGATAAGATGGCCTTTTGGACAACTGGCCTTTTGTGTTTCTATGAGCAGAGAAGGTAGAACAGAGAACGTTGTCACGGGTGATTTGATGTCTTTTATAAGCATTTGATCTATTTTCATGGTATTTTATTATGTACCGTATGTGGTAAGCACTCATGCTTCCCTTGTGCACATGTTTATTAGCATGATCACAGTGCTCTCACACAATTGTGAAATCATGTGGGTAATGACCTGCATAATTAAAGGGGGCTTGTGATGAGAATGATCACATGCTGCAGCCGTGGTGCATCATCATCCTCTTGACTAAATTATAAACCAGTGGCACAGCTTCTGTCTGTCTCACTCAAGAGTCCACTGAGGCAGGTGAAGGAGCCTTGTGTACAGCTGTCTGATGGTATTGGTGCGGGCATCGTGCCAGTCACATTCTTATGGTCTGAGTAGCTGGTGCTCCTTTATCACTCCTGCCAGATTTGGGATTCAGCCACGGTCTGCTGGTTGCACGGGACAGGGCTGCTCCACCACGCAGACAGGAAGGAAGTGGAGAACAAGGCAGGCTCCCCAGTGAGATGATCTCTATTCACCCCAGAGTCTCAAGTTTGAGCACACTAATGGAGGAACTAATGAAGCAAAGGGAAGGAGGGGGGGATTAGTCCTTGATATAAATAGCTGAAGGTCTGCGGAGAGATACTCAGTATTCCTCCAAGGTGGCCATTTCACACCTGGTGTCTGTGGCTGTATTGCCTCCAAATAATTTGTGTGTCAGGAGCACTTGCTTAAGTTTCCTGAGGCTGGGACTACACTACACTGGAAACAAATGTTCACTCAACCGAAAGAATGACAGTGTTTTTCAGCTTATGAAAATAAACATTTCTACTAATAAAAATTGCTTGAAGTCCAGTCCCCCATTCCCCTTGAGAGCAGACGATGGGCAAAAAAAGAGACGAACGGAGAAATAAAAAAAAAGACAAATTTAGCTCAAGCAAATTATAGGGACCCTGTGGAGGTTTTAGACCATATGTAGCACAATGGGCAATGTTATGATGAATGGGTCCCAGTTTAGTTTGTATCTTGGGACTCACGTGCATGGGGATACAGGTGGCATGATTCACATTCATGCCGAAGGTTTCCTGCTATTTTGATGATCAATGGTGATGGTAAAGGCACCACGAAGCACAGCAATACGCTAGCCAACGTCAAAATATAGAACACTGCAGGCTAGCAAATAAACATGTAACAATGAAGGTTTAGGAATATCTAAAAGGTAATTTTAGTGAGGAAGAAAATACATGTTGCCTCAGGGATACACCAAATGAATTTTGCAAAAAACTAAACTCCACAAAGTACCTTTTGATACTATTTCAATAATCATTGTGGATTGTCTGAACCTTAAAAAAAATGGTGTTACAACAAATGTTGTTGTAGAATTGCATTTAGTAGAGCGCAAACCTCCACCAAGGCCCGACAGTCCCCTTTTGTACTCACTCACAGATATCAGCCACAGAAATAAGCGTGATTTTATAATAGTTACGCTAGCTAGCTGACTTTAAAGCAGTACAGTATGCTTAGTGCAAACTGATACCAACACCATTGGCGTTATGATATTGTTAGCAACCTTTTTAACAGCTGGAACCAACTGTCAGAATTCTTACACAGAGGTAAACAATACAGTCACTTTGGACCTGATCAAAACTCTTAATTCACAATCATAATGATGTTTTTGAGGAAAACAGACACTTTCATTCTGCACCTTTCTCCAAGTTCTGTAAGCGTATTATTAAAAAAAAAAAAGATTTATTTAGTTGAAAATGATATCAATATGACCTTTAAGTAGCTGTGGTCGATTAAATCTGCTGGATGTGGTGTATCTGCATCATTCTTACCTAAAATTCCTTTCTGCTCAACACTTTATACCAAAGTGCTTTCCAAATGTCACATTAATAAAATAATAGAAAGCAGATGACTCACTGTAATGTAGACACTCTTGCCGGTACCAGTGGGACCGATGAATATAGCGGGCTTCTGGTGGGTGACGAGGAGCTCCATCAGTGCCATGTAGCGCACTGTGTTCTCAGTGGGCACGATGATCTCATTGAACTGCATGTCCTTGCATATGGGGGGAGCAGTATTTAGCTCATCTGTCCAGAGCTCCCACCTGCCTGGGCCCTGTAGAAGGAGGAAAAAAAAAACGACTAGGACTTCCATTTTAGATATGAAAATGAATTGTGCCTCCACTCAAACAAAACATATCAAGTCGACACATAATATCTAGTCTCTGGCTGTAGATGTCAAAGTATGACAACATGGAGCATCCACATGGATTTGTCTACACTGTGAGACATAGACCGATCAGGTATTTGTACATAAAAGGTCTCTAATCTTATATGACCTTTTCCTTCAATAGCCTACAAAATATCAACATGATGTATATTTGGTAAATGGCTTTGAAGCTAGATGTGGCATCAACCATCCCTCTGGCTTTGGTACCAAAGAGAAATCCATAATAGTCTTGTGTAGCCAGACTTCTTTGTTAAATCCATATAAACTCTAAATAAGAGATCTTGGCCAAACCCATTTTATATTCAATATAGCCTGGATAATTACTAATAAATGCATAAATGTCACACTGATTAGATCAATTCCAGGGTAATTTTTCTCTAAAAACTTTGTTACAGTGGACTTTCAACACATTTACAAACCACATTTACAAAATATCTCAAATCTGCTTAAATTGGGAAACAAGACTGTAACATTGATATGAAACTGAATTTTCCATCACATAATAAAAACAAAATACAAATTAACTGGCGAATAATTAAGTGCAGGTGGCGCTGTGCGACTGAGACTGAAGCAAGACACAATAAAGGTCACACAAAGATAAAAAATGAGCATCCCTCTTTAGACCCCTGAGGAAAAAGAAAAATGTAATAATGGTATGTAACTCTGTCAAGTCCATAAGTGGTTTTGTCAGTTACTGTGGTCAAAAACTACTGTATAGAACTGCATAATCATTCGTATTCTTTATTATGACAGAGAGATATTTGGTTTTCGTGCCAATTTACCCTGACCTCTGACCACCAACATCTAATCAGTTCATCTTTCCATCCACATTTGAAGAATTTCCCTAAAGGCTTTCTTGAGATATTGCGTTCACAAGAATGAGATGGATGAACAGATGTATGGATTGACAGCCTGAATTACATTACGCCTCCGGCCACAGATATCGCCGCCGTGGGGGCATAAAAATGCAGCGCAGTGCTTTCCGCTACACAATTATCAGAAGCAGCCATACCTCTTTAATGAAGCGATATTGGTAGACTGTTCCATCAGTGGGCAGCGGCACTGTGAGCTGTTTAGCTGGAGCCTCTACAGTGGCCAGGATGCCGTGGCAGGCTCGTGTCTCTTCACTTAGAGAGCCATTCAGTACCTCCCTAACCACAGCATCAAACTTGTGTCGGCCGATATCATCACAGCTGGAACCCACAGACCACATCAGGCAGAACACAAAGATGCCCTGTGTAAAAGAAAAAAATAAGGACAGCCTTCATTGCTTTTGTGGGCCAAATAATTAATTGGATGAGTGCATTAATGCTTCACACCAGTTGCTTAAGTAGAATATAATAACTGGATAAACATGGACCTTATTACATGATACAGTTCATGTTTTTGTTGCTTTTTTTTTAATGGTATCATAAAATCACCTACTTTACAGCTGCATTTTTTTACTTTCTGTTATTCATTATATTTTACAATCCTTACCTGTGGACCACCACCTACAATATGGACATTTATGTTCAGTAAAGTGTTTCTAGATTATTGCTGAGTATCAGGTTATCAAGTTACTAAATAGATACTTTCATAAAAGTATGACATCTTAGTAGAGATAGTTTGTCAACATTCTCATTGCACAGACAAGATTAAAATCATTGAACTGATTCAAATGTACAGTACACATGTTATTTCATGAGACAAACACCAGAATCCACGGAGCACAGATGTCTTTGTTGGGAAAAACAACAGGAATCCTGTAGTCATTGAAAATTCCAATGGCCTCATGAGCTATCATCAGCTTAGCAGCCTCATGATAGCTCCTGCTGTTTAAAGGCTGATTAATTCAACACTTTGATAATGAATGGCTGAGAAACATGGGAGAGAGAGGTTGAAAGGCATTCATCAGTGCAGTGTGCCACAGGGGGATAATAGCAGTGCTTTCAAAAGACAGGATTCAGGACCAAAAAAAATCGATTGGAACTCATGCAGGGGGCAAAAAAAGCACTCATCTGCTAAAACTTTTCCACGCTTTGTGGACCTGTTCGGAGGCAGACTTGATCGAAACAGTATGTAAAAGGGAAGGGGGTGGGCTTTTTGGGGGCTTCAGAGGAAATGCCATCGTTAATTCTGTTGTTTTCGGTTCACAACCTGAGCTGTGAACTCTTGTATTTCATGAGGGACTGCAGAAGTAACAGCAGATTGTCTAACACTGAACATCACTCAATCAAGCTACAGATGTAAAATGATCCCTCTTAAATATTAATACTATATCAGGAAGGCCCATAATTTTGATACTAGAGAGGCATAAGGAGGCTGTTTTTCAGTTCCTGTCTCAAAAACTAATGCAAGGAGATTTACTGTCATGTACAAAAGGATGACAATATAGAATAGCTTATCATCAGACATTTCAAAGTTAACAAGTAAAACTGTTTTTAAAAAGTTTGAATAAAATATCTAATGGAACAGAACACCAGCTGCCCTTTAAACAGGATGGGTTTTAATACATAATTACTGAATATATGATCATTAATGAGAGACATTTCTGGTCATGTTTTGTATTTATTTCATTTCATTTCATTTCCTTTGCTTTCCAAACTGTATCAGATATTTCTCTGACTATAGAGACAATGTGGGCACTGTGTCATTGTTTTTGTCATTAGTAGTTTTATTGTTTTATCATTGTTTGTTTCTTTTTGTCTTGGATTTTTAGTTGTTTTATATTACGATGTAACGTGTGCTTGTGTGGACCCAAGGAAGAAAAGCCTCTACCATATTAGTGGCTAATGGGGATCCATCGAAATAAATAAGACCATTGTTGGAACTGTTGTTATTTAATTGCACTTTACAGCTACAGATTACTTGTACCGCACAATTTGATCATTTCATACCTGTGTTACAACATTTGTTCTAACTAGGCTGTGAATAAGGCATTTGTAGAATTTGGGAACTGACGAGAAGGAAAAATAGAAGTCAGAAAGTTTGCCTGTATTCACTACCATACTAGGTCAAAACAGGGGAGATTGGTCTGCCAATATGTCAAATTTGGTCAGTGTCCTCTGTAGTTTTGCAGTGTATCTGGCACCAGTGGCTCTTGTCTCTTTTCTCTTGCTATACATTCAAGCAAACCGGTCATTTTACCCATTTAGTGCGGTTTCTCACTTATGTAAGCCTTTTTTGTCTCCACCATGATTTTCTGCACTCACAAGCAAAACCACAGGCTTACAACATCAATGGGGAAACAAAACTTGACATCGCAATTCTTTTAAACCAGAAATATTCTCGATTTGTATTCTGAGCATATAACAACTCTGTTTAGAGTTCTTACTATTTATTTCCTCTCATACAAGCACAGAATAAATGTACATGGTCAGCTATAGTCTTTGCTGTGTGTTCAAGTGCAACTTTTTGACAGAAGATGACATGGTGACACATTGGTGATTAGTGTTTCTAAGCTTTTGTGGTTCAACTGTTGTACGTTTGCTTTGTTGCGTTATGCAAGTAGATGTTTGACACTAAGACCTTCAGATACAGAGGCTTGGTTATGTTATGTGTGTATATTGTACCTGGCAGGATGCTTCCAGAACACTGGGATTAATAAACCTTAATTAACTCATTAATGTTTTCTAATAACCCATAATGGGCATTTACGTTGCTGTAGCCACTTGTGGTTTAACATATTCAATGAATAACTTATCATTGTTAATTAAACAATAATAATTGTTCATAGCAGGAACAATAGTAGCAGTGGGTGTGTTCACAAACCTCCAACCAGGAGCAAATATCGTTTTCGTTCATGCTCTTCATCTTTGCTTCATCATGAAACTCATCCATCATACAGTCCATCAGATTCATCAGGGATTTGACTAGATTGGTGTCAGAGGTCGGCGACAGCTCCTAAGAAAGGTGGAAGAGAAACAAAAACACATCAAAACTCGAAGACAAGTGATGTCTGAGTACAGTACTGCACTCAGAACTCATTAGAAGGTTTGTGCAGTTGACTAAACTTGTCAATCAAGAGACAATGCTGCAAGAAAAAGAGAAGCTAAACTAAAATGGAACTATTTAAAGGTCAAACTTTTCTGATAAAACATGCAGGAAGAAATACACAGACATAATATCAATAACCAAAGAAAAATGTACTGTACTGTCTACTGTAGACAAAGGGTGAAAAATTCCCCTTATTCGAGAAAAGACAATTATACTATTTGCCAACCAAGTCCAGCTGAAAAAATACACTGTATTAACTGAGGATGGTTCAGCACCTTGGTGGCCTTTCGAATGAGCTGTAAGCAGGCGGGCAGTATGCGGTCAAAAAGGGCAGTGATGAGGTCTTTGTGCACTGCGTTGACTGTAGCGGGCAGGGTATTGAGCCAGGACAACAAGAAGGGCCTCCAACCAAGCATATGAGGCTCCATGTAGATCATACCACAGCGAGACACCTGCCACAAACATACATCACGTCTTAAAACACATATCTGAACCAGTGGTACTCAAAGAACAACCAATTTATAAGGATACTATGGCCAATGCAGTGTGATAAACTTAATTAATGATTATTACGATATCATCATCTTAATCAAAAAGAAAAAATAGAATTGTGGTGGTTTGGAGCCCTAATTTTATCTTTATATTTATGGAGTTCATCCAAATAGTTCATATCATACCCTTTAAACTGGTGTATACCGTAAATACAAGTTTCCTGCATATGTGATTCCATGTTTAATGACAATCTGATAGCTAGATTACTACCTTTTTCTATAGGTAAGCTTTTAAATGAGATCCCATAGCTCCAAGACCCACCCAAGCAATAGCTTCAGTGCAGGTAAAGTTAGAAGAAAAGAGGAAAGATAAGCCGT
Organism: Sparus aurata; assembly: GCF_900880675.1. Lineage (NCBI taxonomy): Eukaryota > Metazoa > Chordata > Actinopteri > Spariformes > Sparidae > Sparus > Sparus aurata. Next base: position 29,048,585 of record NC_044195.1, on the reverse strand, counting down.
GTACGGTGAAGACATGATGTATGAGCAGTAGCTAAGAGGCATGCCGATCTGAAATAGTGAAAGAAAAGAGTGCTTCTTTAAAAGAGTACATAAAGGGAGAACAATAACTTTAATAGACAAAGAAAGGCAGAAAGAAAGGAAAAATGAAGGAAAGGAGGAGAAGGAGAGATTAACAGTGCACAAAAGGGACCCTGCACAAAGTAGGGGGAGTTCGCTGTGATCACAAAAATGTTGATGCCTCTGCATTCAGCATGTTGAAAGGAACAGCTGACAGGCTATAGAGAATAAAAAATTGAAGTCTGCTTAATAAAAACATAGAGCCAGGGAGATGCAAAGGTATTCTCTCAAGGCATCTATGTATTGAAATCGAGTGCCTTTGTTACCGCCTCACAACAAAGGACCATAAGGAGAGGTACAATTTCTTGTTTAAAATGTTTTTTTTAACGTATTCTCTAGATCTATACAAGGATTGCAATTTATTTCAAAGCCTGTGATGTTTTTGTTTGCAAGTTTTAAAGTTTTATGACTGACTGCATTTATAATATGTTGGTTATCTCCTCGAGCAAAAATACAACCTGCAAAACATGTGTGTCTACTGCAAACTTCCATTTCACATAGCCTCAGTGGGAAATGAAATAAGAGAAACAGGGAAAAAGTAGTTATGTGATTTCACTCTGGTAGGACATGAAGACCTGGAACAGTTAAATGCATGAAGATATTTTGGGGTCAATTAAAAATATACTAACAGACTCTTGAACAGAGCACTTCCTTGTGTTTGTCTGTGCTAAATAGCATTCATTACAGCCATTTAGACACACACTTTAGACACATTAATAAAAATCAATCAAAATATGATCTCAAAATGCTGAATGTTTTGTACATATGTTTTGAACAGCTGTTCCGTTTTTTGACAAATTCTACTGTAATCAGGTAGATAACAGACAATGAAAGCAGACAGCACCAGGGCATGACCATTTAGGAAGAATACTCAAGAAAGTGTGTGATAAAGACAGGCATGAAGGGCATTTGTGTGTCATTGGAAGGATGATGAGATGATGTTGGTTAGAGAGCGATGGGCTATATTTATAAAAAAATGTGCTCAAAACCAGTTGCAAAAACTACCATCTGTGTAGAGAGAAATGTACGTTTCTAAATAACAATACATTTTCCATCCTCAGCTATATCCAGAGATTGAAAACCATCACTGCTAGAACGAAAACTCGGACAAAACCCTAAATCAAAGTGAAGGTGTTTCTCACTGTGGCTGGCGATGCCACCTCCAGGTCCATGGGCTCAAAGATGAGGCTCATTTGTGGCGACATCTGAATGATCTCACCGCTCATCAGACACAGCTTCTTGTTGTCGTCAAGCACTGTGTTCATATTCTCAATCCACACTGCGTCCACTGGGCCGTCAAAGATGAGCCATTTTCTGTCGGGGCTCTGAGAGGAGAAAGAAATATGATTGCTCACACGCTGAAGGCACATTTTCAGCACACCTTATGGCACAATTACATCAAAAGAAAGGTCGCAAACAGTCACCACATTGACCACATTGGTTACCTACTTGCTTGAGTTTTTCATTTATTCTACCTAACCAAAATGTAACACATTCCCTATAAAGCAAATATAGCTATAAGTGTAAAACTTTGTAATAATTGATGATGAGACAATTGACAGATGGAAGGTGGAATGTATGGATGTAAGGAGGCACAAACAGTCTGACAGATAAACACTTCTAACTCTGAGGAGGAGGATTTTTACTTCAAGGAAAAGACAAACTAAAATATGCTAAATTTCTTAAGTATTCCCGGAGCTTTAAAGTTTAGAAGGAGGGCTTAAAAGTGCAAGAAAAGAACTGACATTATATCACTTGGTTTATGAAGACAGTGCCGGTATCCTTTAATCGTATGCACATACTGTTTCCATTACCTTCCCTCTGACAGAAATCTGTGTGCATACTTTCAAGGTCACGAAACATCTCCTGTGCATTATAATGCTAGCGAATAATCTTTGCTAAATGAATGAAATTAACACCTACACTGTCATAATGGGAGATGACAACAAGAGTCTATTCCCCAGTTAAATGGACTGGCAAGGGCTGTGCTTTAAATTGATTTGTTGAAATATAAACAAATGGAGATGCCTGAGCTGGGGCCATCTGGTGCTTGAGAGGAAAGTGAGTACGCCATAATGTAATGATCTGACAGAGAGCGTTGGCACTGAAAAAAAAAAGAACGAAAATTACATTGTGTATATGCAGTGAGTTTAATACACTACACTGCTGCTGACTCCAGATTAGCACACAAAGAATTAGTTTAGTAAAATGCGATGCAGAAAAAAAAAGAGCAAAACAAAGAGACTTCTACCCAGAGGAGGAAAATGAGTTTCTTGAAACTGAATTAAGACCAGCCTTGTTCTTGTTTTCTATTTTCATTGCATCAGTATGTACTGCCTCGGCTGTCATAATCACTCCTCACACTCCTTATTCATTGACAAAAAAACAATTTGTACAATGACAACTTTATATACAGACACAGTTTTTAAAATGACAAGTTCATTTGGAAACAATTTGAGAATACGGCAAACAAATGATTTTCCGTTATGACGTGCACCCACTGCCATCAGTAAATCACTGTCCGTGTGTGTGTGTGTGTGTGTGTGTGTGTGTGTGTGTGAATGAAAGAGAGTTATTAAAGATCTAAATTTAACAAGACAGCAGAATGTTTCTTTTGTTTACCCTGTCACTGCAGCCTTTCTTTCTACCAGCTTGAAATTAATTGGAATGTCATGCCTATTGTACAACGATCCATCCTAAACTCGTAAACTGAGACTGAGGAGACAATAATGAATCTAAGTCTCATCTTCTGGCTGCACAGCTCCCTATAACATCAAACATTTGAGCATGTTGAATCTCTGGGCACATCCTAGTGTGTCTCAAGTATAACTTGCTTGAAGGTTTGAAGCCATAGGAGGAAGTGCAGCAGCAGTTTTCTCAATTGTTATGGAGGTAGCACATGGCTTCAAGGAATAGAATAATTCTACTGTCATCTCAGTTCTGCTTTACAAGTACTGTAGGTAGCCTGAATGTCTATTTTGAGCAGCAGCACAAAGTAGCTGAGACAGAGATATTTTTTGCTTTATCTAGTGGCACAAAGTTGCTTCAAATGCCTGTTTCCATAGAGACAGGATTGGTTTTAAAGCCTGTGATCTATGCTGATATTATGTATCACTTACTGTCATTACTTTGATATAACATTATTTGACGGATAATTGTAATTTTCATATAAGTGGATCAAATTTGAACAGGCCATATGACTTGATAAGGTCAGGAGAACTAACAAGTGATACCTCTGTACAACAATTGCAGTCACATAGTAACAAGGTAATTGAGCATCCAGCACTAAACAGATTTGAACTGAAACACACTGAAATGTGATGATACTTCTACTAGATCCTCCAACCATTTCACCTCACCTGGGGTAAACAAACCCCAAAATTCCAGTTACAATAAACTGCATTTACAGCTTCAATGTTCATATTATAGAGGCCATTTATACCCAAATCATTTCCATCTGAAAACTGTTTAGTGTGCTCATTTTCACGGTATCATTCAAATGTGGGAACAAAAACACATGGACATCATTCTGAGGCAGAAAAAGGGATAGAAACAATCACTGCAATGTCATCCTAGCAATGGTGGCTTTGGGAATCAGCATAAGTGTGAAAACTCTTATGTTAATTGGGCTAAGATTAAGTTTTTGTTAAGTAAACAAAATGCAGAAATCAAGCGGCGATGACTGTGAGGAACAGAAGTGTAAACGGCAGAACATCATACAGAAGTTTAAAGATCTAATGTCAGAAGCTCAGTATGACATATATTTAAAATGCTGGAGGCTTACATCAAAAAGTAACCCGTCTGACTGTCGTCCAGCTGATGCTGCGCAGCATGATAGACATCGCACTGCATGTTCCTCTGAGAAACATCTTTATAAAATGTTAATATTACTCTAAAGCTTCTTCTAAAGCTAAACTTCCTTCACCAAAACAAAGTTCTGACTGTTTTGACATATGTGAAAAAGTGCATCAGTCAAACTGTTGTGGGGGAAGCCATTAGCTGTGGACAACAGTTTCAGGAGAACATTTTTGTGTTTAATAATCGAAGATGATGAGATTTGTGGATTAAAAAAAAAAAAAGTTTAAAAGCTAAAATGAAAGTATTATGAAGCATAGTATTGGTTGGCAAATTTGTGAAAAGTGACTACAAACAGTACAGTATCTGACTGTGTTTTATATGACCAAAGAATAGGATCTCAGAGGGGCTGTGTGTGTATATTTGTCTGCCTGTATAATCACAGAGACACAGACTCAATCAATGACCTTGTATATGGAGAAATTTCTCAGAGGATCCCAATAGTAAGTCACCTTCCTAGCTCGGCTCCTCAGCCGTGTCCTCCAGGAGGTGTGGTATCTCCATGAGGATAAATGATGTGGATTACTCACCTTCCATCATGACTGAGGGAGCCTCTCCGATAAACACCAAGAAAGTTTTCAGCTTTAAGTTCCACCATAACAAACCCAGAGGACTGGGTATATGTACCAATTCAACACAAAGCACTGTCTAATTCTGACTGACTGACAGGACACAATTCAAATGTAGTTCCAGTGAACCACGCTTCTAAACTGTCTGCAAGGCATGTAAAATTACACAAAAAAAAAAAAAACATACATTTGCTTTGTGTTTGTTTACTAGGTAAATCATTTTCAAAAGAAAGACATTCATTAAATGTGTCTGCAAGTATCAAGAGTATGAGACAAAATATAAAAACTAGAGCTTGTTTTGATACATAACATAACAGACACATAACATGACATCCAATATAGATGCTTCAATAAAACCTAAAGATGATTTTAAAATACGGTCTGGTCTTGGTTTTTGTATTTCTGAATGAGACACCATTTTCTTTTCTTCCATTGGAGATAATTAATCAACTTTACCACAGTCTCCGCAACAGGATTCATAAAGAAAAAAACATTGGTCCACATGAATATACACAGTATTAAGCAGATCAAAAGCAGTGGGAGTCAACATGTGATGTTAGGGCTCCCACAGTTCCTATGCTCAATTGGCTCTATACAGTAGTTTGTGCAGCATGACATATTTTATAAATATGTAAATCTTACCACATATATCAACATGGGTGAATAATGTGCAATTATGTTGGACTTCAGGTGCTTTGTATCACAGAGAAGAACAGATGGTGTGTGACTAACCCTGCACATCTGTATCGTTCAATCAACTCGGTCCTCACAAGTTATACAATAGTGTGTTTTTCCTTGTGTTTGATCCTCAAAGAGTTTAAACCAATACAGTCTACTCTGAGCAGCCATCTTACCTGAGAAGCAGCAAAGGATCTGTAGCTGACTGCGAGGATGCCGTCAGACCACTCGTGAGAGACGGGGTCAAACTGCCCATACAGCTCGCCCATGGTGATGGATTTAGGATTGATTACTGTGATCTGTACCTGGTTCTCATCCATCAAACCCTGGTGCAAAAACAGACATAAAGAAGACACACAGATATAATTAACTCAAGAATGGGATGCACACAAAATAGATACACACACATATAGTGTATAAATTTAAAAAAAATTAAAAAAACTGCAGAAATGAGCATGACGAGCCACTAATTTGACCAACTTGTCTATGGCATGACTGAATCGCTTGAAGATTAGCGTCCGTATGACAGGACTTCTGCTAATGGAGGGAAAAGAAGCAAAAACTGCAACAAACAGCTTTTCAGACAAGGTGTCGCTTTGAGTTAAAAACAATGAGTAAAGTGAGCTGCTGAAGAAAAAAAACAACAACAGAAAAGGAGAGAAAGGGGAGGGAGGGTTGGACATGATCAGTGGATGTGCAGCAACAAGGATGACGATGATAAATGTGGCATTCCCAGGCGTTCCATCAGCAGGCCTTCATCTGTCTCCTTGGTGGGATGCCTCTCAGCCCTCTCAGCCATGTAAATACAACAAGCCAGTTCTGCTCTTCACCGTGAGATCGATAACTACTAAACAAAGACTACAGCCCTGACAAATTGGATGGATGTGTTTACTTGAGACAAACATGTAGCTCAGATAAGCCTTGGATATTGAGTGTAATGCATATTTTTACTTGACATGAAGGTTTCTATCATTTTTTTTTATTTTACTGACTGAGCAAGTTCTTATCCCAAGGACTCAGGAAACCCCAACAAAATTTGTAATAAAATACAATTAAAAAATGCTTGGTTAACCATCTGAAAACGGCGATTCCTGACAAATTGACCAAGTCAATACCTGACAAGAACATTATATATAAGCTGGACGTCAAGGACAACACAACGAAGAAAACAAAGTAGTGTAGAACAGCTATTGATCAAGAATAAGTACCATGCATGGAATCATGAAATGGAGTATGCTGACATACAGTTCGACGTCCCATTTTTCTCCACTTTTGTTGCGATTAATTTACATCGCCAAACTACAAAATTTTGCCAAATACCACAGTTTGTATACCACGATTTAATGTCTTAATTGTTATTGTCAACAGATGAAGAACACAGTGGCCACTTTCCTCTACAGCACAGGGTATCATACCTTTTCACAGACGTCGTGAAGGGCTGCTGCTAGCACACGATAGGCACTGGTCTTCCCTCCAAAGGGCTCACCCACCAGCATGAAACCATGCCTCACTATCATCATCTCAAAGATCTGCAAGATTTTCTCAATAAAGAAATCGGTGACTTGCAGGTTCATACGCCGGCAGTTTTCCTTGATGGCCTCCAGCAGGACGCGGTAGTCTCGTTTTGGAAGCTGGACCCCCGGGAAGAGGTCAGAGGTGATACCCTGAGATGGAAAAGTAAAGTAGATGGGAGACAGCAAAGGAGACGATTGAGTTGAATGAGAGAACATAAATACTTTAACACAGTTTTAAACACAACCTTACTCCCATGCATACACAGGTTCACCTTGAGATAGGTCAACAAATTATTTTTCACATTTTCAGAAACCGGTGCACACACACACACATAATCCAGTGAACCTTTGTGACTCAAACAGACTTAAATTGTCCTTGAGCGTCATGGTTCCAAATGAAGTGACTGGAATTAACATGGGCAGACATCACTTGATGTGTATCGCTCCATTAATCAAGACAGGAGGAGCTCAACTCTGTCGCACCTCAAACAGCTTTAGATCATGGGCCAGGAACTTGGGTAGATTGACGTCGATAATGGATCTCAGCAACAGGGTGTCTTCATTCTCCTCTGGAAACGCGAGCTGCGGTTCAACACACCCGAAGAGGAGAACACGAGATGAGAAAATACAAGTAAAAAAGCCACATAACAGAAATGTAATAAGAAGTGGTTGAATTGCAGAGCTAAATGATGACAAATGTTACTGTAAAGTCACTGCAAAGATGTAGTTAGTGTCTTAATGACACCCCTGTATTCCAAGAGTGGATTTTAAAATAAAAAAAGGAAACAGACTTAGTGTCCGTGCTCAGTCAATATCAAACACACTGAAAGAAATAATATGTAAAGTATATATCAGGTCAAATTTTTCGGTAAATCAACCAAAGATTCCGTCCTATCACATCATAATGAATCAGTATTGAGATACCTTGAGGTTTCCAGCAGCAGTCAACACAGACTTGACAGCCCTCATCCCATAGTCGTAGTGATGCTGTGAGGAAAGCTGCTCAGAACAGAGTCGATAAGTGGCTACAATTTTCACAGACAGGGGCCGCGCAGTCACAAAGCCGCACGAGTAGAGCACAATCTCTGCGATCATTGCATAGTCCGGTACCATCATAGCCACAGTCCTGAACAGAGCCTGGTGCAGGAGACAGTTTTTAGTTCCAAAACATTTAAAATTTTTACGTTGAAAACCACAACTTACATCAGTAATATTTGGAGGCTATGTTTTGAGCTACCTTTAATGCAAGAAACATTGAATACTGTGATTCAAACTCCTCGGAATCATGTTAATGTGGTTCATTGTTTGGACATTTAGATAGAAATGAATGGCTGAGAAACTGAGTTTACCTTGAGGTTGTCTGGTAGCTCAGAGCGACCAGCGTACCCAGGATTCATAGTAATGAACACAGCACAGGAGGGGTTAAGTTTTAGCTCTGTCCCTTCAAACATCAGCATCTCAGCGTGGGCAGCAATCCCTGAACACACAGATGCAGTTAGATACAGTGTTTTTTTTTACTTGTACTTTGGTCACTTTTTTGTAATGAGCACACTGAGGATTACATACATAGATACTCTGTAGTTGCCACAACTGTACACCATCAATAGGTGACAAATCCAGATGACAGGCTTGGCTTTTAAATTTGTCACAAACTGCTGCTTAGGTCAGAAAATTAATTCAATTATGCCCAAAATCCAAAATTTGCTTGCGATGGCTTTGTAACCTTTACATCACACTTCACACAACACATTTTTGATTCAAATAAAAACTCCAGGTCTTGAACTAACTGTGAAAAATATTTTTAATGCAGCAGCATTTAAGTAACAGAAACCTATTAGCATTTTCCAGCTTTAGTTTTGAGCAAAGAAACATCTGTATTCCCTTTGGCACTTGCATCTTATGGTGCAAGTCATTCAACGCCTGTAGCACAGGACACACTGCTGTGCTGCGTTGAACAAAGCTATGCTTGAAGTTCGGCTGGCCAGCCTTCACAAATTGCCTCGGCTCTGTGTTGCATCTCTTTGTAGTCATAAACCTGCTTTTTTTTTTTTTTTTTACTAGTGAGAATACGCCAAAATTGTTTCTGGTATACTGGCCGCTTATGCAAAGATCAAAGGAGAAAAAAAAGCCGGAAAGTCAAAAATAATATAGAAAAAAAATAACAGCACAAACCTCGCTGTATAGTGAGAATCTGTTGAGCCACCACAGACAGCACCTCCAAGTCAATGCGGTTAAACTCATCAAAGCAGGCCCAAGCTCCGCATGACAAAAGGCCCTGGTAACACGTACACAGACACACACAAAAACAACTGTTTGAGCGGTAAGTGGGAGGACATTTCAGTAAGGTGTAGGCAAAATCAGTGTCAACAAAAACATTTCTTGACACTAAATAGTTGTGGCGTACATTTCATATACTACATTTATTGCGTATATACTGTATTTATATCACATTTGATGCATAATGGTCGGCAAACACACCTTTACTACGGTATTACCATGTATTTGTAAGTATACATTGTTATGTTTTGTATACAGTGACATTAAAACATTGGTGTGCAGTTCTGTGACAGGGGGAAATCAGCATGGGACTCCTTGAAGTGCTGATAGTGAGACTGCTGGTATATTCCATGGTGGAAGTATCTGTTCTGGCACACTTCCATCTGAAGAGTGAATATCTGCTTAGTAAACTATTTCTTCTACATGCTTGGTTTCTCTGCTGTGTAGGAAACAGTGTGTATCAGCTTTTGCTGATGTGTTCAGTCACAGCTGTGTGTGAGAGATAAAATTTGCAGAGCAAGTAGTAGGAAAATTCAAGTAAATCTGACTTATGGTGAAAGAGTTTTACCCACTTTAAAGAACTTGCCCAGAGCAATGTAGTCCAGTCCATCAGAGCAGTTGAAGACTACACACTGCTTGGCCACAGCTTTGGCCAAGTCTTTGGTTGTCTCCGTTTTTCCTGTGCCAGCTGGGCCCTCAGGGGCCCCTCCCAAATGTAGGTGGAGGGCACCAAACAAAGTGCTGAAAAAGGAGGAATGGACAAGAGAAGGCTCATGAATACCTTATGGCCTGTCAGTGAGTCATGTGATGAAGTGTCTCCTCACTTTGCTATGTACATATATTTTTATCTGTCAAAGTAGACATCTGTCAACTCTAGCTCGCTGTCGAAAAACTTAATAAGATGTTGAAGTGACTGCAGGCTTCACTGCAGGGAAGCAATATTGTGGAATCTGGTTGAGCTGTTGAGTGCTAAACCTTTCAGACTCACTGGAACCTTATATTTTCATATACTGCAATGAGGTTGGATTTTACACTGACTGATCAAGCAGTGATTGCTTTGAGGTAGCTACAAGCATCCTGACAAATACATTTGTTGAGTGGTCTTGTGTAGTATCTTTACCGGTAGCAGCGGTCAGTGAGTGGGGTAATGACCAGACGTGGAGTGTTGCCCAGGTATTCATAACCATAAGGTAAACCCGCATTGATCATCTTGGTCTGGAGGGTGTTTTCCTGCACAAGTGTTATGCAGAGTTCAGAAGTCAAGCAGTCAGTTGAAATGAATCCCCAAACAACCCATTCCTCTATTACATACCACCCAGTAGTAGCGCAGTTGGCTAAGCCACTCAAAGTCATTCTCATCACTGATCTTCTTTTGCACCAGTGTGGCGAGCACGTCCCTGGCATGGACGTCCAGCACAACAAGGGCTCCGAGGGTCACCCGGTTCTGCTTGGAGAGCTTGCCTCGTACGAGTGCCACGATGTCGTCAATCTGTTTGTTGTTCTGCTCCAGGTAGGCATCTAACGCCTGAGGGAGATACACATGATTAAAGAGAAGATAGAGCATGCTGGAGTTTATCAAGACAGGGAGAATGCTATCAAGACCCCATCTATGAAGGTCACAAGTTTGATGCCTGCAAACGACTATTACGTCGATCACTGTCAAGCTGTCCAAGAGATAAACACCATACTTTTCCATCTTTTATCAGAGCTATTGCTGACTGGGCACGATCTTCACCTTATGAGGGAAATGTAACAAATTGTGTTTGGAGGCTATTTCAAAAATACAATATATATGACCTGTGATTCAAAGAGGTTTGGAAACCACAACTGGTTACGGCAGCATAAAAAAAGTTGTGTCAGTTTATGAGATATAGGTGCTCTTCATTTGACGTGACAGACTGAAAACAGTCTGTAATCCAGATCAGACCAGCGAGTCCCGTACCCACTCTGTGTTTAAAGTTGGACTGTTTCGAATTTGATAACAGCTTGTAGAAAGTGCCAACTGGGTAAGTCATTACTGTAAGTAGCATACTGATTGAACGGTAATCTGTTTGTCATGGAGTTTATCCAAAAGTGATCAGACGTTCTTGACCTCATCTTGACAATCTTTGAAATCTTTCAGGCGGCCTCACGCGTTGTGTCTGACATGACATACTTCACATCATGCGTTGCCATGGTTACAGCTTTGATACAGACAACATGGAACTTCAGAGCATACTGTTTGATGATGTGTTTCAGAAAAGCACGCTGGCTTGCTTGCTTGCTTGCTTGCTTTTCAACAGAATGTTTGTTGGTATGTGGGTTGGTCTGTCGGTCAAAAACTATTTAGTCTGTTGCACGGTAAACAGTGCTAACCATGATTTGCATGACTTGAAACAAAATCTTACAATAGTGCAAACAGCAGACGTGCTATCCAAATGGTTAAAAGAGTCTCCAGCAGTAAGTGTGTTAAACAAAATACTGAGTTTTCTGGGTTTTCGAAGATACTCATTTATTTTCAAGAAAAACGCATGTCTATGGTTTGTATGTATGTGTAGCAATACTGTATATCAGAGGCACAACTGGGGCTAAACTGAAGTGAGCTTATGTATGGAAGAGCCCAGACAACAAAATAATGTGAAAATGGACCTTACCCAAACACGATTAAGAAAACACAATTTGCATGTAATCGTATACAGTAGGCAGTTGATCACCTTCTGTCCTGAAATGATGGCTTCATGAATGTCCTTCGTCCAGTAGACCTGTGAGACGCAGAGCACCGTCTGGCCTGGCCAAGCACGCACCCAGTCATTCCTCAACTCCTTGGGGTATGCCTCGATTGCCTCCCCAATTACCTACAATAGACCCAGCAGCAACAGAGGATTTAACTCCCACGTGTATCATGGAAGAGAATAATAAGCGTAGAGGGAAAGGCCTTGAATCTCAGAGCTCAGTTTTGGTGTCAAATGTTGAGTCGAGTGCGTCTAATCCTATTTGAACATGGGAGAATAAAGAAGCTTTAAAGATAACAATCATTAATAATCCACACATCACCTTATGCAGCGAGGCAATCATGCCATTTTCGAGTTCCAGAAGCCATTTCTCCACCTGACCCCTGGCTTTGGAGGTGGAAATGATATCCAGCAGCTGCACCACCTCGCCCTCGCTGCTTTTCATGTGGGTGATGTCCAGCACGTCGGTGAATACTACATTAGCAATGCCTTCAAAGCACTTCTTCAGATGCGGCTGGACCCTGGAGGAGAGTAACGGAAGATAACTGAATCACAAAGTATTTGTGAAGACTACAGTATATCTGATCTAACTGAATGACACTGAACTGATAACTGACACAATGTGGACATTTTACTAATTTATTGTACTCAATTAAACCTATGCATCTTAATTCACTGGTCACATCAAAACTATACTCACACTTAATGCACACAAGTATGTGATTGTGTACAGGCTGGGAGGTTTGTCAAAATGTGTCTGAGAGCAGAGCAGAACTGTGTATAAACAAATCCAGTTTAGACCATAGCGGGCGACTACTGATGCTGCTGTTGCAATTTTTCGGATGAAGATTTGTATTTAATTGAAACCATTGTAAAAATAAAATAAAACTGAATAGAAATAAAACAATAGTTTGAAAGATGCCACAATCACATTAAAATTCTACACATCTTCTACAGAGTTTTTAATGGGTATAGGTTACCCCTAGAGTGAGGGTAGTTTATTAGTCCAAATCTAAAATGAGTCTACATGCTGATTTCTGCAGATAATGATCCAAAAATTTGCATTTATGATATAAAAGAGTAATGATGCACCCAGTTTGAATGCCTGTCCCCCTCCTGTGAAATTATGTTTTGAAAATGAACAATGAAAACTCTTGGCAATGCACAAATAACATTAAAGACATGCTGACATTAAGCATGAGAAGAAGGACTTTGTCTCGAAGCTACAACTCATTTGAGTCCGTATTACTTTGGTAAACTACTATTTACAAGGTCTCAAGTTATTTCTATCAGTCTTACGGCTGCTTAAAGTCAGCCAGCTTGAGGAGGGAGGCAAGTGCAGAGCCACACCTTGTGGAGGAATAAACACTTTGAGTTTCAAATCAGATTCTGTCTGAGCTGGAGCTGTTTACTGACGGGAGGAGAGCTCGGAGATTACTTTTAAACTTTCCGGATTAAAAAGTGGCTTTATCTTCACTCCTGTTGATCGACCTGACTGCAGCAGCAACCCACCTAGCTGACCTCCGTTGTTGCTTATGTTCTATGCTGACTGAAGCAGGAGGGGAAATGTACTTTATTAGACAAATTACATTTCCGAGAAGAGGAGAGAAGGAGAGACAGAGTTAGAAGTCTGTGGTGAGTGCTGAATTCACCTGAATTCAAACACACAAATAGACACACATACGCCCTACATCGGGGCCATTGCATGCTATCTTATAGCTAATTTTAAGTCAGTAATCTGGCTGTTTGGGGCAAAGAATCACTTGCACAAGTAACCTGAATAAACGAAAAATGATCCTGCGGTCAAACTTGCTTTTCTGGTGGTGAGCACACCAACAACCTCCATTGCTGATGAAAATCTTTCTGACAAATGTTCACAGACAAGGCCATGTTTTTAACTACCTTGAGTAAAGAAATTTGACATTTGAGTGAAGAATTCATATATATTATATATGTAAGAAGATCATTTCTAAGGATCTGTAATATATCCGATATAATATATCTTCTTAACAAAAATATCCCTCCAACTGTCACCCCCCAGAAGTGGTCCTGAGTAATGTGACTGCAACGTAAGTGCAATGTCCTCTGAGGCCCTTCTTATGTTACTCACTCTTTTTAAATTTCACACAGTAAACAGTCTTTCCTAGTTTCTATACAGGTTCACATCTCTATGTTTCTGTTGCTACACTCACTGTGCACAAAAACATTCAGGGAAAACAGGAAATAGGAACAAGTATTCCGATGTGAAAACATTAAAACTTTTCTGTGCTTTGCCTCCTTATATCCTGTAATAAAAGCAAGCCCTTTGTCAGCGTTGCGTAACATTCAGCAACCAGTGTATAAAAAAAAATCAAACTAGCACTTTCCCGTCATTACACTGCCCTCCCCAGCCTACTGAAGAAATCCCTTCTTTACAAAGGAGCTCATGATTGTGTGCATCTGCACTGATGTGATGACAGCTCCCAGAAGTAAAAGAGAGAACAGAGGGATTGCAGAGCGGAAACGTAAAGAGAAATAGAAATGGCATGAAGCGAGCAAGAGTCTGGAACATCTTTTGTGTGGAATCACATTCATTATTAACCAAATGCTCTGGGTGAACTGAGACGAGGTTTGGTCATCAGTGAGGACTGGAGAACCACTTTGGAGGTTTGTAAAGGCATATTAGTGAGCTGAATAATGTTAGGTAATTTTTTTTTTTTTTTACATACACAGATATCCACCGATGCTATTAGTTGTCATCACAGATAATGGTTGATAAAACATTATATATATATGGCTTTGTGCACTATAATGCCTGCATGTTTAAGCTGTTTACCTCGTGGGGTCTTTGGTCTCAGAGAGGATTTCTAGCAGCTCTTCATTGGATAGGAAGAAGAACCGAGGGAAATAGAGACGCTTCTTCTCCAGGTAGGTATTGAGACCTTTGAGGATCATCTCCAGAAGCTCGTTGGACTTTTTTAGCCTCTCCAGCATCTTGTCGATGGCTATCACTGCCAACACGTGCTTGTCCTGACACAGATAGGAGGGAACAGTGTTTAAAGCAAATATTCACTTTGGTTAAGTACTTTCAATCTACTTTGAACAACATTAGCTATTTTATTATTAACATCAATTCCTAACACCATGTTGTTAGATGTTGATGAAGGTTCTCAGTCAACAACAACAACATTCCTGTTAGCTTTACTTTCCAGTCAAATTACACGACCAATTACAAAGCAGCCGACAGTTTCTTTCCCAATTACTAACTAACTTTAACTCCTTGGTATCAGGCACATTTTAAGTGTTGGTATGGTAGTGAACTTTATTAAGGAAACATATGACAAAAGGTTGCTGTGTTCACATTTTTCCAGCAGTGCAGTGTTGTCACTGCTGCCTTGCAGGTAACACTAAAACACTGCAATATCTTCCTTTAGCAACATCCATTTCTATGTTCCACAGTAAGGCCCACTTGTCACACAGCGGCCGTAAAAAAAAAAAAAAAAAAAATCTATGATGGGACGGTAATAGAGATTTCACCTGAGGCCTGTCTGGCACCTATGAAATATTTCAGCTCTGATAGCATCCCATCTGTACACTAATTCAATATCCTCTCGAACTGTCACCCCCAGGAAGTGCCTAAATAAAAACTCTATCTAATCTTCAAGGTTGGACAGTGAATGCCTGAACCTGCTCGTATGAAAATGTTGGCGATGCTGAAATGAAGCATAAAGTCTGATATCACCCTCTGAATGGAATGAAATAAAATGCAGGAAGGAGCAGAACACAGAGCCGGTGGGAACAAAAGTAAAAGGAAAAAAAACAGAGTAACATGATATCATGCTATCTCTGCCCTACTGCAAACAACTCTGGACAGAAATGGAAGGTAGAGAAGTTGAAAACAGGAAACTTTAGTGTTTTAAATCCTCATTAACCCAGTCTGCTATTTCACCCTGCAGGAGGTAACACCACTCTTCTAAAGGATGCGACACAGTTTTTTACCTTTTTGCAAATGGGTACACTTTAACCGTAACCAGCTGATATAGTTGAAGAGCTCACCTACAAAAGGACTGGGTGCTTTCTTCTTTGTCTGATGTGCTTAATTAACCTCAAGTCTGTTTTTGCTTTGTAACTCCATCCAAGAGCTTTCACATCTTCTAATGACATGCAAGGTGAAATGTTTACATGAAACCATCTACATACAAATAACATGGCAATAAAAGATATTAGATATGATATCACCAAATTACACCATAAACACTAGTAATACAAAAGCAATTGACGCAGCAGATATTCGGTGTTGGGCTGTGTGTGTAATACAAATAATTCTACATTAGCAGATGCTCTGGAAAAATCTACAATCAATACTGCTGGAAAAGCAGCAAAGAGGAGGATGTACATTAGTGCATTGCTTTCACTTGGCAACACTTCTGTTTTGTATCGGATGAGAGGTCACTGTCCATTAAAAAGAGGCCTAAGCCACTGAATGAAACTATTAATCTCGTTTGAAGTTCTCTTCAAAACCAGAACCACAAAGAGTTTCTCAAAAAAGATAATTATTTTTTGATCTCTCATGATTTCGTATTGATTTCTCAGGGCAACTCAAGTTGAGGCAGTGGCTGGTGATTCTTGTCAAAGGGGCTTTTTCTAATATGGGCTCATTGTGTGATACAAATAATAAACAGAAACTAAAACTATTTGGATAATACTAGTGCTGCAATAGTATGCAGGAGAAAATACAGTTACTGAGACTAAATAAAATGATAAAAAGCTTTGACTGCATTTCAGTGGATCATCCAATTATACAAGCCGAGGGTGTCTGATTGATGAACTGTGATCCTGGCTTTTCATAGATTTCATCAGACTTGTGATTTTGGCCCATTCTCTAAGAGTGAATGTAATAAGAGGGCTATTTTTATATTCAGTGTGCCAGCGGGAAGCTATTCATGAGCACGCTGAAGGGATAACAATGTTCTAATGCATGTATTATGTGTGATAATGTGGTTTTCATGCACAAAACAGATGGCTTCAATGGGCGACATGCACTTTCCTCAGAAGACATGAAGCAAGTCTGTAAACTGTGCACTGAAAACAAAATCTAAAGAAAGTGTTTTTCTTTGTTCTAATGTGACACACGCTACACACCCAGGACAAAGCAGAGTATTTTGTCTGCACGAGTGTTAGAGTACTTACAAGTGAGCTATTATTTTGCCTGTTTATAACAGTGCTGTTACTGTGTGAACCCATCAGTCTACTAGTAAACAATATGTCAGTCATCGTCCCTATGAGCTCAGATGGTCGATGTTGTTTCTCCCTTCCTCAGCTCATTAGAGGGGGCAGCGGTGTGGTATGCTGCGACGTTGAGAGGTAGCAGGTTCATAGAAATAAGTCCTTTAAATTCATTTGGCCCTGTTTTTATCTGCAATTGTGCATGCAATGGTAGATAAATGACACATTAAAGCAGGGAGCAAAAAGGGAAAAGTGGAGGAAAAGGGAGTTAAGACGTGGAAGCTGGAAGGCACTGGAAGATCAGTGGATCTTGAGCAGCTCCCAGTGGTTGATCTGATGGAAACAACCCCAATAAAGACCCTGATGTGAACTGAGGATAGGAGAGCTGCACTGTAGCCAGCCTTTCTTCCTCACACTGTTCTTTGGTGGTATGGAGGTGAGATGATTCCAATTTCATGCCCTGCTGACAGATGCTATGGACGAGATGAAGGGATGTGTTCTTTGTCAGATTGTGATGCAGTGTGAGCGAACAAAGAGGGGTGTTCATTCTGTAACTGCCCTACATGGCATGGTGAATTGGAATCATTAGATTTAAACACTGCAAGATATGCATGATTACAGAAGAAGGGCACAGTGAAAATCACAAATGTATTATCGATTGTGTTTCTTAACAGTGTTCAGATATCCTGGGGAGCAGCTACATTAGGGATATTCTCATTTAGGATCACCACTCGCGATATCTAATTTTAAAGGTTTTTTTTTTTTTTTACCCCCTGCAAATTCTATGAAGAGAATACTTCACAGTCATTACTGGTGGTCACAATTATGTCCATAATGGCAGCCATTCAGTAACTGCATTTACATGAATCTTAATATTCCACAAACAATTAGAGCAATAGCCCAATAAGTCCAAAAATACCACACGGAACTAGCTCATTTGAAAGAGACTGAACATTCATCTAGATAAGGCTGGTTAGGGTCAATCAGATCGAGAAGGGGGACGTAAACCAGAATAATATAAGGGAATAAAAAACCTTCACATGCTTACTTCAATCATTTCTCTCTGGTTGGAAGAAATATATTCTGTCTGTGCATGTTCACCTTACATAGGGGCTGACATTAGGTGACATTGCTTCGGGAACAAAAAGTCACGGTGCTACTGTGGCAACCTTGTTGTTTCTCTATTTTCTGTGTCCATAAGCTATAAGCAGACTGTAAGCTTCACAATTCTGATTAAATTATTTGGGGCATGTAAATCTTATCAGAACACTTTGTTTCCTGTCCATGTACACGGTTAAGTTGGAGTCTCTAATCAGATGGATTTCATGTTGAAGAAATATCGTCCATGTAACTCCAGCTAGTGTATTGGTTACAAAATGAGGAGCACAATCATCTGTAATTAAAGGACACTTCCAGTGAAAAAAATAATTTAAAAAAAGAAATCAGTTTTCTTGTTTCTGATAGTTTACATTTCTTACAAACAACATCAACATCATCTTGTAACCACAGTCCACTCTTTAGTCAGGTGCTATCCAGACTGCTGAGATACTATACGTTTCTATAGAGATGACATGCGCAATCCTTATGAAAGACAGGAAAGAAGAATGAGAGAAAGAAAGTTATGTTTATATGTAATATTACCTAAGTATATTGTGTTTGTTGCACTTTGCAGTGAGTTGAAGATCCTCTAAAAGGCTAACTGCAATTTAATAAACAAGCACACAAAGGAATGTAACCTTTGTGCCAGACTAACTGTGTACAGACGAGTGGGAGATTGAAATAATTTCTTTCAATATTGAAATTACAATAATACACACAATAATATTTTTTTCCGTTCCATCATCTCACTCTTAAGCAATATCAGTCTGTCTCCCTGCTCTACAAACACACACACACACACACACACACACACACACACACACACACACACACACACACACACACACGCTTTAATTAGCTGTGTTGGAAATGCAGTAATAGATCCTTGGAGATTCTACAAGGCAAAAGTAAAAGAAGAAATCCTCTCAAACCAGTCATAGTTGCTAGGGCAGCAACAAAGACCAGAAAACCTTATACACAGTGTTCTGAGACAGTTAGCAATAAAGCAGGTACCAGCCTATTCATTTGGAAAACACCCTGAAACTACATAATTACCTTACTAAGGAAGAAAATGGCAACACGAAATTAAATTGACACAGCGGGTAACGATGAGAAATCCTTCCTCACTGTCTGAGCTTATTAAGTTAACTAAGTGGCAGTGTGGAGGCTAAGCCAGTTTAACAAAACACAAATACACACAAACAGAAAAATGCTTGTGACAAAGCACACTTTTTTGCAATAATTAACCAAATAGATGCACATCAATATAAAAGTCTTCTTAGTGTGTTTGGTGTGTCTAACGATCACTCATCCATGTTTGACAGGGGACTTAAGTACCAGCCTTTAAATGTTGTCTGATATTTAGGTCTTATATGACTTTATTAAAGCTGCTACAAATAACTTTTTTTTGTTGTTGTTGATTCGGTCGGCCTTTGCTCACAAATGTGTGAGCAACACTGCCTCCAGTGATAAAGATCTTGTTCTGGCATGTGCAGCTTTTTTAAAAAGAGGTTAAAGAGATTTTTTAGCTATGTAAGATTAATAACTGGAATATGACGATGGTGTGTCGTACTAACAGGCTACAGAGCAGCTTCTTTCTTTCCTTCAATTAATCCTCAGCACTCCACCATAAACATCCAACCTGGAGAAGTCGGAACCCTGATGCAGGGACAGGCATCAAGAATAACTATGTAGAAATAACCAACTTGTTTTCCGATGGTCTTCTTTGCTCATGTAGGTCATAAAAAATCCTTCAAGGTCGACATTAGCCTTATGTATGAGAATGGTTTCCAAGCATACATACAGCAAAGTGATCACTTCACTGAAAAAAGCCTAAAAAAGAAATGCGCCCAAGTTTCCGAAAAAGCGTGAGCAAAATGCAAGTGTAAAAGATTCTATACCAACATTTGTGCCAACTTCCTCCATAACAGAATGTACACAACTCACAGTGGACTAGACAATACGCATGCGCATCTGTGTGTGTAGGCTCCCTGTCCCTTGGTGACCTCATTTTCTTTGTGGCTCAGTGTAGCCCTGCCTCTTCCAGACAAAATCCATAATTTCTATTTGATGGTGCAGTCAGGCTGGGCTTTCTGGAGGACACTGCCTGAAATTGATGTGTCTCATTTCAGGTCTACTGAGGACGCCAATTACCCTTTGGAAACTCTTTGAGGATGCTGGTGCAACACTGACTTTTTATCCTCGTTCTGTTGTTTCTGTCCAGTTCTCTATCCTTTTCCTGCTGATTCCCTCCTCAGTCTGCACTGTCTTGCTCTCCCTATCTCAGTCTAAAGATTCCTTTCTGCTTTTACTATATACTTGCGAGCCTCTGGCTCTCCTCTGTATTTAATTCTATGCTGTCACTCTCACAATAGTGCATGTTTGTTTGTTTAGGTTGTTTTTTTCCAAACTACTCAGCTTCTATTGTCATCCTATTTTTCATTCTGTCATTCTGATTATTAGTACACTGCCTGTTAATATACCAGGCTTGAACTGTGTACATCTCGACTGACAAAATGTTGTGACGCGGTGTTAAACATAGATATAAACACAACACAAAAATTTGCAAAGGAATTGTGTTTGCCACTAACAGTTTTACGATGTGTTTCCAGGTGAGGTTTCAGTTTGTATGTTTTCAGTCTAGCATATGTCAAAAAGTGCCAATCATGGTATTATGTTTGACTGTTTTCCAGTGCCCTAACATGAACATGAAATCCAGCTATTTGCTGACGTGTCCGGTAAACCTACTGATCAGGCTTGTAGTACGTCAATATTTCCAACTGTTGGTCAATTTTGCATCACTGAAACATGTGGTGTAGTTATGGAGGATCAATATCACTCCTGTTATAAAGAAATTATAAAAATACAGCAGCCATTCTGTAGGAAATGGCTCTGTATGCTGGATCAGTCGAATGTGTTCCTGTTCAACCGAGATTGATTGTTTGGAGGGCAAAATGATTGCAAATGAAAGTGTAGACACTATGTCTTTCAGATCTGATTTGAGAAACAAATCTGCTTAAAAGAGGCTGACTGTCCTAACACTACCTAGTACAAATATGTACTAGGTAGTACAAATATTAATTGTCTCTAAATAAAACATCAATAGTTAATAGTTAATAATCATTTTTTCTCTGATGTTACTGTTACTTCAAGAAACTGTTCCTTGCTGATGGCATTGTGTTTGTTCTGGCCACCACCTACTTGCAGGTCTTTAAAGCTAAATGATCTTACAACCTGTTGCACTGTGCAGAATGACTCATTGAACAAAAGGTCAGCCAAAAGTGATATGTGATATCATAGTCTATTGATCCACCAAACAGGAGGGCCATTTTTTTTTACTAATGCCCCTTCAAAGAAATCTTCATGTATTATAGATGGTCTTCCCAACCATTATCGCATCCTGCTACAATAATAATATCATTGAGGAACAAAATCAAACATAACAAAAGCAAATTCAGTCTAACAACTTACCAGGGAAACTTGTTTCATGGTTTCCCTCCAGGTTTTGTCAACAGTTGTGAAACGGCGTCCCTCTTCAGGCATCTGAGTCATGATGTCTGGGGAGCTGAAGATGGGCTCCAGGTAAAGCCAAGTGGACTGCACCTTTAACCATTCATCCAGGATCTCTTGGAGGAGCAGCAACTTGCCCTCCCATTCCCTACAAGACAACATGACTGTATTAAAGTGAGAAGACAGGGATAAGAAACCTTGAATGAATCATTTCAAATTATCACCGCTTGAAGGTAAAAGGGGTTTTGGAATCCTAAATATGCATGAACATTATCTTGCCTTAAATGTCAAATATTATCTGATCTGTAGCGAAGACATACGGTATAAAAACAGTGGCGACTGGCTCTGAATATGCTGAAAAAACATTTCCTTATCCTTCTATGATATCATCTTCGCCCACCCACAAAGTTAGATAATTGCATTATAAAGTTCTCATGCGATAGTGAAAAAAATGTTACAATAACTGCTTTGGCATCCTGCCAAATATGGCACATTGCATTTTTAAAAGCTGCAGGGAATCCTGTGTCAAACTGTGCCTGGCAGCATTATAATATTGCAGTAATATCACAAATTATACTGGATGGGAAAATTTTATCATTTGCTGAACTGAGATACAGATAAAAAACTGAATAGTAATGAAAGAATTATACAGTGTGCTTGAGTGAAACCGTTTTCCAAGTTTCACAAAGAATATTTTCGCTACAAGTCTGAGACAGACAAACAATTCAGGTTGTGTGGCTTCAGTCAGAGGTATCAGGTCTGTTCAGGTTGTTGATTCATTATTCTACAAATATTAATGCTCCAGCTAAGACCCATTATGAGCAAGATGTAGCAGTGTCACTCACCTCTGCAAGGTAAAACTCTTTAGTAATTGCTAAGTCAATAAGATTCAGAATTATGCAATTAAAACTAAAACATTTTTTTTAAAGAAGCCAAGAAAATAATTCTCAAGCAAATCTCCTCATCTCTTACTGTATCTCCACCTCGAAAGGCTTAATAAATGGTGAGCCCCTCATGGTTTGCGTCTTCACAATGTGGTCGTCCAACAGCATCTGCACATCATCCACAGATGATAGGATGGAGGTGCCCGTTTCTCGGTAGGCCAGGAGCATGAACTCCATGTCACCCCACTCGCCGGCCATCTTCTCCATGGCCTTCTCCAAGGAGTACTCCTTGCTGGCTGCCTCGCTGATGCCCTCAAAGCTGCTCAGATGCTGGTCAAGTTGCATGGATATGAAGTTAGCCACACAGGCCTGACCATCAGCTGGCTGCAGGGAGACACCAGCCGCCTCCGACATGGCATCCCAGTGGCGTTCACGTAAGCCTGGGTTGCACAATACCTATGAGGAAGGAGTAGCACAAACCAATTAAATAATGTAGTGGACAGACATTCCCATTTTAATTGATATTCATTCGGTATGATGGAAGGACA
The DNA here is from genome assembly GCF_900880675.1 of Sparus aurata. Taxonomy (NCBI): domain Eukaryota; kingdom Metazoa; phylum Chordata; class Actinopteri; order Spariformes; family Sparidae; genus Sparus; species Sparus aurata. Next base: position 29,025,619 of record NC_044195.1, on the reverse strand, counting down.
ACGTAATTGAGTGTGTTATTTTAACTCCTATAAATATCTAATCGCAGTTAAATGTCTTACCTGCACCATAGGAATGTGCTCCTTGAACTCCTCTACCTTAGTCTTCATGGTGGTGGCAATGCCTAGTGCTTTGGGAACATCACTGAAGCCTTTCTCCAGCTTGTACAAAGTACGCCAGTAGTTCCCAACATCTCCTTCCACCTACATTTGAGAGGGGATTTTGATTCACAAAGACACCGGAAACACATGGAATGACTGTGATGAAATAAACTGAATTAATAAAATGTTTACTATATATATATATATATATATTCTATTCCCTCGGTGGAAAAGTCATAGTTTTCCAGCATGAGAAGATGTTTTTATATATATACATATATATAAAACATCTTCTCATCTTTTAAATCTATCTAACTAATATAGAAAAAGATATATGAGCACTGCAATAAGAGCCCACTTTGCTATTTAAATAACTAAAACAGTCATTGAGTATTTGCTTAAATGAGTGGGGTGGTTAGTTGCAATGGCTGCAGTCAAAGAGGTAATAATGACAGTTATAGCAATGGTGATAGCAGCTGGGTATGAAGATGGAGGAAGTGCTTAGTCTTTAAAATGCAGTCGATGCTGACAGCACTAAAAGTGAGGTTTGTATGGAACTTTGCTCTGCAGCGACCCCTCCATAGCTATGGGCTCTCATCCAACAATTGAAAACACCTGGGGAGGCCACTTTCTAAGGAGGCTACTTTATGCTTGGAGAATGAGGGCTGACGGAAAAGGGAAGGAGCAGTTGTATAAATAAAGAAAAGTATAAATACAAGAATAAGTGTCCTGTGCCTTCCCTCGGAAAAGTCATAGTTTTCCAGCACATTAGCATTTTTTCAGGTCTTCCCAGTGACTGGATAAATGGCTCTACGGACATATGAAATCACCAGACACTCAGCATTCCTGAGTTCAAGTTCATACTGCTCCCATGAACCTGGCTTATTATTAAGGGTCAAGACCGGCTATCATTATCTTTGTAAAAACGTCATCTTACCACAACTCATTAAAACTTTAACGTACATGTATGGACTTGGACAGTATAGACGGGGTTTGAATGACAGCATAATGAGAATAAGATACGTCCTTCTCAATTCAAAATACTTAATGGTATGATAATTAAACTTTTGGTACCTTGTCTGGATTCACACCCGAGAGCGGTCCATTGAGCCACTGCTCGTACTGGTTCTGGAAATCAGTGGCTGTCTCATAGAGGCGCAGGAAGGGTATGAGCCTGTCATGGACCTTCTTGCGCTGTGGGTACTGGGAAACAGACCAGCCATAGGCCTCTTCCTCCATGTTGAAATCATTTATCTTCCCAGAGTAGCAGGAAGGTTGGAACAGAAGCAAAGGTAGGAGGATAGAAGGAAGAAAGATAAAGACACACAAAGAAGAGATTGATGGATGAGTAAATTAATATGGATGGATAACAAACATCTGATGAAACTTCTTACATCGTCTATCCTTGAACGAATTTAAAGCCAATACTGCCCTCTAGTGGGTAAATATTTGATAGCATATACTGATGTACAACAGATAAAATGCAATATTCCACTGTACAATGAATGTAAGTCTGTCAGTCAGAAGCATGACCACCAATTCATTTTCAACCTTGAATCATACCACAAAAAGGGGAATGTGCACGCCTGTGTAAAGGGCCCTTATGCACTGGCTATGAAAGGTTTTAGTTTAATGAAGTTCCTATGCATGATTTACTGCCATATTGGCCAACTGACCCCCTTTTTCTACTCCTATATTTTTTTAAGCATTAAAATCCTTATGTACCTTTTCCAAAGCTAACTCCAGTTTTGCATTGAGGGCCTGGGATTTCTTCAAATACATGCTGAGATCCGTCAGCTCACCGTACGTGGTCAACTCCTCTACTTGTACACTGTAGCTCTCCAGTTCTTCCACAAAAAGATCACGGCACATCTGTAATACAGAAAAGCATTTATCATTCACATCAACTATTTAGCTCTACAGTTTTGATGCAAAGGGTCATTCAGATTCCAGTCAACAGACCAGTGGGTCAAAAGATTGATATATACAGTAGAGGCACCGACCTTAAGGTCCCTCTGATATTGCTCTGTCTTTTCAGAAATGATCTGTTGGTGTTCCTTAAAGATGGAAGGCATGCGCTGAAGCCAATGGATGGTCTTTGTGTGGAGCTCCATGTCCAATGGTGAGAGGGTGACGAAGTCCATCAGGTAACACAGCTGTGTGTTGGAGTCTGACAATCTTTCCTCCAACAGGGGCATCTCATCGGTCTCCACCTTACTCATGAAGGCCTGGATGGGGTTATAGGGCAACAACAAACTCAATTAAGACTTCCTTAAATGGTAAAGTTTAAGTGTTTATTTCCTGAAAATGTGTGATTTCGCAGGCTGTGTAAGTTAACCCATGAGCCCTTAACATTAAGTACCTTGTAGCACAACTTAAAATTAAAATTGTCATCTGTTATTACTTACAACTGGATGCCTTGTTGTTTTGTGGACAGGGCTGTGAATGACATTAAGTCGTACATAGCACACCATAACAGGCTTGTCTGTTTGGCATGAATTTGGGGTAGTTACCTTGAGTTCAATCATTGTCTGCGTGTCAGGCGGTGTGCTCAGAGCCTTCACTGCAATCTTCTCAAATTCATTACAGAGCCTGTGAGAGGAGTTTAGTGACACATACAAAGGGTTACACAGATTTACTTTTAATGGCACAACTTCAGCTGTGTAGGACCACTAGAAGGGGCTTATACAGCAGTGGGCCTAAAACCAAAAAGAGTACCACTGCACTTTCTCTTTGACCTGCACAATGTTTATTTCATCAACTTTGGAAAACCTCTATGTGCATATCTCAGCAGTAAATATCAAAGATATGCACTGTTAAGCCCGGTCAGTTTCATTTTAAATGATAGCTTGCTTCAGTTGCATTTTGACATTTTTAAATGGATGGGGACAGAAAAAGTGAAAAACAGTGAACCAACTGACTGGTTGTTGATTTCCCGATGGTCCTGTAGCATCCGATTCACCAGTTTCTGCTGAAGCCCCTGAGCACGCTTGACGAGAGAGTTGATAAGCTCATGTGACTGAACCTCGAACATGCCAAGACGTACAACCTAGAGCCCAAAGCACTGATCAGTAACACACTCACTTCACATCATTTAAGAAAAGATTCTGAAACAAGCATAGAGTCCAGAAAACATCAACTGTAGCTCTTGAGATTTTTTAGATTGATTATGTTTTCAGGATTTGTTAGATAGTTCTCTGGGTTGAAACACAGTTATCATTAGAATCACAGAACAATGACACATTAGTACCCTCATTGCTGTCACTCAACATTTGTTTGGTCTAATTTTAGTAAAATTGCACATATTCTAATCCTACAGTCTAACTCTAAGTTCCTTCAGTCATCACCAGCACCAAACTGTCTAAAACCAACATGTAATAACTTTTATAGGCATTGCATTGCCATTTTAAGTGAGTTCCATCTTGCTGACCAAGTACCTTGCATGCTGTGTACTGGATCTGGTCAGCAAGCTGCTGGTAGTGCAACACCTCTCCCAAGATTTCCTGGAAGGAATGCTGCTCACTGAGGAACTGCTCCAGATCTTCCTCTGCCTGCCTGGATACCAGTGTGGCATATTTATCATACTCGCGGACATATTCCTTGGGCCTGACACACTCAGCCCAGAACACCCTGCGCACTTCCTCCTGATGTGCCTGCAGGATCTCTGGCAGGATGATGGGCTTCAGGGTGTTTCCAAACGTGGAACCTGGCTAAGAATACAAAAAGAAGGGTACTGATCCAAGCAGAAAACATGTTTTTTGTTCAGTGGTCAAGGTAGATGATGGATGAATTCCAGGATTAGCAAGTGTGATATCAAAATATAGAATAAGGTATCCATCCAGACGACATACTGCAGGAAAAATCTACCAACCAATGAGATTCAGCATCAGAACACTTTCTAAACATAAAGCTGTGATAAGAATTTCTCTGTGTTGCATGTAAAATATAATTACATCCAACATGAGAATTTGAATTCACAGGGATTGTCTTGTACAGAAAATGAAATGTGTTTCTAGTGTTCCCCCGTTTCAGACTTTTGCATCCACTGCATGTGAGACATGATATACTGTTTGAAAACAGACTGAACAGAAACTGAATCTAAGGTATGTGTGGCATCTTCTCTGCCATAATATGCTGGGCCAAGCTGGAATTGACTCATTCTTGCCTTCTGTTGCAATTGGACAACAAACACCCATTGTTGCTGCAGTTTGCTAATTGCTGAGACTGTTCCAGTCTGCTTTTCCCAAAGAGCCACGCGGGACAGCAATGAGCTTGTCAATGAATTCTCACTGCACTCAAAAACACTGACAAATGACATAAAGGTGAACAACGATGATGAAAGAAACATGAATAGCATACTCAGTTGAAAAATCAAGGGATCTAAGGTATTCACTTTCTGCAATTTTTTAATATAGTTAGTTTCAGGTTTATTAGACAAGTACAACTAGCTAAGGTAAGATTTAGTGTAGGACTATATTAGACTCAGAAAATGTGTTTCAGCTAGTTGTATCTAACTATCCAGCATGTACAAACCCCAAAAACACACACGTCTTACCCATTCAGGGAACAGTTTGGTTTCCACACGAGGTACCATGTTGATAGAACTGAGCATGAACTCATAGACATTAAGGAGGACCTCCTCGTACAGTTTGAGGTTGGGCTCAAAATTGATCTCTTTGTCCTCCAGGATCAGATGCAACACGAAGCCTGGGTGCTCACAGGCCCGCTCTGACCGCTGTACAAGACAGAAAAATATCACAATTTCAAGTGTCCACCTGTTCATGCATTTGTCTAGCTGGCGTTTTTACACTTTCTCCTACCGGATCAGGGGAAATGAGGTGTGTATAGTCGCTCATTGAGTCTATTGCAAGGTTCTGCAGCTTGGAAGTCATCAGTGCAGCCGCACAGTTGAAGAAAGACAATAGCTTTGGCATGTTGCTAGAGGTAGGCACCAGCTTGCGCCTGCAGCCCTGGTAGTAGATATTTTGCACTTCAGGAAGCCAACTAGTGTAGAAAACAGCAAAACAAAGTACATTTAATTCAAAGGAACGGTTAATACTCAAACCTCAGAGGCATATTAAATAGTCAAATGATAAAATAGGAAAATTAAACTTTGGTGTTCCCAAAGGGGGAACAGGAGCATAGGAGTCCACTGCAGTAAGTGGCTTGATGGTTTGGACAGTAGGTTCCTAAACTTTTTCTGCAAGGCCCTTCTTTAGTAAAAGATGAATATTTTCAAGCTCCATCCTCCCAGACACATACACATCTTTTACTTGCATACACCTATAAAAATGATTTCAAACATTGTAATTAATACAGAATCTTCACTTCAGTGGGACATCTTACAAAAATAGGGAACCTTAATAAGGAAAAAGTCTCCTTTATAGTGGAAGCTCTTAAAGCGCAGCACAGATCTTCTCTTTATTTTACTGTGCAAGAGCATTCATTGCCTTCAACAGATTTTCTCAAAATTGCCTCTCAGCGCAAAAAGGGCCAGCTTCCTGGGAAGACATAAAATATGAATATTTTCCTTGCAAGAAATAAAATGTACTATTGTACTGGTATCATATTTTTCATATTCATTTAGCCTCACTGCACCCTGCTGGCACTGCATTTGATGGTTGAGTTTCAGGGAATGCAAGCTCCTCATACCATCACATTTGGTAACATTCTCATACATGCGGCTGTAAAATCGCATGTGAGTTTAAACATGAATGATTAGATTATCATATTTGAGGCATAGTGTCCTTTAGCTTTTACTCTGACTATGAGCAGAGCGGTAGCACCTCACCAGAGTCAGTTTGTATTCTATGAAAGTCTGTAAATAAGATGATGCATAATTTCCTGAGGTTGGGCAGATACACTGAATATTGTTGTGATATAGCCTCAGGTCTAAATCTCTGACGTACTGATGAGCATGACATTTACAAGTACTCAAATATAGGATTTATTAAACCATTTTTGGAGTTGTGGAGGAGGGCATGCATTTGCTGATGTCCTTCTTACGGCTACCGTTTGATGTTACTACATAAGGGCAATATTATACAGCATGAGTTTTTGTATAGCTCATTCAAAATTAATGTATGCTTCTCTGCACTCCTGGGCTCTATTGAAAGCACACCCCTTACATCTGTGAATGAAATCCACAAAAATAAAAAAGTCCGATTCTGGTTGATATTTTAGCTGAGAACAGGTACCTGGGTGACATGGACTCACTTTTTGAGAAGAATTCCTCTGGCATTATCAACATGTCTGTTGACAATCTGCTGAAACACAGAGAGCTCCATGGACTCCTCTCTGCTGTGCAACTCCTCCACATCTATCAGACGGAGATTTCTGCAAGCAAGTCACCCAGGAGGGTACGATGATGGTCAAACATGGATCTAGTACAACAACTTTATTTGAGGGGGTATTTAGGATGGGGTAGTAGTGGCACAAATTTGACAAAAATCAGCATAATCTATTAATGAACACCTTTTTAGTGCGTGTCAATGCAGTTAAGGCAGCTGCAGGTATTTGTAAAAACTGCTTCAGATCTTGTGCATAAAAATGCAAGACCATTTACTTGTAAATATTTTGAAAGGCCTGGGAAAGTTTCCCCAGATATCTTCGAAACCAGGAAAACTTTTTCTCAAGGAGACAGGAAATATTTCAATGAGGTATAAAGAACGTATGTCTATTATTTGCTATGTGGACATTTTTGATATAAAATGTTTCAAAAATCAAAATATATTTTGGGAAAAATATTTGTCATGAATGTGTAACTATAAATGTATAACTATTTACTTATGTGTAAAGAATGAAGGTAAGAAGCTGCAGTCTGGTGGGGATCCATGTCAACTGGTAGTTATCCGGGATGGATAAGTCATACACATATAACTTTTTTTTATGTGTAAACAATGAGGGTAAGAAGCTGCGGAAGTCTGGTGGTTCAGTACGGTGCTAAAAAAAGCTTTACGTACATAAACTAACAGATAGATCATAGCCAACTTACTCGTAACAGACATGCCAAAGGTGCAGAACCTGAAGCATAGTGGGGTTGATAGAGTGAAGCTTATCCCTCATCCTCTTTCGTGCATGGACAAAGGATTTGTTCCATGGTTTTGGCACTACCTCCACTCTGACAGGGAAAGATAAGAAAAGGACTGTGAACAAACTTTTTAATATGTTAATTCATGATCTGAGAGGCTTCAAGAAATGTTTTACTGACACTCAGGCTGTCCACGTACAAAGTAAAACAAGGACTCTCTATGACAAGAAGAGAAACATGAAACATTCTCCATCACGTCCTGCTGACTTACTCAAGTCTGTGAGGGGGCAGATCCTTCACTTTGTCCTCATTAGTTTCCCGTGAATCTTTGAATGTGTATTTCACTGCAATCACAAACAAAACCTGTTAAGCAAGAAATATTTCATTACCACATTTTTTATTTATAACAAATTCGTAATTTATACATCTTTGGATGCATACTTGTTTTCAATTCCTGATTACAGTGTGGATTTTAAAGATCACATGCATGCATGTAGGTTATATGTTTGCATCTATTAAAAGCCAATACAAAAAAATACACACAGATTGCTGTCTTCATGCTGAACAAATAGTCCTCCTTGATCTGATCAACCAACAGCTCCAATGGTGCATTCAGGCTCCTCAGGTGGCAGGGGACCATTCCCTTAATGTTCTCCAGACAGGAATCCTCCAGAGGAGCCACATCCTTAAGTTCTAACCCTTTCTGGATGAAGTAGTTATATTTCTGATGGAACAGAATATAACAAAAACATTTCAGTTGCTGTAAGAACATTTAAAACAAACAATTTCATTATTTGGGGACAGAAAATAACTGCATCCAGGAAATCATTGATAGTGAGCTTCCATTTTAGCAGAGTATATGAGTCAGTGTGTGAATATTCCAGTGCTGATTTCATTTACCATGCTGTGTGTGTCAAAACGATGTGCCTAGCTTTATTGGTGGTTTTATTGTGGTCTTAGCACAGGCTAGAATTACAAATATCAAAAAGACTGCACTAAGCACAATGTAGGAAACATATCTAGTTACTGCAACCAGTGAGACCACACACAAAACAACACAGCGATTTACAGGCTACCATATCAAATGTCTTGAAAAGCTTATGTAAAAGAACGACAGCACAATGTCTTTATTATGGGAACGTGCACAACAAAAGAGGGCATGTCATATAATATGTGGTGTCAAGTGTGTATTGCTTTTCACTGTTATTCTTTACTGTAAATTTTGGAGTGCCGCGTGGTAGAGAGGTGCCATCATCATCCCCCTCATCCTCCTCCTGGGGGCTAAAGAGGGAGAAAATTGTCAAAATGTGACGCAACAAATAACACTTAAACACACATTTTCGGCTAATGACCATCATCTCACTGAGCTCCTTGTGCTTCAAGCAGGTAGGATCTATATATTACCTTCACTGAAACTTGAATATCATTAAGGGTGGCCCTCATTTACAATCGTGTTGAGTAATAGTTTAAAATGAATACAAAATATGAAAAGATACAGAACTAAAACAAGCTTTTAATTACAGATATAAAGATATAAAAGACATAAAAAACTTTCAATTAGAAACAGGTACAATATCAAATTTATATGGCAGTGGTTAAGTAGTTAGTCAGTTAGTCATGTCATTCCTATCATTCTGAACAATATAGAGGACACAATTGATGTAGAAATGAATTAAACATGAATTGAAACATGAACACAGACAGGAATTAAGCTTAAAAAACTGTGAAACTCACCATATGAATTTAACCATAGTTTCACGTAGCTTCTTGTGCTCTTTGCCAAGCTGTGTGCGAATACTGCTGATATGCTTGGAGGCCTTTCTGCTCTGGAGCAAGTTCTGACCTCCGTAACTTTGACCTGGTCTGCTGTCTGCACCTTCAGTGAGCCCATCTCCTTCAATACACACACACACACACACACACACACACACACACACACACACACAGCAGTTCAAATATGATGTCCTTGGTTAAAATAAAGCAGTACCTAAGAATACTGCTCTGTGTGACTTCAGTTTTAAAACCCACTTTTCTCAGCTGCTTCAGTTCCTTGGGGTCTCTGTATGAGTGGGGGATACGGCGAGAATGAAGGTTTTGTTTCCATCCAGGGCTGTCTTCCGTAGACCTGTACAATGGAGTTTGCCATTAGATTGAGCCCGTTTTCACATTTAAATAGAGAGGCGTTTGGACCAAAACATATGCAACTTTAACAAGGTGGAAAATGACAATAAAAGAGTAATATGGGCATAACGCTAACTGCTTTATTGTCAAGCGCCAACATTTTACTTCCAACTGAAAAAGTTAGCTTAGGCACACAAACACAGTCGGTTAAACGGGACAGACATTTCCTGGTTTCTCTAACTATGTATGAATTTAATGTTTGCTAAACTTACCTGTGGATGTGGTAGTGAGAATACTAAACTATCGATTTTACTTTTCTTCTTGGGTGAACTCATGTCGGTAGTTGTGCAAAGTTATCATAACGAAGCTCCTTAACGAAACACTTGTGCCGTTGCTATGGCCGTTGCTAAGGAAGCCAACGGTGAACTCGCGTGAACTCCGGGACCAACGGGAGTTGGATACTGTATTCATGGTATGAACACAACGTGTTTGGTAAGAATAACATAATGGAAGAGGCACTGTGGAGAGAGCTAAGGACTTTTTTTTTAGCGAGTTTTATCTGAGGATGTTGTATTGTAGACGTGAAATCCAAATTTTATGACTGTCAAGTTATATTTTTAAAGTGGGACAACAGAATATATGTTTGTGTTTTTATGTCTTTATTGACACAACCAACTACTGTTATTTCTATTAATAAAAAATGTTATATTTGTGAGAGACTTTTCATTTTGAATATAATGAACATTTGGAACAAAATGTGCCCATTTATTTAAAGGCGAATGTAAATCTCTATTTTATCATGTTTGTCTTAAATCCAGTTCCATTATAGCAGGTAAAGCACATCCTGACAGCTTGGAATATTACTGTCAGATACTGTTCCCCCTCTGTTCAGTATGAAAGGAGGCTCAGATATCTTTCAAATTCATACTCCTGACTTCTTTCCCCACAACAGATAAGTCCTGTGATTTTTAGGCTGATATCATTAAATTTGACCATTAAATTTGACCTGGTATCATTACATTTGACCATTTAAACAGGGGGAACGCATCCTGACAGCTTGGAATATTACTGTCAGATACTGTTCCCCCTCTGTTCAGTATGAAAGGAGGCTCACACATCTTTCAAATTCATACTCCTGACTTCTTTCCCCACAACAGACAAGTCCTGTGATTTTCAGGCTGATATCATTACATTTGACCATTTAAACAGGGGGAACGCATCCTGACAGCTTGGAATATTACTGTCAGATACTGTTCCCCCTCTGTTCAGTATGAAAGGAGGCTCAGACATCTTTCAAATTCATACTCCTGACTTTGTAGTGGGAGACTACCATCCTTATCCGTCAAATTATTCCACAATCAGGCCCAGTAAATCCACTTGAAGGTTAAAATCCAAATTAAAGGAAAAACAGCCCAGATTTTAGATCCAACTCAGAGGAGAAATCCACTCAGAACCTAAGTTCAGAGCAGAGGTGAAACTGCTCAGAACCTAAGTCCCAAAATCACTCCAGAGACTAAGTCCCAAAACTGCTCCAGAGACTAAGTCCCAAAATTTACTCCAGATCAAATCAAATCAAATCAACCTTTATTTATATGGCGCTTTTCATACAGAAAAGTATCGCAAAGTGCCTTACAGAGATGTACAGAAAAAGAGAAACATCAAATAAAATCAGGAGAAGAAAGTTAAAAGAACCCAACCCTCCCACCCCCACAGTCATGCACAGAGACATACACAAATATGTATACGTTCATACACACATTCACACATACACACACAGCCACGCTGACACACAGACACACAGACACACACACTCACACCTACACAAACACTAGCTGTCACTACAGAGACATGGCCGGGCAGCGAGACCTGAGGTACAGAGGAGGCTAGAGGAAGCTACCTTTGGGGGGCCAACCACACTGGGAGAGATCCCAGTCCAAGGTCGCAGGGAGCACCGCCACAGAGACCACCCCAACCCGGGCAGACAGGAGGCTCCGCACCAAGGTGCAGAGCCCTCTAGTCGCCCGGGCCGGAACTGTCCACGGGACAGCACCCCCCACAGCCAGACCAGAGACAACTCCCAATCTGGCGGGCCCCCTGAGGAAACACTGGAGATTAAAAACTGTTGCCTAAAACAGTAAAGGGTTAAAATACGGAGGCTAAAAACATGAGGGACTAAAACATAAAAGCATAAAAGCACAGAGGCTAAAAACATGGACTAGAACATAAAGCCTAAGTCCAAATCAGAAGCGAGGCAGCAGGTCTTCAGTCAAAAAGGTGTTTATTCCAAGAGAAGTTATAAATCCATTAGGTATCCCCGAACAACTGAGAAATCTCCCCGGATCACCCCCTTTTATACCTGGGGTCGATGTCACCAACGCCCCTTCTTGGACTACCCCCCTCGTCATGATCACGCGAGACTATCATCTTAATATTATTCAATATCTTCCCTAATGGCTGCAAAGTGTCTCACCCAGGCCTCTATCTTGGCCTTGGGTGGGCTGCGGCGTCACCTGTTGCCTCCTAACTCCAGCCCTGTTATTATAAAGGGAGTATCTGACCTTGGTCTTACATCAGGCTCATATTCACTGTTAGCACACAACTGTAAGGTGTATTTCTCAAATAAATGTATATGCATGATCATGACCCAGTTTATATTTGCCACTACAACTTCTTTTCCCAACAACAGGTAAGTCCTGTGATTTTCAGGCTGATATCATTAAATTTGACCATTTAAACAGGGGGAACGCATCCTGACAGCTTGGAATATTACTGTCAGATACTGTTCCCCCTCTGTTCAGTATGAAAGGAGGCTCACACATCTTTCAAATTCATACTCATGACTTCTTTCCCCACAACAGATAAGTCCTGTGATTTTCAGGCTGATATCATTAAATTTGACCATTTAAACAGGGGGAACGCATCCTGACAGCTTGGAATATTACTGTCAGATACTGTTCCCCCTCTGTTCAGTATGAAAGGAGGCTCACACATCTTTCAAATTCATACTCCTGACTTCTTTCCCCACAACAGACAAGTCCTGTGATTTTCAGGCTGATATCATTAAATTTGACCATTTAAACAGGGGGAACTCATCCTGACAGCTTGGAATATTACTGTCAGATACTGTTCCCCCTTTGTTCAGTATGAAAGGAGGCTCACACATCTTTCAAATTCATACTCCTGACTTCTTTTCCAACAACAGGTAAGTCCTGTGATTTTCAGGCTGACATCATTAAATTTGACCATTTAAACAGGGGGAACGCATCCTGACAGCTTGGAATATTACTGTCAGATACTGTTCCCCCTCTGTTCAGTATGAAAGGAGGCTCACACATCTTTCAAATTCATACACCTTACTTCTTAACCCACAATAGATAAGTCCTGTGATTTTCAGGCTAATATCATTAAATTTGACCATTTAAACAGGGGGAACGCATCCTGACAGCTTGGAATATTACTGTCAGATAGTGTTCCCCCTCTGTTCAGTATGAAAGGAGGCTCACACATCTTTCAAATTCATACTCCTGACTTCTTTCCCCACAACAGACAAGTCCTGTGATTTTTAAAATAGCTCGAAGGCGAGCTTTTTGTTAACGCCCGCTTCCTTCGCCCTTCGGGGCATTTCGGATGGGGGCGGGACCAGGGAAACAAACCTCGACGAGGAAACAGAGCTCGATACAACACCTGTTTGCTGGCATGTCTATGGCTGTCACCATCATCCGCCAGAAACTGATTTCCGTCCGCGGGAGCGCGCACGGCCTGTTACGAGAGTTGCCACCCGTCTCGTTTTTCCCATAATTGTTCTCTTTTTTCATCAGCTGTCCCAGGAAAACATACATTTTTCCTGGTCAAATCAGCCGCAACTTTCTTTTTTTCCCAGTGCGTGAATCTACTGACATTTACGGTAATCGTAATGAAACCGCTCTGAAGAGCTGCTGCAGTTTCACAATCAGACCCATGAAACATACGATACTTTTACATTTACAGTTACCATACGATTGTTCTCGGTAATGAGCTGAAGGTATCACAAAGGTATCCTCCCGGATTTCAAAGTATAGGACGATGTGAGGAAAAAGTTGTCCAAGATTCATATACTGCTGAGCTTAGTACATCCTAGACTACTTGCATGAATAATATTAAGTACTTTTACTGTGTACTTTTTTAGTAATCCTGTGTCGAAAACAATTGGGCAAAATAATAAACAATAATAAAAAGGTAAGAGATAGATTCTTATAAACATATGTACAAGTGCTTCGCCCCTTTCTGTGACATCACCCCCATGATGTCATCATTCACATTAATTTCATTAATTGTATGCTAAAAGTACAGAACAGAAATCTATAGCACATCACAGGAAAGAGGATGAATGCATCCCAGACTGGGACTCAACCCCCCCCCCCCCAAAAAAACCCAAAACCTCCACAGATACACACAAAATCTCTTTAAACCTCCACAAATTCACTAAAAACTTCCACAAATACACAAAAACCTCCACAATGACACACAAAACCTCCACAATGACACACAAAATCTCCACAAAGAGACTTAAAACCTCCACAAATACACACAAAACCTCCACAATGACACACAAAATCTCTACAAACCTCCACAAATTCACTAAAAACTTCCACAAATACACAAAAACCTCCACAATGACACACAAAACCTCCACAACTTCACTAAAAACCTCCACAATGACACACAAAATCTCCACAAAGAGACTTAAAACCTCCACAAATACACACAAAACCTCCACAATGACACATACAATCTCTACAAACCTCCACAAATTAAAAAGAAAACTTCCACAAATACTCACAAAACCTGCACAAAGAGACATGAAACTACCACTGCTCTTCTTTCTCATCTTGCAGATGATGGACGGTTGAAAGGACGACACACCAAGACGAACAAGACGAGTCAAACATTGGATACCAGCCACCACAGGAGCCTGAAGGGAAAGTGTGTGTATCTTTCACCTGTACTTTACGAGGGGGATCAAACCTGGCTGATATACCTGCGGTGGACTGATGGTCACTGTTCATTTCTCCAGAACGAGAGCAGCCAGGAGCTGAAAGTGTGGGCACATGAAGGAACAGGCTGCTGGTGACGCATATAAACTGTTTTCATCTGGATCTAACAGTCATAACTACACAAATGACTTTATGTGCGTGGTTACAGCAAAGATATATCTGTAAAGTTTCTTGTAACCGGATAATCACAAATGTGGCCAAAGTGTTGGCAGTTTATATCGTAATCAGGAAATGACATTTACGTGATCACAAGCAAGTAATTGTAGTATTGTTTACAGTACTATTATGTGTTTGAATGTCTGATGTCCTTGATTAGGCCTATATTTAACTAGACTGTTATTAACATGATCTACGGATGGCTTCTGTATAAAATAAAGAATTAATCTCTATTGCAATTATCCTTATGTCTATCTATTATTTTACCTGCTCCATGCCCTCGATTACAACCAATCCAGTCATTTTTACCTGTTGAAAATCCTTTAAAGGGTCAACACAGCTCATAAAAGGCTGTATTTCACCTGCCAAAAAGTAATTACAGCTCCTACCTTGTGACTGAAAGGTTGTTTCTGCATCAAATTGACTTTATGTCGCTCTTTGTGGTTATATTTGACAGATTATAGCCCACTCAATCCTTTTGACCTGTTGAAATACCTTTAAAGGGTTGAGATTATCAATAAAAATTCCTAACTAGGGATACCGCATATTTACTTAAAAGATAAACAGCAATCTAATTATTAGAATTTTGAAAAAAATACATTTTTAACTGTTTTTGAAATATAAAGCGACAAATTCAATCCTTTGGCGGGCCCAATTTGGCCAGCCCTGCTTCAGTTTTAGTCCTCCGTATCCTGCGCTAGATGCTTGATTGTTGGACCCAGTCTTCCTTCGGGCCATAGCCAGGACTGCTTGTTGTCCTGAGGGTGCTGGCACCCTGTACACATTGGGCGACATGCAGGATACACACAATGGGCTTATACGTTGGCCAACAGACAGACTGAATTTACTGGTTATCACAGTAATGAGACCATTACATATAAAGTCACACTTATTGAAATCCATTTAAGTGAAAAATCCAACATTTATTCGCTTGAACATCTTAATTTGCCACCAAAATGTTAGCTGGAGAAACTAATTTCACAGCCATTAAATTGTCATAAACAACAACACTGGATTACTTTGAGAAAAATTATCTATTTAATAATTTAACTGGACAACAAATACTCACCAACAGCCCGGATCAAATTCTTAGCTCACCTTCTTACAGGTAACACTTAACACGCATTTTAGCGTATATAGCTACCATAAGCAGCAGTCTAGCTATGGGCCCACAAAAATGTACTGGGATGAAGGCACTCAAACCTATTGAATTAACATTACTTTTTCAGGTAAAACTCTATATGATGAGCACTCTCTTTTAAAACCATGTTTAATTATGACAGTGGGATACATAAAAGTTGTATAAAAAAAGTGCTCCTGAACACAGAGGCAAGCTTCCCATTGAAACTGTGAGATTATTGAATTTGAATATCGCTTTTAAAGACCAGGTGGTAGGTTAGCTTTAAAATATGTACTCCCTCTGACCTCCCTCAGTAACTATGGTCTCGGCATCGTTGAGGGAAGAACTATCCTATATCTGATGTGCCATGCTTGGATGCAGTTTCATTCAAAATGAACCCACCAGAACCGCTCAGCTGCCCGCACAAAACTCTAGCTGTATCTGGCGTCTCCAGCTTGTGAACATGTGGCTGTTTTAAAGTGTATTACCATTTCTCATCATGCTGAAACTCTCCTGGATTTCTGAAACAAAAATACGCATTGTTTTTTTCCTTTATTTCCCTTTATATATTACATTAAAAATATCAACACAACTATTTACATGAAAATCCAAAAATATATCTGGTTCAGATCAACTCAAGAGCCAAACCTCTCGCAAAATACATCCAAAATAAACACATCAACTTGTCTCCCGGCAGAGTTGAAATGCTAAGAATTGTGGAAAAGGAACAAGTACGTTAAAATTAACATTATTCAGGATCATTTGGTTTGTGTTGGTCAAACAAAATAATCTATAATAAACTAGATCATAAAACTATACAGTGCTTATGCCAACATTATCTGGGATACTGAAGCATGTTTAAAAGCCTGAGTATTTTAATCTGAACATTTTGTTGGATCATGAGGAACATCTGTGAGTGGAACAAGATGAACTTCAACATGTTACTCCAAGTAAGACCTTGAGCACGGGTGTTTGTTTGGAATAGTAAGTGCCGATGATCACACACACTTTGACATACATCACCGAACATGTCCAGTATCTGAGGTGGGTTTCGTGCTGCTTTTGGAAAAACCCAACTCCGGTCCACAATAACAAGAAAGACAAAGTGACATGCGCCTCTCAGACAGAGCATTCATCAGACCTTGTAGTGGCTGAGGAGCTGCTCTTTAAGCTCCAAACAAGAGTTTTAAAGTTCTGCCCGTGAAACGGCATTCTTCAGGACAGGCAGTGTGAGCTCAAACCTTAAGAGAAAAAAGACAATTAAATATTAGTATAATTATAATTAAACCGTTTTAGCCATTTGTCTCCCCACAAAAGTGTCTTTGCTTTCTCACTATTAACCAGAAAGGGTCAGTTAGTTTGTTGTAACCGTGTGAGCTGTGAAGGTAGCAGCCAGTTAGCTTAGCACAAAGACTTGAACACAGGGAAAAAGCGTGGTAGAGTGGTATCGGCAAGTCTTGCTCTCCAGACATAAGAAAATATGTTTGTTTGGTAAAGTCCCCAGTAAATGTCACATTATCATGATTTTAATAGTGTTTGGTGTAATGGTGTGTTCATGCAAAACTGTTTATTCCCACTTATCATGAATCATATCGCAACTGTAATGTCTGTAAAAATAACCACAAAATGACAAACGCATGCCATATCATACATGAAACTCAACTTTTTGTTTCACTCAGAAGTATAACTTGCAGCTACCGTTTCACACAAATCATGGAAAAGCAGAAAACTGAGCCTCATACCATTCTGTGATGCCTCTGGTTAGATCCAACTGTGAAAAATCGACCATCACCTGTTGACAGGAGCAGAACTTCAAAATCCAGTCAGTTATCCACACAATTGCAGAAATGTGACAACCACAGCGGGCAATACATTGTTTTTTTGCAATACATGTGTGAAATGACAGTATTTTTCAACACTGAACCATAATAAACTGAAGCTGGAAATGTAGAGGCTCGTGTATTTGTCTCACCCAAGGCTTTTTTTTCTTGTGCATGAAATGAAAAGTCCCAGTCTATCAGAAGTCTTACCATGCCAATGTCCTTTCTCTCCCGTGTGTGGAACATCCTGTTATTTTTCACTGCCACATCCAACTTCCTGGTTTTTGCTTCCTCAAGTGACACGTCGAATTCAAACCTGTGATGAAACAGTTCCAGAAATCAGCTCAACTTCTGTGCCTCTGAGTGCAATGATGTCACGTTGATAATCAGAAAAGCAAGCCATTATATGTGTATTTTGCTGATGTCAGATGGACCCTGTGAGCTTACTTTTCATTGAAGACCGGATTGAGTGATCTCTTCTTGACATGCGTCTTCTTGCGGTGTATCCAGGACTGCTCAGGGAGCAAATACAGGCGGACGTAAGAGTCTGTGCCGTTCTCACTGCAGCGGAACAAGTTCCTGTCGGCAACAGAGTACACATGGTTCATTCACACAACTGAGCCATATTCTGCTTTGTTAGGTTGGATTCATCCACATAATTCATACTAGGGACGGAAGCTATTTCATGAAATCGCGGTCGATAATACAAAGCCGAACTACTTTCATTGATTTTCGCACTGCAAACTTATATTGTCGTTCCATCACAATACAAAGCTACATACATGCACAGTATTTTGACAAAGAACCAGAACTTTGATTATTGATTTTGTCACACAGAAATTGAAATACGTGATGTTTGGATTTTTCTGAAGTACCTGCAGGCGTCAACCATGACGATGAGCTTGTTCCTCAGGGTGGCGTAGCGTACAGTCAGGTGGATCTCCCCAAATGAACCCTGATGTTTCCTGATGGCTCTAGAGTGATGGGAACATTTGTTAATGTCAAAACTCGTGCTCAAATCGATTCAGTTCGTGGTAGCAGGTTAGAATTTACCACACCGATGGTGTAAAAAAGACACAAAGACGCACAGAACATAACGATAGACTCACTCTGGAAATGAGGCCCCCTCTGTAAGGTCGAAACGTGACGAAGCGATGGAGTTGTCCGACAGCAGGCTGTGGGAGTCAAAGCGACGCATGTGCGAGGGTGGAGGTGACCGCCAGGTTTCAGACGGCTGGAGGGAGCCGCGACCGTGACTCGATTGGTCGTCATGCAGGCCATTCTGGAGACCAGCTGCTTGGGCTGCAGATGGGAAGGGGGCAGCGGGGGCGGTGTTGGAGGAAAGTTCTGGAGAGGAGGATGTAGCGGCGGAGGGACTGGATCCAGGTCCGTTAACTCCTTGGTTGGTCTTAGGTCCTCGTTGTCTGACTTGTGAAGGAGGACTGAGGACAACCTTGGGCGGAGGCTTTTCCAAAGAAAGGATCTATTTTGGGATTGAAGACATGGCAAAAGTCAAAATGGCCAAAATAATAGAGCTCACTTGCAAGTTCTCATTATCTCATTTTTGGTTGAATACATTCAATTACTTTAACAGGAAATAAACGGTAGCAAAATGTAAATTAACTACAGATGAACAGAACACAGCTTACTGTCCTTTTTGTATCTGAGACTGTGTATTCTTACTGTCTGGGTGTGTTATGTTTACCCACCCTGAGCGTGGCTTTCAGCTTGATCTGGCTGTTCGCCCCGGAGCGCTCCAGCGGGAAGCGCTGGTCGATAGCCATGTTGGAGACACCGAGCAGGCGACTCAGGGGCAAGTTGAGAACACCGAGCACAGTCTTCTTCTCCGGCTCTTTGATCTGGACCATGACAACACAAAATTAAACTGTTCAAGCTGTGAATGGAAATGGTTTAATACCTCCTGAAGATATCAGTCTGAGTGAAAGAAGTCTGTTTTCCAACAATAATAACTATTCTATTGTGTAAATCAAGGTAACAGTCTTTTGTAAGTGCAATACGTGTTGACACATACAGGTTCACAGGGATTCACAAGATGGACCATTTCTAAATATAGTGACGTTCATTTAAATTCAAAGCCTTTATGATCATAACAGTAGACAGTCATGAGGGTCTGAGTGCTGTCCAACAACATACATGTGTCTTGGGCCGCCTACTGAACAGACATTGTCAGTGAAACAAGAAGAAGAAGAAGAAGAATAGATTGTACGATGTCTGATTTTCATGCGATTCACTGTAATCTAAATTACGTATGTGGGCTCTCTTAACCGGCCAATATTAGCAGCAGATGTTTGTGAACACACTGTCCGATTCAGCTTCATAGATATTGTGGCAGTTGATGCATTACAAAAAAGATCAATTTGCATTAGTTACTATTGAAAACATGCAAAAAAATATGTTTTTTTGATCGAGTAAAACATTGTATCGACAGCCGAGAGAGAAATGTATGGCGTGTACAATATTTAACGACAAACCTGAACACTGAGCTGCTGTGTTTTGATGTCATGCACGAAGAAGGTGAAGCCCTCCTCCCACACCGGGTCTTTGGAAGAAAACACGATCTGCGGAGAGAGAAGACAATTCATCACAAAAGGGTACACACAGTGTGCTTACAGGATTTCTACCCAACAGCCATGTCAATTTTAAATTAAACTTTTCAGTCGGACGGTTACAAGCCTGCTCTCTTGCGCAGTGTTAATATACACCAAAACAAGTATCAACATTCATAAAACACGTAGGACTTCATTTGTTTCACAAATTAAAGAGAAATTATATTAATTAAAGGAGACATATCATGCTCATTTTCAGGCTTATACTTTTATTTTGGGTTACTCTGTCTGAAACTCTCTGTTTTGGCGCCTGTCTCTTTAAGGGTCCTTCTCCGAATACCCAGTCTCCTCTGATTGGTCAGCTCACACACACCCGAGCCTGCACCACTAACAACAACAACAGAGCAGGTGTGCTAAATCAATTATTTCATGCCAAACTAGCCACTGGGTATAAATAATGCAAATGTGTGACATGGTGACATAGTGTGACGTCGTGAAGTCACTGAATTAAATGCGTGACTGCTGATGAGATGTTTCAGGAGCAGCGTTTTCTGTGAGAGACAGGAGCTTCTGTTGGTGCAGACCGTGACTTTCCTAACTTTTAGATCTTTTACATGCACAAGAACACTTATAAAAACTGAGTGAATGAGAAAGCATAATAGGTCTCCTTTAATGTAACAAAGTGCGAGCTGTACCTTGCTTTTCTGGACGTCGTTGTCAATGGATAGTTCCACAAGAGAGTTCGGGCAGGCAGTTCTCTTTGTGAGCTGAAAACAAAGCAAATCAGTCAGGCAGTGAAAGATTGCGTGCTTTCATGCACTGTGTGTCAACAACACTGACAGCAACAAACAGGAATGTCCGTTGTCATCATCAACAATATCTTTGGAGCTACTTAACACTTGCAACTGCTTTCAGTTTGTTTCCCATTATGTCACAGTTCTGTCGTTGTTATCAGAACTATGCTTTCATTCGTCACAAAAGGCCACCATTTGAATTCTGTCTACAAGCAGCTGGTTGCCCTCTAGGTTAGGTAGGATGGTTTGCATTCCACTCCCTAATCAGACGCAGACACACCATCCCACCGTCTGGAAGACACGTAAAACAGATGTCACTCTTGCTCTGGTGGTAGCCACAGCTGTCTGACTCTCATTTTAACAACAGAAGAAGAAGAAAGCAGCTTCAATAAATAAGGGCTATAAATATGTTCCCAGTAGGATCGTTTGTTTTTACCCAGAACCTTTAAGGTGCACTGTGTAGTTTTGGAGGACACAGTTTCATACTGATGTACTTTGTGGCGGACTCTGCCACCTTTTCGAGCTTCAAGTATGCTGGGGGCCTTATTTTCCTCTGAGAGCAACCTGTTTATTCAGTTATGGAAAAAATATATTTTTTCTAAATGTATATTATAACCTCATTAATATTGTAAATATTACAATTCTGTTCGAATTTCAAAACCCCATAGTGCCCCTTTAAGACTGTGTTTTTTTGTAGCTTCCATCGACTATGTGTACTATGAAACAATGTGGCTCAATATAATGACAACTTGACAAGAAGAAGCTCATCGTTGTCTTTCCATTTTTTTTTTTTTTAAAACCCACAAAACCACAATATATAATGTATAATATAAAATTATCCAGGCATCCAGCCTGCATGTGTCCCATCCCTGTGTCTCTCCCACTTCACTTATCACTTTTTTGACTGTATTTTCACATAATCACCATCAGGGGGCATCCAGAGGCAATAGCTGCCACTAATAGTTCAAGTTAGGACACTGTGTGTTGAGATAGATGTGTTCACTGGGTCAAATGGTGTCCCTAAATAATCGTTTGGTTACAACTGTCTTAATTAACAGACGGATGGGTTTATAACATTCATATTCGCGTTTGAGTGGAGTGGGTCTCATGTTTGTTCCAGAAACTGTAATGTGATCTGTGACCTTCATGGCGTTAGTGCTTTCCTCTGCGCAGCAATCGTAAAATCCTTAAAAAAATATCAGATTATATTACATTTACAACGAGGACAAATGGGTATAGGTGTTGAATTCCCTCAACAAAATCTCCACCACACCAAATATTCAACACTTCTCTGCGTGTTTCTTCATGCTGGGATCGGGTTGAGGAAAAGAAATCTAGCAACATGAACACCAGCTGGTAATAACACACCCACATAAAATGACAAGCATGCACCGCACAAACTGGAAATACCGGCTACAGCACAGAGACAAGTGTACCTGGAGCACTACCAGAAAACATCTGATCTGACTTCAGGCTTTTGTTTGACGTTGGCAAACAAAGGAGCTGTCGACTGTGAGGTAGTGGAGAGAAGAAGACGCCGCATTACTGCCTGATTTTACCTTCGACGAAGAACTCTTTCAGTCACATATTTTCTTTGGTTGGCAACACCCATTTAAACGTGGAACTACTTTAATTCTCAAGAGACATACAGATTTCGATGTTAGCAGTCCCCATGAGGCCTCATGCTTTCCCCTGCAGTCTATTAAAAAGCTGTGACATAAAAGAAGAAAAGAAACAGCTCTGTTGGAACAAGGGTTACAAAAAAAACTGTCGTCTTACCCGAGCTTCCTTCGAGTGCTTCCCATGTTTCTGATGGTCGGTGATCTCACTGCGGTCTTTCTGGAGACAACACAAGAACACACATCAACACGTGTCCATCCGCGTGGCATCGTCTGCTCTCGGGAACGACGACAGGCCCTGTTAGAAGACACTTACTGGTAGGTTTGACGCATTGTCCAGGTACACCGCAAGCATAGCACACGCAAAGCCGCCTTCAGACTGGAACGGAGAGATGAAAAAAGAAGAGAACACAATTTACACAACTGCTGGCACAAAAACTCAAAACATACACAGGACCAACCTATCATTAAAGGTCCAGTGTGAAGGATTCAGCGGTATCTCACGGTGAGGTGAAAGACTGCAACCATCTGAACACCCCTCGTCTCAACCTCCCAAACCGCTCTCTCTAGAACCAAGCTCGGTTTGTCCCTTCTAGGCTACTGTAGAAAAGTGGCGGTGCAACATGGAGGCCTCGGTGGAAGAGAGGACCCACTACTTGGATATAACGTTGTTTCTTTTCATGGTTTCAGGTAATAGTACACTAATTTAGACGTAGGTATAAATATTAATATCGACCTTAAAGACTTGAATGAGTACCTGTTGATATTAAATGTAAAATACATTAATATTTAATGAAGCATCAATGAGTTCACCTCCATCAGCAGGTTTGGGTTGGTCTGGAGTGAAAGCCACTGGAGCTTGAGGTGAACTTCTCCATTCTGGACATCATCCAGAGGAAACCACTGCAGCAATGCAGAAGTTTCATTAGTCAACGTAATAATTCAAATGAAGACTTTTTTAGCTTGTAAATGTTTTTTCCGTCATTAAAAGGTCGATAACACTTTTAATGTAGACAAATCATTTAAAAAATATAACACATCTACAGAGCCCGTAGTTCATGTTTAATAAAAACTCACCTGATCAATTTCTTTCTCTCGCTTCACTTCTCCTAAATCAAGGCGATACCTGAAGTGAAATCAAAACAGTGCTGGTGTTTAAAACTCATATATTTTGAGCACTCAATATATCTATATACCTATCCCACGTCACCACTCAGCTATCTTAAAAGATGCCTGTAAATCGTACTGTCCTGTTCAATTTCAATTAACTATATTTAGTGCTAAGGCTGAGCTTCACATGAGCTTTATAAGAATAAAGAGTAGCTATTAATTACACGGTAATCAAGACAGAATTTGTAGTCATGAGAGTCTGCCATTAAAATTACCCCAAATTGTGAAACTCTGTACAGTGACGTGAATGAAAATACAGGTGAGTCATTGAGCATTGACCCAACTTGTTTGTGCCGATAACATCCTTACTGTCCAATGAAGTCATCTTTATCCGTGTCCTCGTCGAACAGGTCCAGCTCCAGCTCTTGTCCGGGGGCCTCATGGACGACAAACTGCACGCAGATAAAGAAATCTAGTGTCAATTGGATTTCTAAAGCTTTCAAGGAAAGGCTTAAGCAGATTAAACACATGAAAGAGATATCAGATGATGAATATCCAACCTGAAGTAGTCGAAAATACACAATTTAGCTAAATATATTACCACTATGACATCCACAGCGTGTTAAAGTTACTCTACCTCATACACTTCGTTCCACTTGGGATGCAAATTCTCTTTGATGGTCTTGGTTTTGAAATGCCGGTTGCCGACTCTGAGTGTTGCGTAGGGGTCTGATTTGCCTTTCACTAAACCCATCATGTACGTGTCCTTGGCCACCAGGTCTCTGGCCTCCAGCAAGTGGACCCTCACCACACCCTGAGGAGAAGACGAGGAAAGCAAGACTCGAATTAAAGATGGCTGAAACCACACGTTCCCGAACATAATACATGGATCCAACTAGTGTATCAGATAAAGCAGATTACATACTGGTTCACCTTTAAAAGCTTTATTAATACACTTTATTACCCAATGGTGTCGACCCTTCATCTTAAAGGAACAGTTCACCCAAAAAATGTAAATGTGATCATCCAATTTTGTGCATTTACTTCAGACAGGGTGCATGCTAATGTGCAGCTAAAGTGAAGATTTTGGTTTAAAAAGGGGATGTAAATAACATCTTTTCAAATAAGTCTGAGACGTCCGGGCTGCTGGAGACTTGGATGATGCCATTTTCTTTTATTTTGGTTGTTTCATTTTTCTCCAATGTCCCCATCTGCGTCAGCTGTTTATGAGAAAGCTCCAGAAACGTTTTGTGACTTAAGAAACTTCACACGACTTTCCACAAGCATGAGGGTGACTGACTTTTCATTTTTGGATGAACTTTTCCTTTAATTCCTACTTGTTTTTTTTCCCCATTGTATTCACACATCAGACTTTTACTCATGCTATTGCATCTTGGAGTGGACAATTACTTTTATTTTCAATATTTATTTATTTAATTTTGTGGATATTGACTGACTCCTGATTGAGGAACAGTTTGAGGTATTTCCATCCCAGCCAGTCATGGTGTGATGGTGCCCTTTTTGTGAAGGCTTAAGAGAGGTGCTAAATGGCACACCGGCACCCTCATTCTGAATCTGTCACTGACCCATTGAGAACCTAGTTCCCCTCAGATTGCCAGCCAGAAACTCTGGTCTGTTTAGGCCCAATTGGGTTTTCTTGGCTGTACACATCATTTGTTGTGAGAAACTGTGTTTATTTGGGAACCCCTTAAAATCTAAGCCCCTATACACCTTCAGTTTGCCATTTTATTTCCCTGGGGCTTGTAGGAGGAATTTGTTTATTGGGCATTCCCTCCTAGATTTTCATGTTTTTTGTTTATATTTTTATGCAGGTCAGGTTGGCCTGTAGGCAATTTAGTGCCAGTTCTGCCACAGGACTATGAATAAATTGTACTGTTGCCAATTAAGAAAAAGAACAAATAATTAACATAAAAAATACGTTTCAAAAAGATTTAAACTCACAATATTTTCTTACATTAAAGGAAAAAGACTGGGCAGGTGATGAAATGAATATTAATACATTAAATGTAAGCCTTATCTCACATACACGAGGTAGCGGGAACCTCATCTGGTCCACTTTGACCTGGTCTACGAGGGGCACACACATGCGGTTGGGCAGCACCATGAGTGAGGCGATGATGTCCACGATGGTTCCCTCAGACAATGAACTGGAAAGGGATGAGATGATCAAAGGAGAGAGCTTTACAACAGCAACATGTTGAAGTGATCACTGAAGTAGGAGGTTTTCTGTGGAAACTAACCTGAAGGCCGGGGAGTCCAAAAGGTTCGTCATGCCGGTCCAGTTGATTTCAAGAGTCTGGGGGAAAAAAAATAGTTTCAACTTGGCTCAGTTCAAGTGATGACAGGAAGGCAGTGGTTCCCAACCCTTCTCTCTCAGGGACTTCTTTTCTATCATTAAGAAAGTTGACTATATTCAATGTATAACACCAAGAGGACAGAACAACTGTACAATTAAATATATTATGTTGTTTTTTTCCGTGGAACTTGTTCATGTTAGCGGACTTCATTTCTACGAGAGAGGTGATGAGACGAGGCACTAGAGAACTGAGTGGCCTGTGAAAACAAGCCATATTGATCTTTTCTTTTTTAATTTTGTCTGTTCTTATATGACAACCTGAACTTGGATAACAATTTTACTTGATGAAGGTGAGATAAAGGCCTCCTGTAAATTCTTTTTAGGCCTGGCAACCCCTCTGTGAAGCCTTGATGGCCCCTTTGTGGGTTTGCGACCCCTCTGGTTGGGAACCAGTGCGGTAAGGTCATGAAAAATGTCATCGGGGCACTCACGGGCCGTCGAATGAAGAAAAGGGTGACTCCTCCCACCAGTGGTGCTTCACCAATAAGTGGCTCCAAAATGACCCTGATCATTCCCTTGAGCTGGAAGATACAGGACAGTTTTAACCCCACTAGTGAACACATATGATGATGATGATGATTATAAGGTAAATGCAGAAAATAGTAAAAAGGCGAGGTGCCTACTTTAAGTCCTTTGACCCCAGCTGTGATCGGCTCCTTCACCAAAGCGTCGATGTCCACGTCACCGTCATAACTGCAAAATGAGTAAAGAAGTAAAGACCATACACTCACTGGACTCTTGTTTTGGGATTATTTTGAATAATCTGCCCCATTATTTTCACAATGATTTGATTAATCTTTAAGCCTATAATGTGTCAAATTGATTTTAAAATTCTCAGTACAAATTTTCAGAACCTAAGGTCAAATCTTCATATTGGTTCTTTTGTCCAAGAAGGAGTCCAAAAACCCAAAAGTTCTTCATTTACTGTCATAAATAACAAAGAAAAGCAGCGAATCCTCACATTCAAGAAGCTGGAACCAGCAAATGTTTGACACGATCAAAAGAGTTATGAGTTAAGTTTAGATTTTCGAGTGAACCAAGCGACCAAAACACATCTGACAAGATACGAACAGCCCAGAAGTGAGAACTGAGTCTAACCCACCATATGTTCAAGTCGAGAACCACCTCCCTCTGATCCACCTCATGTGTGTACGCTTTCATCCCAGTGATCCTGAGAGGCTGGAAATGAAGGGAAACGTATTAAAGGAACCAGTCAACCATGTTTAATAAGACACAACCACACTCTCAGTCTATCTGATACAAGTGCTTAAAGAGTAATGGATACAAACTCACTATGTGTCCAAAGTGGACCTTGGTAAACTTGAACGTTTTGAGGGCGGGGTTGGAGAGCCTGACTGCCGGCTCGATGTTTTCTTTTAGGAGCTTCTCCATGTACATCCCAAAGAAAGGCCAGGCCTGCTGCAACACCTGAGCACATAAAACACGTTACGTTATTTCTACCATGATGCAACGACTGGGGTGGAACGTGTTAATCATCAAAAAACACCAATCCAGTTTTCATACTGTACCTTGTTAACCCAGTCAACTTTCTCCACATCAGGAAAGTGAACCTGAGAAGGGGAAAAGAAAAGACAGCACAGTGGAGTTAGAGGCGGGTCTGTAAGTATCAAACAACACTAAAACGTGCACGGTGGCGGTGATGGGAGACAAAATCAAGTTTGTGATTACTGATTATCCATCATGCAAATCTTCAAATGGCTTATGTGCCACATTAAAGGAACAGTTCACCCCAAAAAATGTAAATTCAGTCATTATCTAGCCACCTTCATGCTGATGGAAAGTGATTTCTTGTGGTCCAGAACACATTTCTGGAGATTCACAGTGAAACACTCTCCTGAAAAACTTAAGTAACATAAAAATGGCTCCATGCTGTTTATAATCAAAGTCTCCTGGAGCCCAGAGATCACAAACCTCGACGTGCTCTGACACTTTTAGCTCAGCAGCTACCGTGAAGATTTCGGCTCTGAAAGACAGACACTTGTGTAGGAGAACGCTCCGGCCCTGTTCTGCTGCGAAGCTCCAGAAATGTTTTGTGGACTACAAAACTTCAACCTGACTTTCCATCGGCATTGTCATTAGTAGATAATGTCTTATGATTTTCATTTTGGGATGAACTGCTCCTTTTTTAAGAAAAGAAAAATCACAAACTGTGGACGATCCAGCTTTGAAAATCAGCTAATTTCTTTCCATTTCAAAAAAGTCTGACAGCATTCCTTCGTTGAAAAAAAAAAAGGGATGTGGAGGAAACACAATGAGATTTGTTAGGAAGGGCTTACCAAAGATTGGTTGCAGCTTCAAAACTGTAACAGAGGGTTTTAAATCATGTTCTCATTGTTTAATGTTCCCAAATAAACTACAGTACTATCTGAGTTCTGCTGACGATGCTGACGAGGGAGGATCTACCACAAAAAACTAAGATTAATCAAGACCTGTGAATCAGATCCATTGATACAGGCGGAAATCACAAATCTACATAACTGAAATTGAATTCTGCTTTAGGTTTTAAACCAGCAGTATGTCATCGTCATCATTTCAGAGGTGTCAACTGCTGCCTTAATAATCAACCGATTAATCATTAATAATATGTGAAATGTGTTGAACATTCTTCCTTTTAGAAAGCTGTTATAAGTCGGCTTCATTAGGAGCTGAATTAACAGATATAGTGAACATAAAGTTACGGAGCTTCTATGTGTCAATGTTCAACAACTGGCAACAAAATTCAACCAATACTGAAGCGACTAAATGGCTAAAATGTTATAATATCCGTTTGTGTAAAATGTATTTTTGTATGTTTAAAAAATACAATTAAAATGACTTGTATTCTAATAACATTCGTATTCTCGCACCAGTATTTTGATTGATTTTATTTGGATATATTTGAAAAGCAAATATTAACATTACATTCCTCTGACACTGGCAGAACCCTTGTGATCGTCTCTCGCTTCTTCATTCCCATGAGTCACACCATGAGAGGGTGTGGTGTAACCAAATGTGGGCCTGCAGACCAACAGTCCGTTTGGCTGGCTCCATGACCCATCCCTGAGTGTGGGAGCTCCAGCCCCAGTCTGGCATGTCATGCAAATACAGTGTGTTGTAGTCAAGGCAACAGAGAAAGTGACATGTTCCACAGCACCGGTTTTTTTCAGGGTGATCTGGACCACTTATCTGGATACTTTCAGAGGCCTTGATTGACCCAGTAGAGTATCAGCTACTCACAAAACAAACCAAAGACAGATGTGACGCTGGAGCTTTCCTCAGTGTCTGGAATGTTGTTGGATGGCTGGTTTCTGGAGTGAAATCTGTACAGATGCTCATTATTAATCAGTATAACACAACACATACCCATGATGCCATCTGTAGGGCACTCTCCAGTTCCTTGTGGACCACTTGTGTTTCATTGTCCACAAAGTCGATGGCGGTTCCGATCCGGGCGTCCTTCCACTGGCGATTCTTCTTCCACCAGGTGACCATCATCATGCACAGCAGCACCCAGCTGACACTGAGTCCCAGGTATCCCGTCAGATACACGGGGTAGAGGACGAACATGGCTCGGCCGAAGTAAATCAGGAACTCCATCAGGAGGCGGTTGACAGCGGAGGAGCTCAGCGTCTCCGTGCTGCCGTGGCTTCCCCCGAGCCCCGCTCCCTCCGCCGCCCCGCTCGGCTTCATCTGTCCGTCGGATGCCATCGGGTCGGACTCCCGCTGGAAACCTGGCTCCTGACGTCCAGAAGAAAGTGGGTCGATCACACCGACCGCCCGAAAAGATCCCCGCGGTCTACGACTAACACAAACCAGGAGAGCCGATCTACTCCACACACACCACGGGTGCAGCAGTGAAATGAGCCGTGGCAGCTCCAAAACTTCCGTGTTCGGAAAACTTCCAAAAGACAGGTAGGTTAGGCTCACCTGCGCCCATGGGTGGGGAAAGAGCTGCACGACAGAAGGAGAAAAGAAATCCACCCTAAAAATGAATGCGAAAGCATCCATATATTTCCTACACAGCAGATAATCATTTCTTATTATAAATACGTTAAATGACTTTAAACCCTCCATGGTGACTTGACAAAGAAAACACATTTTTTTATATTATTTTTTTTTATTTTTATTCAAAGTTTTCACTCCGTTTAGATTTTGACTAATAGGTGGAACAATAATTACTCTCCCTTCAGGTTTTATTATGGAGGACCACAAGTGTGATAGTAATAGTAATGAAGCGTTTAACTAATTAATAAATAGTCATTATATTAATAAATAACCCTCCAAATGAATATGTGGATCTATTAATAAATAGACTAATTACTAAGTAATTCATCACTTGATGTTTTCCCTTTTAATATAAATTATGAATTGATGGATTCATATTTCTGCTGTACATTTATATTAATCATTTCTCTTTTTATTGGCCATTAAAATATCAAATAATTAATTACTTTGCAATTGAGTCCATTAATTAATAGATTTATAAAGTAATTTGTAAACGAATGTATTAATGCCTATTTATTGAATGATTAATAAATTGTAAACCAATTTAATAAAGTATGATTAAGCCCTTTGTGGCTCTAGAGGAAGCTATATGTAATCTGAAAACTGCCCCCACTGATGCCCCTACCTGGCTATGCTGCATTGTGGGTAATGTAGGCGACGGAAGAAAAATGCGTGGAAAACAAAAGGCAATATCTCTGATTCTGTTGAGTGAACATTGATCATTTGTTTTACACTGTCTGTGGTTCCAACACTGTTGTTGGCTTTGACTTTGTTTTTTTTTGTTTTTTTAACATTTTTATTAATATTATACAACACAAAATAAACACAATACAACTACAGGCTTTGACTTTGTAATTTTGTAATTTTTTAGAACTTGTCAAACACACTTTAATGTGTAAAACTGGTGTAGTTGCCCTTTAATTGACCACCTGCAGCCAATCAGAATCAAGTATTCACCCAGCCCTTGGTATACATACATTTATTTTCTCTTTTGGATGTCAGGTTTTTTTTTTTTTTTTGGGGGGGGGGGGGGGGATTTAGTTTATTTGAATGTTTTTGTGACTGTGACAATAAAATCATAATCACACATAGCTAATAGAGCAGCAGCAGTGTGTCACCTCTGTTATCTGCAGAGCCCTGAATCACAACCTTTACAACGCTGATAAGAGAAAACAGTAATAAAGTGTGCAGTGAGACCTGCAGGTGGAACCAGAGAGTCACTCTCATAAAGCTGTGTGGAAACATGTCAGTGATTTCCTGTTCTCTCTGTAACACTGTCTTACTTCTCTTATGTTCTGACAATGGAAATGCACATGCAGGCAAATTAGCGCAAATGTTTCAAGCCATATTTATTATATAACCAGAGATAAAATAACACAGAATCAGGGCCATATCTCCTAGTGTTCCAAGACATTTGATGGAAAGGTAAAATGCATTTATTAAGTAAACTGCTAAAAATATCTACAAATGACTCACTTTACTGTGTTTGCTGCTCTAAGAGATTCAAATGTAGAGAATGTAACTTTAAATGGAAAATATACAAAACAGACTATATTAGCGTGCTTAAATCAAATTTTATTTATGCATTGTTGGCAAGTGGAAATTTTCAATTTTACATACAAAACCAAAAGTAATCTTTAGACATGCACAGATAAGCTTTCATTATCACATGATTTCCTGAAACAGAGCAGGTACTTTATATTAGCGTCCCAGGAGCCACATTGAGCAGTTCAGTTACACAGTACATAACATAAAGGGTTTGTTTCCACAACCTTCTCTTTGATTTCTTTTTCCATGACTACTTTACAGTTTGTTCAGATGTTTTTAAGACACTATATGGTACTGGCCTACTCATACTTTCATGATTGACCCTTGTTATCATCATCACC
Source organism: Sparus aurata (assembly GCF_900880675.1). Classification (NCBI taxonomy): domain Eukaryota; kingdom Metazoa; phylum Chordata; class Actinopteri; order Spariformes; family Sparidae; genus Sparus; species Sparus aurata. The sequence goes on along the minus strand of NC_044195.1, from coordinate 28,993,879 downwards.
ACTGGTTGCATACGTGTTACTACATTATAGGTCTCATTGTGGGATTAAGCAAAATATCTTAAGCAAATGCTGACCAATACATTAAACAGATAATTAGCAATGATTGCTTTATCATGTAAGGCACTGTCAAATGTAAGAGATCTGTTATTGCTTGAATGTAATCAAATATTCAGGATAAGCCAGGGAGTCATGAAAGATGACAAACATATTAGGCTTGGCCACATTGTCCACAACACTGTTGTACTTCTGAATCCCGGCAGAGTCCTTGGCTGGTGCAGTGATCATATTTTGTTTTCCAAGGGTGAAATCCCCTGTCAGCACTCTGCAGAGGTACATGAGCTTCTCCCCATTCTGTGGCTTTGAGTAGGTGTCCCGGGCAGAGTAGCTGGCGTTGACTGCAAAGTATGTGCCATTGCCATAACAAGCAGCTGAAATGGAATACCATCAGAAAGTTATTGAGGTAGTCTGTATCTGTGAGATACTTGCTGTAATTTCATTGTATTATTTGCTTTTTCATACTGTAGTGTTGTTGCCTGCAGCACTCTATTACATCCATCATTGAAATCACGTGACTGCAAACAACATACTGAGTGGGAACTGTCTGGTTAAACAGTGTCCCTTATTTTCTACATAAACTTCTCACCATTCTTTCCTGCAAAACCCCTGTTGAAGCCAGAGTCGTTGATGTGGGCCACAGTGTCGTGATTGGTACCATGGAAGAGACGTTTCTCGTTGTTCTGATGACCATTTCTCTGCTCCATGTCCACTTTTTGGATTTGTAGGGCCTTCCACAAAGTGGGATTTTGGATCCTCTCAATCTAAAATGAGGGAAAAGTTCATTGTTGTGTGATTAGTTTATCACCTGATGATGAGACAAGAGGATGGAAATGTGACAGATACACCAGTATTTCTTAAATACAGTGCGTGTTAATCGACCTTAAGAATGGCTTGAGTACATGTGGCACTGAACAGTTTCTCGACTTCAGTGTACTCTGGTGTCCCAGCTGTGATGGGGAAGGCCTGACTCGTGGTGTTGGCTGGCATGGCATCCCAAGTCAGAGGAATGTCGTCATCTAGTACCATAAAAAACGTTTTTTTTAAGATGTCAATTGAACCGACTTAGCTAGGTTTGAATGCACATCATTCTAGATAAATAATGAGGAAACTATCAGTTTCTCCTGCACTGTTGTGAATGTTACACAGGAGAAGCTATGTTACAACAAACAACAAATAAGATGTGTCCAGTTATCAGAGGACACAGGTAAGATACCTTTTGTTTTGTCAATGCGCTTTATCTCAAGGGTACGTCCCTGGTTATCAGAAGCAAGTCCACTTGACGTGTGAACTGTGTAGATTTGACCCTGTATGGTAACTTTTACAGATGGTATTTTCTTCTCAAACGCTTGCTCAAGATCGTAGTTGGTCTGTAGATCAAAACTCAGAAAGGAAGACCCCTCCTGGTATTGCCATTCTGCCACGTTCTTCCTCAGGTCCTCCTTTTCTCTTGCTTCACTTAACATCTCATCGATTTCAATGCTGGCTTTTAACACATCTTCTGTGAGCCCCTCAATGACGATTGAGGGTTTGTCCTTCTTGTTCACAGTCGTTATGCTCACATTCATCGTCTTCTGGATGTCAACCATGCGCTTAATGTTTGCAACAGAGAGGCTGTGGATTGCTTTGTTTGATATGGGCTTGCTGTCCTGCTCCTTGGATATCAGCTTGTTGATCCACTGCTTGGCCAAGTCAACTTTAGCCTGTGACTCACCGCAGATGTGGATGCAGGCAGGGTCTGCTTTTACAGTCTCAATGACGATGGAATCCTTAACTTTCTTTGGCTGGACAGAACTTCCATTAAAAAATGCTGAAAGAATAAATACCAAGAACTGCATTAGAATGTAAAATCTATAGCGATTTAGGAAAATGAACCTCAAAATGATTCTCTTCACTGAACTTACATATGACTTTTGTCCAAATGGATGGTGCTTTATCTTTAGGATCAGTGGCTTCTCTTTGCTGCATACTGTTGTTGAACTCTTTCAGCATGTTTGGCTGGAAAATAACGATCCGGATTGTATTCAGAGTACTGGAGGGGTTTTGGCTCAACACTTCAATGACTGCATCCAGTATGGCATCTGCCACCTGCCCTGCTTGAACATTACCTTGACCTAAAATGGCACAGAACACATTACACACTCAACAGACTATACAGCAGGTTACAAAGGTAACATCTGAATTAAAGTAGACCGATTACACACACACACAGATCAGTGTTTCTTAATCAATAAGATTAATGCGTCAACATTCCCCTAAAGGTCCGTAAAACATATCCTGTGTAAAGGAGGCAATCTGAAGAAAATCTTTCTCAGTAAAAACCTAATTAAATCTTAACTGATTGCTAAGCCAATTCAAACTGTATATTTTCATCACAGGGATTCATCAGTTTAATCAATGTTTACAAACTCATCAGCTGAGGTCAATGTCAACATTTTGCAATAATAAGCACGAAGTTCTGCAGATGAATCTTACCTGTGCCAATGGCAGGAAGTGAGACAGAAGTGTGCGAGTGTGTCACACACATTTGGAGTGCATCTTTCACAACCGAGTTGATATATACTGGATCTGACTGTCCAGCTAGGTGGAGGATCTGCTTACACTTGAGGTTGCCAGGCTGGGTCATTATCATGCCTGGGTTGGGCTGGGCACCTGAAGGTGTACACAGTAGATCTGAATGTCTCTGACCTTTGACATCCATGGATGTATGTGTGTTTGTTTTTAGGTCACACTCTCTCTGAACGATCTTGTGTATCGATTAAGAATTGGTTTTAATAATTGACTCTTTATTTATGTTCATGCTCACCAAGCAAGAACATTGTTATACGGGTGTCAACTGTAGGTGTAAATGTTTCCTTACCAAGTTCTTCACATTCTTCTTCAACAGTAGAACCAGCTGCCTCCAGAATGGCTTTTGATACTCCTAGAGAATACATATGAAGATCAAGTAGTATAATTATATATTGGCTTCATTTAAAGATTTCAGTTTTGGATATATTTTTCTTTAGATTAGATTCAACTTTGAGATCACGTTTGTTTTTATTGCCATAGCACAGTACTGAGACGACAAAATGCAGTTTAGCATCTAACCAGAGGTGCACAGAGCAATGAAGTGTCAAGTGTGCGCATCTGTAATTTACCTGACTTAAGAGAGAAGCTTTCATTGGAGGAGTTGACGATGACATCAGTGGTCTCCTTGGTTATGTCTCCTGTGACCGCCTGTATAACCACACTTCCCATTTTGGTCTCAGACATTCCTGAGCTTGAGACAACTTTAGAGAACACACCTTGAGGCAGCAGACACAAATACAGAATTAAGAGCAGGCAACAAAAAGGATCATTAAGAAAAGCTTTCATGAAAAAATACATAAAAAAGAACATCTTAAAATAACTAAAGTATGTTTCAGTCTCAAGATTTTTGAATGATTTGCCTGCCTTTCTGGATATCATTACAGAACAGCGATTATACACATTAAAATGTTGCAACAGTATTTCATACCTGTACTCTGTGGGGAACTTATGGGCACTGAAACACCTGAGGCATTGGGGAACTTCTTTTGAAATTCATCACTAAAAACCTGGAGACAGAATCAGAAACATCTGATACAAAAACAGTTGCAAATATCACAGCAAAAGAAGATACACAGACCTAATACATTGCTTTATTTTAGCATGTTGGTCTTTCAAGTACTACAAAGCTTGTTTTTATTTCATTACCTGGATAGTCTTCGTGTCTCCAGGGTAAAGTATGATCATGATCTCCTTCAGAAGCTTAGGTTGAGTCTTACTGCTAAATGCTATGATTTCATCCAACATCACTGAGGCTGCAAGGTCTTTTGGGAAACCAAGGTTTCCGCTGCCGATAGCAGGGAAGGATATGGAGGTCAGACCCGTGTCCTCTGCCCTGTCCAAGCAATCCTTGAAAATGCCCTTCAAGATCTGGAACGCATAAAGTAGTGTCCTTATTATTAATGTTCATTATTATGTACAAGTGCAGTGCCCGTAGGAAATATGTTTTCCTATAGAAAAGTGGGAGATTAAGTCGCTTTTTCATGGATGGCCAAATGAGGCTGTGTTTGAAGGTGGGACGTCAGGGATATTTAGGTTTGTTGTGAAATCCGACATTCCAGGGTATAATTGGCCGTTTTTGACCATTTTTGATTTTGCCATTATATTTCACCTTAAAAACTATTTACTTGGTGTCATTATTTTCAGCACAACCTCACATGTGTGACTATAGTTATTTTTTTATTTTGACATACTGTATTAACACAATGGACCTAAAATCACAAAAAAACCAAACATAAAACCCAAGTAGAAAAAGTTAGATTTTTTTACTGTGAAAACCACAAATATTTTTAACAAACCATTTTTTATTACTTATAATGCAAATATAAATTGTTGTTTGCTAAATATGTGCATACATTTTAAAAATGTACAAAGTTATATGTAACTATTTACATTTAAATGCAGGCAATGCTCAGGTCTGCCTGAGCTCCTTCCAGCTGAATGAAGAGCTGCACTGCCTGCTCCACATTCAGCAGTCTCCTCATTGTTGACTCATTAAACAAAAAAACGACTCCACTACGCACTAAACACACTACACTAAACACATAACACACTAACTATACACTCCTAACACGCTAAATGTCACAAATCTCTCAACCCTCAATATCGCTGTCTCTACACCGACCATTCATCCGCCTCCGTCCCTCCCACAACTTTCCTGGCGTCTCCGGATCTCCTCAGGCCCGAACAGACTCGGCCCGGACTCATTTAGTCTCAATAATCTACAACAGTCAGTTTAGATGCACAGAACAGAATGGGACCGAATCGCGGCAAAATCCCGGTCCAGCTCGCGCCGCTATAGGTATAAATCCGCTTGTTTATTAAGGCATGTCGTGGGCTTGAGCTCTGCAGTGATTGGCTCTGGTGCACACGTGGCTACGGTGTGCAGTGATTGGCTCTGGTGCGCACGTGACTGTGGTGGCTCTGGTGGACAATGCTCACGGAATTTGTAAAGCATTTATGAAATCATTTATTAACGGCATCATTGCAGTCCAAACAAATGCGACGTTGCACACCCTGGAACCACGCAGCAGCCGTGTTGAAAGTCTCAGGTCAGTCTGATCCTGATCCGCAGAGATATTTGAGGCACAGATACACACAGACAGATTCCTTGCTTTTATAGAGAGATGTGGACCTTTCATCAAATTCAGATCAAGTCATACAGTATAATACACATGACGTAAAATTACCTTTTCAGCTGTGCCTTGTCCGTTGTCCCAATGAGGTGTGACTGCATGAAAGACTTGTTTGCTCTTCAGGTTGCAGCCCTCAGTGACAATGACCTCACCAACACTTCCACTAGCATTATTTGCATTAACCAGCTGCTGAAGTTTGGCTCCAGCCACACCAAAGATGGCATTTGAAACTGCTCCTCTTCTCAGGTCAAGATCTTCAAACACAGTATTTACTGTCACCTCCGTCTAAGAACATGTAAACAAAATGTTATTAGTTCTTCATTATACAGAATCCTTTTTTTTTTTTTTTTTTTTAAATAATGGAACAGTCAAGTATCATTACTGGGAAATCAGTCAGAAAATAATCAATCAATCCCTATGGCGCCACACTCAGATATACCATGGTAATAGTCTGTTGTCCCTGTGTAAGAACGTTAGTTCTAATCAAAACTAACTGTTTATAGTTCATATAGAATACAAAAAAAAAAAAATCAAATTACCATGGCATGCTGAATATTTCCTTTCATCAGAGTGATGTCCAAGCCCTCTTTGGTCTGTGCTTGACCCAAGCAGTTCATAGTTGGAGACTTGGTAGGTTTGCTCGGAAAAGTTTGTTGAGGCTGACTGACACTGTGACTCCCAAACTCATGTCTGATAGCTGCCTCCATAGCCTTAACAGCACTGTCATCGCTGTCAACAAAATGGATCGTCTTCAGGGTGATGTCAAACTTTTTATCAAGGTGTTCCTTCACTGCCTTTATGATGGTTTCTGCACACACATTGGGCATAAAGCCCTGGCTTCTGCCAATAGTGGGTAGAGCCACAGTGAGGCAGCCATGCTTTTCAGCAAGTTCTAAGCTTTCTTTAACAGCTTTTTTCAACACCGCCCGAGACTTCTGGACATTTTTGGAATCAAACTTGGGCACTACTGCATGGATGATTTTGTTGCAGCGAAGCTGCCCCCCTGCACCAGTTATGACACAGTCACCAGGTTTGAGCTGTCCCTCTAAGTTAATGAGTTTGTCACATTCATCCTGCAACTGAGGGCCACCGGCTTTAAGAAGTGCTGCTGCAAGACCTCCTTTAAGTTTCAAGTCCTCAGTTAAAGCATTGACAACTGCTTGCACTGGGTACCTGCACATATCTGCCTTACAAACAGCTATTTCTACCCCATCAGCTGTCTGAAGCTGGTACACAGGTCCTGGTAACTGTCCCTTGCCCAAGTCGTCCTGCCCACCACCAGTCTCATCAACAAGTTGGACCTGGCAGCCAGTTTCATTTAAGAGTGAGGTGACAACCATTCTTTCATTATCTTGGAAGTATTTCTTCATTCCAGGCTTGCAGATGCTTACACTGTCAAAGCTCAAAGAAGAGACCAAGTTTTCAACCAAAGTCTTGCTCGGTGTGACAACCTCTCTTGGACCACTCAGACAGATGGCCTTCTTTCTGTAAGACACAGCCACTTTGTCATTCAGTTGAGCGGATCCAGAAGATTTAAGTTTTTCAATGTATCTGACGATTGTGTCGGACTTGACCGCCACAGTTTCTTCCACATGAGCATTCTGCTTTAAAAAGCTGTTAAGATCCCTGCTGACACTGATGACATTATTCTTGTGGCCACACACCACAACTTGTTGACCAGTGGTGTGGATTCTAATTCTCTTGTATGACTTATTGTTCGCTTCCTCTAACCTACTGACCAGGTGCTTCCACTCTGGCTTCTTCAAGACAATAATGTCTTCAACATCAATGCATTGAGATATTAGCAGCTTAACCAGATGGTCTTCAGCATCATTCAGATCTTTGTCAGAAGCAGCAATGAGCCGCACCTTCTGTGCCTTGATCTCAAATGCTGCTTTTATTCCATTGGATGTGAGGAGAGCTTCTGTGAGCGCCTCTGGTTGCTCATCCTTCAACAAGTCAAGCACATATTTATCAATTTCTAAATTCTGACGTTTTAGCTCAAACACTGCATCACATATGATTTGCTGTGTTTGCATGATCTCATCACATAAGCCAGTCACCATCAAATATGGACTGTCTTTTGTGAATGACATTTTGAGATCTGGGTAAATGCCTTGCAGCTTGTCCTGAAGACCATCTTGACACAGGAGTTTATAAATTGACTGTGACACTGTGATCTTTTGGGTTGTGCTTGATTTCTTCCTCTGCGCCCTTTTGGCAATCTTCTTCATGGATTCACAAAGAGCTTGCTGTAGTTTGTTGACATTATCAACAAGGTCAGCCACTGATACAACACCATTGGCTTTATCAGACACTACAACCACATCCTTATTCACTAAAGCCTTTCTGATCATCGCCTCAGACTCTTCCCATAACTCGGACTCTGGCTCAAGCTTCAGGGATTTGAATTTTGACAGTGCTTGTGCAAAGGCTGACTTCGCAGTATCCCTCCAGTCTTTGATGATGGCTTTGGCATCCTTTTGCTGTAGTAGTGAAGACTCAGGGCTCAAGAGCACAGTAGATTTGTCGAGGTTCACATTGCAGAAGTGTTTTGCCAAGTTGCTACGAATATTCTCTGCTGCTGATTGATTGTCATTAAGGTATCTCCAAACAGCACTGTCAATGGTTTCAGAGATGGTGGCAGGGAGTTTTGGTGAAGGTTTGTCTTTGCCATAAATGGCTGTTCCAAGGGATTTGTAAAAAGGATAAACTCTGATGTCTTCCTTTTTGATTTGATGTTTCTTCTTCAGGATTTCCTTAACAGCTATTGGGACAGAAATTACAATCAAACATTACATTGTCACATTGTCCAGAATTCACTGAAAGATGGTAATCTCTGATGCTCATAACACTGCATGAATATTTACACAGTAAAGGCCTTCACACACGGCTCCATGACAAGTTAACAATACGAACAGCTGAAATTCCTGCATGCAAATTAACCGCTTCTTTTAGTTACAAACTAACCGAGCGAGGCAGCTATACATCAGCCCCATTCACACTGCCTGTTCAAGGGGGCAAACTTTCACCGATATTCCAGCAAAAAACATTTTTTTTGTGACTGATGATGCATGGTAGGTCAGGATCTCAATCATCAACACCTTACAAAAGAATCTGTATGATTTTAGACCTTGTCTACATGTACACAGTATTTCTAAAATTAAATTTTTTCGTCCTCCAGTTTGAAAAAATAAATAAAAATCTGTCCACATCAACAGTTTGATAACTTGCAAATGCAGGCTGTCAAGCGCATGCCAAAGCAACAGGTGGCAATATAACATTTTAACGCAAGGCCACGCTGACCAAAATACAAGGTTAACCCAAAAAAAACCTTTTTCCTGTCTACACATCAACACTGACAACAGCGTTTCTGAAAATCTTCAACCTGGCAGGAGTTTTCCAAAAGCTCCCGCCAGGTTCTGTTTTCAAATAAAAGCAAACAAAAGGTCAGCCTTCATTGTAGTGTTATTATGGTATCTTTGTTAAAAGTGGTATTGTCTTTATAATTTTGTGTCATTTGTCATAAAATACAGGCAGATGACAAACATTAATAATCGACAGATCCATCATTCTAATGAGTTGTGAAGTGGCATGCATTTTGGTTGATGCCTAAATTTGCTGTGTGAAAGTTCAGCAAAATTGACCTTGTTCCAGAAAAAAAAAAAAAAAAGATGTAGTTTTTTTCGCTGTGTAATATTCACTTTCTGTGTTAAAGTATTCATGACAAAAACATCACGAAAAAAAGGCCTCAACACTTAAAATGGTATTAAAACTGTGTTACCTTTATGGTCTTTGAAGGTGATGATGGCAGACTGTTCCTCTTCATTAAGTGCAACATTGTCCACTTCACCTGCATACGAGTCAAAATAAAGGAGGAGGAGTTCTTCATCAGAATCACCCAGGTCTTCAGCTACAACTTGCTTTGTGACTTCAAGAACCTGGACTGATAGTCCCTTGTTTTTGAACGTCCTGTTTTGGGAGCATCTTGTCACGAAATCTGTGGTTTCTGTGTGATAATGATGAAAAGCTAAGGTTAATGAGATAATCAAACTTCCATAAACAATAAATAGCTCTTGAGGCTTTCTCAGACAAAGACATGTACAGTGGCCCTGAAGGGCAAACGACAACGACAAAAAGAAAAACACAATCACATTAACAAAAACACAATCACAAAAACAAAAACACGATCACATTAACAAAAACACAATTACATTAACAAAAACACAATCACAAAAACACAATCACAAAAAGAAAAACACGATCACATTAACAAAAACACAATCACAAAAACAAAAACACAATCACAAAAACACGATCACATTAACAAAAACACGATCACATTAACAAAAACACAATCACAAAAACAAAAACACGATCACATTAACAAAAACACGATCACATTAACAAAAACACAATCACAAAAACAAAATCACCAAAAACAAAAACACAACATCATTAACTTCTACTGGAAAAGGTAGGTACCTTCTAAGACATTGATCAATGCGGATTGGACAAAAGCACGTCCATCTTTTTTTTCCAGGTGGGAAGGGCTGCTTTACGCCACACCTGAGGCCTGTACTGCAAAGGGGGCGCAACATAGCCAGGCTTTGTGCTCATGCTGCAGCTCAACAAAGCCCCAAGTCCCCAATCAGAGTTAAACGGTACTGCGACGGTGGTTATCAACTTAATTTGTCAAGTCCGGTTCTCTGCTTTGTGCTCTGTGCGCGTTCACATAAAAGGGGGCGTTTGACGTCATATTATTCTACTTCCGTGCGATTAGGAATCGATCCCGGGCCACATATTTTACTCAAGATGAGCAGATTCTTATTATGCAAGGCTATGAAGAATTCAAAGAAACCATCACGGCAAAAAGTAACACTGTCGCCGCCAATAGAGCGAGGGAGGGCTGCTGGCCGAAAAGTGCTGACCATGTAAATGCGTAAGTTAACAATGATTAATATTATGATCAATATTATACTAAGCCCTTAGTGTTTTAATTTCTGAAAGCTCAACAGTGTGCAACTTTTACATATAAACCCTCATCCATTTAAAAATAAACTGAAGCAACAACTATCTTTTCATTTTTGAATGATGTCTATATTGTTTTCACATTTTACTGATCTCAGTTATAGAATGCGCGTGTGTGTTTTATTGAAAGTGAGGCTGAGTGTGCGTAGGCTTTAAATGTTCAGTGTTTTTTATTGTATCACTGTCAGGATGAACAAGCAAATGAGGCTACTGTCCCTGTACAATGACAATAAAGACCTTTGACAGTGAAAATAGCTCAAGCCTGTGAGATTTGTGTTTGGGCGTACACTGCCCTACAACGGGTGAAACATTGATCAGTTCATCAGTTTATTCATGGCCACATCAAAGAAATAATTTACTTTACTCATCATCTGTGACAAATACTAGGTTTGCCTAATTAATATTTCATATTGCATTTTATTAAGATGTGAAAGCAGCAGTCGGACATGGCAGCAAGTTAGAGCCAAATACAAAAACATCATTCAAAGTGGTATGTAGCCAAGCTGCCCCATCATTTTGTCAGTGTGTGTTCTTGCTCAGATTTTCTGCATCACCAACTGAATGCAAGTAGGTTCCTGTGGCAAAAAAACGAAGGGCTACACAAACAGTTTGCCCGACAGTGAGCGCACAGCTTCTTCGAGTGGCATTCCTGACACTCGGCTCAATAAGTGAGCAAATGTACCGTATTCCCTCGGCTGAAAATCTATATCGCTCATAGAGAATTTCATCAGGAAATGCCAGCGGATCAGCGCAATCTCGAAGAAGCCGCTCACGTCGTAGTGCTGCCCGAATTATTCTTGCTCCCAGGTCCACCGGGTTCTCAATGAATGGTGACGCCATCTCCAAATGAGTTACACAGTGAAACAGCGGTGCTTTTATAGCCAATTTTAAGCTGAAACTCTGAACATAACCTGGTCGGGACCAGGTTATGAGCTAAGCATAAGTAACCATGGTGATCTAGCCGGTTTAAAGAGAGCCACCTTTGTAGTAGAGGGAAGCCTGGCTTTAGACTCAACATACCTCGCTAACCCACTAAACTGGCTTCGCAGTACACCCGTCTGGTGTGGCGTAAAGCAGCCCTTCCCACCTGTTAAAAAGATGGACGTGCTTTCGTCCAATCAGCATTGATCCGTGTCGTAGAAGGTACCCACCTTTTCCGGTAGAAGTTAATGTGTTTTTGTTAATGTGATTGTGGTTTTGTTAATGTTGTTGTGTTTTTGTAATTGTGTTTTTGTTAATGTAATTGTGTTTTTGTTAATGTGATTGTGTTTTTGGTTTTGTGATTGTGTTTTTGTTAATGTAATTGTGTTTTTGTTAATGTTGTTGTGTTTTTCTTTTTGTCGTTTGCCCTTCAGGGCCACCGTAGACATGAGCCCTGAAAGCAAAGCAAAAGACATGACCTTTCGTATGAGGAGATGTTCAGGTAACTAAGATATTGAAATTTCCCACAGGGTTCATGCTTCTAGAAGTATATAAGTGTAAACCCACAGTTACGTCACCAATAGTTTTGAAGCCTTGAGTTTTGCATTACGCCATCTTGGTTTTTTGGAGCTACAATTGAGCCTATTTGGACAGGGAGGTGGAGGTGGTAGGTTGGATATCCTGACTAGACTAGACTGAGAATCTGAGGATACACTGTGGGAGAAAAATGTCAATCAAAACTGTTTACTGGAGTAATAACTGGGGTAAGAATAAGCAATCAGACTTTGCCCCCTGCTGGTCAAGAACAGAGGTTGAAGGCAGTTCTTCATTGACTTTACTTGATTTTGAGGCTCTGTTCATATGTTATACAGCCATTAGATTTCCATAAAGATTGGTGTACATTTGTGTTGGGACACACAACCCACTGTGTTACCTTATTATTAGAGGTACCCTGTGGAGCAGAAGCATAGCACTTATTTTAGCAAGCTACCAGTACATGCCGACCCGTAAATTTGCTAAGTCACCTAGGAACTGTAACTGTGACTTCCGAGAATGACGACGAAGACCAGTTACAGTACCTCAGTGATTTATGGAATTTATCGGTCTGCACATACTGGTCGACGTGTATCCTCTGAGAAATTGATACACCGAGTATAGCCCAGGTCCGGAGCCGTTCACTGAGAAGCTGCTGGTTATCAGTACATTTGTTAGCGGTTACTGTAGCAACAATGAGCTCTGCTTTTTATACATCCATGGCGTTTATTGGATGAAATAATTACATATGGCCCTGAGTTCAAGATGACATCAACATTAATGATTTCCAGTTCAAAGCTTTATTATTCCAGATTTATTGGGTTTGAAATTAAATCATCTATATAAATTGAGCTGTTCAGACCTAATAACACAAACACACGCACACACTAGAAGTACCTTTTCCACTCTGGAAAGTCACCACAGCAAATGAGATGTCAGGAATGAATTCCAAAGTGTAGTTTTCAGAGGCAGATGGAGAGTCAAGATCCTTTGCAATGTTCTCCACCAGCATTTCCAAAAAATCTTGGCTTAACGACTGTGGAATATTTCCTAAAACAGCCCTAGTGGAGCTGAGCTCTTCGTCTTCCTCTTCATCTGTCTCATCATCTGTCTCATCATCTGTCTCATCATCTGTCTCATCATCTGTCTCATCATCTGTCTCATCATCTGTCTCATCATCTCCGCCTTTCTCCTCTGTCTTAACTTCGGCTGCAGGTGTGGGCTCGTCAGTTAGTTTGTCCTTCACAGCAACATCTGCTGCTAATGAAACAAGAAGGAAAATCAGGAAAATGCAACAGCTGTCTGTGCCTGTTACCTGGCATTTCTTAAAGTTGTTTAATGCTTATTTTGTAGGTTTGTCTCCGTTTGGTTTACTCTGTTGGACAACCATAATATTGTACACTTACTGCTCTGCAGAGTTAGTATAAAGACTCTCTCTGATGAGATCATTAAAAAAAAAAAAAAAAAAAAGAGGCCTTGTAGGGCTGTGTTTTATCTCTAGTACTATATTTGGTGTATACGAATGAAATGACACTGCGTAACAGCAATTTTAAATTATTGAAAATATGCTGAAGACATGGCTCAAGCGAGTCTTTTCCATAAAAATAATGTGCATATGCTCGAGTTTCTGAGTTAGAATAATGGTGTTAGTTCAGCTAATTGCTCATTTATGTTGGAAAAACAGAAACTTCAGTCAGACTGTTTTTAGTTAGGAAACTGGACACTCAAAGATTTCCCAGCCACTAATTTTACAGTCACCCTGGTTTCCAGATTCAAGCACAGTGAAAGTATGAACTATAAACATGATGAATTTACAATATACATGTACCAGCCTGATGAACTAATCATGCTTTACAGTGGTGAAAATAATGAATAGTTATTGCCTTTGTGAAGATGTGTTCTGCCTTGTCCTGAACAAGACAGACAATTTAGTTTTACTACATTTAGCATACGCTTTTGTCCAAAGCGACTTAAAATAAGTAAATTTGTCACAAGTTGATAAGGTAATAAAAGAAAAGAATCAACTTTAACTGGAAAAAGGGATGGGCGTTACTTTACAGCCATTTTAGATCGATCATTACTGTGATTTTGAAAAAGTCAATCACTGCTGGACGTAGGAAATGTATTTTCATGTTACTGATGTTAATATGATCATTTACATCATCCCAAATAGACAATAAGCAAGAGCAAAAGAAACCAAGACACAGAGAGAGAGGAGGCCAGAGAGAGAAAGAGCACAAAGTAGAGAGGCACAGGAACCAAACCAGAAACTAACTGCATTTGTGCTTATGTAATGCATTTGTATGAAGCCTCGTGGTTTAGCAGAAAGCTTACACTAAACATGTGTATAACTGGATCTGTTCAAAGCTCAGTATGAAGATTTTTTTAACGCATGTTTAGAAATCATCAGAAACCTTTAGAAAAAGTCTGCGCTGAAAAATGGTGAGCATTTTCTGTTGTGCTCAGTGCTTAACAGCAAACATTAAATGATGAACAGCTGAATTAATAATTAATGAATTATTGAGAATAGCTTTATGTCAAGATGGTGGCTTCCTGAGTTAAGAGGGAAATTAAAATCTGCCTGACACTACTGCAAGGAAGGAGTTTTTCCTGTCACCTTCACAGAGAAAATAATAAAAAATAAGTTCTGAACCTTTTACAAAAAACACAACATCTACAACTCTACTTCCAATCAACTGCATACTTTTTGGAGGCTGTCTGCTTGGTGCTGCATCAGCGTCTGTGTTCTGTTTAGCTGATGGTTGGTGATGTCTCTTTCCTTGGTTTTTATTACATTATCGATACATGGTCAAATATGCTACCACTTACATAGTATTTTACAAAGTGTGTATGTTTGAGCACATATGTTAATTTGTGTGCTCAGGAAATACTCACAATGGTTTGGTTTGAGTGGTCGTGAGGCTGACTGTTTGAACACACACAACGTGGCCACAATAGCATTGAAAAAAAAGTTTTGCATATTACAGCAATTTATGGTATTCTAAAATCTCAGCAAAGGCATTAAGAGGTTATATTAAAAAGATTTCAGAAAATAGAGCAGTTCCTGGTTAAACATCATCACCACATCATGCTGTTGCTGTCTGCCCAACGTGCAGCTATATGGATTCAGCTTTGGACTCCTTACGTACTTCATTGATCTCACACTTTACTAAATAAGAACAGATTTCTTTCTGGGAAGGAATGTCTTCCACTTTTCATTTCAATTTGGTTTGAATGGTACAAAGTTTAGAGTCTGGTCCAGATACATTTATTAACAAGTTGGAGTAAATAGGAAACGTTTTGATAACCAAAAATGCATGCATAAAACATTAACTTATCAGGCTATAAGTAGACTTTTAATAAAAACAATACATGTTGATTCAAGTTAAATTGGAAACCAGATACTTGACAGAAAACTGGTGTGTATGTTTAGTTGCATAGATTTCCTTCATCTCATACCTCAAAACATAATGTACTTTTTTAGTGAGTGTGTTCACGGATCAACAGAGAAGTGGAGAGGACAATAGGAGTGTTCCACAGTGCTGGGACATAACACTTCCTATGTGTGTGTGTGTGTGTCTGTGTCTATCCTAGAAGTAATTAAACATTTATCTAACAAAAACCACAGTTGCAGAGTAGGTATTTGTATTCAAGCAGTACTTACATTTCTTGTTGCATTTCTCAGACGGAGTGTCCTGCACAGAATAAAACAATATATATGTAGAAATTAACTACCTCTGTTCATCTCACGTAAGCAGTCTTACCTGCAACAGTGTCAGCTGATGTGAAAATAAATCCAATAAATGAAAATTAACAGTTGATGTGTCAAAAGAAATAACCTTATTATAATGCTGTCTAGGTGTTTGGTAACTTTAATTCAGAACACAAATGGTATCCAGACATCTGGAGCTGAGAGAGCCACAAATGACAATGTGCAGCAACGCCTGAAGTTTTAATAATATTATTATTGTTATTATCATCATCATCATCATCATCATCAACATGACTGACAGTTTGATAAGGAAACTGCACAGGGACAGCTTTACTTGTTTTTTTTTTTTAACTCTCTCTTACAGTTTATCGCACACTGGTAAGAAGCAAAATATATTAACATATTGCAATGTTTAATATAAAAACAGATTATGAATTTCTGCATTAGTATAACTCAATTATATGCTTAGGATCTACTTTGCTTGGTAACCGAGGAGTTTTTTCTTCGCAGAAATATTTTGGCAGCGGACCAGGAAGCAGCACAGCTTCTGTTTAATGTTTAACCCTTGTGCCTTCCTTAAAAAAAACTTCCTCTAACCACCTTCGTGGCAAAAATGTACACGCACAAAATCTGCCATAAAATCCTCATACATCAATATTTTTTTCTGCTTTTTTTTTTGCTTGAATCCCTTAACCAACTTGTTCCCTGATCAAAATGATCAAATATTTAATAATTTTCAGGATTTTAACCCTTTAAATGCCAGTTTGATTATTTGAATTATCAATTATATTTTTTTTTAAAAACACAAAAAATGTATTATTTTCTATATAATAAGTAGTAGCCTTATGGGGCTTTGGTAGTGATTAGAGTCTTGGATATGTCAAAGATTACCAACAAAATTGATTTGATTGCATCAGTATTTTTTATGTAGTAACAAATACTCCCTCTAACCACCTTCGTGGCAAAAATGTACACGCACAAAATCTGCCATAAAATCCTCATACATCAATATTTTTTTCTGCTTTTTTTGCTTGAATCCCTTAATCAACTTGTTCCCTGATCAAAATAATCAAATATTCATTAATTTTCAGGATTTTAACCCTTTAAATGCCAGTTATATTATAATTATCTATAAAAAACCCACAAAAATGTATTATTTTCCATATAATAAGTAGTAGGCTGATGGGGCTTTGGTGGTGATTAGAGTCTTTGATATATCAAAGATTACCAACAAAATTGATTTGATTGCATTAGTATATTTTATGTAGTAACAAATACTCCCTCTAACCACCTTCGTGGCAAAAAATGCCCCATTGACTTCCATTAAAACCACATTTTTTAATCGCACTACCATTACAGTATAAAACCATGCATTCTGTAATGTCAGCATGCCATTTTGAAGGAAAGTAGTTATATTTGACATTTTTGATGTATTTCACCAGATTGAACCATTTTCCCATTGTAGGCCGATGCATGAAATTCTTGCATTTTTGCCAGTGATATTATGGAGCCGGGCGACTACCAGGGCCCAGTGTGTGTGTGTGTGTGTGTGTGTGTGTGTGTGTGAAATGTTTTTAAATCAACATCTGATTCATCAGTGTGAACTCTTATTGTGCAAACTGCAACAACTTTGGAAATTTAGACAACAAAAAACAAAATAGAACATATGAAATATGAACAAAATATGAAATATAAACAGAAATATCCAGGCATTGAATATACGACGTGTGTGTGTGTGTGTGTTTGAGAGAAACAGATACATGGATACTGTGTGTGTGTGTGTGTGTGTGTGTAATCTGAGGGTTAAATGAAATACAAGTTTACAGCTGCTGTTGAAATATCAAAGTTATTGTTTCTTCTTCTTCTGGACAGAAAGGAGGTCTCAAAGTGTGTGTGTGTGTGTGTGTGTGTGTGTGTGTGTGTGTGTGTGTGTGTGTGTGTGTGTGTGTGTGTGTGTGTGTGTGGTCCTGCAGCCTGTGACCTAGTGTTCCCTACAAATACACACTTGGTGGTGGAAGACCTCTTTTTCAGGCCTCTGCACAACCAGCACACACCTCTCCTTCTAGTGGAGCTGGTCAATGGCGCTGTCAGGATGAGAAGTCTCATGTATGCCCGAATCTCTTGGGCATCCACATCACTCCATCCTGACACTGAACGCCTCCCGTATAAGTTTGTCATTTGCAAAATGAGCTGGATCAGGTCAGGAGTGAAGAAAAGGTCAAAAGATGATGCTACATTATGGATTCTTGATATTGCATCTCCCATGGGCCCTGGCATCATGCCGGTGGGTGCCTGCATGTAGCACAGAGTCTCAGCATGAGATGGAGACCACACTTGCCCGTCCACTGACTTTTAGGATGGACAGGATCCTCAGTGCACGCTTCACTCTCAGAGGATGGGTCAGAGGCACTCACAGACGTGGAAGACTCCAGCGAGCCTTCTGTGTCAGACTCCCCCTCGAAGATCGTGGTTTCCCCTGATGAACCCTGCAGCTCGCTGTCAGATAAAGGCTGCATGACCATTTCTAATGCCTCTTCTCTTCTGAAATGCCTTTTCATTTTTGCACCCTCTCTGCTCACTAATGAAATGACCCCTCAGACAAGTTGCATGTTTATCTTTGGCTGTGAAAGCAGCCAGGTGCATAAACACACTAACCGTTGTTTTTGCTTTGTTTTTGAGAACAGCAATGGCATGTTTTCACTCAAGCACCTTTTCAAAGACACATGAAACACATTCCTCAAAAGATGACCTTTTTTCACTGCTGAAGTGATCAGTGCATGCTTACAGATTCTCACACACACACACACACACACACTCTCACTCTCTCTCACTTTCTATCTCACACACACACACAGACAGACACACACACACACACACAACATGCACACACACACACACACACACACACACACACAGGGCCCTGGTAGTCACCCGGCTCCATAATATAACTGGCAAAAATACAAGAATTTCATGCATCGGCCTACAATGGGAAAATGGTCGAATCTGGTGAAATACATCAAAAATGTTAAATATCACTACTTTTCTTCAAAATGGCATGCTGACATTACAGAATTCATGGTTTTATACTGTAATGGTAGTGAGATTTAAAAATGTGGTTTTAATGGAAGTCAATGGGGCATTTTTTGCCACGAAGGTGGTTAGAGGGAGTATCTGTTACTACATAAAATATACTAATGCAATCAAATCAATTTTGTTGGTAATCTTTGATATATCAAAGACTCTAATCACCACCAAAGCCCCATCAGCCTACTACTTATTATATGGAAAATAATACATTTTGTGTTTTTTTTAAAATAAATAATTAGTAATTCAAATAATAAAACTGGCATTTAAAGGGTTAAAATCCTGAAAATTATTGAATATTTGATCATTTTGATCAGGAAACAAGTTGGTTAAGGGATTCAAGCAAAAAAAAAAAGCAGAAAAAAATATTGATGTATGAGGATTTTATGGCAGATTTTGTGCGTGTACATTTTTGCCACGAAGGTGGTTAGAGGGTGCAAAATGCATTACAGGAAAATAAAAGACATGTAAGAGTAAAAGACACTGGATTTCAAAAATTTGACTAAAAAGAAGAGTTCCTACAAAAATCCATGCCACAAGCTGTAACACAGCCAAAATGATCGCTAAATCAAAAAAAAAAGTTGAGAAAAATGTACAAAAATGCCCGAGGAAGGCACAAGGGTTAAGAACCTTCTTTTTACAATTTCAACAAAAAAAAAATTAGGAAAACTGCATCAGTTTCATTTATTGACCTATAGAGTATCCCCATTGTTTACCTTGTATTATCATTTTCTATCAGTTCAACTTGCTCGGGTGGGTCAACGTAAGTTGTCTGATTTTAATTTGAGAGAGATTTTCATGACTCAAGCCTGTTTTCCTCTTTCAATGTAATGGACTGTTGCATCTTTGTGGATCACCTAAAAGGGTTAGAAATCTATCCATCATAGTTTGACACAATTGGGGCCCCCGAACAGCATCTTGCATGGAGCCTCCATAAAGACAAAAACGGCCCTGGTTTTAACACTCACCTGGGTTGCTGTCTCATCTGTCATCAAGCGGACCGTCATCTTCAACACGCCCTTTTCCAAAATGATCTGATGCACCGCTTTCGCCAAAACATTCTTTTGGTCTGTGGAAGGAAAAAACAGCCCTCTCAGCGAAAAAAAAAGACTTTAAATGACAAATGTACACATACGGTCTAGTTTACCGGGCAGAACTCACCCTGCTCTGTGCAGAAGCGGAGCACCGCCGTCCTGCTGCCGTTCTCGTACTCAACTTGACAGTCGCCACCGTTGGATTTCTTACTTTTAAAGTACTTCACTAACTTGTTCTTAAGTTTTGGGGCGCTGTGCTCTCCGAGCTCGACGAGCAGAGCATACGAATATGCGTCCGCCATCGTTGCCGGTCCGACGAGCGCTGCTCCGATTTACTTTTAGCATCGGGTGCAGCCCAAGAAGAGGTGTTGACGCAGAAGGACATGCATGTGAAACAGTCGTCCGAGTAGCGAGGTAAACGATTCACCGGCATGAAACTTGGCCCTATGGAAGCCCATGTGATGTGAATAACGTGCTGTGGGACACAATCAGTGACGTAAGGAGCATTACCCGCGTATCAATGGAATTGAGTACAGGTGTGTGTGTGTGTGTGTGATTGCGGGAGGAAGAGTGGAAGGTGACAAAAGACAGCAGACGGGGCATGAGGAGAGCATCTTACTGCTGCAGCTCGGCACTCTTTTGGGAGGGAGGCAAGGCCGGATTATCCAATGTGCTTTGTGGGCACAGGCCCAGGGGCCCACGTGCACCTGGGGCCCAACCAGCGCCAGCGCCAAAAAAACAAAACAAAAAAACAACATGATCTTTGTAGGTTTAATATCAGGGGGGGCGAATGGTGAAAACCGATTATTATTGTCATTACTGCTATTTGTATAATTTCTACAAGTCACTGTTTAAGTTGAGTGACAGCGACCCCCCGCCCGGACCTCGCCGCTTCCCAGGATACAAATGTACATTTAAGAGAACGGTCGGACTTGATGAATGCCGCGAATGGACATTGCCGGCTGACCGACAACGCCTTAACCACACAACGAAAACACACAGAGGGTTGTCGTTAACTCTATGTATTAACAGCCAGTAAATTAAATTACGTCCGACCCGGACGCACACATTTAACAAAAGAAGGGAGGCTGTTTGTTTTTATTGTATTGGAGCATGCCTCCCTTCTGTTGTAGTATAAATATGGTATATTTATGGTATTAATACGTTTATTTTCTTTTGTAGATCTCAGCTGCTTTTTTTTTTTTGAAGGATTTAGTTTATTTGAATGTTTTTGTGACTGCGACAATAAAATTATAGTCATTATTGACACGTAGAGCTGATAAAGCAGCAGCAGTGTGTCACTTCTGCTATTTGCTGAGCCCTAAATCACAACCTTTACAACTCTGATGAGAGAAAACAGTCTGGGTAGAAAGTGTGCAGTGAGACCTGCAGGTGGAACCAGAGTCACTCTCAGAAAGCTGTGTGGCAACAAGTCACTCAGTGCGTTCACATGCACAGCTTAGAGAGATTACAGCCATAGTTCGACTATGCTACTCAATCGGACAACTGCAATTATCCGAGTATACATGCCGGTGAGAAAATCGAATTACTGGCCCAAAGCATGTCATACCCCGGTACGCTAGGTGGCGCTGTACCCATTTCAACTAGTGTTAATGGGGCCACCTCCGGCTGACCTCTTTACGTCACCAGCTGCCTTGGCATTCAAGAAAGATGGCGTACGAAGAGCGAGACGAAGCTACATCTTTGTACACTTCGTATATGGTGTACATGATAATTACACAAACTAGGTGCACTCTGGCGCTCTTTCTTGCGGTGATTTCGAAAGAAAGACGCCGCCGCCGCCGTCCGTCTACTTCCGGCTCACGGCCCCGGGGAAAAATCTTGCGCCTGCGCAGAACGCAAAATCTGATCCGATCCGCTGGAAACGTATACATGCAGGAGTAATGCGACTTTCAATCGAATAATCTACGTGGTGTAATTGGACTATGAGAAATCCGATCCGGTCCGATCATAGTCAGACTAACGCAGTAATTCGGTTTTCTTGAGTGTCATGTAAACGCACTGACTGTCTCACTTCTCTTATGTTCTGATATTGGAAATGCACATGTAGGCAAATTAGCACTTACATGTTCAAGCCATATTTATTTATAACAGCAGATAAAATAACACATAGAACCAGGGCCATATCTCCTACTGTTCAAAGACATGTGATGGAAAGGTAAAATGCATTTATTAAATAAATTGCTAAAAATATAATCTACAAATTACTCACTTTACTGTGTTTGCTGCTATAAGAGATTCAAATGTAGAGAAAGTAACTTTAAATGAAAAACAACAGGGCTGCCCCCAAATAGTGGACCAAGCACTGGTAGACCAAAAACTCATTAGCTGACCCAAAATTTCATTGGTCGATTGGTCGCAGGAAAAAAAACCCAAAAACATTTCGAGCCGTGTCTTGTCAAAATTAAGTCAAAATCTATGTGACTGGCGGCTGGCCTGTGTATAAAAGGCTGGAGGGCTTTTAATTTGAAGGGCCTGATACAGGAAGTCGTGACACTGACTCACTGTCAGTGTTTGTTTTTTTTAACACGGCAGGTCCCTTCGACATCATGGTTAGACAGTTAACAATTAATACCCAACCATGTCGGGAAAGACTCTAAAATATGTGATCATTTTGAAAAGAAGGATGACCCAAAGCAGGTGACATGCAAACTTTGCAAGAAAAACTTCGCCTATCACTCCTCCACGACAAACATGATGTACCACCTTAAACATGTAAGTAGCCTAGCTAACTGCCCATGGCGGCTGAACGTTTGAAAGCAGAGATAAATACATTTTATTATTGTTGTTGGTCGGGGGCAGCCCTAGAAAACAAACAGAACAGACTATATCAGTGTGATTTAATCAAACTTTATTTCTGCATTGTTGGTTAGTGGCATGTATACGTTTATGTACGTACAAAACCAAAAGTAATTGTAGATATGTGTACACAGATAAGCTTTCATTATAACATGATTTCCTAAAACAGAGCAGGTACTTTATATTAGCGTCCCAGGAGCCACAGTGGTCAGTGCAATTACACAGTACATAACATAAAGTTGTTTCCACAACCTTCTCTTTGATTTCTTCTTCCATGACTACTCCACAGTTTGTTCAGATGTTTTTAAGACACTATATGGTTCTGGCCTACTCATGCTTTCATGATTGACCCTTATAATCATCATCATCATTGGTTGTAAACTTGTTACTACATTACAGGCCTCATTGTAAGATTAAGCAAAATATCTTAAGCAAATGCTGACACAAACACATTAATCAACGGATAATCAGCAATGATTGCTTTATCATGTAAGGCACTGTCAAATGTAAGAGATCTGTTATTGCTTGAACGTAATCAAATATTCAGGATAAGCCTGGCAGTCATGAAAGATGACAAACATATTGGGCTTGGCCACATTGTCCACAACACTGTCATACTTCTGAATCCCGGTGGTATCCTTGGCCGGTGCGGTGATTATATCTTGTTTTCCAAGGGCGAAATCCCCTGTCAGCACTCTGCAGAGGTACATGAGCTTCTCCCCATTCTGTGGCTTTGAGTAGGTGTCCCGGGCAGAGTAACTGGCGTCGACTGCAAAGTATGTGCCATTGCCATGATAAGCAGCTGAAAATGGAATAACAGCAGAAAGTTATTGAGGTAGTCAATAACTACTGAGTTGGAACTGTCTGGTTAAACAGCGTCCCTTATTTTTCTACATAAACTTCTTACCATTCTTTCCTGCAAAAACCCTGTTGAAGCCAGAGTCGTTGATGAGGGCCACAGTGTCGTGAGTGGTACCATGGAAGAGACGTTTCTCGTTGTTCTGATGACCATTTCTCTGCTCCATGTCCACTTTTTTGATTTGTAGGGCCTTCCACAAACCAGGATTTTGGATCCTCTCAATCTAAAATGAGGGAAAAGAACATTGTTGTGTGATTAGTTTATCACCTGATGATGAGACACAAGAGGATGGAAATGTGACAGATAGACCAGTATTTCTTAAAAATACAGTGCGTGTTAATCTACCTTAAGAATGGCTTGAGTACATGTGGCACTGAACAGTTTCTCGACTTCAGTGTACTCTGGTGTCCCGGCTGTGATGGGGAAGGCCTGACTCGTGGTGTTTGCTGGCATGGCATCCCAAGTCAGAGGAATGTCGTCATCTGGTACCATAAAAATTTACATTTAATTATTCCTGACATCAACAGTTTTGTTACGTTTTTTTAAACTCAAATACAATCTGCAAAAATGTTCGGATAATTATTACACAAACATCTGAGTGGGTTGTCAATTTAGGAAAAAACATACAACATACTGAACACTTATCAGAGGACACAGGTACCTTTTGTTTTGTCAATGCGCTTTATCTCAAGGGTACGTCCCTGGTTATCAGCAGCAAGTCCACTTGACGTGTGAACTGTGTAGCTTTGACCCTGTATGGTAACTTTTACAGATGGTATTTTCTTCTCAAACGCTTTCTCAAGATCGTAGTTGGTCTGTAGATCAAAACTCAGAAAGGAAGACCCCTCCTGGTATTGCCATTCTGCCACGTTCTTCCTCAGGTCCTCCTTTTCTCTTGCATCACTTAACATCTCATCGATTTCAATGCTGGCTTTTAACACATCTTTAGTGAGGCCCTCAATGATGATTGAGGGTTTGTCCTTCTGGTTCACAGTCTTTATGCTCACATTCATCGTCTTCTGGATGTCAACCATGCGCTTAATGTTTGCAACAGAGAGGCTGTGGATTGCTTTGTTTGATATGGGCTTGCTGTCCTGCTCCTTGGATATCAGCTTGTTGATCCACTGCTTGGCTAAGTCAACTTTAGCCTGTGACTCACCGCAGATGTGGATGCAGGCAGGGTCTGCTTTTACAGTCTCAATGACAACGAAATCATCTACTTTCTTTGGCTTGTCAGGACTTCCAGTAAAAAGTGCTGAAAGAATAAATACCAAGAACTGCATTAGAATTTAAAATCTTCATCAGTTTAGGATTTAGGAAAATGAACCTCAAAATTATTCTCTTCACTGTGCTTACATTTGACTCCAGAGGTTATTCTTCCCCAAATGGATGTTGATTTATCTTTAGGATCAGTGGCTTCTCTTTGCTGCATACTGTTGTTGAACTCTTTCAGCATGTTTGACTGGAAAATAACGATCCGGATTGTATTCAGAGTACTGGAGGGGTTTTGGCTCAACACTTCAATGACTGCATCCAGTATGGCATCTGCCACCTGCCCTGCTTTAACATTGCCTTGACCTAAAATGGCACAGAACACATTACACACTCAACAGACTCTACAGCAGGTTACAAAGGTAACAGCGGAATAAACGTAGACACACACACACACACACACACACACACACAACTGTCTACTGATCAGTCTCTCTCAATCAATAAGATTAATGCATCAACATTCCCTAAAGTTCTGGAAAACATATTCTGTGTAAAGGAGGATCTGAAGAAAATCTTTCTCAATAAAAACCTACTTTAATCTTAACTGATTGCAAACCCAATTCAAACTGTACATTTTCATCACAGGGATTCATCAGTTTAATTAATGTTTACAAACTCATCAGCTGAGATGGGGTCAATGTCAACATTTTGCAATAATAAGCATGAAGTTCTGCTGATTAATCTTACCTGTGCCAATGGCAGGAAGTGAGACAGAAGTGTGTGAGTGTGTCACACACATTTGGAGTGCATCTTTCACAACCGTGTTGATTTTTACTGGATCTGACTGTCCAGCTAGGTGGAGGATCTGCTTACACTTGAGGTTGCCAGGCTGGGTCATTATCATGCCTGGGTTGGGCTGGGCACCTGAAGGTGTACACAGTAGATCTGAATGTCTCTGACCTTTTGACATTGTGTGTGTTTGTTTGTTTTTAGGTCACACTCTCTGAACAATCTTGTGTATCGATCAAGAATTGTCTTAATAATTGACTCTTTATTCATGTTCATGCTCACCAAGCAAGAACATTCTTATACAGGTGTCAACTGTAGGTGTAAATGTTTCCTTACCAAGTTCTTCACATTCATCTTCAACAGTAGAACCAGCTGCCTCCAGAATGGCTTTTGATACTCCTAGAGAATACATATGAAGATCAAATAATATAATTATATATGACCTTCATTTAAAGAGTTCAGTTTGGGATATATTTTATTAAGATAAGATTCAACTTTGAGATCACGTTTGTTTTTATTGCCATAGCACAGTACTGAGACGACAAAATGCAGTTTCACATCTAACCAGAGGTGCACAGAGCAATGAAGTGTTGAGTGTGCGGATCTGTAATTTACCTGACTTAAGAGAGAATTTTTCATTGGAGGAGTTGACGATGACATCAGTGGTCTCCTTGGTTATGTCTCCTGTGACCGCCTGTATAACCACACTTCCCATTTTGGTCTCAGACATTCCTGAGCTTGAGACAACTTTAGAGAACACACCTTGAGGCAGCAGACACAAATACAGAATTAAGAGCAGGCAACAAAAAGATCATTAAGAAAAGCTTTCATAATTAAATAAATAAAAAAATAAAAGTATGTTTCAGTCTCAAGTTTTTTGAATGATTTGCCTGCCTTTCTGGATATCATTACAGAACAGCGATTATACAGATTAAAATCTTGCAACAGTATTTCATACCTGTACTCTGTGGGGAACTTGTGGGCACTGAAACACCTGAGGCATTGGGGAACTTCTTTTGAAATTCATCACTAAAAACCTGGAGGGAAAATTAGTTAAACACCTGATACAAAAACAGTTGCAAATATCACAGCAAATTAAGATACACAGACCTAATATATTGCTTTATTTTAGCACGTAGGGCTTTCAAGTATTACAAAGCTTGTTTTATTTCCTTACCTGGATAGTCTTCGCGTCTCCAGGGTAAAGTATGATCATGATCTCCTTCAGAAGCTTAGGTTGAGTCTTACTGCTAAACGCTATGATTTCATCCAACATCACTGAGGCTGCAAGGTCTTTTGGGAAACCAAGGTTTCCGCTGCCGATAGCAGGGAAGGATATGGAGGTCAGACCCGTGTCCTCTGCCCTGTTCAAGCAATCCTTGAAAATGCCCTTCAAGATCTGGAACACATAAATACAATCTTTCTAGTTCACACTAGTTTTGCAGCCATAAACCAGCTTATGTATGACTTGTGAGCTGAAATACAACAGACAATAGCTGAAAGCAGTATTCATGTGATATACAAAGTAGTATCATTACATACAGAAAAGGTAAGAGAGCAGATTGAGGGATGTTCCTGATTATGTATGTTGACCTTTCAGATCAAGTCATACAATATAATATATACGACATTACCTTTTCAGCTGTGCCTTGTCCGTTGTCCCAATGAGGTGTGACTGCATGAAAGACTTGTTTGCTCTTCAGGTTGCAGCCCTCAGTGACAATGACCTCACCAACACTTCCACTAGCATTATTTGCATTTACCAGCTGCTGAAGTTTGGCTCCAGCCGCACCAAAGATGGCATTTGAAACTGCTCCTCTTCTCAGGTCAAGATCTTCAAACACAGTGTTCACTGTCACCTCCGTCTAAGAATGTGTTAACAAAATGTTATTAGTTCTTCATTTTACCCTTTTTTTTTTTTTTTTTTAAATAATGGAACAGTCGAGTATCATTACTGGGAAATCAGTCAGAAAAGAATCAATCAACCTCTATGGGGCCAAACTCAGATACACCATAGTAATAGTCTGTATTCCCTGTGTAGGAATGTAAGTTCTAATACCGACTGTTTACAGTAAATGTAACATACTACTGAGAAAAAAAAAATCAAATTACCGTGGCATGCTGAATATTTCCTTTCATCAGAGTGATGTCCAAGCCCTCTTTGGTCTGTGCTTGACCCAAGCAGTTCATAGTTGGAGACTTGGTAACTTTGCTCGGAAGAGTTTGTTGAGGCTGACTGACACTTTGACTCCCAAACTCATGTCTGATAGCTGCCTCCATAGCCTTAACAGCACTGTCATCGCTGTCAACAAAATGGATCGTCTTCAGGGTGATGTCAAACTTTTCATCAAGGTGTTCCTTCACTGCCTTTATCATGGTTTCTGCACACACATTGGGCATAAATCCCTGGCTTCTGCCAATAGTGGGTAGAGCCACAGTGAGGCAGCCATGCTTTTCAGCAAGTTCTAAGCTTTCTTTAACAGCTTTTTTCAACAGCGCCCGAGACTTCTGGACTTTTTTGGAATCAAACTTGGGCACTACTGCATGGATGATTTTGTTGCAGCGAAGCTGCCCCCCTGCACCAGTTATGACACAGTCACCAGGTTTGAGATGTCCCTTTAAGTTAATTACTTTGTCACATTCATCCTGCAACTGAGGGCCGCCGGCTTTAAGAAGTGCTGCTGCAAGACCTCCTTTAAGTTTCAAGTCCTCAGTTAAAGCATTGACAACTGCTTGCACTGGGTACCTGCACATATCTGCCTTACAAACAGCTATTTCTACCCCATCAGCTGTCTGAAGCTGGTACACAGGTCCTGGTAACTGTCCCTTGCCCAAGTCGTCCTGCCCACCACCAGTCTCATCAACAAGTTGGACCTGGCAGCCAGTTTCATTTAAGAGTGAGGTGACAACCATTCTTTCATTATCCTGGAAGTATTTCCTCATTCCAGGCTTGCAGATGCTTACACTGTCAAAGCTCAAAGAAGAGACCAAGTTTTCAACCAAAGCCTTGCTCGGTGTGACAACCTCTCTCGAACCACTCAGACAGATGGCCTTCTTTCTGTAAGACACAGCCACTTTGTCATTCAGTTGAGCGGATCCAGAAGATTTAAGTTTTTCAATGTATCTGACGATTGTGTCGGACTTGACCGCCACAGTTTCTTCCACATGAGCATTCTGCTTTAAAAAGCTGTTAAGATCCCTGCTGACACTGATGACATTATTCTTGTGGCCACACACCACAACTTGTTGACCAGTGGTGTGGATTCTAATTCTCTTGTATGACTTATTGTTTGCTTCCTCTAAACTACTGACCAGGTGCTTCCACTCTGGCTTCTTCAAGACATTACTGTCTTCAACGTCAATGCATTGAGATATTAGCAGCTTAACCAGATGGTCTTCGGCATCATTCAGATCTTTGTCAGAAGCAGCAATGAGCCGCACCTTCTGTGCCTTGATCTCAAATGCTGCATTTATTCCATTGGATATGAGGAGAGCTTCTGTGAGCTCCTCCGGTTGCTCATCCTTCAACAAGTCAAGCACATATTTATCTATTTCTAAATTCTGACGTTTTAGCTCAAACACTGCATCACATATGATTTGCTGTGTTTTCATGATCTCATCATATAAGCCAGTCACCATCAAATCTGGACTGTCTTTTGTGAATGACATTTTGAGATCTGGGTAAATGCCTTGCAGCTTGTCCTGAAGACCATCTTGACACAGGAGTTTATAAATCGACTGTGACACTGTGATCTTTTGGGTTGTGCTTGATTTCTCCCTCTGCACCCTTTTGGCAATCTTGTTCATGGATTCACAAAGAGCTTGCTGTAGTTTGTTGACATTATCAACAAGGCCAGCCACTGATACAACACCATTGGCTTTATCAGACACTACAACCACATCCTCATTCACTAAAGCCTTTCTGATCATCGCCTCAGACTCTTCCCATAACTCGGACTCTGGTTCAAGCTTCAGGGATTTGAATTTTGACAGTGCTTGTGCAAAGGCTGACTTCACAGTATCCCTCCAGTCTTTGATGATGGCTTTGGCATCCTTTTGCTGTAGTAGTGAAGACTCAGGGCTCAAGAGCACAGTAGATTTGTCGAGGTTCACATTGCAGAAGTGTTTTGCTAAGTGGCCACGAATAGTCTCTGCTGCTGATTGATTGTCATTAAGGTATCTCCAAACAGCACTGTCAGTGGCTTCAGAGATGGTGGCAGGGAGTTTTGGTGAAGGTTTGTCTTTGCCATAAAGGGCTGTTCCAAGGGATTTGTAAAAAGGATAAACTCTGATGTCCTTCTTTTTGATTTGATGTTTCTTCTTCAGGATTTCCTTAACAGCTAGAGAAAGAAATTCCAATCAAACATTACATTGTCATATTGTCCAGAATTCACTGAAAGATGGTAATCTCTGATGCTCATAACACTGCATGTATAGACAACTAGTAAAGGCCTTCACACACGGCTCCATGACAAGTTAACAATACGAACAGCTGAAATTCCTGCATGCAAATCAACCGCTTCTTAGTTACAAACTAACTGAGCGAGGCAGCTATACATCAGCCCCATTGACACTGCCTGTTCAAGGGGGCAAACTTTCGCCGATATTCCAGCAAAAAACATGTTTTTGTGACTGATGATGCATGGTAGGTCAGGATCACAATCATCAACACCTTACAAAAGAATCCGTATGATTTTTGACCTTGCCCACATCTACACCGTATTTCTAAAAATGCATTTTTTCGTCCTCCAGTTTGTAAAAAGAAAAGAAAAATTCTGTCCACATCAGCTACATGATTATGTGCAAATGCAGGCTGTCAAGCCCATGCCAAAGCAACAGGTGGCAATATAACCTTTTGATGCAAGGCTGTGATGGCCAGTCAGAAGCATGCAAAACACAGAGTTAACCCAAAAAACACTGTTTTTCCTGTCTACACATCAACACTGACAACAGCGTTTCTGAAAATCTTCAACCTGGCAGGAGTTTTCCAAAAGCTCCCGCCAGGTTCTGTTTTCAAATAAAGGCAGACAAAAGGTCAGCCTTCATTGTAGTGTTATTATGGTATCTTTGTTAAAAGTGGTATTGTCTTTATAATTTTGTGTCATTTGTCATAAAATACAGGCAGATGACAAACATTAATAATCGACAGATCCATCATTCTAATGAGTTGTGAAGTGGCATGCATTTTGGTTGATGCCTAAATTTGCTGTGTGAAAGTTCAGCAAAATTGACCTTGTTCCAAAAAAAAAAAAAAAAAAGATGTAGCTTTTTTCGCTATGTAATATTCACTTTCTGTGTTAAAGTATTCATGACAAAAACATCAGAACGAAAAAAAGGCCTCAACACTTAAAATGGTATTGTAAACTGTGTTACCTTTATGGTATTTGAAGGTGATGATGGCAGACTGTTCCACTTCATTTAGTGCAACATTGTCCACTTCACCTGCTTTCCCATCAAAATAAAGGCGGAGGAGATCTTCATCAGAATCACCCAGGTCTTCAGCTACAACTTGCTTTGTGACTTCAAGAACCTGGACTGATAGTCCCTTGTTTTTGAACGTCCTGTTTTGGGAGCATCTTGTCACGAAATCTGTGGTTTCTGTGTGATAATGATGAAAAGCTAAGGTTAATGAGATAATCAAACTTCCATAAACAATAAATAGCTCTGAGGCTTTCTCAGACAAAGACATGAGCCCTGAAAGCGAAGCAAAAGACATGACCTTTCGTATGAGGAGATGGTCAGGTAACTAAGATACTGAAATTTCCCACAGGGTTCATGCTTCTAGAAGTATATAAGTGTAAACCCACAGTTACGTCACCAATAGTTTTGTGAACTTTAGTTTTGAAGCCTTGAGTTTTGCATTACTCCATCTTGGTTTTTTGGAGCTACAATTGAGCCTATTTGGACAGGGAGGTGGAACTAGGTTGGATATCCTGACTCGACTAGACTGAGAATCTGAGGATACACTGTGGTAGAAAATTGTCAATCAAAACTGTAGTACTACTGGAGTAATAACTGGAGTAAGAATAAGCAATCAGACTTTGCCCCCTGCTGGTCAAGAACAGAGGTTGAAGGCAGTTCTTCATTGACTTTACTTGATTTTGAGGCTCTGTTCATATCTTATACAGCCATTAGATTTCTATAAGATTGGTGTACAGTTGTGTTGGGACACACAACCCACTGTGTTACCTTGTTAGAGGTACCCTCAAGAGCAGCAGCATAGCACTTATTTTAGCAAGCTACCAGTACATGCCGACCAGTAAATTCCATAAGTCACCTAGGAACTGTAACTGTAACCTCTGAGAATGACGACGGAGACCAGTTACAGTACCTCAGTGATTTATGGAATTTATCGGTCGGCATATACCCACTGGGAAATTGACATACCGAGTATAGCCCAGGTCCGGAGATGTTCACTGAGAAGCTGCTGATCATTACATTTGTTGTTGTTGTCATCAGACCTAATAACACGCACACACACGCGCGTACACTAGTAGTACCTTTTTCACTCTGGAAAGTCACCACAGCAGATGAGATGTCAGGAATGAATTCCAAAGTGTAGTCAACATCCTTTACAATGTTCTCCACCAGCATATCCAAAAAATCCTGGTTTAAGGACTGTGGAATATTTCCTAAAACCGCCGTAGTGGAGCTGATCTCTTCGTCTTCTGTCTCATCATCTCCGCCTTTCTCCTCTGTCTTAACTTCGGCTGCAGGTGTTGGCTCGTCAGTTAGTTTGTCCTTCACAGCAACATCTGCTGCTAATGAAACATGAAGGAAAATCAGGAAATTGTAACAGCTGTCTGTGCCTGTTACCTGGCATTTCTTAAAGTTGTTATTTTGTAGGTTTGTCTCTGTTTGGTTTACTCTGTTGGACAACCACAATTTTGTGCACTGACTGACTGCTCACAAAGAGTCTATATTATAAAGACTCTCTCTGATAAGATTATCTTAAAACACAGAGGGCCTTGCAGGGCTGTGTTTTATCTCTAGCACTATTTTCGGTGTATGCGAAAGAAAAGACACTGTACAACAGCAATTTTGAATTATTTAAATATGTTGATGACATGGCTCAAGTGAGTATTTTCCATAAAAATGATGTTGCATATGCTTGAGTTGCTGAGTTAGAACAATAGTTTAAGTTCAGCTAATTGCTAATTTATGTTGGAAAAAACACAAACAAACAAAAAAATCTGTAAAATATTATAGTTTTCTAAATTAAAAATGAAATGCAATTAAGATCAATTTTTCAGCCACCCTGGTTCCCAGATTCAAGCACGTTGAAAAGTATTAACTATAAACATGATGAATTTACAATATACATGTGCCAGCATGATAAACTAATCATGCTTTTCAGTGGTGAAAATAATGAATAGTTATAGTCTATGTAAAGATGTGTCCTGCCTTGTCCTGAACAAGACGGCCAAAAGTTTCACTACATGTACATTTAGCATACGCTTTTGTTCAAAGCAACTTACAATAAGTATATTTATCACAAGAAAGAAGCCACAACATATCACCGTCGATAAAGTAAAAAAGAAAAAAATAGACACAATTTTCTATTTCTATCAACTTTGACTGGAAGAAGGGATGGGCGTTACTTTATAGCCATTTTAGATCGAGTCAATCACTGCTGGTAAATGTATTTTCATGTTACTGATGTTTATATGATCATTTACATCGGCCCAAATAGACAATAAGCAAGAGCAAAAGAAACCAAGAGACAGAGGGAGAGGAGATGAAAGAGAAAGAGCACAAGTAGAGAGGCATGCGCTTGGAACCAAAACAGAAACTAACTGCATTTATATGAAATCACATGGTTTAGCAGAAAGCTTACCCAAAACATGTGCATAACTGACCTGTTCAAAGCTCAGTATAAAAGTGAAGCAGAATGTTCTCAAAACTGAAGAAATAAGGGAAGTTTCTAAACAATGTATGTTTAGAAATCATCAGAAACAATATTAAAAAAGTCTGTGCTGAAAAATGGTGAGCATTTTCTGTTGTGCTCAGTGCTTAACAGCAAACATTAAATGATGACCAGTTGAACTAACAATTAATACATTATTGAGAATAGCTTTATGTCAAGATGGTGGCTTTCTGAGTTAAAGGGACATTCTGGTGTAAATTTAATCTATGGTCTAAATTACTGTGAAACTGTGTTACACTCCCTCTCGAGAGATCAAGTTAGCAGACCGCTAATTTACAGAGTTTTATCAACCTCAGAAACGACCGCAAGACAACAATACACTGCAGTAAATGGATCCAAATATAAGATAGCGGAGATTAGATGCCCCAGACTATGTGCTGAGAACCTATTTGTACTGTTGCTGAAGTTTGGTGCTGTTCTGAGCATTACTTGTGGCTTTTTGGTGGCGGTTTATATTTGGACCCATTTATGCAATGTATTGATGTTGTGCGGTCGTTTCTGATGTTGATAAAACTCCGTAAATTAGCAGTCTGCTAACCTGATCTCTCGAGAGGGAGTCTAACACAGTTTCACAGTGATTTAGACCATGGATTAAATTTACACCGGAATATCCCTTTAAGAAGGAAATTCAAATCTGCCTGACACTACTACAAGGAAGGAGTTTTTTCTGTCACCTTCACAGAGTAAATAACCAAAAAAAGTTCTGAACCTTTTACAAAAAACATCTATAACTCTACTTCCGATCAACTGCATGCTTTTTGGAGGCTGTCTGTTTGGTGCTGCATCAGCGTCTGTGTTCTGTTTAGCTGATGGTTGGTGATGTCTCTTTCCTTGGTTTTTATTACATTATCGATACAAGGTCAAATATGCTACCACTAACATTGTATTTTACAATGTGTGTATGTTTGAGCACATACTTTAATTTGTGTGCTTATTTCTTGACTCTATACAACAGAATGACTAGCAAACAGGAAATACTCACAATGGTTTGGTTTGAGTGGTCGTGAGGCTGACACACAACGTGGCCACAATAGCATTGAAAAAAAAGTTTTGCATATTACAGCAATTTATCGTATTCTAAAATCTCAGCAAAGGCATTAAGAGGTTATATTAAAAAGATTTCAGAAAATAGAGCAGTTCCTGGTTAAACATCATCACTACATCATGCTGTTTATGCTTTTTGTGGCTGTCTGCCCAACGTGCAGCTATATGGATTCAGCTTTGGAACCACATTAATGTACTTGATTGATCTCACATTCGACTAATTGAGAACAGATTTCTTTCTGGGAAGGAATGTCTTCCAGTTTTCATTTCAATTTGGTTTGAATGGTGGGCTACAAAGTTTAGAGTCTGGTCCAGATATATCTATTGACAAGTTAGAGTAAATACAAACTTTTTGATAACCACAAATGCATGCATAAAAACATTAACCTATCAGGCTATGAGTAGACTTTATCAACTAAAACCGGTTGATGATTTAATTTAAAATGCAAAACCAGATACTTGATAAGAAGGCTAAAACTGGTGTGTTCTCATACCTTAAAACATGTTGTACTTTTTTGGTGAGTGTGTTCGAGGATCAACAGAGAAGTGGAGAGGACAATAGGAATGTTCCACAGTGCTGGGACATAACACTTCCTTTATGTGTTTGTGTGTGTGTGACTATCCCGGAAGTAATTAAACAATTATCTAACAAAAAACACAGTTACAGAGAAGGAATTTGTGGCAGTACTTACATTTCTTGTTGCGTTTCTCAGACGGAGTGTCCTGTACAGAATAAAACAATATATATGTAGAAATTAACTACCTCTGTTCTTCTCACGTAAGCAGTCTCACCTGCAACAGTGTCAGCTGATATGAAAATAAATCAAATACATGAAAATTAACAGTTGTTGTGTCAAAAGAAATAACCTTATTATAATGCTGTCTAGGTGTTTGGTAACTTTAATTCAGAACACAATGGTATTCCAAACACCCAGAACAGAGAGGGCCATAAATCACAATGTGCAGCAACGCCTGAGGTTTATGATTATTCACATGACTGCCAGTTTGACAGGGACAGTTTTTCTTGCTTTTTTAAAATGTTTATTCTCTGTTACAGCTTATCTCACTGATCTCACAACTAGAACAGTCTCTCTACAGTCTACAGAACTACAGTCTCATCAGAGTCAGTGACCCCAAGCAAATGAGAAATGCTACTTCCTCTGAAATGAGGACAGAAAGTGAACACTACAACGTTAACATAGGAATGACTTGTTATAGCTGTGACCTCTCCATATAGGCTCTGCCACGGTTGGCACATTATAAGTGAAACTAAAGGAACTTCTAGGTGGGGTCTCGAAAATAATCTCTACTGGCACACACGCCACAGCTTCTGGCATTTTTGTATATGGCTCATTTTTTAAAAACTAACATTTTTAAAATACTCACCTGGGTTGCTGTCTCATCTGTTATCAAGCGGACCGTCACCTTCAACACGCTTTTATCCAAAGGGATCTGATGCGCCTCTTTCGCCAAAACATTTTTCTGGTCTGAGGAGAGAAAAACAGCTCTCAGCGAAACTGGAAACTGGAAACCATTACTTTTACTTTTAAATGACAAATGTACACATACGGTCTAGTTTACCGGGCAGAACTCACCCTGCTCTGTGCGGAAGCGGAGCACCGCCGTCCTGCTGCCGTTCTCGTACTCAACTTGACAGTCGCCACCGTTAGCTTTCTTACTTTGGAAGTACTTCACTAACTTGTTTTTCAGTTTTGGGACTTTGTGCTCTCCGAGCTCGACGAGCAGAGCATACGAATACGCGTCCGCCATCGTTGCTGGTCCGCTGCGCACTGACTGCTCCGATTTACTTTCACTTTTGATTCTTAGGAAATGATCCGCTGACAGTGTTTATGGCGTTCATCGTCGGGTGCAGCCCAAGAAGAAGAGGTTGTGACGCAGAATGGGCTGCAGATACAGACACACGATAAAGACATATGTGAAACAGTCGTCCGAGTAGCGAGGTAACGTTAACTTATATGATTCACCGGCATTAAACTTGGCTAACATTCCGAGAGGTCCGCACCCTTTCCTTGCTCTTTCACTTTCCTCGGTACTTTCCAGTGTGCTCGGTGAGTATACGAACATCTCCGCACAACGAACTTGCTTTACACTTGTAAATTGAAAGCATAACGTTATACTTTGTCGAAAAAACATGTTAGCAAACTGTTCGTCACTGAAAACTAGCTTAAATGTTTTGCTGCCACGTTAAATGGTGCGTCAGGTTGCACGCGCTTAACTGCAACTTAACCGTCCGATTTGTTTTTAAAATGGCGGTTTTATTAATCTCACGATGATTCAAATGTCTGACGAGTCAAAACAAACTTGTTAGCACTGCAAGCGATACATATAATGTCATCTATCTTCTTCTTTTGTACCTTTTTAATTATCATAATCATGTTTTGAGTGCCCTAGTGTTTACCTTTTTATTATCTTTTAAATATGCAGCTCACAGTTGGTGAAAAGTCGACAAGACTACAACTGTAACGTTACATATAGTTTTTGTTTACATGTGTAAAATGTTCATGTACATCTGCTCTACAAAAAGAAAGTTAAGCTTAATTACTTTCTTGTCTACCAAGTGCCAAGCAGGACAGGTACTAGACTACACCTAGCATTTCCTTTTACAACCCTGTGTTGTAAAATGATAAACAAGCTAACCCTGTACCCTGAGTGTTCAGTACATAGTCTATACCTTATATATATGAACACATTGAACTCTACAGAGAGGTCGGATAACCTATTTATTCTATACTGTCTCTGCCTCCCTCTACTGTGGGTAAAGGACGAGGAAACAAGTGTATGGTTAAGTACACTGTATAATGTTATAATTCAATGTTTCATATTCATTCATATTTCAGTACTAGATCTTAAAATGATTATTTACACCAGTAAAAGTGTATGTGTAAATGGTTTCCTGGTACTTAAAGGTGCACAGTGTTGTTATGGGGAAGACATTTTAATCAGAAGCAAAACAGAAAGTAAAGAGAAAGATGCTCATTGACTGATTTTATTCCTAAACAAACAAAATAAAAAAAACTGTCTTTGTTTTCATGACTGATTGCCTGAATAAACACACTGAGCCTAAAGGACAACACAGATGTAAACTATTTTACTTTGTTTGTATATTTGGCAGACCCTGCCACCTTTTCTATCTTCAAACAGTGTTCTGTGGACTTCATGTTTCTATGAGATCAGCTTCCTTCATATTTTAAATATTAATGAGGTAATAGTTTCAAATTTCTTCTCCAAAACAACAGTGTCCATTCATCCCTTTAATGCTTGAATGTTTAAATAACGCTGTAATATTTTTCCCATGTTTGTTTTTACTTTTAAACATCTGAAAAATCATGCCAATCAGCTTTTTTGAAGGTGTTAGGCTACATAAATGTCTACAGCTGTGGACATCATGCATCAACATTATAAGAGACGTTACAAATCCTTTTAACTTGATTATAATAGCCTAATAGTTACAAAACAATGAGCTTTACACTTCAAATAATCAATAATCTAAAAGAAAATATGCTCATTAATATTTGTTCAAATGGAAATTTCCCCACACACAGGTCTTTTGAAAAGTATATTTATAGGATACCTTTTTTTTTTTTCTTTTTTTTAAATCAGACCAAATGGGAACAAATAAAATGTTTAGTTAAACAGATGTCTGAAGAGTAAATATCACCAAGTGTCAAATATATTAAAGGAGTTTTTTTACATATCCAGTCCCTCTTGGATCGCTTTGGATCAATTCTTAAAACTTATTAGGAAAAAAAAATCAAACATAGAGCTTGTTCTGACACTTTTTCATACCGCGACTTTCTCACGCAAGATTATGCGTGAGGTTTTGACCGGTCCGGATGTGCATTGTATTAATATGTAATGAGGCGCGTGTTGATTGGCCGCAGGAAGGACAGAGCCGGAATGGGGGGCGAGCCTGCATGCACACACAGACTCCAAAACATAAACAGCCCCCTGTCATGGCGCACACACTAAATGACGAACCTTACGGAATTCAGGCATTTATGTACGAGCCAGAGTCGGAAACCGAACGGGAGAGTGAAGAGGCAGAGACGGTGGAAGAGACACGTTTACAGCAGGATGTCTCTGAATGGTAAATTCTTTTTTTTTCCGTTTTACTTTTCACACTCGTGTTTTACATGTAAGACCTGAGTTTTAATGCTGGCGGTGACGATGTATGGCGTGAAAATGACAGAGAAATAAGCAGATTCGGCGTGCTCACTCTGGCTGAGGACGGCTGTGAGCCGATGCATATGCAAGTAGCCTCCTGTGGTAACGTCACCACAGGAGCAGAGTCAAAATCTCGTGCTTTAGGAACGCGCACTACTGTGCGCTCTTCCTGTTCGGAAAAAGAGCCAAAGCTAAAAAAATAAGCCACTTTCAAACTCCAGCTTTTCAGGCAAGTTTCAACAGAGGTCCAACACCAATATACACGATTTAACGAGAGAAATTGCGATTTCCGGGTGATGTCTCCTTTAACAATTGTACAATTTACTCACACAACATTTCTCTATAGCTGTTTAGGAATCATGCTGAGTAAGCTGGATCTTCATGGGCCCTCGGTCGAGATTGTGAGACGATGTGGAGCTGCTCTGAGTGATGTCATTGACAGCAAATTTGGATGTGTCGCTACTTTCGATGGAGTGGATTTCGCACGGCAGAAAAAGCCAACTGTTGCCCCAGAGAAAAGGTTTGAGTTCACGCTTCCAGCAGGTGTCAAGGTGTCTGTGTGGAAGGCTGATCTCACCAATTGCCCGGTGGAAGCTGTTGTGAATGCTGCTAACGAGAATCTTCAGCATTACGGCGGCCTTGCTTTAGCTCTGTCCGAGGCGGGTGGTCCACAAATCCAAAAAGAGAGTCAAGATCTCATCAGAAAGTCTGGTGTCTTGCAAACAGGAGATGCAGTTGTCACTGGTGCTGGGTTACTACCATGTAAAATGATAATTCATGCCGTTGGCCCACGTCTTCCAACATATGCCTCTAAGTACGAGCTCGCTCAGGCTGAAAAGCAGTTGAAGATGGCCATTTACAACATTCTTAACAAAGTTAAAGAAAACCATCTGAAGAGTGTTGCCATTCCTGCTATAAGCTCTGGACTGTTCCTCTATCCCCTGCCACAATGTGCAGACGCCATAGTGACAGCCGTGAAGGGATACTATGAAAGGTCTTCAGGACATCGTCCTAAAGAGATCCGGCTTGTGAACCATGACGAGCCTACAGTCAAAGAAATGTCGAGGGCCTGCCATCAGATTTTAGGCTCCCAACATTCCATGTCATACAGTCAGGCAGCAGGAGGCACGAGCAGAGGTGATGCCAAAACCTCAACAACTACTGTTCAGATGGGAAATGTCAGCCTGACACTGAAGAAGGGTAACATTGAGGAACAGCAGGTAAGAATCTGTCAATAGCTGCTTGTGTGAACAAGCCTTTTTAGTTAAAGAGTATGTTAACAGCCGCTTCATGGCGCGCGCGTGTGTGTGTGTGTGTGTGTGTGTGTGTGTGTGTGTGTGTGTCGTTTCAGACAGATGTCATTGTTAACACGGCATTCAACCGAGACCTGAGAAGCGGACAAATCTCCAAAGCTATTTTGAGCAAAGCTGGTCGTAGTATGCAAACTGAAATGAATAATGCTCATATGAATGGATATGTCATCATCACACAAGCCTACAACCTGAAATGTAAAGAGGTGTATCACACTTTTTGTACTGAAAGATGGAAAGAAACAATGCAGGAGGTACAGTATGCTGAACTAATATGGGGAATTTACACAAAGGGCAGTGTATAATGTTCATAGTCCTACATAAGTCACATCTCAAAAACATATCTGATAAGTTGATTCGCTTACATTTTCTTGTTATCATGAGAGCAAATATTAAATACAGCTCATTCAAAATAATCGCACAACTGAAAGCCTAGAATACATACTGTTAAGAAAGTATATATTATCTATAAATTGTTAAGGTTTTACTGTAATGACAGTTTGCATTTATTGGTCTGACCACTTATCTATTTATCACAGAATCTTTTCAGATCAGTATCAGAATGCTTGTGGTCAGCAAGCAAAAAGGGCCACAATTCAATCGCTTTTCCTGCCATCGGCACTGGAGGCCTCGGATTCAGCAAAACAGAAGTTGCCCAGATAATGTCAAATTCAGTGGCCACTTTCGCTCAAAGTTCTTCACAGAAGATGGACATTTATTTTGTCATATTTCCTTCTGACAACTACACATTTAAGGTTGGTCACACAATATTGGGTCTTGTGTGTCTTCATCTGGGGGCAAAATTACAGGTGGGGAATCATAACACAAAGCTTTATGTACTAAGGAATGACTTAGAAGGTTTGTTTCAAGGGGACCTATTATGCTTTGTCAATTTTGCCTTTTCCCTAAGTGTGTCATATAAGTCCTTGAACATGTAACAGGTCTTGAAAGTTATAAAACCCAAATTCTGTGCAAACGAGAGCTCTTCTCTCCCACGGTTAACACTGTTCCTGAAGTGCCTGAAACGCCATGCAGTGGTCCCGCCTTTAATTCCGTGACTTTTTGACATCACATTAAGTCACCATGTCACACATTTGTATAATTTATTTCTACATTCACGGTAAAGATGAGGGTAACTGCAAGCTGAAAACCGGACAGAGCTGACCAGGGGTGTGCCAAAATATCGATACTACGATATATCGCAATATTTTGTCTTGAGGTACGTTATCGATACACTGGTACCAAATATCGATATTTAAAAATGTAAAAAAAAAAAAAAAAAACATTTTTTTTTTGGGCCCACCACCACCACCACCCCTCTTCGGAGGACAGCTTTATCTTTATTCAAACATAGGTATACAACCAAATAAAATTTTGAAAATGGTTTAAGTAGCTCTGAAACCCACACATATAGATTTTTAATGATAGTTGTAGTCAGTGTGTGTGTTAAGAAGGGACACTGTGCAATACACTCTTTGTTTACTTGGCTGTCATTCATGTGAAATTGATTGACAATGTTTTGTAATTCCTGTGAAATGGATTCAGTGCATTCAATAAATTCTGAATTTCTTCAGTGACACAGATATCGTGATGAATCGTGGATGAAATTTCTTGCAATATATCAATTATCGCAGAATAGCTGTATCGTGATATTATCGTTATCGTGAGGTACCTGGTGATACCCAGCCCAAGAGCTGACTGGAAGCACAGATTAAAACTGGCTCAGGTGTGTGTGAGCTGACCAATCACATTGTTTTTTGAGCATTAAAGCAGGTAAACCCATTCTAGTAGTAACCCAAAATAAAATTGTGAACCTGAAACTCAGCAT
This sequence comes from Sparus aurata, assembly GCF_900880675.1. NCBI lineage: Eukaryota > Metazoa > Chordata > Actinopteri > Spariformes > Sparidae > Sparus > Sparus aurata. The sequence goes on along the minus strand of NC_044195.1, from coordinate 28,952,328 downwards.
AATATGTCTCCTTTAATCTGAGATGATCTTAATCTGCTAAATGCAAGTTATTAAATCTGAAACCTGTGATGTTTTGATTTAAAATCTATCTGTAAGGTGGAATGCAGTGTGAGACACTCCCTACAGCTGCTAGGAATTGTTTGTCGTGTTTTTCTGGTCGCCCCAAGTTCAGTTGCCAATGCTTTCTACCTGAATAACTCAGTGTTGTGTATGCTCCCTGAATTGTCTCACATAAAAGAGTAAATAAATAATAAAGTAATGATCTTCTCTTTTTAGGCTTTTGAGGAGCAAATTCGATTTTTCCTGCAAAAGCCATCCCATCCCAGCATCACACCTGGACCTGGTAAAACAATATTTCACTTATTATTCCTTTAATGTAGGTACGTACAAATGGGGATGATATTGAACTATGATATGATATTAAACTACTTTTACTTTGTTGTGACACTCATGTCTGCACATGATTTGTCTCCCTGATTCTATAAATCTCTTTTCATTGTAGAGGTGACCATAGAAACCACTAAAGCTTATGTAGAACAGCTATTGTGCAGATTACCAGCTTAGTGGGAATTCATGCTAGTACCGTGGTGCTCAAGTGATCCTACTGTATATCACAGCACTGATCGTGGACTTAGAGGAACATTTCACGCAAAAATTAAAGTTCAATCTTTATCTCCTCATCCTCATGCTGATGAAAGTTAGGTAAGTTTTCGTGGCCCACAAACCATTTCTGGAGCTTTACAGCCAAACAGCTCTGCAGCTTTCTCCTAAACAAGGAGTATGTGGAGACTTGTTTTAAATAATAAAAATAATAATAATAATTAAAAAAAAAAACATGAATGAAATGGCTTGAAACTATTCGCCAGGTGTAATCCAACTCTCTGGAAGACCAGAGATCCAAAACTGATTTAAAAATATGTTATTTACACAATTTTTCAAGCTGAATTCTTCACTGTAGCTGCCAGGTTAAAAGTGTGAGCTCACATGTATTTACACACTCAGCCATATATCAAGGATGTAAATACATTTTAAAAAAATACATGTGGGATCTTGGACCTTCCAGAGACTTGTATACACTTAAGTAATTTAGGAGAATGCTGCAATGCTGCTTTGCTTTCCATCTACATGAAGGTGAGTAGATAATGCAGAAATTTCATATTTTGGTGAACTTAACCTTTAAGTTTACAGCAATTTAGGATTACTTTTAAAATAATTTCCACATTGATTGATCAAGAATTAATTTCCACAATGCTGATAATTCCTACATTACCTTCAGTGGTGTCTGTGGCCTGCTCCACACAGCATAGTGACCTAAAACAAATTCTAATCAGGGAAACAGATCTTGTGCAGACAAGGATTTCACAAAAAAGAGTATGTAAATGTTGTTTCTTGATGATCTCTTCTGCATTTGTTCACAATGGTCCTTTTGTGGAACACACAATTACAGAATAACTTTGACAGAATCTACCGTGAGAATGTGATAATTGCAACAATTCCACCAATTACGATGTCTTCCCCACCAGAACCTGAGGGCAAAAGTGACTTCCATCGCAGCCGAGATCCCACACCACGGATCAGCCTGAGCGGCCTCTCCCGTGAAGCAGAACGTGAGGCTGAACAATGGCTCCGAGGTATTCTCTTTGAATCCCCAGGCTCTTACACAATCTGCAACAACTTCATTCTACACTTCGGTGAAGAGGAACAATCACAACTATCCCGACTAATTAAAGAGCATCACGTTTCCATCGAGGAGTCATTTGAAGCAGGTCGTGCAAGCATAATCGTACAAGGGGAGTCAACTGTAGATGTTGCAGTTGCTGGGTTGCAGGTGGAGGCCCAACTCATCATCATCCAGAAGGAGTTTGTCAAAGAGGAAGAGAGTACCATTTTTAAGTTGATATCTCAGGATGTGTCCGTTAAAAAGAAGGCAGTCGATGACACAAGCAGAGAGTTCTCAGACAGGATGTCTGCCTTCAAAAAAACGGGGCTGCGGCCAGTGAAGGTACAGTATACATAAACGCAACATGCATGATGATGTTGTAGGAAACTGTATTTTTTTGTGTCTTCACATAGATTCATTATGCAGTTTCAAATTGTACATTTTATTTCTTCAAATAGAGTAGTGTGTGTACTTACATGCTTCAAATATGCTGTACTTTTAGGTGGACAGAGTGGAGAATGCTGCACTAGAGAAGCTCTTTGAGCACAAGAAAGAACAGCAAGGTGGCATCAAACCTAAAACAATGTATCAGTGCATCCCTGCACAGTTCATCGACATGGTTAGCCGGGTCGGATTCCACACAGAGTTCGCTCCACCTGATGGTATGATTATACCTCCTACTACAAATAGAATTTTGCAATGGAAATTCTTTACAACTGGTACTTGATGATTTTCTGGGGTTAAAATTGGAAAACATAGAAAACAGTAATAAAATAGTAATAACAAACAAACAATACAATTTTTTTAATTTGTTTTGGTGTCTTCCTCTGACTAAAGACCCAGCATATGGAGAGGGCATCTACTTTGCCAGCAGCCCAAAAAAGGCCATGGAAGTGTGGAAGGGGCCAAAGAAGGGGTATCTGCACTTTGTGGAGGCCGAGGTGCTGACAGGAAACTCCGCCGCTGGTCAAAGGGATCTCATCCTGCCACCTCTCGTGGGGGAAGACCCACTAGAGATGTACGACAGCGTGAGCGGACCTGACATCTCTGTCATATTCAGTGGTTATCAAGCTCTGCCCAAGTATATTATCACCTGTGAGGTCTGAAAAGTGATTTGTTTCAGTGTCTCTCATTGTCTTGTTGTGGTGCAAACAAATTTAAGAATCTTCCTTTAAATTGTATTTACTATCAGAAAGAGATCGCTGATTGCATTCCACATTGAAACAATATGAGTGCAGAGAAATCAAAGGTGTCAGATATTTGTTTTTCTTAAAGCTGAACATTGGACAGCTGCAGCTTGATTGAGAATTTTGTCACTACAGTTCAACATATTTTATATTTCTTTCCTTATTATATAATCATACCATATATGCAATCAGTATAACAGGAACATATTATACTAGTGATGACATAACGTTTAAATTGATTTTGCCTTTTTACTCTACAAAGACAATTGTAATCCTTTATATAGCAGGTGAAATCATTGGTTGACAGCTATGGGTTCTGCATTTAGGTATGGTTACAAACATATGATTATATTCTGAATGTAAAATGATCATAAAACAATGATAGTGTCAAATTGTGCCTGATGCTGATATCAAAATAAAAACATGTAAATTAAGTGTGATGCATATTCTTTGTCATTTGTTTTAAGTATGTAGACCAGGGCAGATCAAAGTGGGACCTCGGGCCAAACTTGTTCAATCTAATAAAAATAAATAATTTAAGTATATGAAAAATATATATATACAGAATCACAGTTTATGCTGTTTTTTTATTTTTGTGAGATAAAAATGCTCTTTAGGATCCCACATCAGAACTTGTTTTCCATTTTCTGCCAGAGTTACATTTTACTGAGGGATAAAAACACAAATTTTGATCAGTTTTGGCTCTCTGAGGAAAAAGTTCTGGGGACCCCTGATCCAAACAGTTTCTTTTTGACACCTAACTATGACACCTACACACACCTAAAGTCCCAACAACACTTCAGAGAATATGAAACAAAGATCATGATTTTTAATACTTGTTTTTCCCTGTTTACTAATAAGTTATATATTAAGATCATTTATGAAGCTCAACAGCAAAACCTGATCATACAGTTCACATTTTACAAACATGTAGCACAACAACAAACAAAATGAAAGATATTTATTAACATGAATCTTTTATATAGGACATATGAAATAGATTTTTAATGATGCAGTAACACAAGTCTTTGAAATCACAGTCTATTGAGCATTTAAGTTCATCCTTGACCCTGGATAGAGTTCGACCACAAAAAAAAATGTCCTCAAGGTCCATTTAGTGTTTACTGGAGCTTTCTGCTGCATCTCGCAGTGACCAGTGGATGATGTTTCCCATTTGTCATGGAGACTTTGTCAAGTGGGTGGAGCTAAGATGTTTATTTTTTCTATTTGCCAAACCAGAGACACTGTATTTCACTAGTGCACAATAAATAGTAAATGCCACTCTTTTAAAATGTAAACAAACAGAGATACGCTGGAGAAATGTTCATTATTTAAGTTACAACCATAACTATAAAAATTTGTATCTTTAAATCTGTATAAGCACATCATCATCTGGCCTGTACATAGAAAACAGTTCATTTGACAGCACAACAGACTTCCACACATCTCTGAGGACGACACAGTCTCCAAAGTATTAATGGATATCAGCAAGCGATTTACTTCAGCTGTGTGTGATACACTACTGGCAATAATGTCACATCTGAGTGATTGTCTATGAAGTTGTTACAGCCATGTAGTTGTAGACGAGGATGTTTTGACACATCTACAGCAGCCTGCTAAAAGCTAATTACATGTTACAGTAATATCAACTGGCTGATCATACAATTTCCATGTAACACGTCAACATAGGACTAAAACACACAAAGATCACTCCCGAGCAGTGCACGCTAGAGTGATGCTACATTCAAGGAATAATCTTGTACCCTGGTATTTGACCTCCTACTGCGCAACATTAAAAAAATACAAGAAAGCGAGCACAGAGAGCAGGGAGAACAGGATGAGTCTCGGGTTTACTGAGCCCCGCTATTGTACAGTGGGGGGCTGTTTTCTACTAAATAACAACACTTAGAGAACACCAGCTGCTCATGTAAACGACTGCAGGGCAAAGCCAGACTGAGTTAGATAAATATGGCACATCTGGCCTCCAGTATTGATAACAGCACTGAAATTCTGTGTTTACATCAGGGGTTTTCAAAGTCAGGCTGTGGACCTCACCTTTAGACCAAGGCTAGCTTAGTTCACTGTGGGATCCTGATTATGTCATTGATGCTTTTCTGTGCTCACTAGGTTGCAGACTCATGTTACATTGCTGTGTTCACACGGCGTTTAAGTCTTAACTCACAGAATTCTAGAAGACTACACGTTAAGGGTCCTCCTGGGATAAAGTCTTGCTGATGTGTTCCAGGTTACATGTTGTATACACGTAGCAAATCCTAGCCCACGATACTAGTGGCACCTTGAATGCTAACGTTAGCTGTTGTCTAATGGAAGCAAATGGGTTATCAAATGTGTTGTTTTTACCTTAAAATATGGCCCGATGTCCCTCCAGATTTTCATCATCTATTCTTTCTGCAGTTGCTGATTGAAGAAATTTGTCAGATTCCCGACGTTTGTAGGATTTGCAACGTGGAACAAAACAGCATGACATTTTAGCTTTCCACCCTGAGAGTGATGTCACAGGAAAAAGGCTGTTATCCCCATCTCAATTCAATGAGTTTCACCAGAAACTATGTGGAGGCCCACTGCCCACTTTTAAAACCTCTGATTTATAGCTGTATAAAGTACATGTTTAGAACTCAAGACAGTATTTCAGTGTGAAAATGACATTTTCATACAGTAAATCATACAGTAAATTTATGGCTGCATCCTGTCCCCTATAACTGCCCAGACAGCAGGTCTCGTCTTTCTCTCGTGGTATATTAGTTACACAACAACATTTGCAGTACCAATGTATGGGTAATATACCCTCCCGAGCGTGGCCATCCAAACATAGGAGTGTATATGAGTTGGTCCCTGACTCCCAACAGCTTTATATGAGATTCCTCTACTCTTCACAGACACCAAGAGTCACACGTACAAACCAGATCTCCGCTTCCACATACGCAGTCACTCTGTGCACTCAGCTATCTCTGTGCCGTCCACCAGCAGCGTGTGAATGATCCCGTCTCGTCTCTTCCCGCTGCTCACAGCCTTCACGCAGCAGTTGTGGTCTCCGAGTGTGAAATGTGTTTCCGTGCCGTCGTCAACAAACTCCCCCTGCAGGCACAAATCGGGCAAAAGTGTGGACAAATCAAAGGAATCACTTAAGTTTGTATTCTCAGCTCTGGAGCTTTTCAAATGCAGAAACAAATGTAGAACCACAGGGCTTTCTACAAGTATAAGTGTTTATAGTGCTTACTTAAGGAGATATGTGTTTACTGTAGATTTGAATTACCCTTGACACCAGAATTACCATATAATTTAATCCAGAGATGAGGAAGTATCAGTTACTGTTACACTTACTGCAGTCTCTATGTTTTGTCCATTACACCAAACATCCATGGTGTCTTTCTCTGAAAGAAAGTAAACAAACACACACTGAATCAATGAGACACGCAACTCTTGGGCAACAACAGAATGCGATGTGACTTCCAGCCAACTGCTGCTAAACAGGTTCAGTGCTGTCAAACCAGGTTAGAGTCTATGTATGTCTGTCGGGCGTGGTGTGAGAATGTTTGAGTGTATCTGATCATCTTGTTTCATGCAACAACAAAAAAGTGAGCACTGCTACAATTGTATTAATCTGTCTTGAATCACTTCAAGGGTTCCTCGACATCCGTCCTCTCTGACATACGTCATAATAGTTTCTGCTCACACGATACTTCAAGCTAGAACAACAAAATAAAAATAAGCAATAGACAGAATTTGCAGAACGTGGGCTAAAAACAAAAAGATATATCTGTAAAATTTGTTTCTGAGATTCTCAAACAAATAAGTTATTTATTTCTTAACCTCAGAGATTATGATGAAAAACATTACATTCTCCGTGTTGGAATAACTGTTGAAAAAGTAAATCAAACTGTCAACACACTTTTAATCAGTACATGCGGTTGTGGTTCCAGTTCATGAAAGACCTTTTGAAAGGATCACTGTATTTGAAAGACAAACATTTTGCTTGGCAAACCTCCAACTGACCAATACAGAAAAGAGTCCATACATTCAATAATGCTCCAATAAATGACCACCATGTGTGACATTGCAAGTGATACAAGTACCTTTGTCGTCTTATAGCACATGCCGATGGTTAAGATAATACTGTACATTTTAGTTAAACTTACAAGGTTCTTTGCAGTTGTATTTGTAAGGTCTAGTAGTATGTGAGTGTATCACTTGACATGACCTGTCAGGTGACCCCTCTGCACGGGTACTTGTATATTGTGTCTTGTGCCCAAAACAACACACATGGGAGATAATAAATGTTGGACTCTATTTTTATATTTTTAAATGTTTGCCTCTGGTCAGCACCTCGTGTTTAGCCTGCTGGGATGCATGCACTTCTTAAAACTTTTTGCACAAAAATCACGCTTATATTTACTTATGTACATATCTTCTGAGTAATAACAGTGAAACAAATCTGCAAAGAAGGAAATAATAACACCCCCACATAATTTTAAACTCTCTATTTTCTTGTTTTTTTTTTTCTAATTATAAAGGAACAATGTTTAAAACTCTAATTTACCAAGGGCAACGTATTTATGAATGTATATTGCATAATATTTATTGCACACTAATGTATCGTACTTCTTATGTAATGCACATGCTTCAGGTGTTATGCCACCTGATCAGCTGTAAGCAGCATAATTATAAGAAGGATTAACCTGCCCAGATGACAGAGACAACGAGGGGCTTAAGGCCGTTAAAGAGCTTAGCCTCAGCTCCAACACAATATCAGTGGCTGCTTCTGACCGGGCAGAAGTCACACTATGCTAATTATCAAGCCAATGTCTATCCTGATTGATTACCTGAATGAAGAAACAACCCTTGACATGAACAATAATTTAAGATAGATGCTCATCTACCTTTACAAGTCACAAAGGTCGATCGATGTGGCTTTTTCAGGGCCGATACCGATTATCAGGAATCAAGGAGACCGATAACTGATAATTGGAACTGATGCTCGTTTGCAGTAAAAATGTTATCTTAGAGTCAAAATTCAGAACAAAATGATGTACAATCCACTGCAGTACTGTTCTTAATTACAATTTTGAGGTATTTTACTTCAGTATTTTGTTTTTCTGCTACTTTATACTCCCTCTCCACCACATTTATGATACATTTACTTACTAGTCACTTTGCCGATGCATATTATTAAGTGTTTGAAGGCTATTCCTTGTGATGTGTTTTGGTGGGATACTGTGTGAGAGGATGCTGCATTAGAGCCAAAGTGGCACATTTTTTAAATTAATAAATCTTACTGAAAAATACACTGATTCCTACAACTGGAGAAATGCTGAACATCAGCCCAGATAATCTGTCAGATCCTACATGTCACAGTACAGAAGTACAGGTGAATGATGTACAAACACAGAGAGGCTCACCCAGGACCACCCTGCAGTCAGTGCCGTCCAGGTTGAGAACCCACGTGCTGGTGACCTTTGACCTGTTCTCCATGTACTGCTTCAGGCTCTTCCCGTTGATCTCCAAGGTGTACTCGTAGGCAAAACCGCTGACTGCGTCGATGTTGATGGTCGCCTTAGTTTCCGACTTGCCCACGCTGAATGTCTCCTTCCCCACAAGCTTGAACATCCAGTCTCGCCTCAGGATCTCCTGCAGAATGACGTGAAACCAGGAATCAGAGACAGCTGCTAATAGCACTGTTATCCTTGTATTAAGACGCTGTGTGACGTTACCTTTCCATCAATGATGATGACCCTCTTTCCGGTGGTCGTGCCGTGTTCAAACTCTATCCTGTGGACTCCATCGCTCAGTGCCACCTCCCACACGCCAGCGAGGTCATTCGACATCCTGCCTTGTTCAGACCCTGCTGGAGACGAACAACAAAACAACTAGACTGCTAAATGTCGAGACAAATTCATGACTAACCTGAAGAACTGTGTTACCTAACTAACCTAGCTAAGATACCAGGCCGACGGTAGCTAGCTGCTTAGCTAAAAATAAAGACGTAAAACCTCATCATACTTTTTAGTGCGGGTTCAAACGCATCCCCTCATAAAGACACAACTACCGAGGTACAATAGTTTAACGATTTAGCCTGATGTTTGCTCCTGAGTGAAAATGGCTAAAGATTATGTGGGAAGTTGTAGTTAGTGGTTGCGTTACGACTTCCGGTGTCAGGTTCGCCCTTTCAAAATAACATTGTTGCACCTTGGCGAATAGCACTGTATTCAAACAAAAAGCAGGAGGCTCTCATGTGGGGTTTCTACCAAAACACCCAACAACAGCAGTCTTATCAAATGATAGATGTATGTTAGAAATTATCAAAAGACTGAGATTCTCACAGAGCCAATGGGGGCACTGCATGGACACGGGAAGTTTGAGTGCCTAAGGGTCAGAAACATCCCCTAAAACTATGACACAGACACCATGTTTTTCACACAAGAAAATAAAAAACTCCATGTAAAACAGTTACCGAATTCACAAAAAGGCCCAAATAATTAAGAATTTGTCAGAGACAGCGTTTCAAAAAGTTTATAAAGTTACTCCTTAATCAACAAGTCAGAGAATTGAGAGATTTTGTAAGGCAGTTTGGGACATTTCTCTCCCTGTTCATCTCCTTGCAGAAGTGTGTTGATTATCACATTTGCCACCTGCTGTAGTGCAAAGTAGTTTCAAACTGTTACACATTTCCATTAATAACTACTTGATATATACTATGCCGGTTATTCAAATTAATCCATAATCCTGTGTGTTGCACACAGTTTACTAAGACATTGAATATAGAATGAACCCTCAGCACCCTCAACTGTGACTAACTTCCCAGGGATCATGTGGAAAATATTATGGTGAATTTGCCCCGTATAAATGTGTTTTGCTTCCAAGAGTACAACCTACAAACACCATATCATTTTTTATAAGTTTCAACGGTCCCTATATTTTGAAATGAAACGGAAGCACTGCTGCGTCAGTCAGACACTAGCCTGCCTATCTTTTCAGTAGCTCTGACCGCTAGCGTTACCTTCTGAGCAACAGGAGGATAACAGTAGCCATTAACTCATGAATATCATCCGTCATTTACACTTCGGGATTACCTTAAAAGTCCTGAAGTAAGCGCTCTAGCTCTGTGACTGACAAATCATCAGCAGGCCACTTCGGCGAAGTTTATTCACAGGTAGCTAGTCAGCTAGCTTACCGCACAGAGTCCACAGACGAGCTGTGGCTATGCTGTTGCTATGGTAACATGATATCCGCCTACGTACACGCTTAGCCACGCCCCCCCAGCCCCCACCCAGGAAAAAGCCATTAAAACTGTATTACAAGAAATACACAATAAAAAGGCAGAATACACATTATTTGTGTTCAGAACTATTTTGTATGAAAACGATGAAGAGACAGGGAGATTACCGACAAGAACGCTCAAGCATCAAGATGCAGATAACACATTACATATTAGAACAGATGATAAAATAATCACATCAAAGAGATTAATACAGTTTTCAAAAACTTCTATCTATACATAGAGGCTATTGTGAGCATTTATAGGCTATTATGACAATTTCATTTTGGAGATTTTTGCAGACTTTTTGAAGAACTGTGTGCTCTTTCACATAATCAAATTTATTCCAGGTAGCTGAAAATGTGACTGTCAAATAACGGACACGTTTAGGCATAGCTGTCTGAAGATCTCAGGACTGACTTGTTGTGATGACAGTAAAGAGCAGTATGAATTCGACAGATGTGTGAGCTACCTTTCATGTTTAACACGAGGGGCACAGTATTATTTATCTATAATAAAGGTGGTTTTAACACAAAGATAAAACCTAAAAAAATAAAAAGTAAATTACATGTCACCAATCACTATCTATTAATGAGACCAGGAAAAGATGTCAAGATCAGTAATTCAGGAGTTTAATGATTTGGTGGAAAATGGCTCCATCTTCTGACAGAGCAGCCTGATGTCTTATTTCTGTGATGGCTTGATCTCATTTAGGAACGCTGAGTATTGTTCTGAGCACACGAGGGAGAGCTGATTTATCTCAAACTGTAAAACTGTGACGGACGACTGACTCCTGGTGCCAAACCACTGCACGTAAATCTTCTGTCGACTGCCAGAACACAGCATTGCGAGTATGATATTTATTACAATGAGCAATGCTCTGTTTAATACACCAGCAGTTTGTACAGCGCCTAAAGACGTGCCTGTGTATAAGAGATGGGCCGGACACTTTCTTGTACTTGAAAACACACGATGATAGATATCCCTGATAGTGAGATATCTTGATTTCACTACTGTCTGGTGTAATGACAAAAAAATAAAATAACCCTCAAGTAAAAGAGTTCACAGCATTTAAATGTGCAGTTTCCAAAATAGTGATATGATTCTCCTCCCGTTGTGGCCACAATGTCTCAGAATTCAAAAAACAATACATTTATTGTTATTACTTTTCAAGAAAAAACACATATGCTTATGAAATGTACATGATTAACATTTTCAAGGCTGACTCTGGTAACGAAGCACTGCAATAAAACATCCTTTTTGAAATTGAGCAAGAAATATTTTTGGTTTTGTATTTTGTCAGCATGTAGCATTTCATGAATCAGGAAGTGTTTTCTCTTTTTCTTTCTTGTTCATTTGTTCATATGATATCACATCAGAGGGTTCATAGATAGAGGGAGTTAAGTGACAATAGATAATAATAGTAATATTGTATATTGATAATAATAAAAAATAGAGCAGCGTGACAGACAGAGCACAACTTTGGAAAAGCATCATGCGCTTTTTTAGGCATAAACACAAAAGTGTATCGTCAACTATAAGAAAAATGGACAAATTATGTTTACTTAAGACTCTACTTCCTCTTTTTATTTCTTCTTTTTAATCATGCAAACATTGCAACCTTTTTCAAGGTAATCGCCTCCTCTCATCTATCTTTGTGAAAAGCAAATGCTGCGTTCCATTGCACTCAGAACTCGGAAGAAGGAACTACCTCAAACACGGAAAAGTGCGATGGAACAACCATCCATTCCGAAACATGAACGCACGTGATCACAGGAGTTTTGCGGCGCACATAGTGAACAATTAGTGTTTACATCTTCATTACTTTGTGCTTTATACAGTGTTAGTTTTGTGAAACGTGCAGTAAATACAACTCCTGTCTTCTTTTAAGTGCCCCTAATTGTTCAATCAGCTGCTGACTGTAGCTGCTTGTGAGGTTCACAGACTTGCAGACCAACTCGGACGGTTGTAGGTTGGAAGTCAGAAAGACAAATTGCTGAACCTGTTGTATGAATGTGAGGTCAGCCACCCCCAGCTTGAATCACTTTTTTTTGCTTTAAATAAACTGTTAGTCATGGCTTGTGAGCCACATTGCAACAGTGCTTATAGAACAGATGGATGCTGAAAATGTATTTTTCATTGTCACTATGGTAATTAGTGCAACAGTGTTAAAACCTAAAAGCAGCATGGCCAGCATACAGACAACATGAGGCAATCATGTATTCATGGATTGGTTTTCAAGGGTAGAATAGCAAACTATAACAACAATATATGCTTCTTTATGGAAGCTTCTTAAAAAGCTAATGTAACAATTTACATTTATGAGCCATATTTAGGCCATATGTGAGTGGACTGCAACCTGACGTGAACAATTAGACCTTCCCTCGACGCTCTCGGTTGCCTTTAGGTGATTTGTTTAGGTTGTTTCATTCTGCTGGTCTGTGGGTTTCTTCGTGAAGGACCCGGGCCGGATTTTCCTGCAACACTCCAAAGATGTGACTTCATGCACACTGACTGCTCAGTGTCTCTCTCTGCTCCGCTAACAGACAGCAACAGCAGCTGAAGTTGGTTTAGAAATGGAGTCCGCTAACACAGAGATAGTGGGTTAATGTAATGAATGAAACTGCACGTGGTTTAGGGTTTAAAGCTTTATTTTAACAAAAGTATGAGCTACAATCTAAACCACAAACCACAAACAGTGAAGATATGCCTTTAAAAGATACATTTGCAGGTGCACAGTATATGACGCACGCATATTGAGTTGCATATCTTAAAACATCTGAAAAACAATCGCATGAGTTTTGCTGACAGGGCTGAGAATAATAGAATAACTGATAGCATCTCTTCATGAGTCATTTTGTTTTGCAACGGTGCCTGCTGCACAATTTCCCACGAAGACAATGTCCCCCTCCCCTTCGCTATTGCACCAGCCACAATGCCACCTGTCTCAGGTACGCACACGCACAGGCATTCATGTGATCAAAGCACACGTTGAGATACACAGATGAAGTGTGTCTTCTATATCATGGCCAGATGTGAACTGCAAAGGTACAATTTGAGAGTATAACATTGATTACAGAGAACAGCGTTATGTTTAACACACCAGCCAGTTTGTCCAGAACTTAAATGTGTGCCTAAATGAAAACCAGCCATCACAGACACTTTTGAACAACAAGGGTCGATTGTTCCATTTGCAGAACTACCGTCACTTCTGTAAGGACAAAAACCTCACAGTGTCAAATTTTACAGATTGCAAAATAAAAGAGACGGTTCTTCAGTCACGTCCAGGGTTTCTCAGAATCAAAAACAAAAAAGAACTAAAAAGGAAATTACGTCATTAAAGGATGTAAATGGTTTCCCTTTAATGAAAAACCACACAAGCTTTGTGTGCATAAAAAACAATATGTCCTCAATGACTGAACAGTTACAAAAGCAACAACAGTATGGCTACAGCTTACTATATACTTTCATGAGATATCACGTTTTTCTACATTGACAACTTATCTATATCTGTATTGCAAATGTGTTGCGCTCAAAAATTCCATTTCAAAGAAAGCTAAATCTCTCAGCATCAAAAGCCATTAAGCCAAGTATATGATAATGATAATGATTCGAAATTATTAATATCACTCTCAAGCCTGTCTGTTCAAAACGTGCCCAGAGTGAGCAGCCTGTTAGCTTAACTTAGCATAGAGACTGGAACTAGGCAGCAAACAACCAGCCAGGCTAGTCGAGGTGTAATGTTTTCAGTGGCATGCTTTAGTTATGTACATACGATAGTATCAAATTTGACAATTTGCTTGTTGGATCTGTTATACTCTTCCAAACTAAAGGACAAATGAAAAAAACCTTCAACCAAGCCTGTAAATGAATAATCCATCATCGTTATTTACATAGTAGCAGAGGTAAGTCTTGATCTGGTGCTCCCTGTACTGTTGACGGAGCCCTTCCTGAGAGCCATCCGGAGCCTGCTGCTGATGACGCCGTGTCTGTAAAGAGCTGAGAGCAGCTGGTTACGGAACTTCTGCCCAATGAAGGCGTACAGCACTGGATTCACTGCACAGTGCATGAAGGCCAGCACTCGGGTCACGTCCAGCACCAATTCCACTCTGTAGCGAGTTTCACATGACCCTTCTTTGATTGTTCCACCTTGTAGGAGTGTGTCAATCAGTACAGTTATGTTATATGGCAGCCAGCACAGAACAAATGCAAACACCACTGCCAGGATGACGCGTATGGCCTTGTGCTTTTGTTGATTGCGTGTGTGAGACAGCGTCACCAAGGTCCAGCCGTAGCAGACCGCCATCACCACCAGTGGCAGGAAAAAGCCCATTGTGTGCCGCATAACACGTATGCCAACACGCCAGTGCTGACTGCTCTCACCAGTGATGTTCTCGTAGCAGATGGTCCGTCCCAAATCTATGGTGTCTATGCTCTGCTTCTGAATGATCACGGGTAAGGACAGCATTCCAGCCACCACCCACACCACAAAGCACACCACTTTCACCATCAGGTGATGGGAGGACACGACACGTGTAGCTCTCACGATGGCGAAGTGGCGGTCCACACTGATGCATGCCAGCAGGAAGACGCCACTGTATACTGACGCCTCCTGAAAACCTGACAGGACTTTGCACAGGAAGTTGCCGAAGATCCAACCAGACTGAGCATCGACACCCCAGAACGGGAGGGTGATGCTGAAGAGAATGTCCGCCATTGCCATGTGCATCAAGTAGATATCTGTGCTGGATCGACCTTTCTTCATGGAACAAACCACGTAGACGACTACACTGTTGCCTAGGATGCTTAAGACAAACACGATGATGTAGGTGATCAGGATGCCCAAGCTGTTGAATTCAGGCGCAGTTACACTGCAAGGAGAAGACGATCCATCCTCATAGTCAGGTATTGTATAATTGTTTAAGAGTTCAAGGAGGTCAGGGTGAAGGACAGGTCCATCTGGTGACAGCAGCTGAACAAAAACAATCATTACAGTTTGTACAAGATGCCAGAAGAAGCAGCAGCAGCAGAGAAGATTCAGGGTTGCAAATAGAGAAAAGCTTTCAATTTAATAAAAAAAAAATACTGTGAAAGCTGCACTACGTAGTTGGAGCTTTTGCACTTTTAACCCAGATTATCAGTATTTCTATAAAGGCGTGGTCACTAGTGGGGTATCTCCCTGATACAGTGATTGGGTTGGGCAGTATATTGATATTATACCAGTAATGTGATATTCGGCGTTATAAAATGTACCCAAAGCCCTATTTGAGTAAAAGGAAAGATTTTTGTTAGAAATGAACTTGAATGAATGAGCACTTTATTAAAAGTTAAATTAAAAAATAAGTGTACTTGAGTATAAACATAACAAGTAAAAGGAAATTGTACATATATTTAAATGAACGTAAAGTAGATATTGTGTAATATGGATCGATCTGATTATCGGCCTGTCTGATTAAGCCAATACCTGATTCTCTTCCCATTTTTTGGATTGGACTTGGTGCCTCTTTTCTTTTATTCAACTGCTGATAACTGCAGAGTTCAATCAGCATTCTAACTAGTAACTACCATATAAATGTAGAGCAAAAAGTACAAAGTTTGCCTCAAAGATGTCCAACCAGCACTATAATAGAATGCTGTGGTAATGATTCCCAAAACCCAGAAATCAGTTCCGGGTCTGTCTTATCAAAGTCAATGGATTTTTTGAATGGGTTTTCAGCTACATGACAAATGAACACAGACAAATCATCGCCACTCAGGTCCTGTCATGAGTTGAAGTTGAGACTCGAGTCAGCTACGTTCTGTCAGGTCAAGTTGCAAGTCACCAAAACAGGCCACTTCTCAATCACCATTCAAATAAATCCATATGAGAGTGACATTTTCTTATGTATATAAAAGTTTACTTAAAAATATTCCATTCAAAGAAGATGTGTTGAATGCAGCATACTAACATCAGAAAAACATTATTTCTGGGTGATGAATTCAACAACATAAAATTTCCCTAACTGATGATCAGTGCAGATTTAATAAGGAAAAACTTGATTTTAAATAGGAAATCGTCATCAAAGGTTGTTTTGAGATTTACATTAAAACTATGCCCGTTCCACAACAACATGAATACCTCAATTGCAACTTGAAAATAATATCAATTCAGGATTTTTACAGTTTACCTCTTTTCCTTCTTCTTGATTGGTCAGAATCAAGCACTTTAAAAAGGTCAAGATCAAAAGGTGCCGCTTCATCCTTCCTTTCTCAAGGTGCACAGGTTAACAAAAGAAAAAAAGTATTGAGAGCGTTCATAAGCAGAGTATGTCGTCTTTACTCAGACGTCCTTGTGTAATGTGTGTGCCAGTGTGAGCAAACTGTTCATCTTCAGGGGAAGTATGCAGACCACAGATACAATCTGTCTGAAGCAATCTACATGAATAAGACTTCTTTCTAAACCTTTGTGCTTCATCTTGTGTTGACTGTGACAAAAGTTGATCCAGCAGAGTGAAAAGCCGATGTTGTAACAGTAAATTTCATGATATTCTAGAGTTTGTTTAATTTTTGCTCTCTTCTAAGATCTCTGATGTCCAGCTAAGAAATAAGCATCTGCCAATGTAAAATACAAATGTGTCATAATAACAGGTACACCAATTCTCAAACTTGTTTTTTCCTTTGTAGCATACTGGTAAAACTGTATAAACAACTTGAAAGAAATGTTTCTACAGAACACATGATGTTTTTTTCAGATTCTAACCGAAACCAGCCTTATCAGAGTAATCAGTGTCTTTTTTGAAAAAAAAGTTTCCACTGAAGTGCTGCCTTTTGGTAGTCTGTTGGTTTATCAAATCCTCAATCTCTCACTGTTTGCCATCTTATTTTCAGTACAGGTGTTTTCCAGGCCTCTCATTTGTAGTTTTATGTCATTAAATTTGTCAGAACTAAAGTTGTGTATGGAGTTCCACATGGGCCAATCCTCGGACCCCTGCTTCATAATAATAATAGAGTAAAAACCTTCTCAATCTCATGACGAGTTGCGTGCTTGTGGTATGTGGTTATTGGGGTTTATCACTGTCTCGTGTATGTTTTTTCATCTCCTTTTAAGTTGTTGTTGTTGCATTTTGTTATATTTCATTCATGACATTCTTCTACACCTGCTGTTTGTTACATATTTCTCATGGATCTTCTCAGAGGCTCCATTAGCTACTTTAACCGATGGCATCCAACACATACTGTATGAATGAACCATCTTAAATATTTCATTTTACACACAGACTAGTGAAAGTAAGTGCAACATGTTCAGGGGTGTCAATTCATTCCATGTACTCAAAGGTGCAATCACGAAACACTGATGTCAACGTTGTGGTATTTATGATATCTGCCTACTAAGTTGCTCATAACCACACTTTCCTTTTTTTTTCTTCAGGTTGTTTTTTTCGACGACCGATTGAGGTCATTTTTGGGTTGTGACAGACTTCAAAAAGCAGAACAATAAACATTAGACATTTGTTCTTCTTCTGTTGCTTCAGATATCATGACTCATGATTCAGTTTGGTGAGTTTTTTAAACATTTAATCAGTGAGCCTGACTGGTAGCAAATTAAGTTTTCACAAGATGAAATGACATTTTCATTCGTTCAATTATCATTTAAAGGTCAGGTCAATTGTAAAGGTTGATTAGTTGTAATTAAGGTGAAAGAAAAAGATTAAAAATGTATCAAATGGGCGCGCAGGTGGTCAAGGGGTTAGAGCGCATGCCATAAATGCAGCCGACCCTGGTTCGATTCTGGCCGGAGGTCCTTTGGTCCCCTCTCTCTCCCATATTTCCTATCTGTCTACTGCTTAATAAAGGTGTCTATGCAAAAAAACCCCAAAAAAATCTTTAAAAAAAAAAAAAAAATGTATCAAATAGCAGTAAAAGCAAGCCTCTTATTTGTCCAGTGGATGGCAGCAGTAGTCTAGATCTGTCAGCTCACTGCAGATCCTCTCCATGACTTGCAGGAGTAAAACTAAGAAGACAGATCTAAGTGTCATATAAACACATGAAGTTCTGTCATCTTATTAGGAGTATGCTGTTTTTATTGCTTGTGAAAATACTTCAAATCAAATCATTTAAATCAATTTTATTTATATAGCCCAAAATCACAATCACATTGCCTCAGTGGGCTTTACAATATGTACAGTGAACAACATCCTCTGTCCTTAGACCCTCGATTCGAGTGAGGAAAAACTTCACATGTTGATGGAAAAAAAAACCTTTTAACAGGGTAAAAAAAAACAATGGAAGAAACCTCAGGAAGAGCCACAGAGGAGGGATCCATCTTCCAGGACGGACAGACATGCAATAGATGTTGCGTGTACAGAAAAGAGCAACATTTCACAGTTTACAAGGTACATCAACAGAAGATCCGATACAAGTTATGCAACGTTAGTGGAACCAGGAGACGACCGAGCAGGACGAGGCATCACCAAGTGGAGCCCGAGCCAGACGACCTCCTGTCCACCATGTTGACCTGGAAGAGGGCAGGCCACACAACATAATTAGTAATAGACAGAGAGAGGCATCAAGATTTACAGAAATAAAGATATGAGGAGATAGTGAAGCAGAGGAGAGCAATGATCCAGCAGAGCCCGGGGTGTGACGATCCAGATCAGTCAGTATTTCAAGGCAGCAGGAGCCCGGAAATGGTAGATGGTCCCAGGGGGCCGTGGTCCATCAGAAGGGAGCCTGAAAGAAAGAGGGGAGGAGGAGGAAGAGAAGTAGGAGAGAGAGGAGGAGGGGAGGAGAAAGCTATAGAGAGTGACACAGCTTGCAGCTTGTGGGAACAGAAAACAAAAACAAAGGTTAGAGAAATGCACTATTTATCAGAATAAACAGATTGTTTCTCGTCAGCAGCACAGTGTAACTCTAGTAGTATAGGAACTCATTGAGACTGACACCGACCCACTGAAGAAGCTTACAGTTGATATCAGGGCTAATTAAAGGCTAAATCGAAGAAGTGAGTTTTGAGTTTAGATTTAAAGGCGTCAACAGAGCCAGATTGTCTGATGTCAGCTGGGAGGTTATTCCAGAGGAAAGGAGCCCGATAGGAAAAAGCCCTGCAGCCAGCTGACTTCTTTTTGATCCTGGGAACCATCGGGAGCCCTGAATTTTGAGAGCGTAATGCCCGAGTTGGAATATATGGTTTAATGAGATCTGACATGTACAACGGGGCAAGGCCGTGTACAGTTTTGTATGTCATCAGCAGCACCTTAAAGTCTGATCTTAGATGTACTGGGAGCCAGTGCAGAGATGCTGCTTGTTTCGTGTTTTCTGAGGCTCTGGAGGAACTGCAGCTAAGAAAATAACTCTGATGATCATAATTTTCTTACAAAAACAGTTAATCAAACTTAATTTTTTTCAGCCCATTTCAAACAAATCTAATGCAATTAAAGCGCTTCACAAGCGATTGAAAAAAGTTATGGGATATTAACAAAACAAAAATGGATTTCGAGAAAGAGAGAAAAAAGGTGGAAATAAGCAATAAAGACAAAAACACAAATGTTGATAAGATAAAATAGAACACGTTTTAGAAAGTCTACCCAATAAACTAGAAGTGTTGAGTCTCCAAGGAAAGATGCTATTGAGTTGCATCATGGGAAATGTAGGATCTAAAGTTTCTTGACCCATAGGAACAGTTCAGGATATCTCGCTCTGAAATTTTTTTCCCTCCTGTCTCTTTTGAGCTCTCTAACTTTAAACATTTACTGAAAATATATTGTCAAATGTTTTAAAGTAACGTAATAGACATAGAAACAAAGTCTCAATATCCTGATGATGAAATCATGTTCATAAACACCTATGATGAAGAAAAAATTGACGCATCGAAGCACTGATGACATTTAACACTTGCTGCAGCAGAATTAAATTAAATTGTGAACATCTAGCTTAATCTTAAAGAGCCGCCTAATCAGTTGATCATTGAAAAGCAGAAGACTTACCACATCTATTTTATCAAATACTCAGCAACAGAAGACACAGGGGATTTCGATTTCCTCTGAGAACAGAAATAATAACACAGAATATCAATCATCTTATCCAACTCCTGGCAACACAGCAAACCACCTCCTGAAATATAAGAGTGATGGAGTGTCGCTCGCATCAGTCTCCTCTGACTTGTGATTGGTTTTTCACATTGTTTGATTATAACGTATTGAGCCTTTGTAAGATGGACTGTGTTTCTTCGAGCCTTTCGGACTGAGATCGAGCAGGTTTTTACCTGTTAAGTCTTTCCCACTGCATCGGGAATATCTCCACATGATCGGCATCCCTAGAAGGAAAAGTACTCAGCCAAATATTAAAATAAATCCAGTGCAACATGTCTAAACAGTTGTTGTAACAGTGCTGCAGGGTGATCATTAAAGAAAAAACAAATGAGGTATATCATTGTTTTGATCTTGTGTGTGTAGAGTGGTGTAGTTTGTAGTCTTACAACCCAGAAATCAGTTTGCATTAGTAGGAAAGTCTATGTACTTAAAAAAAACAAAAACTAAAAGTTTTCAGTTAAATGCCTGTAATAATGTCTGTGGTCACCACAGTCTTAAGATATTCATGCGCTTTGTTCTACGTCATAAAATACATCATTAAACATTCCACAATATAATGATAATAGAGCGCTTGCGTGTTGTAGAAACGTTGGATGCCAACAAGTAGCCAAATAAGACTACAGATGTCTTCACAGACATTAAACGTCATCACAGCAAACAGGGCGACTCATTTATTCACTTTAACTTTTCCAACTCTGACTTTACAACTTGTACATTCATCAATTTAAAGAACATGTATAGTAATTCTGTAGTAAGACACTTGGTGATGGTGGTAAGCTCATGTGACCGTGTTATAGTCTGATTAAAGCTTAATATGAGCTTTTCACTTCTTGTGATTTCATTTACGCTTCGAAAATCACAAAGGTTGTGTTCATCTGTGAAGATTATCTTGCTGAACAAAACATGTAAGTTTCATAAACTTTGCATAATCCAGTGGTCTATGTGGAGGGAACCAGGGCGATGCTAACTTCCGTGTTAGAGAGATGGCTCTGAACATCAGTGTCAGCACCAACCCTAAGGAAATGTTTCCTGATATAGCCCTGCCCATGTCCATTTAAAGACTGTTGTCTTCCTCCATCTGTTGGAGCACAGGCTGCTCTAATCAGCACATTGTAGCCTAGAGGACTGGGCAGGGGTCAAAAGTCAGTCCTTGTCTTTGAGCCACTCAACTGAGACATACAGTAGCTGTAAAATGAGATAAATGCTAGCACAGATAATTCAGCTCAAGGATTGCTTCAGAAACAAATGGTCTCTTGCTTTTAAATGTTCTTTTCAAAATAACTCATATTAGAGATATTTTATATATGCATCTAATTCATCGTCTTTGGAAATAGATTCACTGTATTACGCCGCATTGCAATTCGCGCCCGATTGGGGTATTTTTTTTGCAAATTGAAGCTTGTTTGAGAAAAGTTGGCTGGTCCTCCTGGTACGACTGTAGGACGGAACAATCGTACATTTTGTGTTCTCTACTGACTCTTTGGTGAAAGTGCTTCTGAAGTTTTTGCAACCTCATCCTGGTGTGAGCTACAGGGACCCCTTAAACTTCATAACTTGTACAGCGAATGCACCGAATGTCCTGTTACTGAACACTTGTAGATCCATTGTTTCCATTTTATTTACTGCTTGTTTTAAACCTGTTGCTTGATTCTTTACGTAATCTGTTACATAGTTTCTTTTAACCTTGTTGTTTGAAACTTTTTATGATGATGTCTTGGCCAAGATTTTAAATCTTAATGGGAACATTACTGGTAAAATAAAGGCTGGTTAAGAAATACTTCCTTAATTAATAAATCCCAGGGTGTGATGGTGCTTCTTTTTCCTCTGTGAGGACAAAACTTCAAGGAGATTAATAGAGGCACAGTAGAAGGCAGGGCCCCTCTTTGTTCTCTGTAACACCCAGTTAATGTTTCCAGGCGCCCCTCGTCACTATTGCTTAATTTATAACTCATGCCCAGTTCAGATCCAACAGGCAGAACATTACATTAATTATTCCAAATATATTACATTGAGTATCGATTGCAACATGCGGTGTTATATCACCACACAAACCAGCAGTTTCTTGTCACTGGTCCTCCCTGCAGACTTTGTTTTCTTGAGTTCTGACAGCTTATTACTCAATGCAATCTCAAATGTTTGTTTTTGTGCTTTCACTGGTCTTTTTTTTTTTTAAATGCGTGCACTGTGGATCCATAGAGGTCACTTTCCACGTCCCAAGATAAATAAACACCCATTACACAGCTTGTTATCAGAATTTAAATTTAAATTACTCAACAAAAATGTCTAAAATCTGTTTGCACTCAACAACTTCGAACCGTTTAATGAAGACTATCCCGGGTAGACTTGTAAAAACTCACTGCACACTAACTTTCCTTACGCTAAAAACACCACACAGACAAAATTAGTGATTAACTGGAGGACATAAGAACACAATGAAGCATTTAGCAGCTAAAGAGACGCATATTTCAGTCATGCATTGGTGGAGACTGTGTAAGAGAAGTTAACCGTTTCATCATTCATTCACTCACACAGTGTTTCTCTGATGCTTCTACCAAACTGTTTCCACCGTTACTTTGAAGGATGTGTCCTTTAAAGGACTTAGACAGGCTCATATTCTGTTATTCTGTTATTTTTTGTCATAGTTTTCTGCCCAACAGAGGTTTGGTGAATGAATCTTAGAGGGAAGTATGTTAAGGAAAGGCACATGTTCTGTCTATATGTGTGCACGCAGTAATTTGACTTGCTGTAATGAGTTACTTCCACCCCTGGGTACGTCTTGTAATCTAAACATACTTGATCTGGCTTTCTGACTCTGACTGACATCAAGCAGTCGACCGGGGGAAGGAGTTTAACTTCTTAATTAGCTGACATTGCAAGCAACTGCAGTGGGTCACAGCTGCTGGTTTAAAACGGAAGATGTGTTTTGATTATACGCATGTATGAAAGTGAAGACATGTGATGATGATGATGATGATGATGATGATGTTGTAAGCTGTGGATCGGTAGATCAGCAGAAATGAGTCTTTCCCTGCAGGACGACCAAAACAAAATTGTGCTACTGTTTGTTTTTGACGGTCACATGAGACGTTCTCATTATGCCTGTGGAGCTGTTGTGGATTTAAAGACACTTCAGCAGAGCAGGTGCATGTTGTCTGTTTTTTTTTTAGCTAGAAAAGCTCACGCATGAAAGGAGATATTTAAGGCTCCCCTGCTATTTGAGCACTTCAGTCTACAGTGACTTTAAGAAAGACAATCCAGTGTTTGCCTTTGGGACCACCCAGACAATCGTCCCATCTACCCGGCCGGCTCTGTTTACTTTAGGTTTTGTCAGCTTGATGGCCGGAGATTAGGTTGTGGACACACCACTCAGAGGTCCTGGATGAGAAAACAGTAGCCAGACTGCTGCTAAAGCTGTCAGTGAAGCACTTTATTACTGTTGCTACCTGCCTTTTTTTTTTTTTCCTAATGCAGCTCATCAGTTGTAGTTGAGGAATTCAGTGTAGCAGTAACTGACCCACTTCCTCAAGCGTAATTCAAGCCTTTCTACTTTAGTTCCTCATATTTTTAACCGACACTGAGCAACGGCTTAAGAGTGGTCTTTAAAAAGTTGCTTCATAGATCATAAACTATGCTTCGCACTTTGTTCCACGGAACATTTTGAGGACATTTACAAGGGTGAGTACGTTTTGAAAAATGATGTCTGCATCCTTGTAATGTAAAAACTCTGACTCAGCACTTCTTTTTAATGTCCCCAGTGTGCAAAAAGTCATTCACATCCCTCTTTCTCTTCTTTTTTATCGAACAGGAAGCAGTGATAGACTGCCTTTACCCGATGGCTGGCCTGCCTTATGAATAAATCAGTTTATATAACTTGTTTCATGGAAATATAATACCTAACCAGTCTTATGACATTTTGGGGCAATCGTGTCTTTATTAAGATGGCTCTGCTTAACGCCTCGTTTCCACATCTTTGTTTGTTTTGCGTCTGTAATTACAGACATACGCCCTCAGTCATCAATGCAAGGAAAAACTTTTATTTTTTAGAAATGTCACCACTAACTTGAGAAATAAGCTAATTTTCTCCTTTGTATATGCCTATGGAGCACTCTCGAAGCAAAAACAGGACCATTATAGCTGCTGTAAGTGCAGTTTTAGCTAAAGTCCTGTCCGTTTTGGAGTTAGCAGTCCACTCCCTCGACCTTACGGCGCCACACGAAGGCGGAGCGGTAATCGCCAGCACACACGAGGACCCTGCTCTCTGCAGGACCGCCTCTTGTTGGAGCTCTCTGTCCTGATTGGATAAAGTGGACAGGGATACCAGAACATTTCTTTACTCTTTTTTTTCTGCCTGAGCTGAGAGAGGAGAGGGATGGGTTACTGAACAAACTCTTCATAACAGCAATAACTGTTTGAATACGATTAATAAGTGAGGAAGTTGGCCTGCCAGGTGTTGTTTACTGGAATAAATGGACACAATGCTTCTTACATAAATAAAGAAATAACTTGATTTATTAACATCAGACGAAATTACAAAAGGCCCAAATGATTAATGTCAGCGTTTCACAAAGTTTGTGAAGTTTCACTGAACACAACAACTCATAAAACGGAGCGATTTTATAAGTTACTGTGGATGAAATGACCCAACAGTATTTGCCTCCACTCAAACTTGCAAGTCATTGAGGGCTGGCTCTCATTTACAATGTCGAGCAAAGAAAAATAAAACAATACTGCAAACACTGTGCATGAAAACATATCACAAGATCCAAAAACAGATCAGTTCAAAAAGTTTCAAACACAGACAGTTTGATTTAAGGAGTTGAATACACTCCAGGGCACTGAAGTACTTATTTTCCTAAGGAGCTTTGTTAACTGTTCCAAGTGGTCTGAGCACAGAAAGAAGTTAAACTTAAACATCCACCGCAATAGAATGACACTGATCCAAAAACATCACAAGGAGGAAACATTTTCTGCAGAACGACTTTACAGTAGATACTTTTACTTATGTAAGGTTTTTTAATTAGTGCAGTAGTAGGAGGATCTGAATACTTCTTCCACCACTGGAATCAGAATTCACTTTATTGACCAAGCATGTTGACACAGAAGGAATCTGACTCACTGTGGATGCAAAAGGCAGATTTCATAGTGAGTCAGCATCTGGTATCTGAAAACTATGCGCAGATTCTGTTTGGGACCATTTTCTTGTGCCCTCTCAGTTCAGTGCTTTCTTTCTTTTGCCTCAATACTGCTTCTCCAAGATCTTTCTTTTCCTGTTTTACCAGTTAAAGATGCAGATACACTGCTGAAGGCTTTTTCTGTCCACAAGTTTTAGAAAGCTGTAAAGTTCTCAATTCTCATGCAAAGCTTTGTGAGAACGAAAGCCAAAACTGTGTGGAAATACGATCTGTTTTTCTATACGTTCGATGACATACGATGGGTCTTATTTTAGCATCCAAACTCTTTTTTTTTCATTCAATAGAGGGCGTGTTCAAGGAGCCAGAGGCTTTGGGTTGGATTTCCTGGTTTATATTACTCTCAGTATGAGTCACAACAACATGAACCACAGCATATATCCCAAAACCAAGTCTTAATCAAGGTCAACCGCTGTGCCATTTAGGATATTTTCGACCATTCAAGCAAAGCCTTAAATAACACGCCTGTTCTCTCACCCAGCAGGAAGGAGCCGTGGAAACGTTGTGCCAGCCCACACACTGGTGGTGTGTTGTTTGCCTGAAACAGGAGGAAGTCTGTGTGTTTAAGTGGCTGAGAAAGGCTCAAGCTATCTGGGTTTCACTGACAGAGTGACTCTTTTTGCCAACATGTAAGCTCCCCTTGAGAGTTTGGCTGCAAGGTCCCTGAAAGCACCCTTTTATGGGTTTGTTTGCAATGTGACCAGTTCAGGTGACCCACGGGCCAAGCTACCGTGGGCCAATAGGGAATTTGAATAATTTTTTTCTTTTCTGAAGTTGTTCCCCTGAACAAGTGATGTATTTGTGAATTCAATTTAATCCAATTCTCAGTTTATTTTAAGTATGTTGACATATTTAATTAGTAGGGGTGTAACGATTCATTCGTATCACGATTCGTGGTTGCCGATACGATTCAAGGACGACCTTGGTTCATTTAAAACGATACGATCCGATACGATTCAGTGACTTGAAATCGATTCAGTAACTTTTTAGCCAAAAATTCAACCAGTGTGACTGTGAAATAAATACCTGGATAATGGACAGTACAGGTGAAGTTTCCTAAATCCCTGTTGTTTCTTGTAAGGGAATCAGGTTTAAATTAATTACGGATATAAACAAGTAAACAACAATTAATGGCAAATGTATTAACCTTTTATTTGAATTAAGTGCAACCAGGAGGTTAACCTTTTCTGCTCTCATTTTCAATATAGAAAGAGTACAGTAAGTGCAACCAACATTTCTTCAGGTTGAATTAACAGTAGGTGTACCTGCTAATTCTGCTGTTGTTTACAACATAAAAAGAGTAAAATAGTAATACCGCAAACGGAGCACAATCGACATTCTGCAGAGCTGACGTTACCTTGCACTGCTGCTGCAGCAGTAACGCTGCAAGAGGTGCCTGGACGGTCGGCGTTGTGTGAAATCCCATAGTGCCTTAGTAGGTGGTTGGAGAGATTAGTCGTGTTGCTGTGTTTTTTTACCTGGCTTTTACATATTCTACAAACAGCGAGCGACTTAATTATGCTGCATTTTGTTGTTGTTCTAAGATTCGTGCTGCTGCCGGCACGTGCCGATGACGTCACAGACAGGCAGACTGAATCAAGTAACATTTAACATGTCTTTATCGTTAAAAGTTCTAAAAAAACACACATCCTTAAAGTTTGCTGTGCTTAAATCCAATGTGCAATTTCCTAGTATCGATAGAATCAATTCTTTACCATTTCAAGCCATTTTTAATCGATATATGTCGCCTGGAAGGCCAACTTGCCGAGCACAGATCGATGTAGTTGGATCGTAGCAATATAAATCGATTTATCGATGTAGTAGATGAATCGTTACACCCCTATTAATTAGGCTTAAAGAGGCATTCAAGGACCTTTCAGCCTGGGCAGAGAAAGCTGTGAATACAACATTGCTTTGGTGAATGTTAGCAACATTACATTAGCTTCCATTTGGAGTCTTGTTACCAGTCACCTTATCAAACTCTTAGTCCAACATTTCACTCTCGCTTCAGCTCCTTTTGGACCATCAAACATCTGTCCTTTCAGCTGCTATGTTTGCTATCGATTTGCTAACTTTGTCTGTTTTTCACCTGACAATCAGGTTATTTGAACAGTTGTTGCTGACAGCAGTTGCCCTCTGAGGCATCAAAAGAAGGTTCATGAGATCCCATTGACTTCGCACTGAAAGGGGCTCTGTGGAACTTCTGTGTTGTGTTGGAAGCCGCTCGTTTATGTTAGCGGACTTCATTTTCTAAACCAACATTAGTTAGTGAGCAAAGTGAGGCACTGAGGCGAGGCACTCAAGAGCGTGCATAGAGCTGGACAACAAACAATGTGAGCTTACCAGGTAATGTGAAACTGACATTTTTAAGCTCTGCATTCTTGGAGCGAATGTCCATATTAAGAAATGGTGCATGATGTTTTCACTTCCCTTTGCGTGTGTGTGTGTGTTTCCTGGAGAATTGCCACACTAAAGTGAATTCCAAGAATCGTGCCAGGTATTTAAACAGAATTTTGTCAGTGTGTTAGTGTCACAACCGCGCAAGAACGAAACTTTAGAGGTGAAAATGAGGATGAAAATGAAGGTAGAGTTCAAACATGGCCTCGTTCTTATGTAAGAGTGTAGTAATCGCTACTGCCATGAGTCCGAACGTGAACATGTTGACGGCTGATCACACATGGAGCTGTTGTTTTTCTCCATGAGGGACAAAAGGGCTTTTTTTTCTCCTCAGGAGCTGTTAGCAACCTGTTAGCATTTGACAGCAGAAGAGAAGAATCAAATCAATCAAAAGGTTTAGACAGATTTTACGTAACACGTGATCAATAACTTATATCAGTGCCGTTCATGTTACATTAATTTATTTGAATATTTATTTTTAGTTTACAAAACCATTGAACAGCTGCAGTTAGGTCTCAAAGTTTTCAGCTCATTTGGAAAAATTCAGTAAACATTTAAACAACAGTTTGTAAGAAAGCTGATTTTTGAGTCTCATTCTTAAATCATCAAATATTGACGCTTCGGGATGGCAGCCAATCTCACCTACGACCCCAAAGCGCCGATAATTGACAAGATGAGACTCAAGAATTACGTTTCTCAGAAACTAGACCTTAAATTTAGCTTCCAATGTTCACAATCTTTGACATAATTGTCAGAGTCTTGAGATGCTCTGAGCTGACCTGTGTGCTACAAGTGTGTTTAAAACACTGGTAAACAATCACAGTTTCTTATTTTTCTTGCACTGTGGCCTAAGAATCTCCAGTTGAACCTTGTAAAGCGTTGGCATGATGTAACTGTACCCTCTGCCTCTAAAACAAGTCATATCAGGTTCTTTGAACAACATGGGCGTCTCTCTTACTTCAGCAGTCATGTACAGTAAAGTAAAGTAATACCTGATGTGTCTGGTGACAGGGAAAACAACAGCTGAACTTCACTCGCCATTATAATCAAAAACAAGCTGGTCAGATTTAGCGGGGTGGGACGGGTGTCGGTGTTTGAGAAGTGTTTGGCATGCAAGCTATTGAGGATGGGAAGAATCGGGAAAATGAAAATGCGTAATTCACCCTGAGGAACACAATCAGAGCGTTGCATGCAGCTAGGGATGATGATACTAGGTGGGGCCAGTGAACTGAGTGAACAAGCCACATCAATCTGACAGGTCACGAACAAATGTTTGTACTCTCCACGAGCTAAAAAAATACTCTGTATGCCTGTGGTCGACTACATTATGTCGAACAATGATTGTGATATTGACAGAGCGCCGAATAAATCCCATAAGGCTGCAGTCAGAGGGCACAGAGAGGAACGGCCCGCTTCACAAAGACCGAGATTCATTCACTGACCTGGAAACTTTATTCTTCTTTATCCAGTGGAACCAGTTCAACCCCTCCTCCTCCTCCATAAACCAAATATTGACCTTTTATAAGAAGAATGCAGAACGCTATACGCCAGGCATGTGCAAGACCTACAGTGACACACCACTGACTATTGACATGGTTACTGTTATACAGTGATAGACAGGAGATTAAACACATCAAATATAGAATTGAATGTATCAAACATTCATTTATAATGAGCTCTGGGTGAATGCATCCAGTGTATAAATGTCTGTGTCAGTATTTGGTGACTCAACAACAGCTTTTGTCGGCAGTGCTCATGTGCTCCATGACCGAGCACAGAATACCTGTTTAACAGGAGGCTGCTGATGAGACATTCATTGTCTGAGATGTTGGCCGCAACACCAATATCTTTGTCCCTCTATAATAGCTTATGGGCAGTGAGTGCAACCCAGCAAAACAGGAGACAATAACCCTGCCTTTCGCTCCGCGACACACACTCGAGAGGCTTCTCGCCCCACAGAACAAAAAAACGACTTGCTTCAGGCTTTCTTTTCTTTTACACAACTCATGGGTTGCAAAGGGCAGCAACGATTAATCCTCATCTCCTGACAAACTCTGTTGAGAAATATTTTCATGATGTAATAACCTTCTCCGTACATGTTGGGACAGTTCATGGTGAGTTACCAACAGCAGACAGGTGGCAGAAAACAAATCAGAATGAATCAGAGCTCGAAATGAGGAGTTGTTTGTGTGCTTTAAACCAGACGAACGGATAAAGTAATGGGGTGGGACATGTTCGGTGTCCCGGGAGGGAAAACTCCCTTTTAGCCAAGAGAACATAGTTAGCTGTTTGCACTTAGCCATCTGGTTAGAGTCATGGGTTTTAATATATGGTTGGATTGTTTCACACAGACACTGTTCACACTGTCACTGTGTGTTTATGGTTATTTGATGCGTGTTTCTAACGTGTGACTGGAGATATTTTGACCTCAACCATTTTTCCATCACCCGTATAAAATGTTCACTGTCAGATCATCAAACAGATCTTTCTCAACAGTGATTTGTGGTTTCGGAAGGCACAGACAAGTGATGACATTTTGCTGACAGGTGAAACACATCAGCTAACGCTTTCTTTTCCCATAGAAGGCAGTTGCAAATGATATATTACTGCCCTCAGAGCCATCGCTATGCTAATTAAAAGTGCCTGATGTGATCATCATGGCCGTTCAAAACGTGTTCGGCAGAGTTTATCTGGTGATGTGAGGGGTTTACAGATTCCAGTCTGAAGCCTCCTGAACTGCTCACGTAGTTGACAATTTGACATCTGGATTATTACATCGGTGAACCAGACCACAACAACCCGACAGATGCATCCTGGACCAGCTGACTGAGCTGCCAAGCAACGTAAACATCCTAGCCCTTGACGCTAACTTTAGCTAGCACAATACTCTCAACAGGAACTTAAAGTCTCACCTCTAGTTTTTGCTTAATAATACAAAAAAACACTTGTTGACCGCGTCTCCCTGCTCCCCCAGACTTTTTTAACCTTCCGCTTTTGTTTTGTTTTTTACTTACTGCAAGTTGTTGCACCACGCTGATCTCCGTTTTGTTTACGTCTGCTTCCCCTATCAGTGAGTAAAACGTACATTATTTGCCTCTTAAATACAAGTTCAGGAGAAGTATAAAGTAGCAGATCATAGAAATACTCAAGTAAAGAACAAGTACCTCTGAACTGCACTTACGTTCTCGAGTTCTCTCAACCTTTGTTTATTTACTGTCCACTGAGGACAGTGCTGTATTAGTGTTAGCTTTGTCTGACTGGAAGTGGCAACTTATCATCATCACCATGAGGAATTCAGTCTACTTGGAAAAGACTATTTGTCAAGCAGTGAATAGCCGTTGTGGGTTCTTCCATGGCTCACGGATGGATATGAATAAAACCCCTACAGCTGTTTTGTTTCTTGGCTGGAAGAAAGCAGCGGAAAGTTCATAAATTCTTCTAGAGGACACAGCTGGAACAATAAATCTGTCTTAGTGTTTTTAGGAATAACTGTTCACCCCCCCTTTTTTTTCAAATTAGAACCAAGTAAGGATTCACCAGTTGGACTGATTATTTAAATAGTGTAGACCAAGTGTGTTAGTCAGCTGCTGAGACACAGTTTGCTCATGTTGCTTAGACAGTCTGAAGTGTCATGGAACCGGCTCAGTGGCAGGGTTGTCTGTCATGTCCTGGTCCTGGAGCCAAAACCACCAGACCCTCCCTTGGTTGGTGACCAGAAGTGACGTTAGAAGGGAACATTTCAGCAAGTCTCTGATGGTCACAGTTGGGCCTAAAGTTAAGCTCTTCAATAATATATATAATGTATGACAAGGTTACAACAGCACTTTTGTTAGTTAACATGGTATTAAAGGATGCCGCGGATAATTCTAACCGATATAACTGATGTACTGTAGATGTATACCAATGTTCTGGCTGGTTTTCACCCAGAAATTATGAATTTGAATCATGTAGAGAAGCTGAAGAACGAGATGGTTTAAACTAAGGCCCAGCTCAGAGACTTTTTCCGACCATTTTTGACAATATTGACTTCAACCCACAGTATTTCATTTCTGACACAAGCAACACATCTTTATTTCAAAACAACTCAACAGGTTGAATGCAGGCATCTCCCAAACATGACCGTGGGAGCACACAAGCAACAGCGTATCAGACCTTTGTCCCCAATGGTTGAAGTTTGGAAAGGTTTTAGAAAAGAAAACTACTTGGTTAGGTTTAGAAAAACAATGTGGTGGGTTAAAATCACTATTCTGTAACTTTATTTACAAATGTCAAATGTACCTTCATTGTGTAGGTAACTTATATTACATTATGTACGTGATGTGACTTACTTCCGTGGAACAATGCACTGTTGATGTCTGGTTTCACACTGGACATAAATGAAGGTCCCACTTGTCTGACCCAACCATCCATTCCCAAACTCCTCCGCACTGTGCACTCTTTATACTATTGCTTCTCCTCACATCCTCCTCTGAAGCCATAAACAATCACTACAGCTGCTAGAGGTCGCCGCCATAATAACCTGTTATCGTAGTTGACCTATATGGTTGTTTTTCTGATGAAGCAGGTTGTCCATTTATGATCTGTTAAAACAGGCCAAAAGACAAAAGTGTTGGATCACTGGAATTGTTGTCTTCATTGTTAAGAAACTATTCCCACTGAAAAGAATAATTTGCCTACTTCCTTCCTCATTCTACGACAGTTTCTTGGAAGTTAATGAAATGGAAATTGAAAGCACCATGTCTTTGAATAGGATAATAAGGATTTCTTTGGGTTTGAGTGTTGTTGGAGAATTTAAGCAATAGTTTTTAGACATGTTCTTGCTGAAATGTTATATATCTTTAAAGCTACTGTTTGTAAGATAATTGAGTTTTGAGTCCCATTACCAACTTGTCAAATACTGACACTTTAGGGTTGTTAAAACACAAACAACGGTGACAACGATGCTGGTGCATTGTACAATGTTCTGATGTAAGGGGAAACTTGAATGACGCATTTGTTAAGAAGCTGACTTGGCAGATAAAGTTTTTTTTTCATATACAAATCCACTGCAACTGATTACTGAGGCTAATATCTGACGCTCAGGTCCAACAACATGACATGTTACATGTTGTAATAGTAACATTTCCAACATCGTGTTTTTTGTAATGACAAAATCCTTCCCCTGGTCATCCATCCATTTCAATGTGTCCTGTGTGTAAAATAAAAAAATGAAACAATTCTGGATTCTTTTAGCAGAATACACTGAGCTAAATTTTGGAAATTGATGACCAACGAACTGTTAAAGTAGAAGTGCAATTTCTGCTTCCACTTCATGTGTCCATGGTGTAATGGGTAGACAGTTTTAGTTTTATGTTTAACATTGATTCAACATCTGTCAAATGTTCACTGCAGTCTTTTCTGTTTTAATAACCAAAGTCAAATAGAAACAGATACATAAAGGTTCTGGAGATACCGACAGACAAATGAAGATACAAATATTATGTAATATCGGCTGCGAGGGGGTCGCCAATCAAAAGAAAACAGAAGACATTATAATCGAGACCTCGCTCTCAGACATACGATCTGATGTTTTTTTCCGGGAAAGAATAGAAAAAAGTAACTTAATAAAGAGCACTGTTAGCTTGAGTTCAATTACATAATTTTAAACATTTAGATGCAGTAATGTTATATCTCTATCTCTATATCTGTTTATCCTAAACTTTGGTGTTTCTTTGTTTTCGCTGTTTGCTGATTTTTGGCTAAAACTCTTTTGGATTGTTTCCATTCATGTCCAGTTGTTTGCCGTCACCAAACACAGCTGCTGCAGTTCCCTGAGCCATTAAAAGCAATTCTCAAGAATGTTATTCTCGCTGCCCGCTGGGTATCTTGAGGCTCATAATACAAGCTGAAAGGAGGCAATTCGAGCAGCCAATGGGAAGCATGTTTACAGACTCAGCACTATGCGTGTGTTTGTAAGCAGTTTCCTCCAGTCAGGGCATAAAATGTCTGAGTCACTCGTACACAATGGAGTGACAACAGGCTGCACACGCTGTGAGGAAACCCAACAAACACTTCCCATCCTCATCTAGAGGTCAATGTGACATTGTCCTAACTTATGTCCTCATAAAGATTGGGCTATTTTTAACAAAGCTTTCTGACAAGAACTCTGTTTTGTTTCTCCCAACTGCTAATTATTTCTGCTTTACAAAACAATCTGCAAGTTTAGTTGAAAGATAGTGATTTTTTCATTTATCTGGAAAATGTTCCTTGAAAGAGGTAGAGATAGGAATAGATTTTGGTAAAAATGAAGCTAGTGCCAGCAGTTCGTTAACTTAGTCTGCTACAAATAGAAACAGAAACAGAGGAACAATTCGCCTTTAATTTTCACTCTTATATTGTTGAGTGGGTTAACAAAGCAAGATATAACATGTTAATATAATTTGTTTACTTCTTTCCCATGTTCCCAGTCTTCATTCTGAGCTAAGATAACTTGGTAGTGGCTTAATATTAACCATACATCTTTAACTCAGGAAGAAATCAAAATAGAATAAAGTGTAATTTCTTCATAACTCTGGGTTTAAGAGTTTAATCTGATCTTTCTATCACACCTGTTATCCCCAAGGTCAAGACTGGACTCTGGAGCTTGTGTTTGAGTTTAGGCTCAGATAAGAATCCCCTCAGGCAGTCGAGTAAATAACTATTCATGTACAAACACATTTAAATGCCCTTAATTGTGACCTCACCTTCAGGATTTAACTCTCAATGACATTTGCATGCATTGCTTGTTTGGTCTTGGTTTTTGTGTTTCCACGTGTGAAGGAACAATGGGATGATAATGGGAGGACACCGGACTCGTTATTGTAATTCTTAACCTTTTGTTCAACTTCCTCAATCCCTCATTAGCCTGCGGATTCTAATCTACACACATTTGAGCAAGTACATTCTCGAGACGCATTGAGGATGCACTTGTGTTACCATCGCTCACACATTGAAGGACCACCGACTCAACTGACATCTGCAGCCAAACAACAAGCAGAAGAAGGAACAACAGGCCGAATGGATTGCACGCTGTAACGTTAATTACGTGTTTGGGCTCTCCTTACCCGTCATTATCCCCAGAATCTCCCTTACAAATCGTGTAACTTTGATAGCTGTAGAGTATGGGAATATATTACACATTTTGCAAAGCTTAACTACGACAAATTAAAAATGATTAATGTCTTCTTGTTAATTCAGTTTTAAATGTAATACATTAAGTTGTTTCTATCCTTTTGAAACAACTTTGTCTCAACCAGTCGGTTGTTTCACCATTTACAAGTCATATATGAAAGAACACACCATTTTACTGAAGGTAAACATGTCAAATTTGACAAACAAAGTCTACTTCTTTATCGTCTGCGGAGGAAGTCCCCAGACTCCCTTAAGAAATCACTCCGTTTTGTGAGTTTTGGAGTTCGGAGAAACTTTATAAACTCTGTGAAACTCTGTCAGAGATAAATTCTTAACTATTTGGTCCTTGGTGTTAATTCGGCAAATGTTTTACATGAAGATATTTCTTCCATCTGTTCCATCAATGTGCTGTGAGTGTTTTTTAGACCAGGGAAGTTCTGAAGTGGTCACTCGAGACTCACGTCCGCTCAGGATGGATTTTAATACCAAATAATACGCCTCATCAATCCAGTCACCACTCCTATCCTTCTCCAGCTGGCACGACTGTCTCCACAAATGACAAACTTTTCCAAAGAGTCTAAGTCATCCCACTTTTTAAAACAAGCGTCATGGCGTGGGTCTGCGGCACACGATCGCAATCATTGTGAGTAATTTCGACTGTTACAAGAAAATGTGTAATATCTCCCATGCAGCCCACACTCAGAGTCTCCCAAACGTTGACCCAGTGGGTAAACTGTGGTGTAACAAGAAGCTGTGAGACCTCTCATTTAATGACATCACCACTCAGACATGAGAAGGCCGGGCCAGATGGAATAAACACATGTTCAGGACAAGAACCATGTCCAGTGTGTGAGGACTCCTCAATCAAGCTCAAGGCTTTGCAACATAATTCCCTCGTGCCAGTTAAGGTGTGATATGACTGATGACCGAGACAACCCTAATGTACGAGAACATTAGTGAGTTTTCAAGTGAAGTCAATTTGGATTTATATTCAAATTATTCCTTTCTGAACTTGCTCAAGCATCCTAAAGTGATACTGGAGCTCAGCCTTCAGCCCGCTTTGTCACGACTCCAAATCATCTTTTCCTCTGCAGTCTCTTAACTGCCGCTTTGATAGATTATCTAATTTTCCTGTCACCCAGAAGGAGGGGCCGTACATGCTGAATCAATGGTGATCTTAGCAGTTTTACTCAGCCACATAACTCCTCTCTGTCCAACTTCATTCCAAGCAACATGGCTGCCAAGTCTTTTTACGCATTTGTGGCTCTTTGGCACAGTCATGCTGACATCACCGGAGTGGCCTGTTTATGACAAAGAGGCCGAGGGGGTTTAATGGGACTGAATGAAGGGCAATTGCTTTTGTAGTTGGCTCGGCCTTTTTAACAAGTGCTAATAAGGTGGAATTTGTGGGAGAAAAAAGGGGAACGCTCTTCAGAGGCGGATTGTGTTCTTGACAAGACACAAGATTGGGTGTCACTGGAAAAGTGGGAGGGAGTTACAAAACCTCGAAAACCAGATGCGGGCAGCTGGAGAGTGGAGTTACACATGGAGTCTGTTAGGGGAGAATATCCACACGCACACACAGAGATAAGTTTGTGGGAGTCTGTAATAGCTAGTATTAAAAACCATTTCCCTCAATTGCACAAGATAATCATTTTTGCAGTAATATTTTAAAGATTTTTATGAACCGTCAAACTACGTGAATGAAAAAGGTATGGTGCTCCTACTTTTCTGGGTCATTTTCCTGAATTAAAGTAAAGCGGCTCCTACAGAAGAAGGTTTTATGGTTGCTTGCACCGCATATGTAAGGAAGACTCTGCCAGCCAGAGATGTGTAGCGTGCAGCGGGGGCAGCGGGGCTCAGAGGCCATCCTCAATAACCACATTTCCTGCGCCTTGAAGTGTTTCCTCTCCCTCCTTTTAAAAGAGCTGCCTTTGCTCTTCAGCCTCAAGCATGTTTGCCCCCAGGCATCAAAGATCACTCCTTTTCTTTTTTCTTTTTTTTTTTTTTTTGAAGTGTGAGGAGACTCTTGTTTCAATTTGTTTTGATGTCACACTGTAATTATGTAACTGAGCTCGGACGTCATTCAGTCGCCACTCTGAGTCAAAGGAAAGGGTTGGGTCCAGAAATATTAGACTTTGGTATGTTATGGTCGTTTCAGGGAAAAAAAGACTGTACGACTGAAAGCTTGGAGAACAAACCAACAGAAGACGGGTGAGGGGGGCACCTCCAGCTAGCTGTGGTGGCTATGCTAACCACTATGTTGCTGAGCTGGGAGAAAATGAAATATAGTACTGGCTAAAGAAAGTTCAGCCCCCTATTAAAACAAAACAGCAGGCTGCGTTGGTGGGGACGTGTTGCTTCAGCTGCCAGCAGGACATACAATTAAATCCAGTAAAGTCCAGTCCCATGAGTGGGAAGGTATATAGTAAAATACAGAGGTCTAGGATACTAAGAGACGGGACTTTATGAGTCTGGTAAACAATCACATTGGCTTGTTTTTTTTTCATGTAGGGCTAACTTCAGTCTGAAAGAGTTTGAAGACAAAATCCACAGTCCTTCGTCCGCCTTATATGTCACTTAAGTGGAGTTCTTACATGAAATTCCATCTTTATGTTACTATTTCTCAAATGCAGCTATAGGGAAGACTGAGGAAATATATTAATGATCTGTTAGCTTTGATGTACTGTATGTATGGACAGTAGGGATGACAGCAACCAATATCTCTTTAAATAGCATGTGCTCATATAAGTTATGTATCAACATCCAAGATTGAGTGGAAACGTAGAATATTTGAGAACACTTGAAATATTGCAAAAGGACATTGAGCTGTCTAACCCTCCTTTCGAAATTATGTTTTTGTCGCCACAGAGACATCTAATGAAAAATAACCAGCTGTATGTCTAACGCTTACAAATGTTGAAACTCAGTCTTGAACAGTGGTCAGTGGCTTGCAAGCCTACTCGCTGTTTTTACAGTTGCCTGAGGTAGAAAAGTTGGTGTTTCTTTACAAGCAGAATGTGACTGAGTTTTCTAATTCCTCTCTTTTCACAACGCTGTGCTCTGGTCAGGTTCATCGACACCTTTCAGGGTTGGGAAAGCATCACGATGTGGCTTAGAATACCCGTTTTGGTCGCTACAATCACAGACGGAGATGGTCCGACTTCTTGTGAAAAGTAGCCCGTTTGGGTTGCAACAAAAATGGCAGGAAAATTGACAGGTCTCCTTAAAAAACAGCTGGTTTTGTCACAACAAAGAACTGAATTTAGCCTTGTCATAGGCTAAATTATAGGTTTAGCTTGTAATAACACCCCGACCCCCTCCACCTCCTGCTTCGACAGGTGGCTAACAAGCATATAATGTGAACCTGATATGCCACGTCAACCTCTGACGTATCTGTTCTTTGCAGAAACGTTAATTGCCAACATTATATCCCGGTGACTGAGCTGTAATACTCATCCAATTAATATATGAAACAAACAAATAAAAGCTGTATTTCATCAGGCTGTTCATGTGGTTTTCCATCATTTGAGGTTTGATGGCATTCATTTATTCTCTTCATCGTGTTGCATCTCTTCTTCCGCAATAATTTGAAAGCACCAGCCTGGAGATTTAGCCCCACCAACTTCATATTTCATTGTACCCGACTCCTAATATTCACACAAGACAGGCAGAAAAGGAAGGAAACACATTTATTCACATTCTTCCTATTTCTACTTGAGTCAAGCTACAACTCATTACGATACTAAATGAATGGCTGCAGGCGTATCAAACCCTTTTAATGTGATGATCTGAGAGGTAACTTTTCTTCTTCTCTGTAACCCAGAAAACAAAATAAACCTGAAGCCACCTGTTCTGTCGAGACACACAGAAGCTGTTGTTTTCAGGACGGAAGCGCGGGACAAGATAATCATCTCTGGATCCCGCCATCGTTATACACCCAGCCCCCGATACCCTCACCACCACCATCTGCTACGGGGGTAGGGCTGTCTGTTTCCATGGTAACTCTGTACCCCTCCTCCCTATAAGCACTGAGGTTTCTTTTGTGTGTCCCACGTGCAGTCTGTTCCAACTGTACCCATCCGTGCTGCTGAGGGGTGCTGGTGTTGACTGCATGACTGACACAAGCGGTTTGGCAACAGGATCTGCGCCCTACAGATAGCAGGTTTTTTGTACACTATCACAGTCTTGGGTTCTTTCGGGGATTACAGCACTGGAAAGGAAACTAAAGATGTAAAACTAAACCAAGAACCTCACTGTGGAGAACATCGATCCCCCTCCCCCATGCAAAACAAGGTGACCTTGCAAATTAAGCCCACCCAGCCCCCTTTTACCCTTTGCCTAGTCACCCTGTCCCCCTCTGCAGACTGACACAGAAGTGGGGTGATAGGCAGGAAAAAGGAAGAGCAAGCAGTAAACCAGCAAGGAATGAGCAGTAAACCAGGCGGAGGAATGTCTTCAAGTGCTTTCAATTTCAAAATAGAAGCAGAGAACTTGAAGGAGCACTTCGTGAGATATGGCTTGAGTTTTACCTTTATCAACAGAGTGTGAAGAAGCGTGGACACTATGTGAAAAGTAAGCGTGTTGACGAGTGACTCCACAAGTTTCAGCTTAACAAAAAACTGAAATAATCGCACAAAATGTCAAGAAATCAAATACTAAAATACTCATTACCAAACACAAAAATACAATCATTAGGTTTCTGGATTGTCTCTCTTCTAATGAATCTTCTCAATTATCTAAAACACACTTCCTTCAAGCTCTCATAAATAAAACTCACTGAACCAGTCTTGGTTTGTCTTTTCCACAATCACCTCTGGATTGATTTTAATAAATCCTTAATTGGCAGAGTAAGATGTGAAAATATTCTGTCTCCCGATGCTGTTTTCACCTGCTGCGGGTCCCCGGCTCTTGCGAGCTGTTGTAAATCACCTCTGTACTATATCCCCTCTCTTCAATCTGACCTCCGTCGGTCTTAGAGACTGTGTCTAGTCCGATTTCAGCGTCTAACCATGTTCCTCAAATGGTCCCATTTCCCAAGTTGGGAAGACAATTTTCCAGCTTCAGTTTGTTCATGTGTGTTCATGTGTGTCATGTCGATGAACAACATGGACACCAAAACGGTCTGAACAACATGCTGACAGCTGTAAATCAGTATTTTAGTGACAAGGAAGCATAAAGGAAACAATGCATGACTTTAATGAAAGTTTCTTACTATCAACCCAATGTTTACTTTCGTCCACCATATTTCAGCCTCATATCACGTCAATTCAGCCAAAACTGTTTGAGTTGTTGTTCCAAGACAGCATTCACGTGAATTTCCCCATCCGGAAAAAATGTTCTGTACGATAATTCTGACAGCACATGAACATACACTCGAGGCAAACTGTAATGCAAATGACTCTATAGCTTATTTAACCATGAGCTAATTAGCTAACAGTAGCTAGCTACAACCAAGGGCAGCTAGCGAAGAGCAGCAGATTATGTTTATGGAGCCACCTTCAAATTCTGGCCATATTTTACAGATTACATCTTGAATTACTTAAAAAAAACACATCCGAGTAATTTTTTTTTTATCAATAATCTTTACTTTTATCATTGCACTCATTTGATATATTAACATATATTATCTATCTCATCTCACCTCGAAACATAAAACTTCAAATCATGAACCTTCTTTTGTAGATACGGTGAGGACTGATGGTGTTCGGAGCACATTTCTGGATAATTAATAAATGTCAGACTCTTGTGGTTTTTAAAAATACAGACTTCCAAAATTAGTTTTTTTCATAAGCAATTTGTGGTCCCGGTAATTACACAGACTCTCCCTTGGCATGCACGCCGCAAACACCTCTGGTTATGAGATACATATGTGACTGTAGGTGTGATAGATGTCGATCATAAAAACATGCTCACAGGCCTCTAAGCGTATTTTACTGGTCGTACTGTTTTATTCTGTTGTCCAAACTCGTCTCTATCAGTGACAGTCAGTCCAGTCCTTCTGTACGTGGTATGTTTTCAGGTTAAGTTGAACTGAGTCAGTCTGATCTGAGGCACAACCTTATTAGGCATTATTTTGGATACTCCTAAACAACACACAGATGGAACGCATTAGTCTTGCTGGCAGGAAACTCAACTTCCCCGTGGTACTGTGAATTAAAAAAGACAACGCAGGCCGAACTTAAGTTCCCTTATTATGTATAATATCCTTACAGGTGCAGACAGATCTGCCACCTGAACATTATCTTTGTCTTCTTCATAAAGGGCCTCGTTTACATAACTATAGACGGTGGAACAAAAGGAATTGTGAAGAATAAATAATGACCAATAATATAAAAAACATCAACAACTGACAGCCAGGCTGCAGGAGAAAGGAATTCCTTTCTGTCCCCGCAGCGAAGACCCGGCTGGTCATTTTTCAAAAGTCATCTTGGACGGCTGCCAGGTTAACTTGTGCTAATGCCAATAACATAATAAAATGAGTAGCGCCCTGTGCATTTTCCTGGGAGTGTTGGCAGGGAGACCGCCTGAAGAATGCAAGTTAAAGAGATTAAAACCAGCGTGCAGCGAGCATTTCTGCTACCTCAGATACCTTAATATGACTGTAGCACAGGGTGCTGTGTTTTAAAAGGACAGTTCACCTCAAAATAAGAAAAGCATTTCCTTTTAACGTGTAGTGAGAGATGTTGACCTTGAATATGTTGAAACAAGGTGGCACCCGGCTCGTGGTGCTCATATAAAAAAAATCAATAGCAATGTCCCAAGATAATCAACATATCTTGTTGCGAGCAGTTTCATGGAGGAACTATTTTCCTCCAACAACTGTCAAGACGACGTAGAGGGAAGCGTTCATCTAGTCATGGAACGAGAAGCTCGTTGTCATGACGGCACGGCCTGTAAACATTCATGGCATCCTCCTCGGCTGAGCTGTAACATTAGCTAGATAAGTTAGCTTGTACGCCACCACAAACACCTGTTAACATCTGGATTTTGTCTTTAATGTCGTTCACTGCCGCGTCAAAGGGCGCTGCAGGAGGGTTTATATTCAGGTCATGATTTCTCCTGGTGAGTTTATCAAATATCACTTTTGGCGCTTTGAGTTGAGTGACATTTACTTTTGTTACATTAAAGAGACGGCAGACATCACTCCCAAAAGTGACAACTCACACCAAAGGCAATCTAGATCGATATGGATGAATAGCACTTCAGCTAAGAGGAAAATATGTATTTGTGTTTTGGGGTGAACTGTCCTTTTAAGAGAGGAAGGGAGTCCCTTGTGATGAGCGTGCACACCATCTCCTCCAAAGGGGTAGCTGAGGAAACACAAGCACAGCTGTCAGCGGCTGAGATCCGGAGAGAAAGCCATATTTTTTCCATCCTCTTGGCCCTCTCAGGCATTTCAGCTCCTTCTGCTGACAAAGGAGCTGATCATGAGTGCTTGAAGGGGAACATTATGGCTGTTCCTAGCAGAACTTGCACAAGCGGTCAGGCACAAAACCAGTTAAAGGCAGACTCTTTCATCAAAAGTGTGCCTGTGTGTGTGTGTGTGTGTGTGTGTGTGTGTGTGGCAGGAAAGCAAACATCACAAGGGGGATGATTCACGGTGGGTCAGGTTCTCAGGAAAACAAAGAGGGCAACTCTTGAGCAAAGCCCTTTCACCTCTTCGGAAATGTTGCGACATCGTATCTGTGGGCCCGCCGCCGCCGAGAAAAACACGTCTGTTAGCAATAAGTCATAAAGAACGGCCCGTCCAGACACGCTTTGTCTTGCGGTGAAACGTAAAGGGGGAAAAAAAAAG
Organism: Sparus aurata; assembly: GCF_900880675.1. Taxonomy (NCBI): domain Eukaryota; kingdom Metazoa; phylum Chordata; class Actinopteri; order Spariformes; family Sparidae; genus Sparus; species Sparus aurata. The sequence goes on along the minus strand of NC_044195.1, from coordinate 28,909,608 downwards.
CAGCAACACTCGAATTGTGTTAGAAACCGTATCCACGGCGATGTGGCTGAATCATAAAATGCTATTTGTGTATGTGTTTTTTCTGTTTTTTTTTTAAAACTTTGACGCCCACGCTGAAAGACCACAACAATGGGATGGATGTTGAGGTCGCCTCTGTTGGGTAATCGAGCCAGCTGCTTTGAGCCGGATAGTATGTCAAACATCAGGATGTTAAAAAAAGACTTGGAGGGAACTGAAAAAGCGGCATTGGGTTCAAGAGGGCTATTACAGCACAGCAACAAAGGGAACAGTGTTCTTTATGTGTACAGATGAGCTATCTTTGTGGCGTTCGGGTGTATGAAGGGAAAACCATCTTTTCATCCTAATTCAAAACAAGCTCAAGATCCCAACCAGGAATAACTGCGCGCACAGCAAATGTATTGTGTGTCCGCAACAAGAGAGCCAACTCGAGCTCACGGGCCGAAGGCAGCACTAGGCTCGGCCGCTCAATCTCCAGATTATCTCCCTCTGTCATTTGGATTGTGGTTTACCAGGGCACCCCACTTTGCACCCTATGAATAAAAGCATGCTTGTGGCTCACAATAGAGGCTCGCTGCTCCCTAAGAAGGGGGAAGGGCTTTGCATTCCTCCACTGACCTCCTGTTTGCAGCAGATATTAAACAGTAACTGCTGCCTGTAATAACGTGCTGTTGCCAGGAAAATCAGAAAGGAGAAGAGCACGGCAGTCCCCGATACACGCAGCGATACGTGAAGATAGATTATTTTTCTCATTCGGAGAGGCGGGTGGACGAGCAATGAAAGACTGGCATTCGGGGAGATCCGGGGCAGAGCAGTGTGATCGCTTCATTTGAGCGATGACCTCGGGAGACCGATGCTGACTGGATGCCTGCAGTATTTAATCTGGGTAACCGCACATATCTCATTGAAGTCACTCCTCTGGGGAAAGTGCAGCGTAAGCGTACTGGAAATTCAGCTGCTTAAAGGGACGCCTCACCTTCGATTGAGTGTAAGACTGATGCCAGGCTGCAGATGACATTTTTTTTTTTTAGTCCCAGCAGCGCTGAGGTCAGACGACTGAACGTTTCTGCAAACCACTGACATGCTGAACGTCTTTGTTTCACTCAGATCATATCAACGTTTCTACCATAATGTGATTGGGGGGTTGCAGACGACACGTGTAAGAGCCGGGTAACCTGAAGACAGGTGGAAAGATGGCCGCCGAGCAGACCAAGCCCCGTCGGCAGCCATTTTCTGCCGTCAAACAGCAGGTAGTCTCTAGTGGGGCCTCGGGACATGTGCAGCCATCTTTGAGGCAATAAAAGCGTGTATTTTTTACAGAGCTATCAGAAAATATGTCGTGTTTTTGGCAACAAAAGCAGGTTTGAGATATCATGCAGCCATTTTACTGATGATAAAAAAGGAAATTTTTCATCCAGACAACGGCATCAGCCTTCTTTCTGGCAACAAAAGCTGTTTTTTTTTTGTTTTTTTTAAGCACAACCTGGGGACATCGTGCGGCCATGTTTCTGGTGATAAAAGCTGACGTTTTATTGCAAGGCGTCTGAAAATGTCGCTGCCGTCCCTCTGGAGACAGTCGAGAGTATTTTATGGCATGAAGTCGGAGACAAAATTGAATATTCTTTAGTCTGATGTCTTGCTGAAAAACAAGGGCGGGTAGTCTCTAACATGACTGCTGGGACATTTTGCAGCCGACTTTTTGGGGACAGAAGCAGGTATTTTTTTTGCGTGTTGTTGCCGACAAAAGTGGGTGGTTTTTTGTCCAATGTGAGGACATTTTGCAGCTCTTTCATGTGACAGAAGCGGGTATTTTTTTAGCCAGGCTTCCGGACATTTTGCAGCCATCTTTCTGGCACCAAAAGAATAATTTTTAGGCCGATGTGAGGACATGCTGCAGCCGTCTCTCTGGCATTTTAGCAAGACATCTGGACGTTTTGCAGCCATCTTTCTGGCGACAAATGTGGGTACATTTTTTGCCGGATGTGAGGAGATTTTGCAGCTCTTTCTGGTAACAAAAGCAGATGGGTTTTTTTTGTGTGATTCTTGCTACAGAAGTGGTTATTTTAAATCAAGACAACGGGATATATTGCTGCCTTCTTTATTGCGACAACAGCAGCTATTTTTCTGGCAACAACACTGTTCATTCCAACTCAACCCACTATACGCTCCTAACTCTAACCAAGTGATTTCACAGCCTTGTCAGAGCATAAATTTGAAATGTAGGGATTCAGAATCTGTGATTTGCAGAAACAAGCCAACATTTACTCTGGCGATCAGGTTTGATTTGTGTCACTACGGCTCCAGGCTCCCCTTTTAACGCCCCCGACTGTAAACCCTGGCTTAAAAATAGCATAAACCCCACTTTTGTCCTCTGGTAATGATCGTTATTTAGTGTCGGATGCGGCCTCGACAAGACGCTGAGAGCGGGGGATGAGGACAGGCACGTGCGACCCTGGTCAAAGAAAGTGTGACATGAAGGAAGGGGCCTCAAATGGCAACAACTTCCGAATATCTGCGTCAGCAGGAAGAAGTGGACTCCCTGTCAGTGAGGCTGTGTTTTGTTCCACATCCTCCACTGAAGCAAGGGTGACGCTGCTTCATGGACAATTTAAGAAAACAAATCTCGTTGTGTGTTGCGGAGGCTGTTATATGTTCACCTACAGCTCCAAGACATGAGGGCTTAATGACACATCTGCAGGTTGTAACATGAAGCACCGCCAGAAGAGTTCTGTTTGATCTGCTGTCAGAAAACTTCACATTAATTAATTTATGAAACATGTTTTTTTTTCACGTGTTCTTTCCCAGCATCTTCACATATATTTAAATCTCTATCTATCTATCTATCTATCTATCTATCTATCTATCTATCTATCTATCTATCTATCTATCGAATCATATATCTATCTATCTATCTATAGAATCATATATCTATCTATCTAGATAGATATATGATTCTCGGGCTGTACTTTGTGGACTCGGGAGTTTATTCTCCCTGTTGAGTGCAGGGTAAAGTTAAAGCCGGAGCAGGGATTGCATCAGGAATGCTGGCAGTTGATCGTTTTCCTGCACTCTGCGCAGACAGGGGGTGGGGTGCCCGGCTGAAACTGGGAGGAGAAAAGAGGGGGGGATTTGGGAATATCATTCTTTGTCCTCACCCCGCAGCACAACACACGGCCGGAGACGAGGCTCCTCGCGAAAGGGAAGGAAAACTGGATGGCTTGATATTAGATGAGGCGGGAGGGCTTTTGTTTTTTTTAAACCAAGAGAAAAGCGAAGGACGAGGGGACAACTTTGAGGGAGACGTCCGGGGGACAAAGCGAGCAGAGGACCCTTTAAAAAAAATCACAACTGAAGGTAAATGAACCGCACAAACAAATCGTGGTAACGCAGCATCACGCAGCTTGTCTTTCTTCTTCCCTCGGCTGAAGTTAGAGCTTCAACTTAAAGGGAGGGTGAGTTGTTTTTGGTTTTAAAGCGTGTAATTGAATTAAAACGCTTCTTATAACGTGTGTTCGCGGAGGCAGGGCTGCGTCCATGTATTGTTTGGAGGCTAACTTGGAAGTTTACGCACAGGCTGGCGCTAATTAACGCAGCCCGGGTCAGATTAGGCGCATTGTGCGGAGCTGATTGTGATTCGCGTCAGTCTGGAGCACGTTTTGCGCCACCGTACCCGTGTTAACGCAGCCGGTGTGCGGAGTATTTGGGCTGTTTTTACGGGTCGTCTTGGCGGTGTTGACTGGATTGGGTGATGGAGGCGCGCGCACGGATGTTTTTTCTGCTCCCCCAAATAAAACCACACATTCAGAGGCGAAGCTCGGCTGCATCGATGAGTTTATGAGCTTAACCAGAAGTTAAAGTGTTTTTTTTTAATTAAAGATGTGGCGTAAACGTGTCCTCCGTTATCTCAAGAAACCGTCAGTTTGGATTTGGGGAGCATGCGCAGCGCCAGCGCGGTGACGTTGTCCCGCTTGGCACGAGGAGGATTTTTTTTTTTTCCTCCTTCTCCTCTTCTTCCCTCTCGTGCTCCTCGTGCTAAGTGGATTAGTTTTCTATTTCACATTATAGTCCTCAAACAATTAGAGGACTCTGACACAGCCGCACCACGCGTCTTCTCTCAGGTCTTCAAATTCACATGTTCTATTTTATTTCCAACACCAGACGCAACAACGTGTGTGTGTTCAGCTTAGTCATAGGGAGGACTGATGAAAAATTGTGAGTTTCGACGCTCAGTGACTCCTCATTTTGATTCACAAGCTGGTTATTCTAGTCTTTTTTTTTTTTTTTTTTCCTCCCTTCCCTCCCCGAGCTCGGGGCCTCTAACAGCGCCAGGGCTTTGGGGTTAGAGGAGGAGGGAGAACCGTAACTAGTCTCCCAGATGTGAGGGCCACAAAAGCCCCTCTGTTCTGCAGGGCTGGAGTCACTGCTGAGTCTCTGCTGCTGTACTTTCCGTCAGACTTGGAAGCAGGCTGTTTTTTTTTTTTTTTCCTTCCCCTCCCTGAAGTGCCACAGATGCATTACCAATGGGCCGGGGATATGGGTGCATATGTGCAATAAGAGTGAAGAGAAGTGCGTTGCAACATAACAAATAAATGTCACAGAATAAACAGGTGAAACACTAAATTATCCACAACTGATTCTGAGTGGTGCATATTGAACCAGCCCGCCTCGGTAAGATATACGCCATAAAATTGACCTGCGGTGAAGATTTATAAAAAAAAGTTAGATTTTCGGCCCACAGACCAGCAACTTATCTGGGAATACACACGCTTCATTTAAAAATAAAAAAAAGCCTACAGCCTGTTTTTGAGGTCGTACGCACAACCGAAGACTAACAAATCAAAGATATTCTCTGGTTGAGACGCCGCTAAAGTTTAGCCAAAGAAAAGTTAGCATTTACTAAAACTTCTGGTCTCCTGATCCTTTAAAGGAAAGGAGTTTTTCTTTTGAACAGGTTTTTTTGTTTAAATGCCCCAAAATAAGGTGCGTTGTCTATACAAAGTGTTGAGTTTCAGGTTTTCTTCTACGACATGAGACGCCCCACATTGCGAAACTAGCGCGCAACAGAGGGTTGTTAACAAGTGGCTAAAAGTCACTTTTACGCCAGCGGGCGATGACTGAGGGGTGTAGCGGAGCAGAAAAAACCAAGAAGCAGTCATGAAAACTTTCTGACGCTCCCCATTTAACTAAAACTCTTCGCATTCCAAACACATTTGCAGTGTTAGTGTAGTTTAACTCAAGGCCTGAAGGGGGCGACTGAAGTTCCACACTGCAAGTTTAAGGCTGAAACCTGTAACTTTCCACCAAGCCCTTTTTCTTTGTTTTGTGGTTTTAGCGGCACAACCCTCAGAAAGTGTCTTGTTTTTGGTCAAATAACATTTGGAAAAATCTAGAAGAGCTGCAGGATCTAATAATATTATTTCTACTCCAGTTAAGCTGGCGGCTAAACCGGAATTTAGCTGGCAAAGCGCTCTAGTAGAAGATCTGGGTAATTCGAACTTCTTTTTGGCTTCATGCACCACAGAGCAGCTTTAATAGGAATGAACAGGGCTCCACCTCTACTGTTGTATCCAGTTCTCAGTGTGTTTTCATGCTGTCCACACATTGTGGCCCTCATTGCCTTGAAAAGTCCTCTAAATGATGTTTTCTGATGGCGTCTCCTTGTGTCTGACTGAAGGAAAGGTGTCCTCAACTGACCAGCTGGCAAAACCTACCATATGATTTCATATCATGAAGTTATATGTTGTGGTTAAGTGGAGTCCAAACACATCATGCACACTCAACCTGCCATTTTTTTTTTAAGTCAGCCATTTACTGAAAGGGCTATCCAAGGTTTCTCATCTACCAATCTTGTTGCGTTCATTTCACTTAACTCTTTGAAAGTCACCTCAGTTCCTCTGTGACGTCTCAGGTTTGATTGACTTTGTTTACACTGTCAGAAAGAGGCAGTCTGCAGAACATTACAACACACATGACTGGTTAAGATATCAGCTTCAAGTTTAAATTGTATTTCTGTCTGACTAGCTGCCCCTCTGCAGGGGAATGACTCTCTCACTCGCAGACGCCTGCATGTGCAGCAGTGGTTTTCCTTCGACATGGATGTCAGCCCGTGACAGTAGCTGGGGGGGCAAATCCAGTTAACCTAGATTACGAGCAGCGGTGTGTGCCGTTGACTTCTATCATTTACACATCTCTTGCAGCCTGACAGAAGAGCAATATAGCTCTAATTTAGGGTAACTGATAGACAGCTCATGATCTTTTGATTTCCCAAGTATAGTCTTTGAGTTGGTGCTTAATATTCCTCTGTTGGAAACCACATGCCTCCGCTGAGTAGAGGCATGTCGGTTATCTAGGGTTCGTCATGCTGTTGTTCAGGTGTAGGCGCCGGATGCAGGAGCAGACACGCAGCACTGCAGAAAGCCACAGATGAAGGTTAATGACGACTGCAGTCACTGTGAGGAGTAAATAGGCGAACATCCTAAAAGCAGTGACTCAACGGAGAACTAAGAAGGAGAATTAGAGCTCTGTTTCACTTCATGTCTACATTCCTGGTGGAGACGGTGCGTTCAATCAATTCCTTAGACTGGTAGATATTCTCATGCTATCTCTGGCTCTCCTCTCCCTCTCTGTTTGTGCATGTAAACACACAGATTACAAGCAGAATTTGAACTCTTAATCACCAATGACCAATAAATCAATGATCTCCTCAAAGAGTCTGATAGAGTAGATACAGGATCAATCATGAAAGTGAGTTCTCTCTTACAGCTTACATTCTCCAGATTGTTGTCAGAGCTGCTTCTGCACAATGGAAACATTTGCGTTTTTATTCTAACTCTTATTTATCTAAGGATTTTACATCCATACAGTGCTTCCATTCACACCCAGGGAGTCACCCAGTAGAAACTGGTCTTACTAGGTAACTCCACTGGAGTGTGTTGGAAGTGATGTGTCATCTGTAATGATCTTAGTCTGGTACGGGATTGTCTGACTTTATGTTGGTCACCTTTTCTCTACACTATAATAGAAATGGTTGGGTAGTACATTCCTTTTATGAAAATTGCAAATTGTTAAGTTATAGAACGACTGTTCATTTGATTTGTCGATTTGAAACATTCAATTTTAATTTTGGGTTGTCCACCACATCTGGAAGAATGGAGCTGCTCTGCCACCTCTGGATTAGTGTACAGTTAGTGGATGTGTAGGTCTTTATTGGATGGAATAGAATAACTTCATTGTCCAGCTGAAGCAGGACATTTTTCTCTGGACATTAACAAAAAAACCCACATTGACGAACCAGTGATCTCTCAATTTGACCACAGTCGGGGCATTCATACCCACGGTGTCCATCTTACACTCATATTTAAGTTAATTGTAATTTGTGTACAACATTAATTTATTTGGGATTGAAGAACTCTCGTAGATCTTTTTGGCAAATAAGACGACCCAATTTTGTGGTCTGAATATGATCACTATAACTAAGACTTTTGTCCAAGTCCTGGGACTGACAGAAGAAGGCGTCTTCATGTCCAGAGCCCCTCTGCACTGTGTGCTTCCATGTGCATTACAGAGTTGAACACTGTCCTTTTTCTTGCAGAATTTTTCCTACCATTATAAAGGTTAGATGAGTCATCCAAGCCAGTTTGGGCACAGCTCGTAGCCTGGCTACCCAACATTTGTGGCACTGACCGAATTTCCTCAATAGTCCTGTGTATAGAACAATGTCTTTCATTTGATTTACAAGTTTCAGTCTCTCTGGAGTTAATCTCTTCGCCACCAGTGAGCCAGTAAGCATGCCTCATGCTTGTTGTGCCAGGATGTAATGGTGCTGGTGTAAAGCTGCATCTCAAGTCTTTGTCATTAAGCTTTTTGTGTATTTGTTTAATATATGCTGGAACTTCTCCAACTTCTTGTACACATAAAACGGTCCAAAATGTTTAAACGATGGAAAAAGCTGCTTTTCATTTTAACATTGATAGTGCAGTTGGTGAGTTGAAGTTTAGGTTCTGTACTTTGTCATATTGACTAAATGCATTGGACTTCATATGGATTTGATTGAGTTGGAGTTGCACAAAGCAAAAGTTTTTAAGTAGCTGCTGTTGAAACAGGGGAAAGACAAGAATCCCCCCCTAATCTTAATTTTTGAATTTCCTGGTCATCAAAATCAGTATTTTTTTGTTTGACAATGTGGCTCATAATTTGGTTTAAGCATGTTTGTTCCCTTTTCTAGGATTGCAATTCTGATAATTAAAAAAAAATACAGCTTGGTTGATTTGTGTCCTTATTGCATAGTTTTTGCATCACTCTTAGTCTTTGTAGAGTCCATTTTGTGTATGAAGCATAGTTGGTTTTGGTTTTTGACATCTACCCGTATGACTGGCCAAGCAGGAAGATTAAGAGATTAGAAGATTGAACCAGACTACCAGTAAAAATGTATTGTTAGGAATACTTGTCTCGTCTTGTGCAACGGATGGACAAGAGTTCCCAGAATTAACGATCGCCTCCTCCATACCCTCTTAATCTGATGTAATTCTTTCAGAACTGCAGCTGCTACCAGAAGGAATCTGCAGATTCTAAGACTCCACACAGTGACTCCAGTCTTTGCTTCAAACTGCCCTTCATGAGTAAAGATGGAGTGAAAGTAATAAAATGGGTCTGAAGTCGAGAGTTGGAATGGTATAATCTTCAAGTCACAATAAACACTCTTTTGAAGCTAACCTTCTTACGGCAGGCCTGGTGGTTTATAGAAGCAAATAATTACTCGGCAGAAGTTGGTTATGAGGTCGGTCACAGATGGTGTGAAACCACAGCAGCTCTTCATTACCTCTTTAGGGCTTCCACTATCAGCTTTTTTACTTTGTTGTAGCCATCTTACTCAGATTAGTTAACCACAACCATCAGCGATTTAATGTGACGAGGTTTCCGGATTATTGAAAATGTTGAAGTGAGCGTCGAGTTGTAGACTGTAGTGCTGGGTGCTATGCTGGGCACCCCTATGTTTCATATAAAGAAAGCTGGTCTTGAATCAAACAGGAAAGTAAATATTGAAATTGTGGTGATCATAGCTCAAGTCATCGATTAATAGATTATAGAATACCAGCGTTCAATGCTAACAGATACCAGGCTGGATAGACCGAGGGTAAGCAATTGTCCCTGCGTTGTTGAGCAGGATGGAAAATTACACTAAGCGACAGTTTTGGGTGGAGGCTCCAAAGATGATTCACATCTGTAAAGTTTTTGGTCACATTTTGAAGTTGACATGTAGCTGCATGGTATCTTGATTGCGCAAAATGTAAGGTGAAGCTGCAACGGTATATTTAGTGTCTGCAATGATTTAAGACATTTAGGCAGAAGATCTAACCAACATGAATGCCATCTCTGAACCAGAGCTCATAACTTGTAGTTGTTGATGTTACATGATTTGGTGAAGGCATGTACTGAGACAGTCTCGAGGATCTTGGCCTGAGCCCGCCTGTTGTCTCAGAGCACTGAGATCTGGACTTTTGTATGTCTTGGCATTACAATAGTTACACAACAGCACCACCTTGTGGCTATCATCTGCAGTATTACAGGCAGTTAAGGCAACCAATAATAACATGGGATGAATCAAATTTAATAACATTTAAGTGGTGTTTAGTTAAGATCTTTGTGAAATATGAGTTTGTTTTAATCTGAAGTCTGCTGTACTTGGTCGAATCTGCCACCTCAATCATGACAGTTCTTTTAGATTTGTTATTATCGGTACTTTCTAATCTAGACTAAATGAAAGTATGTTCTTTTATAGTCAGTGATTTAATTCCTTTATAACACATTTGTCCGTCTTTTTCTTTTCCAGATTCAAGATGAGCTGGAGCTTCCTCACTCGTCTGTTGGACGAGATTTCCAACCACTCCACCTTCGTGGGCAAAATCTGGCTCACCCTTCTTATTGTCTTCCGCATTGTGCTGACGGCTGTAGGAGGCGAGTCGATCTACTATGATGAACAGAGTAAATTTGTGTGTAACACACAACAACCTGGATGCGAGAATGTGTGCTACGATGCATTTGCGCCGCTATCGCACATTCGCTTCTGGGTGTTTCAGGTGATTATGATCACCACCCCCACGGTCATGTATCTCGGCTTTGCTATGCACAAGATCGCCCGCATGGAGGACGATGACTACCGTCCAAAGGCCAGGAAGAGGATGCCGATAGTGAGTCGGGGGGCCAATCGGGACTATGAGGAGGCGGAGGATAACGGAGAGGAGGACCCGATGATCCTGGAGGAGATTGAGCCAGAGAAGGAAAAGGAAGCTGTGGAGAAGCCAAGCAAAAAACACGATGGACGCCGTCGCATCAAGCGGGATGGCCTGATGAAAGTCTACGTGTTTTCGCTGCTGTCCCGTGCCGTCTTTGAGGCCTCGTTCCTGTTTGGACAATACATCCTCTACGGGCTGGAAGTTGTTCCATCATATGTATGCACACGCTCTCCTTGCCCGCACACAGTGGACTGCTTCGTCTCGCGTCCGACAGAGAAAACCATCTTCCTGCTCATCATGTACGCTGTGAGCGCCTTGTGTCTGCTCTTCACCGTGCTGGAGATCCTTCACCTCGGTATCAGCGGCATTCGGGACTGCTTCTGCGCACCGCGGCCTCGGCCTCCAACACCCCGTCACCCGGCTATAGCCAGCCAGAGGTCCTCCATCTGCCGCCAGCCCTCTGCGCCTCCAGGCTACCACACAGCCGTGAAGAAGGACCCATCAGGGAAGATGGGTTTCAGGGACAACCTCGGAGACTCGGGTCGCGAGTCGTTCGGGGACGAGGCTTCATCGCGAGAGCTTGAGAGGCTGCGGAGACACCTAAAACTGGCCCAGCAGCATCTGGATCTGGCTTACCAGAATGAGGAGAGCAGCCCGTCGCGCAGCAGCAGCCCAGAATCCAACGGCACTGCAGTTGAGCAGAACAGACTAAACTTTGCCCAGGAGAAGCAGAGCAGTACATGTGAGAAAGGTGAGACTTCAGATCTTTTCATTTTTTTAAATTTCTATTTTATAAGTGTGATCAATCAAAACAAAGAGCTTCACTGACGTCGACATCTCTCTGTCCACAGGTCTCCGTGCATAGGTTCTCAACAGCACAGCTGACGCTATAGGATTAAATTCACATCAGGATCAGTGAGCGGACATAAGGGAATCAAAGTATGAATGCGTGTGTGTTCTTGTGAGACAGTGTGACATTAATTTGCTTGAGGTGGATGAAGTCAGCCCAAGCCTTCCAGTGTTACGGCCAGTCGCGGTCGAGCATCGAGTCGGAGGAGGAGGAGGAGGAGGAGGAGAGTGGTCGTCTCAACCCAGCAATACTTGAGACGCCATCCTGTCTGAAGATCCAAAGTGCTTACAAACTACCGAACGGTTAACATGTACTTCTCCCTCAGGGCAGCTATTCTTTTATGTTTTAATATTTTTATTATGAGACTTTCTAGATCTATTAGTCATTTTTAAAAGTTTGTCCTCTGGTGGAAGCTGACAGTGAGTGCATCTCAAGTTTGCCTTAGACCTAAACTGGAACTCTGTGTTTTGTTTTTTTTTTTACGGCATTTTGTTAAAGGTAAGGCCAAGCCAATCGTAGTGCGAGAACAAAACGTGTTTTTAAGTGTAAGAGTTTGTACTTTGTGAGGAAGTGAATCAGTGAGTGAGTGCTTGTGGATGCAAGAACAAAAAGGTTAACAGACAAGGCACCACTCATAAAAGAAAGGTACTGGAGTTACTGTCATGCTGATGAAGACTTTTTTTTTTATTAAGGTGTTAATTTTCATACAAAGGTTGCTTTCAGTTGTTGGCACCGCACCAGTCAACATTCCCAAGCCTGGTGCCTCGACGGGAACTGGAACACACTTGGGGTGCCTTTGTCCAAAGGAATAAACAAACCTGGGTAATGCTTGAAAAAAAAGATGTGTAACTCTTGATATTGTCTTGTGTGATGTCTAAACGTGTATTTGATACTGTTCTTTATTTTTGTATTAGTTTTTGAGTATTGTGGTATTTGAAAAAGAGGCTCTGTCACTGTGGCTTACTTTAAAAGAATGACATTCACTGCTGTCTTAGCTCCCTGAAGCCCGATTCAATCCATGTTGCATTCTGAAGATGCTTTGGTACCATATGAGTTTAATAACGTACTTTTTTTAAAAAAATACTCAATAACCTGCAGCTTGGATTTATTATTATTTACACGTTTCTGACCAGCAAATATTCCCCAAATGTAATTCCATCTGTTGGCTAAATGAGGGATAAAGCCGTCTGTCATGTTCCATTTCTGAAAGTGCTGATGTCTGGGTCGGTGTCGTCACTGCTCCAGAGTCTTAATGAGGGTTGTAAACTCATGCAAATCATTTCAATGTGAATTCAATGCCTTGAATGCGCTCTACTAAGATGCCATCTTTTTGTATTCCGAATCATACCCACAGTGCCATTAGTGCCAGCTCGGATATTGTCATCTCAAGTTATTTTTGAGCAATGCTTTTTGTACTTTTTATACTTTTTGTATTGATAGTACTTTTGTGGTTAGTTTTTAAAATAAATTTTTTCAACAAAGACCTGGTTTTTGAAGCTGTTTCTGTCTCAATTTATTCCTAAATTGAAAAGGGAAAACTATCTTCTCAGAAGTTGAAATTTGACTTCACTAGATGGTATTTACTTATGTTGCTGTTTCACTTCGACTGATTTATTTTGGTTTGGCTAAACTGGTAGAACAAGGGTTAAAAAATTAGTAGCGTACTAAGTTCAACTTGGGTCGAAACTGAACAAATGATCTGTTCAGAAAATATGGCATAATGTGTTTGTTTTTGTTTTTTTGTGGTCTAATTCTGATATTGAAACAAAACATGCCCATATGTACACAATTTTGCAACAATCCCTCAGATGTGCATATCAAACACGTGACTGTAAGAGAGATGGTGTTGTATAGAGTACCTAAAACCTGTGTAAATCTGCAATCAATCTTTCAGATTTTACTCTTTGCAGTTCAGCCACCAACCAACTATCACTGGAATATTCAGAAATACAAACGTGTCAGTTTATACATGCACATCGTGTTAAACTCTGCAATATAACACTTTATACATCACTTTGTTACATTGAGCTGATTAAAATTGGCTGAAACTTCACAATTGGCTACAAATGTAGCATTAAACACTAATTTAAGCACATGTCAAATCTTTAAAATGCATTTAGGAAATATTACATTAGATACATCAGAAAATGGAATATTGTTTCCTTCATATGCTTTGTCAACGTTTACTCAAGTTGTCTGAATGTCCTCTCAAACCAGGTGAGCAACAGGATCAGCATAAACCTGCATTGACCTCTAGTGGTTATAAGAGGTTCCTACAGTGGTAATACTAAACTACAGGTAGAGTGTTAATTTAAATGAGATCATTGGATTTGTTCCAGGCATCACATCTTTAACCCACGGCTAAATTACAGCGCTGCAGCCCCCAAAATGTGTAACTGAAAGTCAACTTTACTAACATAAAGAAATTCACCACTAATGAAAAGAAACAGTACACACTGCTCGTGGCCTTATTGAGTAAGAACAGAATGTCGTCTGATTCTGCAAGTCAGAACTTATGCATGGTGCAACATCTTTCGTTTCACAATGTGAGTACAGATGATGCCTGTCATGTACTTAAAAGAACAGTATGTAAGAGCAAATTAAGAAATACTTCTCTTGTTCTAGTTATTAGATGTGGTAATTCTTCATGTGAAGCTGGATAAACATGTTTGCAGAAGGTTTATTCAAGTTTAAACTCGCAGCAGTGACCATTGAAAATTCTGTATTTTTACTTCCTGAATGATGTTCACAAATGTGTTTTTACATTTTGATCGCTACCATAAACAAATGACCAGGTCTTATTGAATGATATGGTTGCAGGGGATCCATTTTAACAGCAAATCAAATAACACGGATCATGAGAAAATTGCAGGTTCAAAAAATGCATTTTTGAATCAGCTGTAGCACAAGAAATATGATTTTTACAGTCAGCAATGCGTGTCTTAAATATGTTTATCTCCAATTTTATTGACATATGAAGTTTATCAAATTATATAAATATGCAGCTCTGAAGCAGTTCAGTGTATATGTTGACTCAGTACAACTCATCATTTACGATGAAAAATATTCCTTCATGTTTATAGATTAGGCAACATTTTTCTGTTTTTTAGATTTCTTTGCCTTAAAGAAGCAAAGTGATGTACACATGACTGCAAACACGGCAACAACCAGGAGAGCGAATGTGGTGTTGAGTCCAGTCTCAGCATCACTGATAGTTAGCCTCAAACCCAGGAAGCTCACAGTGTCAGTGCTCACAGGAGGTACCTTTGTTGCTGTAAACAAAACACAGAGGTTATCATATTGATTTTGAAACAGGTTGCTGACTGTAACTGTAGATCTTTCAATGTCTTAGGGGGGAAGTACTACTGCATATGTGAAAAAAGTAGTATAAAGCCTTTTGTGGCTCCAGAGGATCTGATAAATTGCCTCCAGCTGTGACACTTAGTGGCTAAGATGCGGTATGGGTTCTGTAAGCAGCAGGTTTTGAAAAGGAAGAAGATTGCATGGAATGGACAAAGTGATATCTCTGGTTCTGCTATCCATAATGAGTCCAATATAAGTGGTATGCTAGACCAGGAGTGAGTTTGCATCAATTTACCTTCAGGCTTGGTGGTCATGCAGTCATCTGGTCCCAAGGCAGGGTCGGGGAACCCGTTACACTTGATGATGGTGGAGTAGGTGCCAACAGAAGCCTTGGCCACCCGAGACAGGTTAGAGTCTGAGTGATTAACATAGAAGAGGCCGAATCTCTCTGAAAAGCCGGTGGCCCACTCGAGATTGTCCATGAGTGACCAAGCTGTGTAGCCACGGATATCTACATCATCTAGCAAGTAAGCTGGGAGGAGATAATGAACACATTAGAAGTTTCTTTATCGCTGTTTGAACATTAGTTTTATTCTTTGAAACAACAGAAATATCATGCATTTTTATACTGCATACTTTACTTGGGATGACTTAATAATAAATAGTCTATTAATATAGAGAATAAAAATTGTGGTTTGATACCTTTCAGCACCTGGTTGAGGTATTGTTCATAGTAGTAGCTCCTATGGTAGTCATTCAGGTCAATAGACCCTCGCTCTGAAATGCCATTTTCTGTGATGATAATAGGCGGATTTCCATATTCATTCTTGATAAAGTTTAATATCCTCCGGAATCCAAACGGTGAGACCTTCAGCCAGGATGAACCTGAATCCAGCCAGGTACGATCAGCAATTGTTCCTGCACTCCTGAGAAAATCAAATATAAAAAAAAAGGTTCAAATAAAAAAGTAAATTAAGTACAAAATTGAATTTTTCATGGATCATGGATGATTTGCTTATATTACTTGGTTATAGGAGTAGTGGTACTACTTTACCTGTCAGCATCATAGTGCTGAAGATTTCCATAGCCCACAGGAAATGCAAGTACGGTGGTGTAATGGTTGAACCCAAAATAATCATAGGTTCCCTTAATCCTTTGAATCTCTTCAGGAGTGAACTCTGGAAGCCTGGAGAGATTATATTGACTTAATCAAATTTACCCTTCAAATGTAAAACTTTTTTTTCTTTTTTTTTTATCTTTCAGACTTGAAGGGTCCACTTTGTAATAAAATGTATTTCTGAGTCTTATATTAAAAACTTGTCAAATACTGATGATTCAGGATGACAACCAACCCAGCCTACAATCCCACAGTGCCAGTATTTGTTGCATTAGGAAAGCGACACAAAAATCAACTTTCTTACAAAAAGGACCTTTAATGTCAGTTTTTTAATACCGAGATTTAGCCAGGCCAGCAGCTAAGCTTCGCTCCCGAATGATCGTCTTCATCATGTCACTGTAGTCTCCATTAAATACAGGATGGGCGAACCAGCCAATGTAGAACTGCACAAAAAGACACACAACAGCATTGAACACCTTAATTTTAAATCACCCAAGTGTCTATTGTAAAATGTTAAAGGTCCCATATTATGCTCATTTTCAGATTCATGCTTTTTGTTCATATGCTTAAATGTAAATAAAACCTAAATCTTTCTCACACTGTCCATTGCAACAGCACCTGTTTTAATGCCTGTCTCTTTAAGGCCTCTGTCCAGAAAAGCGTAGTCTGCTCTAATTGGTCAGCTCTAACAGGCCTGAGTAGGCAATACCCTCCACCTCTGCTCTGCCGGTGTTTAACACTACATTATATCGCGAGTTGGAAGTTGATATTTCCGAGTCTGTATTCCTAATTTCCGATCTAGTGTGTTTACTCTGGAAAACAGGAATGCCCACAGCAAATGGGCAAGTAAGTCTGTGAACACAATATACTACAGCAACTGATTTAACAAATTAGGCCACTTAAAAAACGACAGGAGGAGTATAGGTCCTACTGCATGCTTGCAAAGACTGACTGAGCACTGTATAGTTGTAACATCACAACTTAACAGAAGTGACAGCCTCAGAGTATGGGTGGTGTGAATTTCTTGGTGGACTGAGCTTTTTGATAGTGATGCATTATTTACATAACACCTAAATATATAATACTCCTTAATAATCAGAAAAGAAATGAAATGAGATCTTACTTTCTTCAGTGTGGGACCTTAAAAGGAATGTGCAGACAAAAGAAGAATCTACAAACAGTGCAACACCTAAAGTAGTTTTTTTTAGTACCTGCACCACACGTCTGGCAGCATCGATGTCCTCCTGCTTATAGGGATTTCTGGGCTCTGACCAGTCAGAGTTGATGGTAATGGAGATAATTCCCTTCTGTGTGGGCCGGTACTTTTCATTGTAGAGATGCCAGGCCTCTGCGTGAGCTTTAAGCAAGTTGTGACCCACAATATAGGGAAGAGTACCTGGTCGGAAACTGATCCCTGGACACAAAAGAGACATGTTTGCTAAGATTCAGGATTGGTTAACATATCTTTACCTGGAACACAACTTGAGTTTATTTTATACCTCAGTGGGAGTTATAGAACCACATGATAAATCGAAGAGCAATATTTGTTTTCATATAATTCATGTGTGAGGTGGATTACCTGGGGCAGCAGCGCCATACCCATGGCCTACATTGGCTATATTGTAAGGCTCATTGATGGTGATCCAAAATTTCACTCTGTCACCAAGACTGCTAAAGATTAGGTCAGCATAATCCCTGAATTTGAAAATGATAGTGTCATTCTCCCAGCCTCCAATATCCTGCAGAGCTTGTGGAAGGTCCCAGTGGTAGAGAGTGATCTGATGGCAAAGAAAAACCAGAGAGAGTTTTAGTGAATAATTTCCATTAGTTTCTTTTGCAATTTCTTTGAGATTATGACATAAATTACCACATACATGAGGTTGGATGTTTGCAGCAAGCAGTGCATCCACCAGTCTATTGTAGTAGTTGAGTCCAGCCTCATTAATGTACTCGGTGGTGCCTTTAGGAAGCACCCTCGGCCAGGATATGGAGAAACGATAATGGGTCACCTTAAGTTGCTTCAATATAGCAACATCCTCGTCAACTTTGTGGTAACTGTCGCAGGCTATGTCCCCATTGTCATCATTAAACACTCGGAGAGGAGTGTGAGCAAACTTGTCCCAGATGCTGAGACCTTTTCCATCTGCTCTCCATCCGCCTTCAATCTGGAGACAGTAAATGTAAAGAGAGAATGACATAGACAAAGTGTGAAAAATATGTATTCCCTGATCCAGGCAAACTACAATAAAGTGGTTTAATCAAAGCAGTTACCTGGTATGATGCTGTTGCAGTACTCCAAATAAAATCTTTGCGGAAACGTCCATAAAGAGGCTTCTCATCGTCTGGTGTAGGGAAACCATTGTCTTTCATGACTTGGTAGTAGTAATGAGCTGAGTATTTTGGTGTCCTTGGCTGGTTGGGGTTGGTGAAATCCACATGATGCAACCCAAATCCAACCTTGTATCCCTCGAGCCACTCAAAAGAATCCATGAGAGACGCGGCTATGTATCCTTTTACCCTCACAGCATCAAGGTCATGAGCTGTTATTAAAACATACAAACACAAATAAATCATCAAGGAAACAATTCTTAGCAGTCATGGAAACAATTCATATCTGTTTGGGAAATGTTTTTTTTGTCAGTGTACCTTTTAAAGCCTCATCAATATATGTCTTGTAATAAAATACTCTGGCAGTGTCATCCCAAGTTGTCTTAACATCTGTAGCTACTCCGTTCTCCGTAATGTAAATCTCTGGATCTCCATATTCTTCTTTGATCCAGTTGAGGAGTCTTCTCAAACCCCATGCAACAGCTCTCTGATTACTGATGGCAGTAGTAGGTGAATCTGTTTCCTCTGTTTCTTTCACATCCTGGTCAGACTCATAAGATTGAGGGCTAAGCCGAGCTGTAACATGGCCGACTATCTTTGTAGTATAATGATTTACACAGAACATGTCAGCAGTTCCCTTGATGAAGTTCTTTTCTTCTTCGGTGAAGGAAGGTAGTCTTGTCTCTGGAAGATCTTGGAGCTCACTTTTGTTTCCAACTTGCCACTTCATTGCATCGGGATAGTCACCAGTCTTGAAAATGGGGTGTGCAAACCAGCCCAGTTGAAACTGCAGAGCGCGGTCAGCAGCCACCACTTCACGGGGAACATTTATATCTTTAGGTTCAAACCAATCAGCATTGAGGGCAATGGATACTAGACCTCCCTGGGATTTCCGATACTTTTCATCATATGTGTGGTAAACCTTGGCATGTGCTTTTATAAGGTTGTGCGCAACTCTATACGGTGCAACTCCTGGATTCTTAACATTTGGTGGGATCTTTCCAAGTCCATATCCTGACCAGGCAATTGTGTGAGGCTGGTTGAAGGTCATCCAAAATTTAACTCTGTCTCCAAAGGTGGCGAAGCAAAAGTCACAAAACTCATTAAAAATGTTAATCATGTCTACATTGTCCCAGCCACCAAGGTTTTGCAAATCTTGAGGGAGGTCCCAATGGTAGAGTGTAACCATGGGAGTGATATTGTACCACATGAGGCTATCAATGAGTCTGTTGTAGTAGTCAACACCTTTCTGGTTCAGGGAGGCACGCCGACCGTCAGGAAAAATCCTGGACCAGGACAAAGAGAATCTGTATGACTTCACCTTCAGAGCTCGAAGCATGTAGAGGTCTTCTTCAAGTCTGTTATAGCTGTCACAGGCCACATCTCCATTTGCATTAGCAGGAATACTACCAGGTTTTTGGGTGAATGTATCCCAGATGCTGGGCCCCTTCCCATCAGTGTTCCAGGCCCCTTCAATCTGGTAAGCAGAAGATGATACTCCCCAACTGAAACCTTGTGGGAAAGTGCCATAGTGGTACATTTTTCTCTGGAACTTTGACTGGTGTGAGAATTTCTCCCAAACAACCTTGGATTTAGATGGAACCTCTGAAGGTGATAAAGCAATTAGGCGGCGGGAAAGTTGCATCTCTTCTCCTCTAAAGACAGGAACTTTGTTTGATCCAAATCCATTTTGCTTGATAACCTGGGCGTAGAAATATGCAGATTGCTTGGGGGTTCTAGGTCTGTCTGGATCTTCAAAGTTGACATGGTGGAGACCAAACCTTTGGCTGTAGCCTTGTTGTCCCTCAAATCCATCCATGAGTGACTGCACTGTGAATCGCTGCAGATGCACTCCATCTTCAAAGATTGCTACAAAATGGACACACATAACAACACATTAAATGTTGAAATTGGTTTCAAATTAAAGATGGTTTCCTACTAGAGAAATTACAGAAACTAACCTTTCAGGGCCTCATTGATGTAACTGTTCATGTACTCTACTCGTTGAGTATCATTGAGAGTGTCCCCAATGTAGTCAGTTGGCATACCATTACCAGTTATATGGATAGGCACTTTGGTAACAGTCAAGTATTCTGTGGAAATGTAGTTTAGAAGCCGCCGGAGACCCCAAGGTGCAGAATAGATCCAGTCAGAAGCAGTCGAGGGCCATGATGGGTCAACGTGTGCCTGGAAGTTACCTACCCCCTGAGGACCAGGGATGCAGCCACCATCACTGTGGCTGACCAACCGGGAAGTATAGTGGTTTAATCCAAAAAAGTCTGCTGTTCCTTTTATCCTCTGTCTCTCTTCAGGAGTGAAAACTGGAAGTTTTGCGGGCACAGAGAGCAGACACTCATTTATTTTCTGCTCTATCTGAGTCTTGAGTGTTGCAGGATAATCACCGTCGACAAATATAGGATGTGCAAACCAGCCCAGCATGAACTGCAGGTAGCGATCTGCAGCTGCTATGTCTTCAGGTCTTGAGGGGTCCATGGGCTCAACCCAGTCTGAGTTCAGTGCAATGCCTACTTCCCCTCCCTGTGTCTTCCTATACTTGTCATTGTAGACATGCCAGGCCTCAGCATGAGCCTTGAGCATATTGTGAGTGGCCTGCAAGTCCAAAATAAATGGTTGTGTTAAGAAGAATGACAATAATACAGTGCATGTCTACATCATGGTAAGACCATTTTGCTCACCTGATAGGAGGCAACCACATAGTCTTTTACTCCAGGGGGATGCTCACCAGTGCCATACCCAGCATGGCTCACCACCCAAGGGCTGCTGAATGTGTTCCAGGTCTTGACCCTGTCTCCAAACCTGGAGAAGCAGAAGTCTGCATAGTCCTTGAAGGCCTCAACAACGGAAACGCTGGTCCATCCACCTTTGTCCTGGAGTGCCTGGGGCAGATCCCAGTGGTAGAGAGTGATAACAGGTTGTATGCCAGAGTCAATGAGGGCATCGATCAGCTTGTCATAGTACAGAGCCCCTTTTTCTGAATGGCTGTCCCTGTTGCCGGAGGGGAATATACGGGCCCAGGAGATAGAAAACTGGTAGGTGTTGACTTGAAGACCTCGCAGCAGATAGACATCATAATCCACCTTGTGGTAACTGTCACAAGCTAAATCGGCTGTCTGATTGTCAAAAACCTTGTTTTCGTGGCCAAAACGGTCCCATATGGTTTCTCCCTTCCCACCTTCCAACCAGCCTCCTTCAACCTTGAAGGACTCACTGGAGGTGGCCCACTGGAAGCCAGAAGTGAATGATTCATTTAAGAACAGATCTCGTTCTGTTGTCGTCTGGGCCCCAAACTTATCCCACACATTCTGATAACTGTTTCCAACTGCTGCAATTCCATTGTAGCCTGAAATATCTTGACTGTTGGAAAAGATAAATTGAACAATGTAAACATACATGAAAAATCTGCCAGTACATATGAACCCCTCCATTTCACCAAGATAAACTGTTACCTGGTTGAGATGTCCTCCATGTCCTCCATGTCCAGCTTACCCAACACATTCACCACATCGCATCCCATGATATTCAGGTCATCGTTGTTTTTCAAGACTGTAATAAGTGCAAGGCAAAGTTATTGACAGACATACATTATAATCAATTAAATGAAACCTGCATAAATAAAGAGACACCATCCTAAGGGGGGCCAAGGGCGGCTGCTTAGTTCGCTTATGCCTCAGGCCGGCTCTGATGACAGTGCTAACATGCTGATGCTGAAAGACCTACTAATCACCATGTTCACCATCTTATTTTAGCATGTATCAAATATACATTTGCTAATTAGCACCAAACACAAAGTACAACTGTGGCTGACTGAAATGTCTGACAATGACTGTTGTGATCTCATGGTGCTGCTAGCTGAAAAGTTGAAGGATGCCCAAAGTTTTTACAATTTATTCTAAGGGGAACTTCAATGTCTGTACCAAACCTAATGTCGATCTGCAATGTCAGAAGGAAACATCCTTGGGGCACCATAAATCTTTGAACAAAAGATTTGTATCTATATGACAAAAGTTGTCAAGATATTTTGACAACCAAATAGTATACTCAACGACAGACCAACGTTGCCATCCATAGAGCCATAATGTTATCATGATTAAAAAAAAAGATTTCATATAGTTAATATTTTGGGAAGTGGTAGGTGTAATGCACCTTAAAGGTCCTGCTTGGGAGAAAAGTTAATTTCTCTTGCAACTTGTCTAAAACTGACACTTTGAGATGGCGGCCGACAAATCAGACAGTCCTAAAGTATCAGTATCTGATAAATTGTGAATAAGACTAAAAAATCTACTAGCTTCTACCACAGCAAGTTATTACAAAGGCACTCTACCCATAGTGCCAGAAGGTATTTCGATAAAATTGTTATAGGGGATTATTTCGCCAGGATAATCATGTGGGCCTGGTGAAAACCCATATTAAAAATATTTATGCAAAAAAAACAACAACAAATACATAATGTATGCTTTAAAGCTGACTCTGTTTGAATAATTTTTAAACTTTTAAAATGTTCTTTCCACAGTCCACTGGAAATTGACGTTAAAATTAAACAATGTGTATTGCCTGTTAAACACACTAAATTGTGTTTTATGCTTTAAGTTATAATTATAAAATCTAGTGTTATTGTTATAGTACATTTACTAGATTTTCTTGTTAAACTTTACTGGACTGTAGCAAGGATAATTTAAACTAATCAGTGCCTTATGATAACACTCCCATGATTATTGTACTATAAAAGTTAACAATACTTCATTTTTACAACAGGCTAGTCTTGATGCCTTGTCATAATCTGCTTGCCCAAGCAGGAATGGCTGTAAATCTGTTATGCAAGTAAACACAAATGTTACTGTTTTATTTGTGTTAAGTCTCTTTCTCAGACTTTACTTCCCTGGAAGTGACCACATGAAACTAACTTGAGTAAACTAGTGGATTTCTCCAGGTTTGAATCTTGTTAGAAAGATTTGGGTTAATGTAAGTACACAACTCAACAAGACACATTTTTTACATTTTGATGCAGAATTGCTACATATTGTATCTATAAATCAGCTGTAATTATATTTACCTAGTATCAAATTGCCAAGGCGCTGGAACTGATCATGGGAGCAGCCATCAGCAGTCATCTTGTATATCAGGATAGGCAAATTCCCACTGGACAGCTGCAATATTACATGGCATGAATGTGGCTGCAGTGTAATCAAAATACAAAGTATGAAATGAAAAGTAAAATGAACACTTTTTAAGGTTTACTGTACCTGTAGGCTGCTCAGCTGTTCTGCAAAGTTGACTACATAGTCACAGTTATAAGCAATGTGCACTGACAAGAAATCCATCTGTTCAGAACATACAAATATAAGTTATAGCCACATATTCTACATAAATAAATATCAGACAGTTAAAATATCACTTTTCTGATACAATATCCTTATTTTGCTTTGTTTGTGTTTGTGGTCATATTGGCAGGAGAATATCCGAGGTGGATGTTATAAGAAGTGACAGCAAGTGCTAGAGTTAGGGTAAGGAAGTGTCCTCGACAGGTTGACAGCCTAGAGCTAACACATGCACATGTGTGAGCAATGGAAACATGGTTATAGAACAAAAACATGAATTTCCTGCGTTTAAACTGTAAAAAGAGACCCTGCAAACTCGAAGAGAATACACTCAAAAAAAGGACCAAGTCATGTTATGATCCACTTGATACTATTAAAATGATATGATGTTTTCACATCCACTACAATAAACAGATCTAGCTGCAGAAATATTAAAATTATGTGTGGTGGGGTGCCCTCAGTATCTTTTCCTATTTTTTTATATTTCAAAAAAGGAAATAAATTATCCTATTTTGTGGGACTAGGACGCATTTCCTTTTGCCATGGTGTTAAAGATGTAAGTATGTTTCTTTTGATGATAGCATTGTATCAAAGTTTAAAATTCTGGTATTGTGACAACCATTATGTAGGTTTATAGGTTACTGATTGTATCCAAAGTCTTTGTTGTTTTTGGGAGGATTGTGTGTCAGAAGGCAGAGAAAGACAAGGACAGCAAAGTTGCTGACACATCATCTTTGAGCGCTTATTATCAAAGAGTTCAGATAAGGAGAGGCATGAAATATTTTCTAACCCTGACAAAAAACTTCCGAGCATCCTTAATTAAATATGGAAAACAAAGCACCACCAGGGCCTTGATGATCATCACATGATGGATTTCTGTGGAAACTTGGCAGAAAAGCTACCAAGAGTTGGAAAACACCAAACAGTAAAAGAACTGACGTAAAAACTGACATGTTAGGTAATGTGTTTATATGTTATGAAGGAACCCATTTTAAAGTACAATTTTTAATTATATGAAATCTGATAAGACTACACTGTAACACCTGACAAAGTGACTTTACTCTGACAAAATCAAGGAAACTGATTACCACAAAATTACCAAGCAAAGCAGACTAATCATTTTAAACTGTTAAAACTTTTTAGCTCTAAAAAACTTAAATGTAATAGTTTACTTTACTCAGTAATTCTGAGGTAATTGGTTTCATGACTTTATTTAAGTGAGGTAGTTTTTTAAAATGCACAGTAAAAAATAAGGCATGGTAACAATAAGCACTAAACATGGGTTTCATTTCATTGGAATGGTTTTTGCAAGGTTAAATTTTTCAGCAAATGTTGATCAAAAAACACAGAGCAGCTCAACCACAGAAAGTTGAAACTGGGAACCCCACCCAAAATAGAATTTTGCTAATTAACAGACTTTGATTTTATAAATACATGCAGAATCCACAATGGTGAAAATGACTAACCATTTCTTTTTATGTTGATTTATGTCAAATGGTTTACATTTGGAGCTTAATAGCAAAAAGCAACTGACCTCTGACAAATAAAGAAAGATGAAGATGTTTTGCATGGAAAAAATAGAATAGAAGATTTATCTTACTGTAGTTGAAGCTTTGATCTGGGGAAGAATGGCAACATCCCTCGCTCTCAACCCGACTGACAGACGTCTCCCTGTGAACAAGAGAGTAGCAAAGCGCTCTTAACACAACGTACATTACAGAACATTTGTGTACACACTACATTTCCACCAGTTTCAAAATATGTGTCAGACTTCAGGGAATGTTTTCAGTTAATTTATGATTATTTGACAAAGCACATGTATAGAAAATAAATTAATGATGCTTCAGTTTCCGGGTCTTTGTATTTTATACACACTGTCACACTGTGATGGCAGACTGTGAGTCTTGTTTAATGTTGTTCATAAGACCTTTGCTTTTCCTACTGTGACAATTCAAAACTACAGCTGTGCAGTGAAATGCATGCATGGATATTTTTTATTGATTTCACTGGGATTGATTATTGAGGTAGGCATGATGATATACATGTAATCTGTGCCATAAATCACTGTGCGAAGGGCTTCAGTTACAAAAAAGAAAGATATCAGCTGGTTGTAGTAACGTTTACAAGTTACTCCTCAAGACACACCTAAAAGACAACATATTGCTCAACAGATTAATGATATTTTACGTAATTAAAGCTGGCAACAGATATTTCTTGTTCCCTTTAACCACTGAAGGTCTCAAGTGTCCAATCCTGTCAATCTATCACATCTTTTATCTTCTTTTTTATCAGTCTTTCTTACCTCTGTCAGTAAACCGTTGATGGTAGAGCTGGTAAATTTTCTTGTTGAGTTCAAGGATATTTTGTAGACGAATGGCAACGCCTGCAGGCTGCCCATCATGTAGAACACCATCCAAGTCACTCAGTGTCACCCAGGAGTGTGCCAGTGCTCCAAATTTCTGAAAGGCAAACTCAGCATACTGCTGAAACATCTCTTTCAGCTCCTGGCTCTCCCAGCCTCCGTATTTTGATCTCAGAACTTCTGGCACTGTGGATCCATGAAGGACGACCAGGGGCTGGAGGCCCGCGTCCAGCAGCTGTTTCAGGAGGGTCTGGTAACAGGCGACCACAGCCTGCTGGGGCTGACTGGACCGGCCTGTAGGTAGAAGATGAGTCCATGACAGCGGGACTTTGAAGTGGGTCACCCCTCTGCTCTGGAGAGACTCAAAGTACTGCCATGATCCTCGAGGAATGGGATCACTGCAGTCAAAGGGATCATTCACCGAACCTTTCAGAGGGCCTGCAACAAGCATGAAGTCCTCATTGCTCCGGCAACCATACAGACAAAACCCATACAGAAACACGGCCCACAATAGATACTTCATTGTGGCCTTTAAAGGATAGACTGATATTATCCACCGATAGACAAGCTATTCAAGGTGATTCTGTTTTCCTCTCATGAATTGTTACACACTTAAGATCGATGTCGCATTCCAGCTGTATAAGCTTCAGTTTTTTTATTGCAGCTGTATGATACAGCCAGGAAGACTTTGGACCCACGTGTCAAGGAATACCTGTAGCCCTCTCTTGTGCGCATGTTTGAACACCATAAAATATATTGTCACAACATAATTAGTTAAAAGATAGAGACAGGTCATAAGACAAGTCATAAAATAATTTCATTGATTCATCTTAGCAGCCCATTTTGCTGACGTGAAACTAACAAGTATGAATTTGCATTTACCCAAAGGCACAACAGCAATTCAGAGTAAGATAAGAGTAGCTCTAACACCACCTTTATTTCTCATCTTCGTGATTGTATAAGTATTATCAACAGATTGGGTTGTAAAAACATGGCTGAAAAGGTTAAAGAAAGGTTAGTCTTAAGAGGAGGTGAGGAGTTATTTTGGTTTCCTTAAGAATGAAAGTGGAAATCTGGCTATTTGTGTCACAAAGGATGAGTATACTAATATTAACATCATAATGTATGATTGTTTCCCTCGCTTTTGTTTCCTCCTTTAACCATTTTGACTAGAAAAACAATGTATTGATCACTGTATGACTGAGAAGAAACGACCCGCATTCTGATTTACATGAAAATAAAATGGACAAAACTCAACAGTCAGAGAAAGGGTGTCTGTATTTTTTCAGAGGTCTTTGTGTATTTAATTATCAATGTGTTGTGTAGATGGAGCTGGAAACACTTTTTCCTCAACAGCTGTGGCTCGGGAAGTAAGGTCCTCCAGTAATCAGAAGGTCAGTGGTTTGATCCGCGGATTATAGCTATACATCAAGTATCCCTGGGAAAGATGAACCTCAAATTGCTCCTGATGATCAGGTTGGCACCTTGTGCAGCAGCCTCTGCCATCAGTGTAAGAATGTGTGTTTGAATGGATGGAAAGTGTTGCTACATGTGGAATCTGTCAACACATTTTGCTGCTATTTTTATCAATAAAACCAAGAAAGTACATCTAGAGTACAGTATAAATACATAACCCTAACCCTTTTGACAAACACTGTCACAAATTGCTGCTCCCGTGCAATAATCATACTGTCTAATCAGCGCCTTGATACACCAATTTTTTGTCAATCCACAGAAAAATGGGCACAGCCAAATTTTTTCTGCGTTTTTGCTTTAGTTCAGTGTACCTAAGTTCACAGATCTGATATATATTGAGTGGTGGTCTAATTAAATTTTTTGCAATATTTCAAGAAATATTATGCTTAGGAATCCAAGTCACCTTCAAAAGACAACACAATATGTTGCCTAACAAGCACCTGTGGTTTGTTGTGTAACTAAATTACAACTGAACACAAAAATCTTGAACACACTTCTTTTTTTTTATACCTTGCATCATAAATCTTTGCCTCCTGTTTGATCTGTTTTATCAGAAGTTTTTCAAGGCTATGACCACTCCATGACCCCTGCACACTTTAGTGCCACTTATGAAACTCTAGTTTGACTGAAGGTTCAAGCTTGTAAACAGATCTGCTATATAAAGCTTCACCATGCAGTGGCTTGTTCAGTTCCCAAAAAACAGACAATATGTTGTTACTGGGGCGACTTCTCCCTCTGTGTTTACTAAGTTTGTATGGGTGCATGTGCCAGGACCATGATGATCATCCACCGGCCATGTTTCTTGCAGGTCCTCTGACCAACAATGGAGAACCCTCCAAAGAAGCAGACCCCTTTGACTGCAGTCATCCCATTCCTCCAGGATCATGGCAGTACTTTGAGTCCCTCCAGAGCAGAGGGGTGACCCACTTCAAAGTGCCGCTCTCATGGGCTCATCTTCTACCTACAGGCCGGTCCAGTCAGCCCCAGCAGGCTGTGGTCGCCTGTTACCAGACCCTCCTGAAACAGCTGCTGGACGCGGGCCTCCAGCCTCTGGTCGTCCTTCATGGATCCACAGTGCCAGAAGTTCTGAGATCAAGGTACGGAGGCTGGGAGAGCAAGGAGCTGAAAGAGATGTTCCAACAGTACGCTGAGTTTGTGTTCAGAGAGTTTGGACAGATGTCAGACTCCTGGGTGACACTGAGCATCCTGGATGAGCTGAGGGATGCTGAGCTGCAAAACGCTCTTGACGCACACTCCAGCGTCTACCGCCGTTACCACCAGCTGTTTCCTGTGAAAGGTAGGAGATCAATTCATTGCATCACAAGCTAAAGGCTAATGATATCTTGTATAAAACTTGTGAAACATATTTGGATAAAAAGAGACAAATCTGGTCAATTATTATGCAAATGTGACTTCACTTGTGAAATTCTCCGGGATATCTCCTTCACTTGAGTATATCTTACAAACAGAAACATATATTTGAGAAATAGTTTTTTCATAAATATCTGGAACCAATTTGGTGCCCTTGGCAAGATTTTAGCCGGCAACCCCTTGCATCGCACTCAATTTCAATTTTCATACACTCACACAGAAACTGCATGTATGTTTTCAAGATTATATATTTATTTAACTCAAAAATATCACACTGAATATAAACTGAAAAAATAAACAAGTGATAGATTAAAAATAGGCATTGCACAAACATATTCAAGAAAATTCTATTTACATACAAAATAGAAAATATAGTACGGGAGTAGAGGGACAGTAGCACCTGATGCTGTGTCACTGGGGGAGGTGGGGAAATATTTTAAAAGTGCTGAAGAGAGAAGTACATGTGACCACTGCATGTTACATTTTAACAAAAATAAACAGATGCTTGGTGTGTGCTATAAATAAGAATAATGTAGAGTAATGAAAATAGGATGGGATTCATTCAACTTTACAAGCATCCATACAAGCAGGAAAACACAGGCAACAGGTTAGAATAACACCTGGACATGTCTAAAGTTAACTATCCAAATGTCCCTGATGCATTTAAGGTGGAGTAACATTAACTTATGTTGACTCAAGCTATTTACTGATTATTAAACAATACTACTATCGTCTGAAATAAGCTAGCAAATCAAGACTCTTGGTCTTAGGGTGACCAAAACCCCCACCCCACAGAGGGCATGTACAGTGCAATGAGCTAGGAACCCAGAAAAAAGGCCACTCCAGGCTTTACTATGAAGTTATGTTGCTGTGGGCTGATATAATATTTCAAAATAATAGTAGTAATAGCACTGGTAAAAAATAGCTGGGTTTTTTTCACCGCCTGTTGCCCTCCCAGTGGATGACGGCATCCTTAGTATTGACCTATACAGCCTATGCCTAGGGCAGACTCTTCCTCTCAAATAAAGGAGCAGACAAGATGTGTGAGTCTGTTTGAGTTGTAACCCTGACAAAAGATTTCTTGAGGAGCAAACTTTTATGAAAGTCTCAGCAAATGTGCTTGCCCAAGCTTTATTACCGTATGAAATATATAGATAAATCAAACTATAGTCATCTATTGGTAACAACTAGGGCTGTCAAAGTTAACGCGTTAATAACGCGTTAACGCAACATCCTCTTAACGCCGTTAATTTTTTTTAACGCGCGATTAACGCTCGGTATAAAAAAACAAAAAACAAAACGCGCATTGAAAGATTTACGGCCGTCAGTGGCACATGTAGTCTTGATCCAGAGGGTGGCAGAAAGGGAATCAGAAGAAGAAGCAGCAGGGTTGGCGGTTCGGGAAAAACACGGTGGACTGAAAAGTGAGGAAATTGAGAAAGGACTTACCGTAAAATACCAAATAATAGCCGGGGGGTTTAGTTGTTTCAATCACTTAACAGACCAAAAGGCAATTTGGGACAGGCGTTTAATTCCTTCCTCACAATAATCCTGGATGAAAACATTACAAACTTCTCCAGCTTCTCTGTGAATTCTCTGGCATCCTTCTGCAAGTGAAGTTGTTGCGGCGGAGGAAACGATTCATCCAACCAGCATTCGCTGCAAACTCCTCATCTCTGCTGTCACTCACGGTGGCGGACATTTGTTTCTCCATCGTCCTGATCATTCTGCGGGACACTCTCTCGTGGCGTGCCCGTTTGCTGATAACTCATCCCCGCATGTTTATCTCAGGCTCCTCGCTAGCCTTCTTCCTCCCTCCAGCAGGCAGCCTGGCCCTGTTGATGTCTTCCTCGGACAGACGCTCAAGCTCCGTTTCTCTCACTCTCTTCTGGTCGACAGAGAAACATCTAGCGGCTGCTTCTCCCGAGTTTTCCTCCTTTGCTGCACTGGAGCCATGGCGATCATCAGTGTGATACTGACTGACAGAAAGCAGCACACTGCGTGAAAAAGGCGAAGAAGAAAAACGTGCAGTGTCAG
Source organism: Sparus aurata (assembly GCF_900880675.1). Lineage (NCBI taxonomy): Eukaryota > Metazoa > Chordata > Actinopteri > Spariformes > Sparidae > Sparus > Sparus aurata. Next base: position 28,879,178 of record NC_044195.1, on the reverse strand, counting down.
TGGACACCTCTTCTTCCTTAATTTTTAAAAAAATAAAAAATTAGACCCGACATTTATTTGGAACCGGCGGTTATTTACCAAAATATACATCTGCACCGGCGTTTAAAGGGACCCTGTGGATAATTGAAACCCGTATATTATTTGGTCATTTACGGTATGAACGGCAAACTACTTTCGAAACACTGCCAGATGGTTCGGTCGATAGGACAAAAGTTATCTGCATGTACTATCGACATGAAATGAGTTACCATCGAAGTACATTGAGTCTCAAATATCACTTGCAAGCCAAACACAGGGCAGATGCAGAGAGCCCCCCCCCCGCCAAAAATGTTCATAATGCAAGCATATTTGCCCTTTCTTATGTTGTTAAAAGTATTAAGAACATTAAAAAATACATCAAGGTACATTTAGAACAGAAAAAAATGTGCCAAAAAAAATTGCGATTAATTTGCGATTAATCGCGAGTTAACTATGGACAAAATGCGATTAATCGCGATTAAAAAAATTAATCGTTTGACAGCCCTAGTAACAACATGACTAATAGTGAGTGCAGTCGTACATCTTGTTATTGTGTTACTTGTGGATCAAACTATAGTGAAAATCCACCTTCATCTTTTGCTGGGGAGCAGCCAGAAGCCCTGGATGTGACTTTGGGAGCGAAGGTTGTACAGCCTATGATCGATTATAGACCAGAACAGAACAGAAAAACAGAACTGTTTCTTAAAATATGGACCTCAATAAAGTCTTGTCAGTCTGTTTTTACATAAATTATTATGGCACTCACATATAATCAACATGACTGTAAGAGGGCAACAGTCTAGGTACTTTGGATATAAAATAATAATATTTTCGAGTCATCTTTCTTATCTCCTGTTGTACTTGTGAAACTTGATCGATAGCTGGATTTTTACTGTCCTCAAAGGGGATATTTGTTTCCACAGAGTGCATTATGTTTCCCCTCCAGAGCGTAGATAGATGTGTAGTAATTATGGCAGTGTTTGATAACTGTTTCCATATCTGCTGACCACTTGTACCAAAGTTCGTGATAAGGGGGTGGAGTAGTGTAGGGGAAAGAAGAATGCACTCTCTCAAGCTAATAAGTTTATTATCATGTCACATGTTACAGATGGAGGAGTATCAGTTGGTGTGAAGGCCAGTAAAGTCCCAGTCATTTGTGACACTCAGCTACTGGTGAGATCACATCATCACACAGAACATGAGCACAAAAAACATGTTCTGAGTTGCCATAATATCAAAACAGCATGTGTATAAAAACTGTGGTTAGTTGATTTTATTTGTGTCAGGGAAAAGTTAAAAGCTTTCCACACAACCAGTGACAATCACACATGCATGTCTGTTTCAGAAATATACAGATTTCCTCGCTGTTAAAATTCAATATGACTGCACCAATGGAAAAAACCTGGCGGAGGAACTGCAGAATGTTTTGGTATGTGAAATTGAATTTGATATTTAATTAACAGTCTTCAGTTCTGTAATCGTCGACCTCTAAGTGAGAATTCTTGTTTTGAACATTACTGTTTTCTTGCAGGCAAAGTGTGGAGAGAAACCCATTCTCTTCTATGAGGTGAACATCAATGACTGTGCCCCCTCTGAGTTCCTGTCAGATACCAAAGTCTCAAAAGGTAATCATCAAGAGTCACATCCCTAGAATAGTTAAACACTATTGCCTATTTACTGTCAGTTTTAAGTAATCCTAAAAGTAGAAAACAAAAATGTATCGCAGGTCACTTTAGATACTTTGATTTGATGTCATTGTGATTTTATTCATATGAAGTCATTTATTTATACTTGAGCTAGACTACATCTAATTACTTTAAGATATGTAAAGAATCATGGCATCACAAATCAAGGATTCTGTTTTGATATGTTTTCAAATTTTAGCACTGTCCAAATTATGCTGAAATTAATATTGCACATTTATGAATGATTGCCAACAATACACTGCCTTACACGGGGCACCATTTATATTGGACCTTGAATTGCACGAGGCACAATTAAGTAGTGTTTATGCAACATTAAAAAGAGAGATTAAGGTTAAATTTGGCTATCACTCTTGTACAATATTAAGTAGACAGCAAGAAGGTTCAAAAATATTTATTCAACACAAAGATGAAAGCACACGATCTAACTTACCTGTACTATATACAGGTAGGTGTGTGTGTGTCTGTGTCTGTGTCTGGCAGAACAAAGAAACAATGGTGGTCACTGATATCACATGTGGGTGTGATATGCTCCAGGCTTGAGGAATGTTTGTGTGACGTGATGCCAGGTTATCAAAGATGGTTAGTTGCATGCAGAGACCCTGAGTCTGTGTGAAGCATAATTCGACTAACATTGAATTAGCCGTCTGGGAAAGCAAACTACCAATAACTTGACTTGAGGTCACAATAACACCAAACAGTGAACAAACACATAGATTTAACACATTACATCAACCGGAGTTTAAAGTCCTGTGTTTAGCCGTGTTATGCTATGCTATCTAAGCCCAGTTCAACGTTACCAGTCTTTGAAGAAAATGTGCTGGTGGTTGCAGGAGAAGGTTGGGGTTCCAATGGCGAGCAATGCTGTTCTTGCTATGTAACGTTTGATGAAAGTCCTCAGAGGAGGAAACTGGTCAGTCCTTTCCTTTGCAAGGATAGCAGCTCGGTGCTACCCTGCTTGGTGTTCCTAAGATCCTCAGATTGGCAGGACCTTGTGTCGCTGCAGTGAGGAGAAGTTCTTTGGGCCTGCTGTAAATGCAGCTTGCAGCTCTCCACAGCTTGTTAGGCCCAGAAGAAGAGATCTTGAGGGCAGGCAGCCCCGTTGGGGGGAGGTGGAGAGGAGCCCTTGAAGATCAGAAGTTGAAGAAGAAGAGGGTGTCGAGTGAGAGAAACGTAACAATGAAGGTGCTGGGGTTTTGACTATCTGATCAGCGGGGGGTCTGTCACCTTGACCAATAGTGGCTCAAACCTGAATTTTGCACCTAGGTGTGAGAAATGGGGAATTCTGGGACACTAAGTTCATTTCAGAGTCCATTTTGAAATCCACAATGAATGACTTTATCTGTGGCTCCCATCAGATACCATGAAGGATACATGCATCATACTGTATGATACATGACATTTACGATATATTTGTATACTTTTACAGCACTGAGCAGTGGAGACCACAATGTTCTTGGATTCGACATGGAAAATATGTTCTCTCCAGATGACAATATTCCAAAAAGGTATAATTGAGCATACAGAGAAGTAAGAACTTAATCTGCAGCATATCTTGCCTCAACTCTGTGAAAAATTGTGTGTGTCCTTGGAGCAGAAAACACACACACAAAATTACAACAAGGGGACTGAAAAAGGATAATGTTTGACAGTACACTATTGCACAATATGCATTCATGTGTTGATGCAGCCCAGTCTTCAGAATAAAATTTTGGCATTTAACTTTTTTGCAAACTACTGATACATGCACATTTGTCAGTGTTCTAGGCTGCTTTAACTTACTGACATTCCTACAAAACGTACGACATGACGTTCACATTACAGATTTATGAACTTAATTTTCATATCTAGAGGCGGAGGGATTGGTGGTGGATTAACAAGCAGGAAAGCTGTCAAGCAGGCTTTGTATACATGAAACCACTGGATATATCTGATGGGATACCACAGCGTTTTAACATTTGCTAGCATCACACCACTGGATATATTTAAGGAAAACTTAAGGACAATGTCAGGCTGTGTTTGTAGCATTAAAACAGGGTGTTTTCTGATGAGACCTTAGGACATCTCCAGCCATGTTTGTGGAGACTAAATTAGGTAATTTAAACAAAGAATATTATATTTACAAGTGTTGTATGTGCCAGAAACTGACCAGACTTAAAGTACAGTGTTTCCAGAGGAAAAGACTTAAAAACAGAACATAAAGGAACCTAAAGTTGCAACAACACGTTTTCTTCCTTTTGTTTCAGTCGTTCACACCAAAGTGACAAAAACAGAAACAATCTTCAAACATCATGTTTAACGACATACTGCAAAACGTGGAGCAATTTTGCGAACATGACCTCATCTGAGCGAGATACCTTCTTGAGTGAATTATTTCCTAATGGCTTCCAGTGGGCCACCTCCAGTGAGTCCTTCAAGGTTGAAGGAGGCTGGTTAGAAGGTGGGAAGGGAGAAACCATCTGGGACCGTTTTGGCCATGAAAACAAGGTTTTTGACAATCAAACAGCCGATTTAGCTTGTGACAGTTACCACAAGGTGGATTATGATGTCTATCTGCTGCGAGGTCTTCATGTCAACACCTACCAGTTTTCCATCTCCTGGGCCCGTATTTTCCCCTCAGGCTTCAATGACAGCCATTCAAAAAAAGGGGCTCTGTACTATGACAAGCTGATCGATGCCCTCATTGAGTCTGGCATACAACCTGTTGTCACTCTATACCACTGGGATCTGCCCCAGGCACTCCAGGACAAAGGTGGATGGACCAGCGCTTTCATTGTTGAGGTCTTCAAGGACTATGCAGACTTCTGCTTCTCCAGGTTTGGAGACAAGGTCAAGACCTGGAACACATTCAGCAGCCCCTGGGTGGTGAGCCATGCTGGTTACGGCACTGGTGAGCATCCCCCTGGAGTAAAAGATTATGTGGAAGCCTCCTATCAGGTGAGAGAAATGGTCTTACCATGATGTAGACATGCACTGAGTTATTGTCATTCTGATCTTCTTGACACAACTATTTACTTTGGACTTGCAGGCCACTCACAATATGCTCAAAGCTCATGCTGAGGCCTGGCATGTCTACAATGACAAGTACAGGAAAACACAGGGAGGGGAAGTAGGCATTGCACTGAACTCAGACTGGGTTGAGCCCATGGACCCCTCAAGACCTGAAGACATAGCAGCTGCAGATTGCTACCTGCAGTTCATGCTGGGCTGGTTTGCACATCCTATATTTGTGAACGGTGATTATCCTGCAACACTCAAGACTCAGATAGAGCAGAAAATAAACAAGTGCCCCCTCTCTGTGCCTGCAAGACTTCCAGTTTTTACTCCTGAAGAGAGACAGAGGATAAAAGGAACAGCAGACTTTTTTGGATTAAACCACTATACCTCCCGGTTGGTCAGCCACAGTGATGGTGGCTGCACCCCTGGTCCTCAGGGGGTGGGTGACTTCCAGGCACACGTTGACCCTTCATGGCCCTCGACTGCTTCTGACTGGATCTATTCTGCACCTTGGGGTCTCCGGCGGCTTCTAAACTACATTTCCACAGAATACTTGACTGTTACCAAAGTGCCTATCCGTATAACTGGTAATGGTATGCCAACTGACTACAGTGGGGACACTCTCAATGATACCCAACGAGTACAGTACATGAACAGTTACATCAATGAGGCTCTGAAAGGTTAGTTTCTGTTATTACTCTAGTAGGGAACCATCTTTAATTTGAAACCAATTTCAACAATTGATGTGTTGTTATGTGTGTCCATTTTGTAGCAATATTTGAAGATGGAGTGCATCTGCAGCGATTCACAGTGCAGTCACTCATGGATGGATTTGAGGGACAACAAGGCTACAGCCAAAGGTTTGGTCTCCACCATGTCAACTTTGAAGATCCAAACAGATCTAGAACCCCCAAGCAATCTGCATATTTCTACGCTCAGGTTATCAAACAAAATGGATTTGGTTCAAACAAAGTTCCTGTCTTTAGAGGGGAAAAGATTCAACTTTCCCGGCGTCCAACTGCTTTATCACCTTCAGAGGTTCCATCTAAATCCAAGGTTGTTTGGGAGAAATTCTCGCACCAGTCAAATTTCCAGAGAAAAATGTACCACTATGGCACTTTCCCACAAGGTTTCAGTTGGGGAGTATCATCTTCTGCTTACCAGATTGAAGGAGCCTGGAACACTGATGGGAAGGGGCCCAGCATCTGGGATACATTCACCCAAAAACCTGGTAGTATTCCTGCTAATGCAAATGGAGATGTGGCCTGTGACAGCTATAACAGACTTGAAGAAGACCTCTACATGCTTCGAGCTCTGAAGGTAAAGTCATACAGATTCTCTTTGTCCTGGTCCAGGATTTTTCCTGATGGTCAGCGTGCTTCTCTGAACCAGAAAGGTGTTGACTACTACAACAGACTCATTGATGGCCTCTTGGGGTACAATATCACTCCCATGGTAATACTCTACCATTGGGACCTCCCTCAAGATTTGCAAAACCTTGGTGGCTGGGACAATGTAGACATGATTAACATTTTTAATGAGTATTGTGACTTTTGCTTTGCCACCTTTGGAGACCGAGTGAAATTTTGGATGACCTTCAACGAGCCTCACACAATTGCCTGGTCAGGATATGGACTTGGAAAGATCCCACCAAATGTTAAGAATCCAGGAGTTGCACCGTATAGAGTTGCACACAACCTTATAAAAGCACATGCCACGGTTTACCACACATATGATGATAAGTATCGCAAAACCCAAGGAGGTCTAGTATCCATTGCCCTCAATGCTGATTGGGTTGAACCTGAAGATGTTAATGTTCCCCATGAAGTGGTGGCTGCTGACCGCGCTCTGCAGTTTCAACTGGGTTGGTTTGCACACCCCATTTTCAAGACTGGTGACTATCCTGATGCAATGAAGTGGCAAGTTGGAAACAAAAGTGAGCTCCAAGATCTTCCAGAGACAAGACTGCCTTCCTTCACCGAAGAAGAAAAGAACTCCATCAAGGGAACTGCTGACATGTTCTGTGTAAACCATTATACTACAAAGATAGTCGGCCATGTTGCAGCTTGGCTTAGCCCTCCATCTTATGAGTCTGACCGAGACATGACAGAAACGGAGGAACCAAATTCACCTACTACTGCCATCGATGGGCAGAGAGCTGTAGCATGGGGATTGAGAAGACTCCTCAACTGGATCAAAGAAGAATATGGAGATCCAGACATTTACATGACGGAGAATGGAGTAGCCACAGACAACAATGTTGATGACACAGACAGAGTATTTTACTACAAAACCTATATTGATGAGGCCTTGAAGGGTGAGTTCCTCAAGTTTAAGACTACACTTTTTGGTAGAACCCTTGATTAAACAACCTGAAGATAAAATCTGGTGTAGCTGTCCCTCATCCTAATTACTGACATTAATGACACAATTTCTGAATGCATTTCATTCCCTCAGTGGTTTTCTCTATTCCATTCTGAATGCAGTTATCTCTGTCCACATCTTTACACAGCTCATAATCTTGATGGTGTGAAGGTGAAAGGATACATAGCAATGTCTCTCATGGATTCTTTTGAGTGGCTCAGTGGTTACACAGTAAACTTTGGGCTGCACTACGTCAACTTTGAAGACCCAAACCGGCCGAGGACCCCGAAGTGTTCCGCTTTCTATTATCACAAAATCTTGAAGGACAATGGCTTCCCATTACCAGATGAAGAGAAGGTACTTCATGGAGAGTTTCCTGAAGCCTTTAATTGGAGTACTTCCAGCTCTGCTTACCAGGTAAGTAACGATTATGCATTTAATCTACAATGGCAGAGTGCACTTGTATCAACATACAAGCATGAAGCACAAACTTTAATTTCAGATTGAGGGGGGCTGGAGAGCTGACGGAAAGGGACTGAGCATCTGGGACCTATTTTCCCACACGCCCGAGAAGACATACGACGGTCACAATGGCGACATTGGTTGTGACAGTTACAACAAGATTGATGAGGATGTGGAGGTGCTGAAGAAGCTGAAGGTGACCCACTATCGCTTCTCTGTATCCTGGCCCAGAGTGCTTCCTGATGGCACCAACAACCACATTAACGAAGCCGGACTGAACTACTACCAAAGATTACTGGATGCCCTGGAAGCTGCTAATATTCAGCCCCAGGTAGGCAGTGCTGTAGTTCATAGCCACTAATGTTTTCTATATGTAGTAGTGTATGAGGACATTTTTTAATTTGATGTCTCCTAATGGTAGTATCAAAAACATTAAAAGTGCATGTGTCCAGAAATTATCATCTCAGCAAAATACAATTGGGCTCAAAAGGGAAAAACATCATCTGCATGACAAGCATTTAGTACTGTATTTCAGATTTCCTCTTATCTGTTTCCCAGCTGACCCTGTACCACTGGGATCTCCCTCTGGCTCTACAAAAAGTCGGAGGTTGGGAGAATGAGACCATCGTCCAGAGATTCCGAGATTATGCCGATGTTTTATTCAGCCGACTTGGAAATAGAGTGAAGTTCTGGATCACTCTAAACGAACCCTGGATTGTGGCCAACCTTGGCTATGGATATGGTTCCTTTGCCCCAGGTGATGAAAAAAAAATCTTTTGAGATACTTCTATTTCTCAAATAAAGCTGTTATTGGAGCATAATTGTTATTTAATGTGCTTTACCAACATGTTACTCATGGTTACTCAATTGACTGTATATAACTATGAAGTTTTTTAATTCAGATTTTACATCATTGTTTTTAAAAAGGTCAAAACTTCTGCAACAATTGTAGTATAGCGAAGAAATAATCCATTTTAGAAGACTAAGACATTTTGTTAGAAACCCCTTATCTGAAAACTTTACACTGTGTCATGATGAATAGCAGCAATGTCAGTAACTCCTCAAATGTTTCAGGCATTGTGGGAAAGCAGTATATCGCAACTCACAACCTGATCAAGGCCCACGCTGAGGCCTGGCACCTCTACAACGACAAATACAGAGCAACACAGGGTGGCCTCATCTCCATCACGATCAATTCTGAATGGGCTGAGCCGAGGAACCCACACAAGCAGGAGGATGTGGATGCAGCCAACAGGTTTATGCAGGTAGATAAAAAAAACATATGAAATGGAGATTGAGCTGCTTTCAGAAAAACACTTTTGGTTCCGTAATACAACCCCACACAACTGGTACCCAAAGCAACTTATAAAAATCATATGCCATATATTTTATCCTGCAGTTCTTCATTGGCTGGTTTGCCCATCCCATCTTCAACGGTGACTATCCTAAAGTAATGAAAACAATCATTCGCCAACGAAGCCTTGCTGCAGGTCTCCCTGAATCACGGTAAATTTGAAACAGTCGCTCAGTGAATGCATTCATCGTTAAAGAGAAGTCCTGGAATGGGCTTTCAAGAAAACTCTTTTCTCTAATATAGGCTTCCTGAGTTCACCCCTGAGGAAATCAAGAGGATCAAAGGGACTCATGATTTCTTTGGCCTCAACTTTTACTTTGCAGTGCTTGCATTCGGATATACTCCGGGTGATCTACAGGATTATGACTCTGACAGGTAGGTTTGAATCTTCTAAAAACACCTAGATCACATGGGGGCTTTTTTATTTACCACACAGTCCCTAGCAGACAGGTAACAGAAGAGGGAATTAAACCCCCCACCACAAAAGTAGATGCTGAAATATATCTAACATACAATATTTGACTAATGCTGATCTGATGTCTAATCCAAAATCCAGGGCCGTTGCAACAATGCCAGACCGCACCTGGCTTGATACTGGCTCGGACTGGTTAAAGATGACTCCATTTGGGCTCAGGAAAATCCTCAAGTTCATCAAGGATGAGTATGGAAATCCACCCATCTACATCACAGAGAACGGGGTCTCAGAACGAGGAGCGGTGGACTTGAATGACGTCCACAGAACGTACTTCTATGAAAACTACATTAACCAGGCCCTGAAAGGTACCAGAGACAGTAAAAAACACATATATAACATGCTTTTGTACAGGTAAGCCTTGTCAGCCTTGCATACATGTCTTTTAAATGTACAGGTCAATAAAATAGTTGCCAAGACACAAACCTCTATTTTGGACAAGGTTTGGTAAACGTAGCTGTTACTGTTGATCTTTCAGCTGTTGTTCTGGATGGAGTTGATCTGCGAGGCTACACAGCCTGGTCCTTAATGGACAACATCGAGTGGGCTGCTGGGTACTCGGAGCGATTTGGACTTTTCTTTGTGAACCGCTCCGACCCCGCTCTTCCTCGCATCCCTAAAAGCTCAGCCTCTCGTTACACAACCATCATCAACTGCAATGGCTTCCCAGACCCGGCTCTCGGGCCCCATGAGTGTTTGAACCTTGAATCTGCAGGTAATGTAACACTGAGTCCGATGTGATTACTATAAGATTCAGGAGGAATCAACTTCATCCAGCCTTTTCATGCAAAAAAAAATTTGATCACAACGTAATAATGTGTTTATATTCAGAAACAAGTTAAAATCATTCCAATGACGTTTTTCAAGAAATGTTATTTTGATGAAGTTATGTTTACAAAGTGATTCAAAGTAACCAAAGTAATCCTCTTATTGTCTGAAAAATAAGACAATACAAACAAAAACAAGACAATAAAACAATCAAAAAATAGGACAATGAAAACAAATAAAACACAAGGTGAACAGGAAAAGAAAAATTGACATTTTCCCTGTTTCTTCTTCCTGTCTTTTACCAGCTACAAGCACACCCACACCAGGTCACACTGCAAATACAGCTGTCCCTGTGTTGCCCCCGAACATGGTGGAGTTCCTGGGTCTGAAACTCACACCTCATGACGCTGAAGTCGGACTTTATGTCATCTTTGCATTCCTTCTTGTGGCTGCACTTGGTATGATCTTTGTTGTGTATCAGCTCCTGAAAACAAGAAAGAATTCAAAAGCAGCTCTAGCAGAAACCGTGAAGTTGGAGAGAATGTGAGGAGACTTGTGGAGGGAAGTGAAAACTCTGTAAATCAAGTTGTTGGCAGCTTTTCTAAATGGCTGCCTGTTTTTATTAAAATGTGTTATTTAAGGGTTTGGGGCATTTTACCTCCATTAATATCTTCATTGAACTCCCGATGAGGAATGTTGTTTTTCCCAAAAATTAGATATTTATTGAGACTCTTGAAGATAACGGCATTTTTTCAGGAATATATGTAAAGAAATTAAAATTTTTGGCTCGAAGAGAAGAACTCAAATCAACATTTGGAGTCACACAGTTACTCCAACCATGTCTGTGCCTGTTTTTTTTTGCTACGCTGAAAAGAAAATCTGTAAATATTGGATTCATGGATATTTTAAATTTAATTAAAAATTATTCCTACAGCGTTTCCAGTTTTTGTGTGTCACTATCATTGAATGACCTCCTGGTGGCACCAGTGAACCATTTTCTGTCAGGACATTAGCTATCATATATGTACGTACGTACAGATATTTGTTAAATATTAACATGAAAATGAAACTAAAGCTAAAAAAGGGGATGAATAGAAAAAATAGCAATAAGAAATCCGGCGACTTAGGAGGGTGTGCCTTCGTCATTGTTATTACATCATCATAATTTTTACCTTAATTAAATGGGGAACTATATAGTTTTGGGGAACACATTTTCACATCACTGAATGATTTTTTTTTTCATGCCTGAATAAACTTAATAAACAAACTGATCTTAAAGGACAACACAATTTTCACACAACTTTAACATTGTTCATATGTGGCGGACCCTGCCACCTTTCTAGCTTCAAACAGTGTTCAGGGGACCTTATTCTCCTCTGAGAACAGCTTGTTTGAGTCCATATTATTACCTCATTAATAGTTTAAATGTTAAAATTTTCAATTTCTTCTCCAAAAACTACACAGTGCCCCTTTAAACATGGGAGGCAATTGAAAGCAAACATATAACACCACAAACAATACATCAGTTTTTATTTAGATTATGGCACATTTAAAACAATAAAAGCAATTTTGCATTCCAAATAAATTAATAGTGGTGACGCCATTTTAATAAAAACACATATATTTGTTTCATTCGCTGTTTATTAAAAGAAAGTGTGGGAGGTTAAAATTGGTTAAAACATCTCCATTTGCACTGCTCAGTATTATTATAGTAGAATTCAAATTGATTTGATTGGATCGGGAGATGGATAAATACTTAATTGTCACTGCATGTTAAAATGCAATGAAACTTTGTACAGTGTATAATATTTCAGAATCTAATCTCAGTATTGACATAGTGATCCTCATCTAACTTTATGGTACATCATAACTCCTAAATTGCTCCAGTGAGGCAGTTTTGAAGTGCATTAAAGGGTAATTTGTTTTTCTCACTGTTAGCCTTTAACTTCTGGGGATTTGAATCTTCACCTCCCAGATCACAGCAGTATTTAGTTTGCCACTGTTCCATCAATGACCTCTGGCTGTAAAAGCATCACGACCTGGAGGAGGCAGTCAGACGTGCCCCTTCATGTGTCAAGATAGGGTATGAGTAAGGCTGGAAGGAAAACACATTCACTCATAGTTTCATAATGGGTAAGTTCCTGCCAATCTCAGGGTTATGCACACGTGTGCACTCAGGAAGTGTTACTGTTATAATGAACTGAAATAAGTTCATATATCGTGCAGTGAATAAAACATGATGGGCTGCACACTGAGTATTAACTTAAGCTTGGTAATTCAATCATTAAACAGAAGCAGCAGCGTTACAACTTGCATATGTGATGGTGAGTGTGTTTGTACAGTAACACAGGAGAATACACTGATGGATATATCATGTATAACATGATGATAACACAGTCGTCTGCACTCAGTTTTGAAATGTGCCACTAGAAAAGAAATGCCTAACCTTGAAATTGCTCAATAAGAGAACATCTAATGTAGGTACCGACGTTTTCAGAACTTGGGTCAGAGGTAACCTACAGGGTCATTTCAGGATTTCCTTGAGGCAGAACTCTTGATTTTTTTTTTTCTCGCCGAAATGTAAATATCCAGCTGTTCTGAGTTTCTTTTAGAGTTTTTACAAAATGAGTTCTTGATAAAAACAGCTATTAAGATCAAAAAGTGTGCAGTGAGAGCTATACAATGCTGCAATGATGATGTATTTTTGTTGGCTAAGGTCGAAGATAGCACCGCCTTGGTTCCCTCTGCAAAAATATTTTTAATTGTATTGTAGATTATTGCAAAAAATTTGCTTTATGGTGATACTGATTTTGTTCAGCAAAATAATCTTCACTGGTGAGCACCACTTTAATGATTTTTGAAGCGTAAATGAAATCGCCAGACGTTAAAACCTTGTTGTCTGCGAACTTGACAATGGTTTTATAACCATATGCAGGTGTGCAGTCATAGGTGAAGAGGTAGTAAAGGGAGCTTAGCACACATCCCTGTGGAACACCAGTGTTCAGGATGAGGGTTGAGGAGGTGGGGTGATGTAACCTAACAGACTGTGGTCTGTTGGTTAGGAAGTCCAGAATCCAGCTGCAGAGGTAGGTATTGATGCCGAGGTCACTGAGTTTGGTGATCAGTTTGGAGGGGATGATGGTGTTGAATGCTGAACTGAAGTCGAGGAACAGCATTCTCACGTAGGTGTTACCGTTGTCGAGAGGGGTTTTACGACTCATTCCGTTCGCTCCAGAGTGCGAGGACACCATTGTTTTCCAAATACTCTGCAAACACAACAAAGACCATTAATCTTTTTTTTTTCTTAGCGAGGCTACAACATGTGGCCTGTTGGGGATGTTTCTCAGAATATCTTTGGGGTTGGTTGAGTGCTGACACAAGGATGAGTTAAAGGTTATTGTTCTTGCTGGGAACAATGTATTATTGTTCCCAGTAGACCTGGTCTGTTTGCACTAATATGAATCTAATAGATCACAAAGTCTTTGTTGTTTTTGGGAGGATTGTCTGTCAGAGGGCAGAGATTGACAAGGACAACAAAGTTGCTGACACGTCATCTTTAAGCACTTATTATCAAAGAGTTCAGACGAGGAGAGGCATAAAATATTTTATAACGCTGACAACAACTTCCGAGCATCCTTAATTAAATATGGAAAATAAAGCACCACTAGGGCCTTGATGATCATCACATGATGGATTTCTGTGGAAACTTGGCAGGAAAGCTACCAAGAGTTGGAAAGGACCAAACACTAAAGAACTGATGTAAAGAAACTAAAATGTTAGGTAATGTGTTGATATGTTATGAAGGAAGCCATTTTAAAGTACAATTTTAATTATGTTAAATCTGATAAGACGACACTGTAACACCTGACAAAGTGACTTTACTTTGACAAAATCAAGGAAACTGATTACCTCAAACGTTTTAAATTGTTAAAACCTTTTAGCTCTTAAAACTTAAATGTAACAGTCTACTTTACTCAGTGATTCTGAGGTAACTGGTTGGAAAGATGAAGAGGTTTTGCATCCATATAAGAGAATAGAAGATTTATCTTACTGTAGTTGAAGCTTTGATCTGGGGAAGAATGGCAACATCCCTCGCTCTCAACCCGACTGACAGACGTCACTCTGTGAACATGAGAGTAGAAAAGTGCTCTTAACACAACTTACATTACAGAACATTTGTGTACACACTACATTTCCACCAGTTGCAAAATATGTGGCAGACTTCAGCAAATGTTTTCAGTTAATTTATGATTATTTGACAAAGCACATGTATAGAAAATAAATTAATGATACTTCAGTATCCGGGTCTTTGTATTTTATACACACTGTCACACTGTGATGGCAGACTGTGAGTCTTGTTTAATGTTGTTCACAAGACCTTCGCTTTTCAGACAGTGACAATTCAAAACTACAGCTGTGCAGTGAAATGCGTGCATGGATATTTTTTATTGATTTCACTGGGATTGATTATTGAGGTAGGCATGATGATATACATGTAATCTGTGCCATAAATCAGGGTGTGAAGGGCTTCAGTTAGAAAAAGATTATCAGCTGGTTGTTAAATAATAACTATAAGTTATAACACATTGCTCAATATATTAATGATATTTTATGTAATTAAAGCTGGCAACAGATATTTCTTGTTCCCTTTAACCACTGAAGTTCTCAAGTTTCCAATCCTGTCAATCTATCACATCTTTAATCTTCTTTTTTTATCAGTCTTTCTTACCTCTGTCAGGAAACCGTTGATGGTAGAGGTGGTCAATCTTCTTGTTGAGTTTGAGGATATTTTGCAGACAAATGGCAACACCTGCAGGCTGCCCATCATGCAGAACACCGTTCAAGTCACTCAGTGTCACCCAGGAGTGTGCCAGTGCTCCAAACTTCTGAAAGGCAAACTCAGCATACTGCTGAAACATCTCTTTCAGCTCCTGGCTCTCCCAGCCTCCACATTCTGATCTCAGAGCTTCTGGCACTGTGGATCCTTAAAGGGCTCCAGAGGCTGGAGGCCCGCGTCCAGCAGCTGTTTCAGGAGGGTCTGGTAACAGGCGACCACAGCCTGCTGGGGATGACTGGACCGGCCTGTAGGTAGAAGATGAGCCCATGGCAGTGGGACTTTGGAGTGGGTCACCCCTCTGCTCTGGAGGGACTCCAGAAAGGAAGGAAAGTACTGCCATGATCCTGGAGGAATGGGATGACTGCAGTCAAAGGGATCATTCACCAAACCTTTCAGAGGGCCTGCAACAAGGATGAAGTCCTCATTGCTCCGGCAACCATACAGACAAAACCCATACAGAAACACGGCCCACAATAGATACTTCATTGTTGTGTTTAAAGGATAAACTGATATTATCCACTGATAGACTATGAGCTATTTAAATCCATTCTGTTTTCCTCTTATGAATTGTTACACAATTAAGATCAATGTCGCATTCCAGCTGTGCAAGCTTCAGTTTTTTTATTGCAGCTGTATGATATGGTCGGAAAGACTTTGGACCCATGTGTCAATTAAAGATGCAGCCCTCTCTTGTGCGCATGTTTGAACGCCATAAAATATATTGTCACAACATAATTAGTTAAACAATAATGACAGGTCATAAGACAAGTCATAAAATAATTTAATTGATTCATCTTAGCAGCCCGTTTTGCTGACGTGGAACTAACAAGTATGACTTTGCATTTCCCCAAAGGCACAACAGCAATTCAGAGTAAGATAAGAGTGGCTATAACACCACCTTTATTTCTCATCTTCATGATTGTATAAGTATTATCAACAGATTGGGTTGTAAAAACGTGGCTGTAAAGGTTAAAGTAAGGTTAAAGAGTCGATAGAGGATGCTAAGAGTCTTTTTGGTTTTTAAGGATGAAAGTGGAAATCTGGCTATTTTTGTCACAAAGGGTGAGCATAACTTATATAAACATCATAATGTATGATTGTTATTACTTCTTTTTCCTCATTTAACCATTTTGACCCGAAACAATGTATTGATCACTGTATGACTGACAAGAAACGACCCACATTCAGATTTACATGAAAACAAGTCTAAAGGAAATGGACAAAACTCAGCAGTCAGAGAAAGAGTGTCGATACTTTTTCAGAGGTCTTTTTGTATTTAATTATCAATGTGTTGTGTAGATAGAGCTGGAAACATTTTTATCCTTAACAGCGGTGACTCAGAAGGTAAAGTCGTCTGGTCATCGAAAGATCGGTGGTTTGATACCCGGATTGTAGCTTGTGGAGGTGAGCGTGGTGGAGGCGTGGCTGCGGTAGGTAAAGGTGGAGAGGGCTCAGGAGAGCAGCGCCAGGTGACTGGTTGCAAGCTCTGTCAATCACTCACCTGGCGCTGCTCTCCTGAGCCCTCTCCACCTCTCTCTCTCCTGCAGCCGCGCCTCCACCACGCTCACCTCCACATAGCTGCACATCCAGCATCCCTGGGAAAGATGAACCCCAAATTGCTCCTGATGAGTAGGTTGGCACCTTGTGCAGCAGCCTCTGCCATCAGTGTATTAATGTGTGTGTGAATGTGTGGAAAGTGTTGCTTCATGTGGAATCTGTCAACACATTTTGCAGCTATTTTTATCAAAAAAACCAAGCAAGTACATGAAGAGTACAGTACAAATAAATAACCCTTACCCTTTTGACAAACACTGTCACAAATTCCAGCTCCCGTGCAATAATCATGCTGTCTAATCAGCACCCTGATACCTGACTGGTAAGAAGTGCTTGCTAATGCTAAGAAAATGATCTTTTTGTGTGAAAATGAAACGTTTTAGCCCTATTTTTTCCCAATCTACAGACAAATGGGCGCAGCAAAGTAAATTTTTGCGTTCATACTTTAGCTCAGCTTAGCTTAGTTCAGAGATCTGATATACATTGAGTGGTGGTCTAAATACATTTTTAGCAATATTTCAAGAAATATTATTCTTAGGAATCCAAGTCAACTTCAAAAGACAACAAAATATGTTACCTAACTTGTGGTTTGTTGTGTAACTAAATTACAACTGAACAAAAAAATCTTGTGCTGAACACACTTCTTTTTTTATACCGTGCATCATAAATCTTTGCCTCCTGTTTGATCTGTTTTATCAGAAGTTTTTCAAGGCTATGACCACTCCATGACCCCTGCACACTTTAGTGCCACTTATGAAACTCTAGTTTGACTGAAGGTTCAAGCTTGTAAACAGATCTGCTATATAAAGCTTCAGCATGCAGTGGCTCGTTCAGTTCCCAAAAAACTGACAATATGTCGTTACTGGGGCGACTTCTCCCTCTGTGTTTATTAAGTTTGTATGGGTGCATATGCCAGGACCACGATGATCAACCACTGGCCATGTTTCTTGCAGGTCCTCTGACCAACAATGGAGAACCCTCCAAAGGAGCAGACCCCTTTGACTGCAGTCATCCCATTCCTCCAGGCTTATGGCAGTACTTTGAGTCCCTCCAGAGCAGAGGGGTAACCCACTTCAAAGTGCCGCTCTCATGGGCTCATCTTCTACCTACAGGCCAGTCCAGTCAGCCCCAGCAGGCCGTGGTCGCCTGTTACCATACCCTCCTGAAACAGCTGCACGACGTGGGCCTTCAGCCTCTGGTCGTCCTTCATGGATCCACAGTGCCAGAAGTTCTGAGATCAAGGTACGGAGGCTGGGAGAGCACAGAGCTGAAAGAGATGTTCGAACAGTACGCTGAGTTTGTGTTCAGAGAGTTTGGTCAGCTGTCAGACTCCTGGGTGACACTGAGCAGCCTGGATGAGCTGAGGGATGCTGAGCTGCAAAATGCTCTTGATGCACACTCCAGCGTCTACCGCCGTTACCACCAGCTGTTTCCTGGGAGAGGTAGGAGATCAGTTCATTGCATCACAAGCTGAAGGCTAATGATAGCTTGTATGAAACTTGTGAAGCCTATTTAGATAAAAAGAGACAAATCTGGTCAATTATTATGCAAATGTTAATTACCTTGTGAAATGCTCAGGGATATTCCCATCACTTGAGTATATCTTATAAATAGAAACACATATTTGAGAAATATTTTTCTCATACATTTTTTAATCTTATTTTTATCTTATTTTATCTTGTTTGATTTTGCTGTATTTTATTGCTTTCACTGTTTTTATTGTTTTAATTGTTTTTATTTATTCTCCTTTTTTTTTTCTCCCCCTGATTGCGGCGCTCCCAGTGGATGGCGGCGCTCTTAGCATTGACCTATACAGCCTATGCCTAGGGCAGTCTCTGCCTCTGAAATAAAGGAGCAGACAAGATGTGTGACTCTGTTTGAGTTGTAACCCTGACAAAACATTTCTTGAGGAGCAAACTTTTATGAAAAGTCTCAGTAAATGTCCTCGCCCAACCTTAATTACTGTATGAAAGATATCGATGAATCAAACTATAGTCATCTATTGGTAACAAGATGATTAATGGTGAGTGCAGTTGTACATCGTGTTACTGTGTTACTTATGTATCAAACTATAGTGAAAATCCACCTTGATCTTTTGCTGAGGAGCAGCCAGAAGCCCTGGATGCGATTTTTGGAATGAAGGTTCTACAGTAGATGATACATTACAGACCAGAACAGAACAGAACAACAGAACTGTTTCCTAAAATATGGAACCCAATAAAGTCTTGTCAGTCTGTTTTTACATAACGTATTATGGCACTCACCTATAAACAACATGACTGTAAGAGGGCAAGAGTCAACGTACTTTGGATATAAAATAATAATATTTTGGAGTCATCTTCTTATCTCCTGTTGTAGTCGCTTCATCGATAGCTTTATTTTTATTGTCCTTAAAGGGGATATTTGTTTCCACAGGGTGCATTATGTTTCCTCTCCAGAACATAGATAGATGTGTAGTAATTATGGCAGTGTTCGATAACTGTTTCCATATCTGCTGACCACCTGTACCAAAGTTCATGATAAGGGGGTGGAGTAGTGTAGGGGAAAAAAGACTGCACTCTCTCTAGCTAATACGTTTATTATCATGTCACATGTTACAGATGGAGGAGTATCAGTTGGCGTGAAGGCCAGTAAAGTCCCAGTCATCTGTGACACTCAGCTACTGGTGAGATCACATCATCACACAGAACATGAGCACATCAAACATGTTCTGAGTTGCCATAATATCAAAACAGCATAAACAGTGTATAAAAATGTGGTTAGTTGATTAATGGTGTCAGGGAAAAGTTAAAAGCTTTCCACACATCCAGTTACAATCACACATGCATCTCTATTTCAGAAATATACAGATTTCCTCGCTGTTAAAATTCAATATGACTGCACCAATGGAAAAAACCTGGCGGAGGAACTGCGGAATGTTTTGGTATGTGGAAATTGAATTAAATATTTAATTAACAGTCTTCAGTTCTGTAATCGTCGACCTCTAACTGAGAATTCTTGTTTTATTACTGTTTTCTTGCAGGCAAAGTGTGGAGAGAAACCCATTCTCTTCTATGAGGTGAACATCAATGACTGTGCCCCCTCTGAGTTCCTGTCAGATACCAAAGTCTCAAAAGGTAATCATCAAGAGTCACATCCTTAGAGTAATGAAATACTTATTGCCCGCTTACTGTCAGTTATAAGAGATCATAAAAGTAGAAAACAAAATTATATCACAGGTCACTTTAAATACTTTGATTTGCTGCCCTTTCAGAAATACAACTAATAGTGATGTATTGTGATTTTATCTAATTACTGTATGATATATAAAGAATCATGGCATCACAAATCAAGGATTCTAATTTGATAACATGAAGGATACATGAATCAAACTGTATGATTCATGACATTTATGATATATTTGTATACTTGTACAGCACTGAGCAGTGGAGACCACAAAGTTCTTGGGTTCGACATGGAAAATATGTTCACTCCAGATGAAACTATTCCAAAAAGGTAAGACTGTGCATACAGAGAATTTAAGAATTGAATCTGCAGTATCTTGCCTCAGCCCCAGTGAAAAATCGTGTGTGTCACTGGAGCAGAAAACACACGCACAAAATTACAACAAGGGGACTAAAAAAGGATAATGTTCAACACTACACTATTACACAATATGCATACATGCGTTAATGAAGCTCAGTCTTCAGAATAAAATGTTGGCAGTTAACTTTTTTGCAAACCACTAATACATGCACATTTGTCAGTGTTCTAGGCTGCTTTGACTTATTGACATTCCTACATCACATTCACGTTACAGGTTTATGAACTTAATTTTCATATCTAGAGGCAGAGGGGATGGTGGTGGATTTACAAGCAGGATTGCTGCCAAGCTAGTGACCACAAGTTGAGAATATGTTCCAAGCTTTGTATGCAAGAAACCACTGGATATATTTGATGGAGGACCACAGCGTTTCAACATTTGCTAGCATCACATCACTGGATATTTTTAAGGAAAACTTAAGGACAATGTCAGGTGCATGTGTAGCAACAAAACAGGGAGTTTTTTTAGTAGACCTTAGGACATCTCAAGTCATATTTGTGGAGAGTAAAATAGGTAATTTCTTGAAGTTCCCATTTAATTGTATTTTTCGACGTCTTGTTTCTATTGTCTTCAGTCATTCACACCAAAGTGACAAAAACAGAAACGGTCTTCGAACATCATGTTTAACGACCTACTGCGAAACCTGGAGCAACTTTGCGAACATGTTCTCACCTGAGCGAGATGCCTTCTTGATTAAATCCTTTCCTATTGGCTTCCAGTGGGCCACCTCCAGTGAGTCCTTCAAGGTTGAAGGAGGCTGGTTAGAAGGTGGGAAGGGAGAAACCATCTGGGACCGTTTTGGCCATGAAAACAAGGTTTTTGACAATCAGACAGCCGATTTAGCTTGTGACAGTTACCACAAGGTGGATTATGATGTCTATCTGCTGCGAGGTCTTCAAGTCAACACCTACCAGTTTTCTATCTCCTGGGCCCGCATCTTCCCCTCCGGCAACAGGGACAGCCATTCAGAGAAAGGGGCTCTGTACTATGACAAGCTGATCGATGCCCTCATTGAGTCTGGCATACAACCTGTTATCACTCTCTACCACTGGGATCTGCCCCAGGCACTCCAGGACAAAGGTGGATGGACCAGCGCTTTCATTGTTGAGGCCTTCAAGGACTACGCAGACTTCTGCTTCTCCAGGTTTGGAGACAAGGTCAAGACCTGGAACACATTCAGCAGCCCCTGGGTGGTGAGCCATGCTGGGTATGGCACTGGTGAGCATCCCCCTGAAGTAAAAGACTATGTGGTTGCCTCCTATCAGGTGAGCAAAATGGTCTTACCATAATGTAGACATGCACTGCATTATTGTCATTCTGATCTTCTTAACACAACTATTTACTTTGGACTTGCAGGCCACTCACAATATGCTCAAAGCCCATGCTGAGGCCTGGCATGTCTACAATGACAAGTATAGGAAGACACAAGGAGGGGAAGTAGGCATTGCACTGAACTCAGACTGGGCTGAGCCCATGAACTCCTCCAGAGCTGAAGACATAGTGGCTGCAGATCGCTACCTGCAGTTCATGCTGGGCTGGTTTGCACATCCTATATTTGTAAATGGTGATTATCCTGCAACACTCAAGACTCAGATAGAGCAGAAAATAAACAAATGCCCCCTCTCTGTGCCAGCAAAACTTCCAGTTTTTACTCCTGAAGAGAGACAGAGGATAAAAGGAACAGCAGACTTTTTTGGATTAAACCACTATACCTCCCGGTTGGTCAGTCACAGTGATGGTGGCTGCACCCCTGGTCCTCAGGGGGTAGGTGACTTCCAGGCACACGTTGACCCTTCATGGCCCTCGACTGCTTCTGACTGGATCTATTCTGCACCTTGGGGTCTCCGGCGGCTTCTAAACTACATTTCCACAGAATACTTGACTGTTACCAAAGTGCCTATCCATATAACTGGTAATGGTATGCCAACTGACTACAGTGGGGACACTCTCAATGATACCCAACGAGTACAGTACATGAACAGTTACATCAATGAGGCCCTGAAAGGTTAGATTCTGTCATTTCTCTAGTAGGAAACCATCTTTAATTTGAAACCAATTTCAACAATTAATGTGTTGTTGTGTGTGTCCATTTTGTAGCAATCCTTGACGATGGAGTGCATCTGCAGCGATTCACAGTGCAGTCACTCATGGATGGATTTGAGGGACAACAAGGCTACAGCCAAAGGTTTGGTCTCCACCATGTCAACTTTGAAGATCCAATGAGATCTAGAACCCCCAAGCAATCGGCATATTTCTACGCTCAGGTTATCAAACAAAATGGATTTAGTTCAAACAAAGTTCCTGTCTTCAGAGGGGAAGAGATGCAACTGACCCACCGTCTAACTGCTTTATCACCTTCAGAGGTTCCATCTAAATCCAAGGTTGTCTGGGAGAAATTCTCGCACCAGTCAAAGTTCCAGAGAAAAATGTTCCACCATGGCACTTTCGAGCAAGGTTTCAGTTGGGGAGTATCGTCTTCTGCTTACCAGATTGAAGGAGCCTGGAACACTGATGGGAAGGGGCCAAGCGTCTGGGATACATTCACCCAAAACCTTGGTGGTGTTGCTGCTAATGCAAATGGAGATGTGGCCTGTGACAGTTATAACAGACTTGAAGAAGACCTCTACATGCTTCGAGCTCTGAAGGTAAAGTCATACAGATTCTCTCTGTCCTGGTCCAGGATCTTTCCTGATGGTCGGCGTGCCTCCCTGAACCAGAAAGGTGTTGACTACTACAACAGACTTATTGATGGCCTCATGCGGTACAATATCACTCCCATGGTGACACTCTACAATTGGGACCTCCCTCAAGCTTTGCAAAACCTTAGTGGCTGGGACAATGTAGACATGATTGACTTTTTTAACGAGTTTTGTGACTTTTGCTTTGCCACCTTTGGAGACCGAGTGAAATTTTGGATGACCTTCAACCAGCCTCACACAATTGCCTGGTCAGGATATGGACTTGGAAAGATCCCACCAAGTGTCAAGGATCCAGGAGTTGCACCATATAGAGTTGCACACAACCTTATAAAAGCACATGCCACGGTTTACCACACTTATGATGATAAGTATCGCAAAACCCAAGGAGGTCTAGTATCCATTGTCCTCAATGCTGATTGGGTTGAACCTGAAAATGTTAAGGTTCCCCGTGAAGTGGTGGCTGCTGACCGTGCACTGCAGTTTCAACTGGGTTGGTTTGCACACCCCATTTTCAAGACAGGTGACTATCCTGATGCAATGAAGTGGCAAGTTGCAAACAAAAGTGAGCTCCAAGATCTTCAAGAGACAAGACTACCTTCCTTCACTGAAAAAGAAAAGAACTTCATCAAGGGAACTGCTGACGTGTTTTGTGTAAATCATTATACTACAAAGATAGTCGGCCATGTTGCAGCTCGGCTTAGCCCTCCGTCTTATCAATCTGACCGGGACGTGTCAGAAATAGAGGAACCAAATTCACCTACTACTGCCATCGGTGGGCAGAGAGCTGTAGAATGGGGATTGAGAAGACTCCTCAACTGGATCAAAGAAGAATATGGAGATCCAGAGATTTACATTACGGAGAATGGAGTTGCCACAGATGACAATGTTGATGACACAGAAAGAGTATTTTATTACAAAACCTACATTGATGAGGCATTGAAGGGTGAGTACACTTTTTGGTAGTACCCTTGATTAAACAACCTTAAGATAAAATCTGGTGGTAGCTGTCACTCATCCTAATTCCTGACATTGATGACATAATTTCATTATGTGTTTCATTCCCTCTGTTGTTTTCTCTTTTCCATCCTTAATGCAGTTATCTCTATCCATGTTTTTACACAGCTCACAATCTTGATGGTGTGAAGGTGAAAGGATACATAGCAACATCTCTCATGGATTCATTTGCGTGGCTCAGTGGTTACACAGTAAACTTTGGGCTGCACCATGTCAACTTTGATGACCCAAACCGGCCGAGGACACCCAAGCGTTCTGCTCTCTATTATCACCAAATCATGAAGGACAATGGCTTCCCATTACCAGATGACGAGAAGGTACTTTATGGACAGTTTCCTGAAGCCTTTAATTGGAGTACCGCCAGTGCCGCTTTCCAGGTTGGTAACGCTTATGCATTTAATCTACAATGGCAGAGTGCACTTGTATGAATATACAAGCCTGAAGCACCAACTTTTATTTCAGATTGAAGGGGGCTGGAGAGCTGACGGAAAGGGACTGAGCATCTGGGACAAGTTTTCCCACACCCCCGACAAGACATACGACGGTCACAATGGCGATATTGCTTGTGATAGTTACAACAAGATTGACAAGGATGTGGAGGTGCTGAGGAAGCTGAAGGTGACCCACTATCGCTTGTCTGTATCCTGGCCCAGAGTGCTTCCTGATGGCACCAACAACAACATCAACGAAGCCGGACTGAACTACTACCATAGATTACTGGATGCCCTGGAAGCTGCTAATATTCAGCCCCAGGTAGGCAGTGCTGTTGTTCATAGCCACTAATGTTTCCTATATTTAGTTATGTATAAGGACATTTTTTTATTTGATGTCTCCTAATGGAAGTATCAAGAACATCATAAGGGCATGTCTCAGCAATGATGATCGTCTCAGCAAAATACAATTGGGCTTGAAAGGGAAAAACATCACCTGTATGAAAAGTATTTAGTACTGTATTTTAGATTTCCTCTCATCTGTTTCCCAGGTGACCCTGTACCACTGGGATCTCCCCCAGGCTCTAGAAAATGTTGGAGGTTGGTTGAATGAGACCATTGTCCAGAGATACCGAGACTATGCCGATGTTTTGTTCAGCCGACTTGGAAACAGAGTGAAGTTCTGGATCACTCTAAACGAACCCTACATTGTGGCCAACCTTGGCTATGGATATGGTTCCTTTGCACCAGGTGATGAAAAAAAAATCTTTTGAGATACTTCTATCTCTCAAACAAAGCTGGTATTGAAGCATAATTGTTATTCAATGTGCTTTACCAATATGTTACTGGTGGTCACTCAATTGACTATATATAATTATCAAGTTTCTTAATTTAACTTTTATATCATTGTTTTAAAAAGGTCAAAACCTCTGCAACACTTGTAGTATATCGTGTAATCCACCTTAGAAGACTAAGAAGTTTTGTGAAAAACCCCTTATCTGAAAACTTTAAACTGTGTAATGATGAATAGCAGCAATGTCAGTAACTCCTCAAATGTTTCAGGTGTTACGGGAAAGCATTATATCGCAGCTCACAACCTGATCAAGGCCCACGCTGAGGCTTGGCACCTCTACAATGACAAATACAGAGCAACACAGGGTGGCCTCATTTCCATTACTGTCAATTCTGACTGGGCGGAGCCGAGGAACAAATACATACAGGCTGATGTGGATGCAGTCGACCGCTATTTGCAGGTAGAAAAAAAAACATATGAAATGGAGATTGAGCTACTTTCAGCAAAACCTTTTTGTTGCATAATGAAACTCCACACAACTGGTATCCACAGCAACTTAAAAGAATCACATAACATGTATTTTGTCCTGCAGTTCTTCCTTGGCTGGTTTGCCCATCCCATCTTCAACGGTGACTATCCTGAAGTAATGCGAACAATCATTCGCCAAAGAAGCCTTGCTGCAGGTCTCCCTGAATCACGGTAAATTTGAAACAGTCGCCAGTAAATGTGTTCATTGTTTAAAGAGAAGTCCTGGACTGGGCTTTCAAGAAAACTCTTTTCTCTAATATAGGCTTCCTGAGTTCACCCCTGAGGAAATCAAGAGGATCAAAGGGACTCACGATTTCTTTGGCCTCAACCATTACTGCTCAGTGCTTGCATTCGGATATACTCCGGGTGATATACAGGATTATGACTCTGACAGGTAGGTTTTAATCTTCCAAAAACGGCTAGATCTTTGTTATTGACCTTCACTTGCGTTATACCAAATGTTTCAAATTATATTCAAACTCAGGAAAATTCGTAATTCTTACCTTCTACGTAAGGTGATTTGGTGCCTGATGCTTTATACATTAGTTTTTTTGAGAGTGAGGAAGAAAGTCAGCGAACGTGACAGGGGGCTGGAGAATTGAAGGAGCAACCTTTAAATTACTCAACGACCCCCTACCTCCTGAGCTACAGCACCCTTAAGATTCCACTTTACTCCTTGAGAATACAAAATTACATCTTTTCAATGTTTTGACCAAGCAGCAAAAACTACATATTGTGCATGTAAAACGAAATGCCTAGATCACACGGGGGCTTTTTCATTTATCATACAGCCCCTAGCACAAGGTGAAAGAAGAGGGAATTAAACCCCCCACCACAAAAGTAGATGCTGAAATATATCTAACATACAGTATTTGACTAATGCTGATCTGATGTCTAATCCAAAATCCAGGGCCGCTGCTGCAATGGCCGATCGCACCTGGCCTGAAACTGGCTCCCCCTGGTTAAGGATCACTCCATTTGGAATCAGGAAACTCCTCAAGCACATTAAGGATGAGTATGGAAATCCACCCATTTACATCACAGAGAACGGGGTCTCAGAAAGCGGAGTGGTGGACTTGAATGACGTCCACAGAAAGTACTACTATGAAAACTACATTAACCAGGCCCTGAAAGGTACGAGAGACAGTAACAAACAAGTATCTCACATGTTATTGCTTTTGTACAGGTGAGACTTGTTAGCCTTATGTCTTTTAAATGTACTGGACAATAAAATAGTTGCCAAGACACAAACCTCTATTTAGGACAAGATTTGTTAAACGTAGCTGTTACTGTTGATCTTTCAGCTGTTATTCTGGATGGAGTTGATCTGCGAGGCTACACAGCTTGGTCCTTGATGGACAACTTCGAGTGGGCTGCTGGGTACTCCGAGCGATTTGGACTTTTCTATGTGAACCACTCCGACCCCGCTCTTCCTCGCATCCCTAAAAACTCAGCCTCTCGTTATGCAACCATCATCAACTGCAATGGCTTCCCAGACCCAGCTCTCGGGCCCCATGAGTGTTTGAACCTTGAACCTGCAGGTAATGTAACGCTGAGTCCGATGTGATTATTATAAGATTCAGGAGGAATCAACTTCATCCAGCCTTTTCATGCAAAAATAATTTGATCACAATGTACTAATGTTTTAAGTGTTTGTTTATATTCTAAAACAAGTTTAAATCATTCCAATAAAGTTTTTCAAGATATTTTATTTTGATGGAGTTGTGTATACAAAGTAATTCAAAGTAACCAAAGTAATCCTCTTATAGTCTGAAAAATAAGACAATACAAACAAACAAAATCAAGACAATGAAAACAAATGAAAAAGACAATAGAAACTATGAAAAAATAAGACAATAAAAACACAAAAATGATTCAATATAAACAAACAACAAATAAGACTCGATAAACAAACAAATAATGAAAAAAACAACATTTTTGAACCAACTAATGTGTTGGAAATCCTTTTTTTTCCAATGTGATAAACTTTTTTAATTTACCCTTTTGCAACAGAGGTGGATCATACCTATTGAACCTATATTTAGATAAAAGAGGACTACATTTGAACAAAATTTGAAGATAATTTACTTTAAAAACTGCTGTTAAATCACAGGAAAAAAGTGCTAGAAAAATGCTAATTTTCTGAAAAAGTGGAGCCTGTCTACAATCTTATTTAGTTATAAATATACTTTTTTCCTGTTTGGTTGTCTGAGACGAGGATCTAACATTCTGTCATTGAATCAACAATGTTATATCTCCAAATGACAAACGTAATAATATAGGCTTTAAAGGATAATTTCGGTCGATTTCAACATGCAGCTTTATTGCTCAAGCTACCCTTGACTTGCTAGTACCGAAGACGTGCACATTTTTGGTCCAATCCTTACAGGGCTCCTTGAACGGAGCACAAACACACTGTTTTAACCACTTTTTTATTCATTTTGAATCATACACACTGCAGTGCTGTGTTGTAAGGTGTCTGCTGATGTTGCATAACTTTTGGGGTGAGATTTGGAGCATGTTAAGATGCTTAAAACAGGAACAACAACAGTCCTGCCCAGGGGCGGTTCTAGGGGGGGGGGCCCATGGGTTAGCTGTCAATGCTAACTCTCTGTTCAAGGAGCCCTGTAAGGGTTGGACCAAAAACTTTCGCGTCTTCAGTACTGGCAAGTCAAGGATAGCTTGAACAATAAAGCTGCATGTTGAAATCGACCAAAATGAATCCTTTAAGGATCCACCTCCTGATTTAGACATGGCAATCGTGCCTAAATGATTAAACATGGCTTCCTAACATCTCTCAGCACCAAGTATGAAGGGGCTAAATTTTGTTTCTCGAGAGTAAGAAAACAAAAAATGTGTTTTTCTAAACATATCTGAACTAGATAAAAAACACAAGGTGAACAGGAAAAGAAAAATTGACATTTTCCCTGTTTCTTCTTCCTGTCTTTTACCAGCTACAAGCACACCCACACCAGGTCACACTGCAAATACAGCTGTCCCTGTGTTGCCCCCGAACATGGTGGAGTTCCTGGGTCTGAAACTCACGCCTCATGATGCTGAAGTCGGACTTTATGTCACCTTTGCATTCCTTCTTGTGGGTGCACTTGGTATGATCTTTGTTGTGTATCAGCTCCTGAAAACAAGAAAGAATTCAAAAGCAGCTCTAGCAGAAACTGTGAAGTTGCAGAGAATGTGAGGAGACTTGTGGAGGGAAGTGAAAACTCTTCAAATGAAGTTGTTGACCAGCTTTTCTAAATGATTGCCTGTTTAAAAGCATTTTCTTTTCTTTTTAGAATACAATCAATACAGAGAAATGTAATATTTCAGGTTTTGGGGCATTTTATTTCAATTTTGATCAGATCTTCATAGAACTACCGATGAGAAATGTTTTTACCAAAAATTAGATATTTATTGAGACACTTGAAGATAACAGCATTATTTAAAGAATATAATAATTCTTAGTTATGTAAATACATTGCAATTTTGTTTGGCAAACTGCTCAATGAATTGGTAATGGCAGTTTGACGCCTCAATAACATTGTTGTAATGTGTATTATTTTTAACAGCTTTGGCTCAAAAAGAAAAAACTCAAATAAACATATGCAGTCAGGCAGTTGCTCCAACCATGTCTGTGCCTGTATCTTATTGCCATGCTGAAAACAAATCTGTATATATTGGATTCATGGATGTCTGTGCCTGTATCTTATTGCCATGCTGAAAACAAATCTGTATATATTGGATTCATGGATGTTTTAAATTTAATTAAAGATTATTGCTTCAAAGTTTCCAGTTTATGTGTGTCACTGTCATTGAATGACCTCCTGGTGGCGCCAGTGAACCAGACATTTGTTAAACATCAAAATGGAAATGAAACTAAAGCTAAAGGAGTGGACGAATAAAAAAGAAAGCAATAAGAAATCCGGCTACTTAGGAAGGTGTGCCTTCATCATCATTATTACATCATTATAATTTTTACCTTTATTAAACGGGGAACTATGTAGTTTTGGGGAACACATTCTCAAATCATTGAATGATTATTATTTTTTTCATGCCTGAATAAACTTAATAAACCAACTGACCTTAATGGACAACACAATTTCATACTTTGACTTTGTTTTATATGTGGTGGACCCTGCCACCCTTCTAGCTTCAAAAGGTGTTCAGGGGACCTTATTCTCCTCTGAAAACAGTTTATTTATTCAGTTATGGAAAAATTACATTATTACCTCATTAATAGTTGAAGTGTTTAGATTTCAATTTTATCTCCAAAAACTACACATGTTTTGTGTTGCTCAAACAGCGCAAGTGTGTTCAGAATAAAAATTGCAGCAGATTATAGACAGATTTACAGCATTTACAGTATATAATTAGAGTGGAGTGCGTCTATGTACAGTATAAAAAAATTACTGGCAGTTCTAAATTGGGATACAGTACATACAGCATATACTAAAATTAATAGCAGTACTAAGGGTGGGGTAAAGATGAAGATTAATTAGTCAAGAGTAATGCAGTATCCAAGTGGGTGGGTGGGGGACAATCAGTCACTGGGGGAAGGAAGAAAGAAGAGACGCTGGTGAGCATTTTGATCAGGGTGAAGGTGTTGAGGGTCCAAGAGAGGTCCTAAGAGATGTGGACACACAGAAACTTGAAGCTGGTGACATGCTTAGCCTCCATTCCATTATGCGGATGAGGGTGTGTGTGTGTGCCATCATTTGACTTTCTGGTCCACAATAAGCTCTTTGGTCTTCTTGCTGTTGAGAGCCAAGTTGTTGTTGGCGCACCACACTGTTAGGTGCTGGACCTCCTCCCTGTTGGCCGACTTATCGTTGTTGCTGATGAGACCAATCTCTGCTATGTTGTCTGCGAACTTGACAATGGTGTTTTAACCATGTGCAGGTGTGCAGTCATAGGTGAAGAGGTAGTAAAGGAGGGGGCTCAGCATGCATCCTTGTGGAACACCAGTGTTCAGGATGATGGTTGAGAAGGTGCGGTGATCTGACCCAACAGACTGTGGTCTGTTGGTTAGGAAGTCCAGAATCCAGTTGCCGAGGGAGGTATTGACGCCGAGGTCACTGAGTTTGGTGATCAGTTTGGAGGGGATGATGGTGTTGAATGCTGAACTGAAGTCGATTAACAGCATTCTCACGTAGGTGTTACCGTCATCATGGTGGGTTTTAGGACACATTCCGGTGGCATTGAGTGCGAGGACACAATTGTTTCCCAATACTCTGCAAACACAACAAAGTCCATGACAATATATAATTTCTTTTCTTAGCGAGGCTACAACATGTGGCCTGTTGGGGCTGTTTGTCAGAATATCTTTGGGGTTGGTTGAGTGTTGACAAAAGCACAAGTTAAAGATTATTGTTCTTGCTGAGAACAATGTATCATTGTTCCCAGTAGACCTAGTCTGTTGTTGTCTGGATGTAGATGAATTAAAGTGACTTTTAAACATCAAGACTTTAACTAAGATGTCTGACACCCTTCTACAAATATAGGTGCTCCAAAATGGACATTCTGTCACACATTTCCTTTTGCCATGGTGTTTAAAGATGTAAGTACGTTTCTTTAGATAATAGCATTGTGTCCAAGTTTAAAATTCTGGTATACTGACAAACATTTTGTATAGACTACTGGTTGTACTAATACAAATGTAATAGATTACAAAGTCTTTGCTGTTTTTGGGAGGATTGTGTGTCCGAGGGCAGAGAATGACAAGGACAACAAAGTTGCTGACACGTCATCTTTGAGCACTTATTATCAAAGAGTTCAGATAAGGAGAGGCATAAATTATTTTATAACACGGACAGAAGACTTCCGAGCATCCTTAATTAAATATGGAAAATAAAGCACCACCAGGACCTTGATGATCATCACATGATGGATTTCTGTGGAAACTTGGCAGGAAAGCTACCAAGAGTCTGAAAACACCAAACAGTAAAAGAACTGACATAAAGAAACTAAAATGTTAGGTAATGTGTTCGTATGTTATAAAGGAACCCATTTTAAAGTACAATTTGGATTATGTGAAATCTGGACTTCACTGTAACACCTGACAAAGTGACTTTAATCATTTTAAATTGTTAAAACATTTTAGCTCTTAAAACATAAATGTAATAGTCTACTCAGTAATTCTGAGGTAATTGGTTTGAAAGATAAAGAAGTTTTGCATCCGTATAAGATAATAGAAGATTTATCTTACTGTAATTGAAGCTTTGATTTGGGGAAGAATGGCAACATCCCTCACTCTCAACCCGACTGACAGACGTCTCCCTGTGAACATGAGTAGAAAAGTGCTCTTAACACAACATACATTTAAGAACATTTGTGTACACACTAAATGTCCACCAGTTGCAAAATATGTGGCAGACTTCAGCTGATGTTTTCAGTTCATTTAGGATATTTTGTCAAAGCACATTTATAGAAAATAAAATGAATGATGCTTCAGTATCCAGGTCTTTGTATTTTACACACTGTCACACTGTGATGGCAGACTGTGAGTCTTGTTTAATGTTATTCGTAAGACCTTTGCTTTTCCTACTGTGACAATTCAAAACTAAAGCTGTGCAGTGAAATACGTGCATGGATATTCTTTTATTGATTTCACTGGGATTGATTATTGAGGTAGGCATGATGATACACATGTAATCTGTGCCATAAATCAGGGTGTGAAAGGCTTCAGTTAGAAAAAGATTATCAGCTGGTTGTTAGGTTATAACTTTTAAGTTATAACATATTGCTCAATATATTAATGATATTTTACGTAATTAAAGCTGGCAACAGAAATGTCTTGTTGTATTTAACCATTAAAGGTCGCAAGAGCCAATCCTGTCAATCTATCCCATCTTTAATCGTCTTTCAGTCTTTCTTACCTCTGTCCGGAAACCGTTGATGGTAGAGCTGGTAAATCTTCTTGTTGAGTTCAAGGATATTTTGACGAATGGCAACACCTGCAGGCTACCTATCATGCAGAACACCATCCAAGTCACTCAGCGTCACCCAAACTTCTGAAAGCAAACTCAGCGTACTGCTGAAACATCTCTTTCAGCTCCATGCTCTCCCAGCCTCCATATTTTGATCTCAGAACTTCTGGCACTGTGGATCCATGAAGGACGACCAGAGGCTGGAGGCCCACGTCCAGCAGCTGTTTCAGGAGGGTCTGGTAACAGGTGACCACAGACTGTTGGAGCTGACTGGACCGGCCTGTAGATAGAAGATGAGCCCATGACAGTGGGACTTTGAAGTGGGTGTCTGCTCTGGATGGACTCAAAGTACTGCCATGATCCTGGAGGAATGGGATGACTGCAGTCAAAGGGATCATTCACCAAACCTTTCAGAGGGCCTGCGACAAGCATGAAGTCCTTCATAAAGACAAAACCCATACAGAAACACAGCCCACAATAGATACTTCATTCATATTATCCACGGATAGACAAGCTATTCAAAAGATTCTGTTTTCCTCTTATGCAATGTTACCCAATTAAAATCGATGTTGCATTCCAGCTGTGCAAGCTTCAGCTTTTTTTATTGCAGCTGTGAGATATGGCTGGGAAGACTTTGGACTCACGTGTCAAGTTATTCCTGCAGCCCATCCTTGTGCGCATGTTTGAACACCATAAAATATATTGTCACAACATAATTAGTTAAAAGAAAGAGACAGTAAAGTCATAAAATAGTTTAATTTATTCATCTTAGCAGCCAAATCGAGTTCAAAGTGGCCAATTTGTTCACGTGGAACCAACAAGTATGACTTTGCATTTCCTCAAAGGCACAACAGCAATTCAGAGTAAGATAAGAGTGGCTCCAACACCGCCTTTATTTCTCATGTTTATCATGGTTTTATCAACAGATTGGGTTGTAAAAACATGACTGAAAAGGTTAAAGAAAGGTTAAACCATTTTAAGAGGCGGGTAAGAGTCTTTTTGGTTTCCTTAAGGATGGAAGGAGGTAAAGTCATCCAAGTAATCGAAAGATCGGTGGTCTAATACCCAGATTATAGCTTGTGGAGGTGAGCGTGGTGGAGGCGTGGCTGCTGGAGAGTGAGAGGTGGAGAGGGCTCAGGAGAGCAGCGCCAGGTGAGTGATTGACAGAGCTGGCAACCACTCACCTGGCGCTGCTCTCCTGAGCCCTCTCCACCTTTCTCTCTCCTGCAGCCGCGCCTCCACCACACTCACCTCTACATAGCTGGACATCAAGTATCCCTGGGAAAGATGAACCCCAAATTGCTCCTTATGAGCAGGTTGGCACCTTTTGCAGCAGCCTCTTCCATCAGTGTATCAATGTGTGTGTGAATGTGTGAAAAGTGTTGCTTCACGTGGAAATTGTCAACACATTTTGCAGCTATTTTTATCAATAAAACCAAGCAAGTACATCAAAAGTACAGTTCAAATACATAACCCTTACCCTTTTGACAACCACCGTCACAAATTGCTGTAAAAATTAAGGAAATATTGTTCAGTCATGTTCTGCTCCTGTGCAATTATCATGCTGTCTAATCAGCAACTTGATACCTGTCTGGTCAGAAGTGCTCACTAATGCTGAGAAATAAAGCCTTTCGTGTCAATATGAAAAGTTTTAGCCATATTTTTTCCCAACTCCAGAAAATTTGGCAAATTTTTTTTTTTTGTGTGTATACTTTAATTCCCTGTCGCTTTGTTCACAGATCTGATTTATTTTGAGTGGTGGTCCAATCAAATTATTAGCAATATTCAAGAAATATTATGCTTAGGAATCAAAGTCACTACCAAAAGAACAGTCACCTGTGGTTTGCTGTTTAACTAAACTACAACTGAACAAAAAAATCTTGACCTGCACAAACACATGCTTTTTTTTTTTGACCTTGAATCATAAATCTTTGCCTCCTGTTTGATCTATTTTATCAGATATTTTTCAAGGCTATGACCACTCCATGACCCCTGCATACTTTAGTGCCACTTATGAAACTCTGGTTTGACTGAAGGTTCAAGCTTGTAAACAGGAACTGCTATATATAGCTTCACCATGCAGTGGCTTGTTCAGTTCCCAAAACACGGACAATATGTCGTTACTGGGGCGACTTCTCCCTCTGTGTTTACTAAGTTTGTATGGGTGCATGTGCCAGGACCATGATGATCATCCACCGGCCATGTTTCTTGCAGGTCCTCTGACCAACAATGGAGAACCCTCCAAAGGAGCAGACCCCTTTGACTGCAGTCATCCCATTCCTCCAGGCTTATGGCAGTACTTTGAGTCCCTCCAGAGCAGAGGGGTGACCCACTTCAAAGTGCCGCTCTCATGGGCTCATCTTCTACCTACAGGCCGGTCCAGTCAGCCCCAGCAGGCCGTGGTCGCCTGTTACCAGACCCTCCTGAAACAGCTGCACGACGTGGGCCTTCAGCCTCTGGTCGTCCTTCATGGATCCACAGTGCCAGAAGTTCTGAGATCAAGGTACGGAGGCTGGGAGAGCACAGAGCTGAAAGAGATGTTCCAACAGTACGCTGAGTTTGTGTTCAGAGAGTTTGGACAGCTGTCAGACTCCTGGGTGACACTGAGCAGCCTGGATGAGCTGAGAGATGCTGATCTGCAAAATGCTCTTGATGCACACTCCAGCGTCTACCGCCGTTACCACCAGCTGTTTCCTGGGAAAGGTAGGAGATCAATTCATTGCATCACAAGCTGAGGACTAATGATATCTTGTATAAAACTTGTGAGAGATATTTAGACAAATAGAGACAAATCTGGTCATTCATTATGAAAATGTGAATTCAATTGTGAAATGCTCAGGGATATTTTCTTCACTCGAGTATATCTGATGAATAGAAACACATATTTTAAAGATATTGTTGCCATAAATATCTGGTACCTCTGAAATAAAGGAGCAGACAAGATGTGTGACTCTGATCAAGTTGTAACACTGACAAAACATTTTCTGGAGGAGAAAACATCCATGAAGAGTCTCAGGAAACGTGCTAGCCCAAACCTTATTACTGTATGAAAGATATGGATAAATGAAACCTAAGTCATCTAGTGGTAAAAAGATGGCTAATAGTGAGTGCAGTCGTACATCTTGTTACTTATGAATGAAACTATAGTGAAAATCCACCTTCATCTTTTGCTGGGGAGCAGCCAGAAGCCCTGGATGCAACTTTGGGAATGAAGGTTCTACAGTAGATGAAACATTACAGACCAGAACTGAACAGAACAACTGTTTCTTAAAGTATTGACCCCAATAAAGTCTTGTCAGTCTGTTTTTACACAACTTATTATGGCACTCACCTATAAACAACATGACTGTAAGAGGGCAAGAGTCAGGGTGCTCTGGATATTAGATAATAATATTTTGGAGTCATCTTTCTTATCTCCTGTTGTAGTTGTCCAACTTGATCAGATTGATCAATGGCTGGATTTTTCTTGTCCTCAAAGGGGATATTTGTTTCCACAGGGTGCATAATGTATCCTCTCCAGAGCGTAGATAGATGTGTAGTAATTATGGCAGTGTTTGATAACTGTTTCCATATCTGCTGACCACCTGTACCAAAGTTCATGATAAGGGGGTGGAGTAGTGTAGGGGAACGAAGAATGCACTCTCTCTGGCTAATAAGTTTATTATCATGTCACATGTTACAGATGGAGGAGTATCAGTTGGCGTGAAGGCCAGTAAAGTCCCAGTCATCTGTGACACTCAGCTACTGGTGAGATCACATCATCACACAGAACATGAGCACATCAAACATGTTCTGAGTTGCCATAATATCAAAACAGCATAAACAGTGCATAAACAATGTGGTTAGTTGATTGTATTTGTGTCAGGGAAAAGTTCAAAGCTTTCCACGCATCCAGTTACAGTCACACATGCATCTCTATTTCAGAAATATACAGATTTCCTCTCTGTTAAAATTCAATATGACTGCACCAATGGAAAAAACCTGGCGGAGGAACTGAAAAATGTTTTGGTATGTAGAAATTGAATTTAATATTTAGTTTACAGTCTTCAGTTCTGTAATCGTCGACCTCTAACTGAGAATTCTTATTTGAACATTATTGTTTTCTTGCAGGCAAAGTGTGGAGAGAAACCCATTCTGTTTTATGAGGTGAACATCAATGACTGTGCCCCCTCTGAGTTCCTGTCAGATACCAAAGTCTCAAAAGGTAATCTCCATCATCAAGAGTCACATCCTAAGAATAGTGAAACACTATTGCCTGCTTACTGCAAGTTTTAAGTAATCCTAAAAGTAGAAAACAAAATTGTATCACAGGTCACTTTAGACACTTTGATTTGCCGTCCTGTCAGAAATACAACTAATAGTGATGTATTGTGATTTTATTCATATTAAGTCATTTATTTACTAATGCTTGAGCTGCATTTGATCACTGTATGATATGAAATGTATTATTCTAATTCGATACCATGAAGGATACATGGATCAAACTGTATGATACATGACATTTATGATATATTCATATACTTTTACAGCACTGAGCAATGGAGACCACAATCTTCTTGGATTCGACATGGAAAATATATTCGCTCCAGATGACACTATTCCAAAAAGGTATAACTGTGCATACAGAGTATTAACAATTTAATCTGCAGTATATCTTGCCTGTGAAAAATATTGCGTGTCCTTGGCTCAGAAAACGCACACAAAAAATTACAACAGAGGGACTGTGTAGAAGAATGAAAATAGAAAATGTTCGGCACTACGCTATTACACAATATGCATTCATGTGTTTAGGCAGCCCAGTCTTCAGAATAAAATGTCAGCAGCTAAGGTATTTGCGAACTACTGATACATTCACAATTGTTAGTGTAAACATATAGTTGCAACATAAAGAAAGGTCCATCCATGATTTACAGAAACATACATTGCCAGCGTTCATTATTCTGTCGATTGGTCAAAAAACACTTGGCCTTTATTTATCTTCAATTTCCCCATTAATTGTATTTTCAACGTCTTGTCCCTATTGTCTTCAGTCGTTCACACCAAAGTGACAAAAACAGAAACGATCTTCAAACATCATGTTTAGCGACCTACTGCAAAACCTGGGGCAATTTTGCAACCATGACCTCATTCGAGCGAGATGCCTTCTTGAATGAATCCTTTCCTATTGGCTTCCAGTGGGCCACCTCCAGTGAGTCCTTCAAGGTTGAAGGAGGCTGGTTAGAAGGTGGGAAGGGAGAAACCATCTGGGACCGTTTTGGCCATGAAAACAAGGTTTTTGACAATCAAACAGCCGATTTAGCTTGTGACAGTTACCACAAGATGGATTATGATGTCTATCTGCTGCGAGGTCTTCATGTCAACACCTACCAGTTTTCCATCTCCTGGGCCCGTATTTTCCCCTCAGGCTTCAATGACAGCCATTCAGAAAAAGGGGCTCTGTACTATGACAAGCTGATCGATGCCCTCATTGAGTCTGGCATACAACCTGTTATCACTCTCTACCACTGGGACCTGCCCCAGGCACTCCAGGACAAAGGTGGATGGACCAGCGCTTTCATTGTTGAGGCCTTCAAGGACTACGCAGACTTCTGCTTCTCCAGGTTTGGAGACAAGGTCAAGACCTGGAACACATTCAGTAGCCCCTGGGTGGTGAGCCATGCTGGGTATGGCACTGGTGAGCATCCCCCTGAAGTAAAAGACTATGTGGTTGCCTCCTATCAGGTGAGCAAAATGGTCTTACTGTAATGTAGACATGCACTGCATCATTGTCATCCTTACGTTCTTAACACAAACATTTACTTTTGACTTGCAGGCCACTCACAATATGCTCAAAGCCCATGCTGAGGCCTGGCATGTCTACAATGACAAGTACAGGAAGACACAAGGAGGGGAAGTAGGCATTGCACTGAACTCAGACTGGGCTGAGCCCATGAACTCCTTGAGACCTGAAGACATAACAGCTGCAGATCGCTACCTGCAGTTCATGCTGGGCTGGTTTGCACATCCTATATTTGTGGATGGAGATTATCCTGCAACACTCAAGACTCAGATAGAGATGAAAAAAAACAAGTGCCCCCTCTCTGCTCCTGCAACACTTCCAGTTTTTACTCCTGAGGAGAGACAGAGGATAAAAGGAACAGCAGACTTTTTTGGATTAAACCACTATACCTCCCGGTTGGTCATCAGCAGTGATGGTGGCTGCACCCCTGGTCCTCAGGGGGTAGGTGACTTCCAGGCACATGTTGACCCTTTATGGCCCTCGACAGCTTCAGACTGGATATATTCTGCACCTTGGGGCCTCCGGAGGCTTTTAAAGTACATTTCTAATGAATACTTGACTGTTACCAAAGTGCCTATCCATATAACTGGTAATGGTATGCCGACTGACTACAGTGGAGACACTCTCAATGATACCCAACGAGTACAGTACATGAACAGTTACATCAATGAGGCCCTGAAAGGTATGTTGTTGAAAGTAGCTTCTTATGTAAATATACCTTTATTCAAACTTTCCCCACTTTTTCAGAACGTGTCATTCAAGTTCATGTTGAGTAAGATTTAGTGGATGATTGTCTTTTTTCTCTCACCAGCTATACATTTGGATAATGTAGATGTGCAGCGCTTTACCGTCCAGTCACTCATGGATGGCTTTGAAGGTCCACAAGGTTACAGTGAACGTTTTGGATTGCACCATGTTATGTTTGACCTGCCTGACAGACCTAGGACCCCGAAGCAGTCTGCCTACTTTTACTCCAAAGTTATTGAGAACAACGGTTTTGCCTCCAAAAAACCGTATGCACCAGAACTTATAAACATGGTGCCAAATACACTTCCCTCACTCCCACCATCCACAGTCCCATCAAAAGCCAAGATAGTTTGGTGGAGATTCTCCAGCCAAACAGATTTTGAGAGAAAACTTTATCACTACGGCACTTTCCCACAAGGTTTCAGTTGGGGAGTATCGTCTTCTGCTTACCAGATTGAAGGAGCCTGGAACACTGATGGGAAGGGGCCCAGCGTCTGGGATACATTCACCCAAAAACCTGGCAGTATTCCTGCTAATGCAAATGGAGATGTAGCATGTGACAGTTATAACAGACTTGATGAAGACCTCTACATGCTTCGAGCTCTGAAGGTAAAGTCATACAGATTCTCTTTGTCATGGTCCAGGATCTTTCCTAACGGTCGGCGTGCCTCCCTGAACCAGAAAGGTGTTGACTACTACAACAGACTCATTGATAGCCTCTTGGGGTACAATATCACTCCCATGGTGACACTCTACCATTGGGACCTCCCTCAAGCTTTGCAAGACCTTGATGGCTGGGACAATGTAGACATGATTAACATTTTTAATGAATTTTGTGACTTTTGCTTTGCCACCTTTGGAGACCGAGTGAAATTTTGGATGACTTTTAACCAGCCTCAAACAATTGCCTGGTCAGGATATGGACTTGGAAAGATCCCACCAAATGTTAAGAATCCAGGAGTTGCACCGTATAGAGTTGCGCACAACCTTATAAAAGCACACGCCACGGTTTACCACACATATGATGATAAGTATCGCAAAACCCAAGGAGGTCTAGTATCTATTGCCCTCAATGCTGATTGGATTGAACCTGAAGATGTTAATGTTCCCCGTGAAGTGGTGGCTGCTGACCGTGCTCTGCAGTTTCAACTGGGTTGGTTTGCACACCCCATTTTCAAGACTGGTGACTATCCTGATGCAATGAAGTGGCAAGTTGGAAACAAAAGTGAGCTCCAAGATCTTCCAGGGACAAGACTACCTTCCTTCACCAAAGAAGAAAAGAACTTCATCAAGGGAACTGCTGATGTGTTCTGTGTTAATCATTATACTACAAAGATAGTCGGCCATGTTGCAGCTCGGCTTAGCCCTCCGTCTTATCAATCTGACCAGGACGTGACAGAAACGGAGGAAACAGATTCACCTGCTACTGCCATCGGTGGGCAGAGAGCTGTAGCATGGGGATTGAGAAGACTCCTCAACTGGATCAAAGAAGAATATGGAGATCCAGAGATTTACATTACGGAGAATGGAGTAGCCACAGACGTTAAGACCACAGCTGATGACATAGACAGAGTATTTTACTACAAAACCTATGTTGATGAGGCTTTGAAGGGTGAGTTCCTCAAGTTTAAGGCAACACTTTTTGGTCGTACCTTTGATCAAACAACCTGAAGACCAAATTCCTGACATTGATGACATCATTTTTTGAATGTTTCATTCCCTCAGTGGTTTTCTCTTTGCCATTCTGAATGCAGTTATCTCTATTCATGTCTTTACACAGCTCATAATCTTGATGGTGTGAAGGTGAAAGGATACATAGCAACGTCACTCATGGATTCGTTTGAGTGGCTCAGTGGTTATACAGTAAACTTTGGGCTGCACTCCGTCAACTTTGCAGACCCAAACCGGCCGAGGACACCGAAGCGTTCTGCTCACTATTATTACCAAGTCATGAAGGACAATGGCTTCCCATTACCAGATGAAGAGAAGGTACTTTATGGACAGTTTCCCAAGAACTTTCATTGGAGTACTGCCAGTGCCGCTTACCAGGTAAGTAACACTTATGCATTTAATCTACAATGGCAGAGTGCACTTGTATCAATATACAAGCCTAAAGCACAAACTTTTATTTCAGATTGAAGGGAGCTGGAGAGCCCACGGAAAGGGACTGAGCATCTGGGACAAGTTTTCCCACACCCCTCTGAGAACGAACGACGGTGAAAATGCCGATATTGCTTGTGACAGTTACAACAAGATTGACAAGGATGTGGAGGTGCTGAAGAAGCTGAGGGTGACCCACTATCGCTTCTCTGTATCCTGGCCCAGAGTGCTTCCTGATGGCACCAACAACCACATTAACGAAGCCGGACTGAACTACTACCATAGATTACTGGATGCTCTGGAAGCTGCTAATATTCAGCCCCAGGTAGGCAAAGCTGTTCTTCAATGCCACTAATGTTTACTATGTTTAATAATGTATGAGGACATTTTTTTGATTTGATGTCTCCTAACGGTAGTATTGAGGACATTAAAAGGGCATGACTCCAGAAATGATTGTCTCACCAAATTACAGTAGGGCTTGAAAGGGAAAAACATCACCTGTATGAAAAGTATTTAGTACTGTATTTCAGATTTCCTCTCATCTGTTTCCCAGCTGACCCTGTACCACTGGGATCTCCCCCTGGCTCTACACAAAGTCGGAGGTTGGGAGAATGAAACCATCGTCCAGAGATTCCGAGATTATGCCGATGTTTTATTCAGCCGACTTGGAAACAGAGTGAAGTTCTGGATCACTCTAAACGAACCCTACATTGTGGCGAACCTTGGCTACGGATATGGTACCTTTGCACCAGGTGATGAAAAAAAAAAATCTTTGGAGATACTTTTATGTCTCAAATAAAGCTGTTATTGGAGCATAATTGTTATTTAATGTGTTTTACATTGCAACAGAAGAAGTAATCAACCTTAGAAGACTAAGAAGTTTAGTGAGAAACCTGTTACCTGAAAACTTTACACTGTGTCATGATGAATAGCAACAATGTCAGTAACTCCTCAAATGTTTCAGGCATTGTGAGAAAGCAGTATATTGTAGCTCACAACCTGATCAAGGCCCACGCTGAGGCCTGGCACCTCTACAACGACAAGTACAGAGCAACACAGGGTGGCCTCATCTCCATTACCATCAATTCAGACTGGACGGAGCCGAGGAACCCACACAAGCAGGAGGATGTGGATGCAGCCAACCGCTATTTGCAGGTAGAAATATGTGAAATAGAGTTTGAGTTGCTTTTAGCAAAACCTTTTTGGTTGCGTTATGAAACCCCACACAACTGGTATACAAAGCAGCTTATAAGAATCATATAACATATTTTATCCTGCAGTTCTTCCTTGGCTGGTTTGCCAATCCCATCTTCAAAGGTGACTATCCTGAAGTAATGAAAACAATCATTCGCAAAAGAAGCCTTGCTGCAGGTCTCCCTGAATCACGGTAAATTTGAAACAGTCGCTCAGTAAATGTGTTCATTGTTTAAAGAGAAGTCCTGGGATGAGCTTTCAAGAAAACTCTTTTCTCTAAAATAGGCTTCCTGAGTTCACCCCTGAGGAAATCAAGAGGATCAAAGGGACTCACGATTACTTTGGCCTCAACCATTACTGCTCAGTACTTTCACACCCAGTGGATCTGGGTAATCAACAGGATTATGAAGGTGACAGGTAGGTTTGAATTGTCTAAAAAAAGTTAGACCTTGATTTAGTGCTTGCCTCATGCTTTGTACATTAGTTTCTTTGAGAGTGAGGAACAAAGTCTGCGAACGTGTCAGGGGAGCTGGGGAATTGAACCAGCAACCTTTCAATGACTCAATGACCCCCTACCACCTGAGCTACAGCATTCCTAAGATTCCACTTTACTCCTTGAAAATACAAAATTAAATTTTTTCACTATTTTGACACTACATATTGTGCATGTAAAACGAAACGCCTAGATTACATGGGGGCTTTTTAATTTACCACACAGTCCCTAGCAGAAAGGTAACAGAAGAGGGAATTAAACCCCCCACCACAAAAGTAGATGCTGAAATATATCTAACATACGGTATTTGACTAATGCTGATCTGATGTCTAATCCAAAATCCAGGGGCACTGTAGTAACCCATGACCGCACCTGGATTGGATCTGGCTCTTTCTGGCTAAAGATCACTCCATTTGGATTCAGGAAACTACTGAAGTTCATCAAGGATGAGTATGGAAATCCACCCATCTACGTCACAGAGAACGGGGTCTCAGAACGAGGAGCAGTTGACTTGAATGACATACCCAGAATGTACTTCTATGAAAACTACATAAACCAGGCCCTGAAAGGTACCAGAGACAGTAAAAAACAAGTATCTAACATGTTATTACCTTGCATACATGTCTTTTAAATGTACAGGTCAATGAAATAGTTTCCAAGACACAAACCTCTATTTAGGACAAGGTTTGTTAAACGTAGCTGTTACTGTTGATCTTTCAGCTGTTGTTCTGGATGGAGTTGATCTGCGAGCCTACACAGCCTGGTCCTTGATGGACAACTTCGAGTGGGCTGCTGGGTACTCTGAGCAATTTGGACTTTTCTATGTGAACCGCTCTGACCCCACTCTTCCTCGCATCCCGAAGAACTCAGCCTCTCGTTACGCAACCATCATCAACTGCAATGGCTTCCCAGACCCGGCTCTTGGACCCCATGAGTGTTTGAACCTTGAATCTGCAGGTAATGTAACACTGAGTCTGATGTGATTATTATAAGATTCAGGAAGAATCAACTTCATCCAGCCTTTTCATGCAAAAATAATTTGATGACAAAGTCACAATGTTTCAAATGTTTGTTTATACTCTAAAATAAGTGAAAAATCATTCCAAGAATGAAAAAAATAAAAATAATATTTTCCAACTAACTAATATGTTGGAAATACTTTTGTTCCAATGCAATAAACTCTTTTCATTTACCCTTTTGCAACAGAGGTAGATCTTACCTATTGAAGCTACATTTAGATAAAAGTTGGGACTACTTGAAGATAATTTACTTCAAAAACTGCTGTTAAATCACAGAAAATAAAGTGCAAGAAAAATGTTGATTTTCTTTAAAAAGTGGAGCCTGTCTACAATCTTATTTTGTTAAAAATATACTTTTTCCCTGTTTGTTTTTTTTAGAAGAGAATCTAACATTTTGTCATTGAATTAACAATGTTATATCTCAAAATGAAAACAGTAATAATCAAGGCTTTAAGGATCCACGTCCTGATTTAGACATGGCACTCATGCCTAAATGATTAAACATGGCTTCCAAACATTTCTCACCACCAAGCATAGATTTTATTTCTGGAGAGTAAGCAAACAAAAATGTCTATTATTATTATCATATCATATCTATCTATTCTAAACAGATCTGATCTAGATAAAAAACACAAGGTGTACAGGAAAAGAAAAATTGACATTCTCCCTGTTTCTTCTTCCTGTCTTTCACCAGCTACAAGCACTCCCACACCAGATCACACTGCACATACAGCTGTGCCTGTGCTGCCCCCGAACATTGTGGAGTTCCTGGGTCTGAAACTCACACCTCAGAACGCTGAAGTCGGACTTTATGTCATCTTTGCGTTCCTTCTTGTGAGTGTACTTTGTATGATCTTTGTTGTATATCGGCTCCTGAAAACGAGAAAGAATTCAAAAGCAGTTCTAGGAGAAACCGTGAGGTTGGACAGAATGTGAGGAGACTTGTGGCGGAAAGTGAAAACTCTGTAAATCAAGTTGTTGGCAGCTTTTCTAAATGGCTGCCTGTTTATGAGCAGAATAAATGTGAATTTCTTTTGTTTTTTTAATCTAACATCAATACAGAGAAATGTGTTGCTTCAGGTTTTGGGACATTTTACCTCCATTATGATCTTCATA
The DNA here is from genome assembly GCF_900880675.1 of Sparus aurata. NCBI lineage: Eukaryota > Metazoa > Chordata > Actinopteri > Spariformes > Sparidae > Sparus > Sparus aurata. The sequence continues at coordinate 28,834,230 of NC_044195.1, read as the reverse complement.
GAACCACCATTGAGAAATGTTGTTTTTCCAAAAAATGTGATATTTGTTGAGCCACTTAAGATAATGGCATTATTTCAAGAATATAACAATTCTTAGCCATTTAAATAAATTGTAATTTTGTTTGGCAAACTGTTCAATTAATTGGTATTGACACTTTGCCTCCATAACATTGTTGTAATGTGTATTATTTGTAACAGCTTTGGCTCAAATAAAAACAAGTCAAATCAACATTTGCAGCCACACAGTTACTCCAACCATGTCTGTGCCTGTATCTTATTGCTACGCTGAAAAAAAAAATCTGTAAATATTGGATTCAGGAATGTTTTAAATTAAATTAAAGAGTATTCCTTCAAAGTTTCCAGTTTGTGTGTGTCACTGTCATTGAACGACCTCCTGGTGGCGCCAGTGAATCATTTTCTGTCAGGACATTGGCTGTGATGCTGCTGTTGCTGCAATACAAAGTGGTTTTACATTTGTTAATTATCAACATGGAAATTAAACTAAAGCTAAAGAAGGGGATGAATAATAAAATAAAAAACAATAACAAATCAGGCAATGTAGGAGGGTGTTCCTTCATCATCATCATCATCATCATCACTTTACTTTTATTTAAAAGGGCACTTTGTAGTTTCAGGGAACACATTTTCACATCATTAAATGACTTTTTTGAATGACAATAAACTGAATAACAAACTGACCTTAAAGGACAACACAATTTCATACTTTTACATTGTTTATGTAATGTAATATTCTCCTCTGAGAACAGCTTGTTTATTCAGTTACTGAAAAAAATAGAACATGTTTTACTTCATATTATTACCTCATTAATCGTGTAAATATACGCATTTCAAAATGTCCTCTCTAAAAACTACACAGTGCCCCTTTAAACATGGGAGGCCATTGAAAGCAAGCAGATAACACCACAAACAATACATTCATTTGTATTTAGATTACAGCACATTTAAATAAACAAAAGCAATTTTGCAGTCCACAAGAATTGATAGCGGTGACATCATTTTGACTAAAACTCCTTTATTTGTATCACTCAGTGTCTATTAAAGAGGGTTAATGAGGTTAAAATGGATTAGGTCACAGCAGGATTTAGTTTGCCACTGTTCCATCGATGACCTCTGGCTGTAAAAGCATCACGACCTGGAGGAGGCAGTCAGACGTGCCCCTACATGTTCCTCCCACTCAATAACATGATCCGCACAAACAGCTCCTCCCTGACAAGGTGCTCGCGGGGCAGATGCACATCTTCTCTGCACTCCTGCTAGGAAACCTACGTCTGGTCTCCAGGGAGACCGCCCGTCTCAGCAGGATGTGCGCATTAACAAACAGTGGGTGTCTGTCCTGCACGCCCTCCCCAACAGCTCCGATCAACGAGGCGCCTGTTCAATATCTTGAAACCCCAGAGTCTGTCAAGATGGGGTATGAGTCAGGTTGGAAGGAAAACACATTCGCTCATAGTTTCATAAAAAGGTTTTTAGGTCAGCTTGATTAACTTGCGTAAAAGTTTGATGACTTGCACATGTGTGAGTTCTTGCCAATCTCCGGGTTATGCACACGTGTGCACTGGAAGGACTCAGGAAGTGTTACTGTTATAATGAATTGAGATAATTTCATACATCATGTGCAGTGAATAAAACATGACGGGCTGCACGCTGAGTATTAACTTAAGCTTGGTAATTCAATCATTAAACAGAAGCAGCAGCGTTACGACTTGCATATGTGATGGTGAGCGTGTTTGTACAGTAACACAGGAGAATACAGGGATGGATATTCTTGTATAACATGATGATAACACAGTCGTCTGCACTCAGTTTTTAAATGTGACACTAAAAAAGAAATATCTAACCTTGAAATTGCTCAATACAAGAACATCTAATGTAGGTACTGACGTTTTCAGAACTCTGGTCAGAGGTAACCTACAGGGTCAGTACAGGATTTCATTGAGGCAGAACTCTTGATTTTTTTTTATGTAAAAATGTAGCTCTTTTGTGCTTCCTACAGAGTTTTACAAAATGGGTTCATGACAAAAACAGTTAAGATTAAAAAGTGTGAAGGGAGAGCAATACAGTGCTGCAAGGATGGGCTCATTTTGTCAGCTAACGTCAAACATAGCACCGCCCTGAGTCCCTCTGCTAAAAGTCAATAGGATATTTGAACTGGATTTTGATTATTGCAGAAAACGAGCTCTATTGCAAAAATTTTGTGTTGGCGATTTTCTTTCAGCGAGATAATCTTCACAGATGAGCACCACTTTTACGATTTTTGAAGCATGAATGAAATCGCCAGAAGTTAAAATGACTTACATCAAGATTGCGTGACTTCAACATCACGACTGAGCTTCGCATCACACTATACCAAACACACTTTACTATAAGCTGATCCGTCAATGATGTGAAAAGTAAGAGTTCCAGTAGTTTGCAACTAAAGCCTTAATGTTCGGCGTGGCAACGTTTAATGTCCCCGACAGCTTCTGTACTCTCATTTAGCCACTTGTTAGCAACCGTCATTTTTTTTAACACTTTATAATTCAATTTTATGTCATAACACAAAACATGACAATAGGCTTAAGTTAAAAACAAACCTTATTTGACGCAAAAAAAATACATTTTCTGGGTTTTAAGGCCCATTCCTGTGGCACTGAGTGCAAGGACCCCATTGTTTTCCCCCTGTTTTCCATGAAAATACAATTTTTTCTTAGCAAGGCTACAACATGTGGCCTGTTGGGGATGTTTGTCAGAATATCTTTGGGGTTGGTTGAGTGGCTGACACAAGGATGAGATGAAGATTATTGTTCTTTCTATTGTTCTTTTAAACTTGAATTAAGATTAAAAAAAGACATTTGTATCTAGGGATAAATTGTCCCTGACTTGAGATGCAGAAATTGTTGCAACTCAATAAAGTTAAACTTTTTAAATCAATGTTTAAGGTTGCCTTCATTTTTTCTTATTTTTCCCTATTACATCACCACAGGGATAATAAACCTCGTGTGTGACTACATACTCCACGATGGGCACAACAACACAACATACATTTTACCAGTTTACGCAAACATGTACTCAGGATCGCTGCAACTCTCAGTCTCCAACTGAAATCAGCTCATTTGCACGACATTTATATGTAATCTTATATCACAATGAATGTCATTTTATGCCTTTGGCTCCTGAAGACACTTGTTCCTCATCTGTGTCCATGACAACCTCAGCATGCGCACACAAACAAACACAGGCATTATACCACACACCTGCTGCTCCGCACGGCCTCTCCATGCTGCGCGTGGCATCGGCACAAAGATGAGATTTGATGTTCTGCTTTTAATCAGAGGCTTGCTGGGTGGAGGTCTCCCCTTTGTGTCATGGAGGCAGAGTGATGGTGATTGCAAACTGCTGCATGCCATCTTTGCTCCCTGGTAGGCCCTCTAGTTTTATGGGCCCAAGATGGAACAGTTAAAGAGTTTTTCAAAGCGATGAAAATTGTTAAAAGTTTGCTTGAGAGCGTCAGTGTGTTATCACTGTACACCCCTTTGATTTCTGAGCTCTTTCTTCATATTCTAATCCAGTGTGACGTACGACGAGCGCTTGAATTACACTTTGCGCAAAAGCAAAAGTCGTTCCGTGAGAAAAGAGGGAGTGTTTTCCACTCTTTCTCTCCTTCCAGGAAGAGGCTGAGATCTTCCTAGTTGAAATACTAGACCGGGAAAACATTATTGTTGAAGAATCGTGTGGGATGGGTCGCTGGAATTGGATCCGCCCAAAATGCAGGGGGAATATTTTCATTCCAATAATAGCAACGTGATACTTTAAGAATGTTTCCAGCTGAGCCAGGGTTGTCGGAGCCAGCACCTTCTGCAACGCAGATCTGGAGGCTGCTGCGTGTGTCATCCTCTAAAGAAACAGGAAACAATCACAAACTTTGGGAAGTTTTTTGAATTTAAAGTACCATACACTCCTGAACGCACATTTTATAGCTTCACATAAAGGTGTCGCTATGATCCAATTATTGAACTGTATTGGAAAATGTCAGCTGTAACAAAAAGCAAAACAAACGATCCATAAACAGAACATCTGTAAACAATTAGGGTAATAAACGGTTGTTGGGTGTTGTTGTGTCTGCTTCCCGTAGCAACCTTGGATGTGGAAATCCAGGTTTGTGAACACACATTGCTGTGTGTTACTTTTACGAGTCTAATTAGTGAAGCACATGCCCTCTCTCTCTCTCTCGCTCTCTCACACACACACACTGCCCTAAAGCAACTGAATTTTTGTGTTGTGTATTTTTTAAAGCTCGACCAATACGTCACGTGGGCCAAAATACCGCCTGATAGTGTATTTGTATCACAGTATAAGTTTGCTGATAATAAAAACAAAAAGAAAGAAAAGAAATCACAGAACAAATTGCTGTAATACTGTGTGTTTAAAGGGACAGTGTGTAATATATCAAGTATTTAGCGCCATCTAGCTGTGAGGTTCTACACTGCAACGCTCCTTTGCTCACCCCTCCCGTTCTGAAGACGTTGGAGACGTTCCGGAAGCTACGGTGGCCCTGACGGACAAGAAACTCATTTTCAAAATATGGACTCTTTCCCAACAGTATCGAGTATTTCTACTGATTCAAGTAATGAGGTAAAGATGTAGTTGGTTATTGTTATTGTTAGTGACGAGCGCTTTTGCTGAGCTCCCTCTCAGTTCCACAGTCAAGCTAGCTCTGAGCGAAAACGCGTTTAGCCTTACTGCGTAGTACCACGTAGTGCTTTGTGTCCCTCTCGGCAGTCCATAGTTTTTTTAAAACCGGAAAGACATGGCGGCCTCCATAGAGCTTGCCCGTGCTATGTATATTCAGATAGGTAATTCTTTGCTCAGGAGGATAAGTCAGATTGTTGGCAGAGGTAATTGTACACCAATGAGGACTTACTTATGAACAAAGACATTGATTTGAGTTAATAAATTACTTAAATCGTTACATACTGTCCCTTTAAAGTAGTTTTGGGACAGTGTTGCATTACATTTGTCCACCCGAGAGCACTGACAAGTTTATTTTCTTCTTTAAAATATCCTGCATACTTATCATCATCACAATTCTTATAAGTTGAGATGATTTTGGTCATGAGATCCACAGCTGATAGTTAAGACAGACATGACATGAGGGGAGAGGGAGGGAGAGACACTGCCAAACTGTGGACCAGTTTCTGATGCACATTCTCAGTTTTGTTGACATCCATCATATCAGGTCTGACATGGACTCAATATACTTCATTTTTTCGTAGTCTTAAAACATTTAATTTGCGTAAATCACCTGTAGTGATCAACCCTGACTATTTCAGATCCTGCTGTAGGAGTTTGTTTGTTATTTTTTGCCTAATTCTGCATCATTATAATTTATTTTGAGTTGTGACCCTCTTGAAGCTCTGTTTTTGGTCTCCTCCATCTCCTGCGAGAATTATCTAATCAGCCCTTTAGCTTCTAAATGCTCCACAGTGTTCACCAGCTAGGTACTGGTCCAATGGCTTTATGGTCACTATGAGAGCAAAGAGAGAGCGAGCCAGAGCAGTAAAGCTGAGGGACAGACAGATAATTAGATAAAGCTCTAAAGTTTGTTAGTCTAAAAATAATGATTCTAGCCCTTTCAGGGATCCTTGCTAAAAAAAAAAAATTGCAGATTTTGTGTACAAAACGGCTGAAACATCTTCAGAGTCTCATTTTTAAAGTCTAGTTGTGTCGTAACTCTGTGTGCACTGACAGCACAAACACACAGCCTCATAAAACGGAACACCATCATCTCAGGATGTAAAGACATCTGCCACCCAGACGCGAACTGTCTGGCTACTAAATCAAGCTGAAAAAAAGCCTGCACATCAACACTACTTATGTCGGGCCTGATGTCAAACTACCAAAGACAAGCTCCAGTTTGTATAAGGAAATAAAAGACACATCAGGTAACAGGCTGGCATCACGTTCTAACTGTACAGCACTTGTTCTAAAGCCAGTTAAAGACCACTGCTGTGTTCCAAGTGAAACCTCCAGAGGGAATCCTGCTTACCCTGTTCGAAATCACCCTATGTTTTTATTGAGATCATTATCACAAATATTGCCTTTGACAGAATCAATTTCCTTGTTTTGTGCTCTGCGGTGCCGTATCGGCTAAATGCTGCATTCTTTCCCCGCGATCCCCACTTCACAGGTCCCCGCACGAAATAAAGCAGGAATGGAAACTGGAGCAGGAAATTGAAAAGAGGGGTCCTGTTGTGTTGCGGAGACCGCTGTGCCTACTGCTATTTCCTCTGAACATGCCAGTCTCGTACACTCACCAGATGTACGTGTGCCCTTTCTAATAATTGTCACGGTCCCGGGGAGGGAAATTCTGGTCAGACATGTGATGCAATATTACTCCGGTTTCAGAGATAGATTAATTTTTATTGTTACGCCACTGACACGGCGGTATATGCCATTTGGCATCCTCGGTCCGTCTTGGCTCATCTTTCATGCATCCTGGTTGGCTGCAGCACTTTAAAGGACGAGCGGCAGGATGGCACACAACAGCTGGCATACAGCTTGGTGTGTCTCTGCGGCTCAGAGGCTGCTCGTGTTTACTGAGTGCCAGAGCCAGTTTAGAGGCTCTGCAGATTAGAACACTTCACTTTCAGAGGTGAAAGGACGACCATGAGTTACCACAGCCTTCTTTTCTCTTGTTGTTGTTGTTTTTCTTCTTCTTCATCCTATTTCTCACTTTTGCTCTTCATTTTCCTCTTCTTCTTCTTTGTCAACCTCTTCTTCTTCTTCGTTGTCCCTTTCACCTTCTTCCTCATCTTACTTTTCCTTGTCTTCTCCTTCTTTGTCTTCTTCTTCTACTTGTTTTTCCTCTTCTTCTTTGTCGTTTCCTCCTACTCCTTTTTCTTCTACTACATCTTCCTATTCCTCCCTTGTTCTTCATCCTTTTTTCCCTCTTCATTGTCTCCTTTGCCTTCTCCTTCTTCCTCTTCATCTTCATCATCCTTTTCTTTGTTTTCCTCCTCTTCTTCCTCTTCTTTTTTTCGCATACCTATTCTCCTTCTTCTTCATCCACTTTTCCCTCTTCATCCTCTTCTTCTTTTCCTTTGCCTTCTTCTACATCTTTCTCTTCTTTTATTTCTTCGTCATCCGCTTTTCCCCTTCGTCTTCATCTTCATCTTCTCCTTCTTCTTCGAAAAAGGAGAGAAAGAAGAACTTCTTCTTTTTCTTTTTCTTCTTCGCCCTCTTTTTCCTCTCCCTCTTCTTTTGCGTCATCTTCTGCATCATCTTCATCCTCTTTTTCCTCTTCTTCTTCTTATTCTTCTTTTTTTTCGCATACCTATTCTCCTTCTTCTTCATCCACTTTTCCCTCTTCATCCTCTTCTTCTTTTCCTTTGCCTTCTTTACATCTTTCTCTTCTTTTATTTCTTCGTCATCCGCTTTTCCCCCTTCGTCTTCATCTTCATCTTCTCCTTCTTCTTCGAAAAAGGAGAGAAAGAAGAACTTCTTCTTTTTCTTTTTCTTCTTCGCCCTCTTTTTCCTCTCCCTCTTCTTTTTCGTCATCTTCTGCATCATTTTCATCCTCTTTTTCCTCTTCTTCTTCTTTTTCTTCTTCTTTTTTTTCGCATACCTATTCTCCTTCTTCATCCCCTTTTCCCTCTTCATCTTCTTCTTCTTTTCCTTTGCCTTCTTCTACATCTTTCTCTTCTTTTATTTATTCGTCATCTGCTTTTCCCTCTTCGTCTTCATCAACATCTTCTCCTTCTTCTTCCTCTTCTTCTTCTTCGTCACCCCCTTTTCCTCTCCCTCTGCCTTTTCGTCATCTCCTGCATCGTCTTCGTCCTCTTTTTCCTCTTCGTCTCCTTTGTCGTGAACATTAATCTCACTGAAACGGCGCTTCATAAGTGATTGTATTTTATACCAAGTGTAACGATCTGTTTATTGACTTGTAATTAGACAAATGTCCTCGTTAAGACTTTGAGTTTATGTTACATAACACTATCTGACATTTCGACCGGTGGATGACTGTGCATGTCTGATAAGATCATTGCAAAGTCATCGTGCGCCTCCGCTCACAGAATGGGTCTGAACAATCTGGCAGGTTGGACTGTTTGAAAATCCTAATTAGGTCTGGCTGTCTGGTGTGCCACTGGTCTCCAGGAAACAATTAGCAGCAGCCCCGCCATGACAGGATGCAGTCGGCCATTCTACAGCTGGGCTCCCTCACCCTGCTGAGGATAACCTGCGCCGCTCGCTGCTCTCTCTGAAAAACAAACAAACAAAACAGCCAGGGACTTTCAGGATCATCAGGTACAAGAGCCATTTAATTAGCTCTATACTGCAGAAAACACTGTGTGCTCATTTGATTGCGTTTTGGCATCATAATTGTTGTAATTATGCGCTGTACTGTTAAAGTCATCATTATGAAAGTGTCTTGTGAAGTGTTATTTCTGGAAATTCTCTGTAAAAATCCATGTTAGTGTCCTCAGATGATGGAGGGAGGCAAGAGTTTGATACGCGAAACCTCCATGAGATCAGCAAATTGCCAATTTCCAGTCATAGATTATGTATCATACTCATAATAGAGGGACTTTTCTAAATACTGGTAAAAGTCAGATACACTTTAGTTGTTTAAGTGGTTACACAGTTACATTTTGAGAAATAAAAGGTTCTGCTCTTTGTTCTTTAAGACTAACTGTTAAGTGCAATTTGGGACTTTTATTTTAAATTGTTTACTTTCTTTTCGGCAGAGGCACTCAAGGACCCTCGTTTAAACTTCTTCCAGAGAAGTGAATGTCACTTAAAGAAACAAACTGAGGCAAACTAGGACTCATGTGTTTAATGTACCATGTTGAAGCGTCTTTCATTTCAGAGTTTCTTTGTAAGTTTAGGAAAACAATAGTATCCTTTGTTTGTTGACCTTTTGAGGAAGAAAAAAGCATCCAGGCTAACCCCATGTTTTACACCAGGACGCAAAGAACTGTGGGAAATTCCCTCAGACAAGGTCTACAAAAATTAGGGCTGGGCAACATCGTTATCGTGATATGGGACTGCATGTTGTCTTGTGTTGTATTTCATCTTGGTTTTAAAGGCTGCGTTACAGTAAAGCCTCTTCTGTTTGTTTTAATACATGGCTTTACCCACTTCTTCTTCTTTTCCACATTACTGATGATTATTGATCAGAATTCTCTGCGGGTTCGTATTTTATGAAAGTAATATACCAAGTAATATTACCAATAGTCATCTCTACAATACTGTTGCAATGATTTCAAAGCAGGGTCTATTTTGTCGGCCATTCCTTTTTACATTTATGAAGATTTCAAAATATCAAGGTATGTATCGCATATTGTGATATTATCTTAAAGCCTTATAGCCCAGGCCCGGCAAACAAGCAGACTCCAAAACAGTGTGCATGAAGGGCTCGAAAAATCTGTGAGAGAGCTCCGATGGACGTAACAATCTGATGGAGGGAAAGTCCAAAACCCTCACAGACCTTCCAGGAATGACTTCAAAGTCTGTGAAGTGAAGGGGGAGAACTGCTGCAGTAAACAATGCCGACATGGTCGTATAATCTGAGCGTAAAGGGTTTTAAGTGTTATAAGGCAGCTTTTGTCCACCTCTGTGAACATGTTTTGGTGTTGACAGTCAGCTGCTGAACGAGCCCCTGATGCTAACACATGAATGAAGCATCAGATGATGCAAGTGTGACTTCAGTGAAACACAATGCTCCATGTGAATCATTCTTGTTGAACGAATCGTGGCATGCAGGACACAGTTTACTTAATTTGTACCGCTTAATAATTATGTATATTAAATAAAAGTTGACTATGGATTTGAGTGCTATGTAAACATTGTCTCAGCACTTTCCCTCTGGATTTTTTTTGCACTTGCCACCCCATACCATTAAAAACCAACAACATTCAAGCTGGTGGTCTTTGTCACATGCCACCTCTCTCCCTCCTTCCTTCCTTCTAAGTCAGTAAAACCAAAGTGTAAAACATGGAAAAAGTGAAACTGGATTGGACAGAATTTGTATTATAGGGCTGCCAAATTGAATCCAAATGAGTCACTGGTTGACTCATATACCATTCACTACTGCCTCCACTCCTGCACCGGGGAGACAGAGTCAAACGTAGTTCAAAACTGAATGAATGCAGTGTTCAAGCATTGCAGTAGCCTAAATCTAATCACATGTGGAACACTGTTCTGCAGTGTCATTCCTGCTGTATAATGCGAATGTCACACTTGGATTGACAGAAATCTTTCTGCCAGAAAGCCTTTAGAAAAGTCAGGGGGGGGGGGTGAAGCATAGAGACCAACAAAGTGACAGAGTCCATACCAAGAGGAGGCTGTGGAGGATGAAGGGTTTAAAACAGAAGACTGTCACCTAGAAGACAAACGTCAATGTTGTTTTCCGTCACAGTTTGATCAGGTTTAGGCAACAAAACTACTCGGTTAGGTTAAGGTAAAGATAATAGTTTGGTTTAAAATAATCCCTGACGGCGCAGCATGTTAGATTTTCCAGTGTGAGAATGTGAGCACAGCCTCACCGTCGTTTCTTTAAGGAAACAGGAAGGTACATTTTTACTCAGATTAAGTGCTCCACCTTAACTCTCGTCTAAGTTACGGCACATTCGGAAATCGATACTTCTCGGCTGCCATGACGGCGGCTAGCGGAACAAGCTACTGCTAAGGTGAGTTGATCAAAAACGTTCTTTTTAGTAAACTCTGTGTACACAAACAGTGTTCACAATGCTCGTGTTCATGTGTAGAGACCCTGGTGATACTACGAGCAGGTTTCATGTTGTGTCGAGCCTTCTTCGTGTTTTAAAAACAGCGATTTTGATGCTATCGTAAAAGTGCACGTAGCACTCCCAGTGAAAATAAATGCTTCTTTCGTCATAATTATGCTTTTACACGAAGGTTTGACTGCATTTTGCAGAGAGTTTTGCTTTAATATTTTACCTCTAATACAATTGCCGTTACCTTACACAACTTCTTACTGGGGAAAATGATAACGTTATACTACCAAGTCACACTGGATGCTGCATTGTGCCATCTAGAGTCTTTTACATCGTGAAAGTAAGAATGACAAGCCACCAACTCTGTTTACAGTCAGTCTTCTTCCTAATTGTTGTCCTTGATCAAAAAACCAAACACACAATCAAACGTTTCAAGGGGCTCTACATTAAAAGTTCTATCAGGGAACAAAAAGAATGAATGAGCTTAAATTTCACCAGGGAACACAGTAATTATTAGCGACAGGAGCTCTGTGCCCGGGTGGATTTCACTGTTGACTGCAAAGCACGGTTAAATTCCCTGTAGGTGTTCACTGTTCGGCTCCTTTTGTGTACCGACGTGAACACAACATGGTTTACAGAGAGGCCGATGGATTAATGCGTCTTACATTTTTATAGTTTCATCTGTAAAAGCCGCTTTCAAGTGGCACCAACGGATTTTAAATATTACATAGTCCATAAATTCTGTCCGTTATTTATATTATCATTGTTGCGCTTATAAGACACATCTAATTACGGCCTTCCTTTCTCCCACGCTGTCCTCTGTCAAGTGCCGCTTGCATTGAGGTTGTGTTAGCCTAATGATATTTCTCCCTTTATGTGCAGGGGAGTGTAAAATGCCTATAGTTCTGTAACAATGTGTGCCCGCAGCCTCTTCTGTGATCAGCTGCGGAGGTGAATCAAGCAGGTCGAGTGGCTCTTATTTTCAAAGGTCACCTAAGACAATCAGGCGCTGATTTAGAGCCACAGAGTGAAGGGTTGCACCGCTGCGTGCTTGTGTGCAGGGAGATATCTTGACTTTTATGAAGGAGCTGCTGTCACAGTGAGAGAATGCTCACACTGGAGAGAAATATAGAGGAATGAGTGTTTACCCTAAATGTAACATTTAAGGATCCGTGGACCGTTTGTGCTCCAACACTTTGAGGTAACAGTAGTTATCTTTTTTCTGTCGTTTCTTAAATGGTGCAATCAGAGCTGCGTATTTGCAGGGTTATTTCTCACTCCCATGCTGGTGGAAAGTTGGAAGATTCCTCACCCACAAAATGTTTCTGGAGCTTCACAACAAAACAACATTACAGCACTTATAACTGAAGTAACCGGGGGCTTGTTTGATGACCATACAACCATCCAGGTTTACTCCCAGGATCAAGATTCAACAACACAACGACATTTAAACAAATTTCAGGTGCCCTGGACGGACCACTTCCTGTTTTCTCATGGGAAGTTTTAAAGAGAAGGGGATGAAAAATCTGCCATTTTTCAGTAAATCACAGGGGTCACAACACGTCAGTACCCATGAAGAGGCTGACAAACACGGGGCAGTGGTTTGCACAGACTCTCTGAGGGGTTGGGTAAAAAAAAAAAAATTAGTGAATGAAAAGTCATACTTTATGCCACAGATTTAGACAAGTTTATGCGGGAGCGCAAATCATTCTGCACTGAAATTATCTGATGTAAAATAGCCATTGCATGTAATTTATTTTGTTATTTTGATTCTTTAAATGTCACCAAAATGAAGAAATGCAGTCCTTGAATCTCACATTTTTTCCAGGGATAAGACCCCAAGTGTCCAAATCCCTCCTATTTTTAAGTTCTCAAGGCTGACAAGTATGATTATTACGTAAAACAGACCAAAATAAAGAAAATAAGAGATGGCTTCATACAGCTCGTCCAGCATAATTCATGTCTCCAGCAGCTCTGAGATTCAAAACTGATTTGAAACAAGAGTTATTTACATAATTTTTAAGCAGCTAAGCTAAAAGTGTTGGCACGCACCCCGTCGAAGGTGGGTGCACAGGTTTGAGACCTTGGGGCTCCCCTGAGACTTGGATTACATTGGAGAAACTTTACGGAGCCATTTTAGGTTTTAAAACAAATCACCGTCTACTTCAGTTGTTTAAGAGGACGCTTCAACACTGTTTTGCTTTGAAGCTCCAGAAATGTTTTGTGGACTACGAAACTTGACCCGTTTTTCCATCAACATGACGGTGAGGAGATAATGACTGAATCTTGATTTTCCTTTAAGGATCTTTAAACATATCTATTAATGGAACAGTGCAATCTAAAACAATTGCAAAACTCAAGAGTATTTCACACAAATACTAGCTTCTTCTGTTCTCTTTCAAACTATACATAAGTAAAGTAATGTAGAACAATCTGTATCGCCCATACTGTGAAAGCCCGCAACAAAGCCAGCACAATGTGACTCTTTATCCAGTGGGTTTAAGTGCACAGCCCCAGTTATGTAATAGATGATAATCCAATGTTACCATAGTAATGCTGCTCACAACTGGCGTGGAGATCACACTGTTGCTGAAAGTAGGAATCAAAGCTCCTTTTCCACCTCGCTGTCATTCCTCGAGCTCCCCTTCTGTGCACTAATGTGTCGGCGTCGTCGGTGGATTAGAGCCGCGCTCTGTTTATCGCACTGTCACAGGACTTTGACTCTGCTGGAGGTGTTCTCCACACCTCTTAGTGCCTTTTTGGATGTTTCCTGAGCGGCCCCGGAAAAACAAACCCCACGAAGCTTTGACATGCAAAGCGCTTGTCTCAGGTTCTGTGTAGGTAGTCAGACGTTGGGGGACTGGAAATTTTGCTGCAACAAAACAAGGGATTGTTTCGACTCCAGAAACACCTAATCCACTGAAATAACACATTTCATCTTGTGCTGAACTCTTAAGCCAAATCTAATGAAAAACACAAGATGAAGAGGGAAAAGTAAGAAACAGACTCTTCCGGCTTTTGCTGTAAATCTAGGGAAGGATTACCGCGCTTTATGGATGGGCTATGAAGGGAGCATCTGTGCGGCCAACAAAGCCAAACAGATGAAGCTGTCCAGTCAGTGATGTCTCATTATCACAGGGGTTGGCATTAGTCGTCTGGGGGATAGGATGTGACTTGGGATTTTGGTTGGGGGTACACTGGGAGATGATGGCTCAATTCAAGAGAAATACAATCAAATTCAAGAGTAGCAAAAGTTACTCATGGCTCGAATGAATCCAACCCATCTCACCAAGTGCATCTCAACGCAAAGAAACACAGACAAAGGAGGCTTGAATGTTAAGTCCCGTCATGTTGTACAGCAAGACCGTTGGTGTGGAGACAAATGTGAAGTAAGTAGGACTGCGTCTCCATGGTCGTGCCAACAGACTCTCATGAGGTGCGCTTCCAAAATCGAGATTGAAGGGGAAGACGGAGGATAAAAGACGGAGCGAGACGAGGCTCGCGGGGGAACGTACAGTGGGGAGATGGCGCATACGCAGGCAGACGTGATAACGGTCGTCTGAGGGATCGTCGGAGTCAGGAGACCCACAAGGGATCGCTGAAGCCACATACATCTGAACTGCTGCCACCGTGCCTGGCTTGGCTTAACAGGATTGGCTGGTGTGCTGTGGCTTGGATACCATTAATCCCTCTTATCCACTTACTGCACCTTAAACTGTGGAGGAAGGATTGTTGCTATCTCCTGTTGGTTATCCCTGCTTTAAACCTGCGGCGGAGCAGAGGGGAAAGCTTCATATTACATCCGAAACCACTTACGTGTGTTCGCATGGAGTTTTAAATTACATTCCACAGCTCGGGTCATTTGTGTTGCTTGATGTTTCTATTGTATTGCGTTGCACCTTTTTTTATATTGTATTCTGTTTTTTAAAAGCATTCCTGGTTTCTCTGTACCCACCAGCTGCTTTGTTATTTTCAGCACCCTTTGTATCCTTTGTCTGCTCTCAGATCAGGTCCTTTAAAACTTAACTTTGATTCATATATTCTCTCCTGGTTCATGTAGCTTAAGGGATTTGTATTTTGTACCGCTCATTTATGCACAAATATGCATACAGATACAGACGGAGCCTTCTGTCCATACTCTGCCCTCATTTCATCTGTATTTTGACATGTTTTCTGAAAGCTATACAGACCGACAGAGCAGTACCTCAGGTAGCCATAGGAGGCAGTGTAGCAGTGTGGACAATAATTCAAGTGAGACGCGACTACAGGACAAGAAGAAGAAGGTTTAAAAATGTGGGAACGTCTTATGTTGGTTACTGACAGACAAACCGTTGGGAGAAGTTTGGACGGAAATTAATTGTGAGTTGGACACTGGCAAAGGAAAAGTGGAGTTGTGCGCACAAGACCGATTTCAGCAGCGCCCTCTAGTGGCTGTACAGCTTAACATACAAGCATGGACGCCACTTTTACACCAAAACAAATGTGTATATGCAGGTTATTTTAAAACATGGATGAGCCACCTAAAAATAGGCGATGGTCAGCAGACGAGTCGGAGTTTGTGTCTTTTTTCAGGAGAAAATCATCCAAACTGACGACGTACCTCTTAAGAGTATTACTTTGGATCGTATCTTTAGGTCCTTGGTACACGAATTCCTCACTCACTGTTGATTATCTATTATCTTCTTTGATATGCTCAGGTGTTTATGACTCCCTGAGGGGAACTACCCACTCGGGAGCTCCCCTGGATCTACACACCTTCGATGGTTTTTTTCTGTTGGCATTCGCAACCGCCAATAGGAATCCTGAAGTGACGATAGCCCGCAGACTTTTTCAGTACAAGCTGTTGTTTGTTTTTTGGGCCGTCTGTTGTTTGCACAGCTGACAGGGTTGTAAAAATGGCGGTCGCTGGCGCCGGCTCATGAGATTGCCCTATCAGCGTACACTTGTGTCGCTCAAAGTTCCTCTGGTGTATGGAGGGTACCGTTCACAGTTCTTGCAGTGCGGGTAGAATACAATGCCTCGTGTTTTAATTTAGATCGTTAGATCTAAATCGGTCTGCAATCATGCAGATCTTGCGCACTGTGGCCCCCATCTAATATCAGGAAATCTTACCTCTCACCATCTTTGATAAAATCGCTTGCGTCTGAAAGAAAGTTGTCTCCCTGCTGGACCAGAGGGCCAAATCAATGAGCTGAGCGACAGAAAGGACTAAAACCCTGGGCCTAAATTAAGTTAGCTGGATGCACAAACACACGCCCTGTTAGCCTTTTCCCTTCTTTTGTGGGTGGCTGAAATCTTCAAAATTAAATAAGATAATGGAAAAGAGGAACATTATTAGATTATTCCAGAAGGGTTACAAGAAAAGCCCTGTTCTCTCCCAGCAGTTCATCACATAACCAGCAGCAAGTTTCCCCCGTTTATCGTATGTGCCGCATTCGCATGTCCTGGCATCTACTCTCCGCTGCTCCGTCCCACTTCGAATTGCATTAACCTGCAGCGTGCGAATGTGCCAACGTTAGCTTATCTCCTAAAAGATAATGCTGTGCTCTCTGGAGAATGCTCAGCTATCTCGGGTTTTGGAGGAATTGATCTTCCCGTCATAACGAGCAGGAAATCCATCCACTGCTGTCAAAGCAATATTACGATGAAGGAATACAGTGTGTGTGTTTCTTTTTTCCTGCAGATCTTGGACGACTTTAGAGCTCAAACAGAATTACCAGTCGTTTTGGAAGAAAAGCAGCTAGATTTGATGAAGCAGGTGTTTTGAAAGGCCTGTATTGGCATTTCTGGTGGGTTGTTTGCAGCGTTTGGGCGTACAAGCTGCTTCTGTTAGCACAGAGGAATTAGTTGTGGCTTATTAGTATTTTGATGCAAAGAAGACAAAATGCATATTGTTTTTTTTTACTGGCAAAAACTTAAAATAAACACACCGGCTTTTACTGCATTTATGATATCCTGGTCCATCTGCTGAGGATTTCAGATCCGTCTCTGAGGTCTGCAGTCTTTACTCTTTAAGTAGACTTTGGTTCTAAACCTAAACATGTGAAGGATCCCTCTCCACAGGTAGGATCCAGGTGAAACACTGGGGTACATTAACCTGATAGGTAGCATCGCACTTGTTCCCTCGACAAAAAGCCAATGGGATTCTTCAATTGGATGAACACCAATTAAATAATTTTTGAGGCATAAATGAAAAAGGAAACATGATGTTGATTGTCCACGACAACCTCTGTAGCCTCCTTTAGCCACCTTTTAGCTACCACCATTTTTAGAATGTATGTGCTTCATAATTTGAACACTTACGGAAGTATTCTTAGGTCTTAACATGAACATTTCTCAAGCCTGAGTTAACCACAGAAATTATGTCAGGCACTGAACCGAAAACCCACCGTAAAAAACACATTAACTTTGAGTTGAGGGAAGCCGAAGTGCAAAAATGCTCACCGATTTCCAGGTTTTGTGAGTCTTTCCTGCGGCACTAAGGTGAACTCATGGATGACGGACTTCCTAGAATGCACTGTGGATGGATCCAGTGATCTAAAATACATTACATAATTTAGACATTTTTGAGTTATTTGTGAAAGTTGCTTATCTGGAATATTTAGTTCTGTCCCCCTCACTCTGCAGTGGCTTTACATTAACAAGTGTGTATGTTCACATTGTAGCCCAGAAATATGAACTTTAACGTTGTACAGTCATAAAAGCCTGAAGCCAAAACCTGACAGAAGGGCCAATCAATTTGAATGACAAAGTGGATTATCTCACATTATTTCCATGCGACACTCTCCCTTCACTATTAACCGTGCAGCAGCTAAGTCGACAGGCGACTGACAACTTGGACCAAATCCATCCTGCTCCAGAACTTCATCAGAGACACAAAACCTTTTTTTTTTTGTTGGCAGTATTGCAATTGACAGTGAATAAATGCTACTGTGGAGACTCACTCAGGTTCCTGTTGACATCACTCAGCTGAACTTAAACAAAATGTCACAGTAGACAGCGTAGCTGCAGGGTCTCTACCAACGACAGCATTCAGGCTTGTCACAGCATTTGGGTTTGTCTTTTGTCTTCAATTCCAGTGAGCTAAACTTTCCAATAGGAGTTTCTTTTTTTCTAACGACGGGTGTCACCACTGCTGACAAAGCTGACAAGACGAGTTTCAGCACAGGTGAGACAAAACTATAAAGAAGAAGAAAAAAAAAAACCAGTTGCTTTTGTCACTTCGTCAAATGTTGTCATTTTGACACTTTAATAAGTGCTTGGTTAAAAAACTTCCACAGAGGTGTTGAAGTGATATGAGGTTTCCCCTGAGACTTTCTGCAGACATTCAAATGTTATTAACAGTTTTACACCAAAATTAGCACGTAGAAGCAGGTTAAACCTTTAAAATAACTCCTTTTTTTATTGCCAATAGATTTCTTTGCCTTTTGGTCTTTTTTTCTGTGTGACACGTTCTTCATCACGTATGCACCAGAAAATCAGGGGACATGTAAAAGCAACAGATCATACAACTCATCAAACTTCATTCAGAGGACGTTAAGAGTCTTAATCAATAACAGTCTGCATCAGCTGATAATGAAAGTAGCAACGGAGTGAGACATCTGTCTTCTTCGTCGTACCGTGTTAGGGCCTGTATCCACATAGCATTTTTTTGAGAGGGCAGACAAGCTCAGGAGCACTGTGATGAAGCTTTTTTTGCACTCAGAGAAAAAAATGCAGCACGTGCTTCTTGTCTCTACGGCAACAATATCCTGACCTTTGTGGTTTACTGTCCATGTGTTTATTGTCAGCCATCAGGCAACAGAGCAAGGAGGCTGTGGGTGCATGACATTCTTAGTAGGAGACAGAAATACGGTGAACATTATCGTCTAGGCAGGAAAAAGAAAATGAAGGACAGTCGCTGTCTGAAAAATTGAGTTGTAATTGTAAATTGAGAATTTTTGGACTAAAAGTGTGCCGAGCAGCTGCACAAAAAGGTGCAGCGCTTCGGAAAAAGGATGCTGGGCCGAATTTCTAAATCATCGTCTTTCAATGATCCAAAAAAGACGTGAACATATCCCTCAATACTTGCTGAAGTGCCGCTAAAATACACTATTTCTACATCATGCAACCTGAATCTCACACAATGTGACGGACGCAGCATAAAAATTCCACTTATAGAAATGATTCCAGTAATTATCCAACACAAAATCAATTTTAAAAACTGCCCTTGAGAAAAAAATTAATATCCGTGAGCCTGACTGAGTCTGTCAGGTAGAATGAGTCATTGGAGCAAATCAAAGAAATACACTACTTATTAAGTTCTTCTCGTCCACCTCTGGCCGGGTCCGGTTCGATCTCTGTACAAATAAAGGCAAGGATCTTTATTTGAAACACATTAGTAGCATTAGATATACGCAGTGTCCTCCAGCAGCACCGGGTGATGGACAAGAAGATGGTCCTAATAAAATCTTCTGTGAGTGCTGGCGGTGTATTATATTGAATGTTATGGCATCGTGTGCGAGCTGTATCTGCTTCCATTAGATAAACTCTGGATGCATCCACATTTCACACTGCTGCCACGGGCGAGTTACAGAGGATGCTCATTATGTTGTCAGTGGTATCCTTTTAGAGGAGAGTGCGGCCCGGGTTGAGTCGTCCCATCTATGTTCACATCAGCTTCCTTCACTTGCGCGTGTGGACAGGCCCATTTGAGAGGATACTTATTATGCTGTCAGTGTTTTCTTTAGAGAGCGGCTCGGCTGGGTTGAGTTGTTCTTTTCAGATGAGCCCCCGCTCTTTAAAGCGGGGGTGCCTGTGTTTACATAATCCCGGTCGCACTGCTTCTGCTGCTTCGTGTGTGGCGCCGTCAGGTGGACTTTGAAGTCCGGCGTGAACTTGTTCGTCAGTGGCGCCGGATCACTGGGTATGAGCTCGTACCGCACACTGCTGGGTGACAGTTCACACATTTCTTGGTCTTTCTGTGCATGTTTCTATGTCTCTGTATGTGCTCTACAGGCTGTACATCTTTTACGGGGAGGACGGATTCAAAGGTTCGTCTTTGATCATGAAGAGAGAGAAAAAAAAATCCATCTTTATCAACCTCCTGTCCGATCCCTGTAATCAGCACCACACAGCCTGTCTGGGTAATAAGTAGATGAGATAGTGTTTCAAAGGGACGAAGACAGGATTCACAACCTAATTTTGCTGTTTCATCCACCTAATTAAAACTGTTTTCCCACGGAGCATTGTTTGTGTTTTTACTGATATTGTGACGTCTGCCAGTGATGTCTTCGCTTCTTGCCTGAGCCTAAACATATGTGTTCCTACTCCCATGCTGACAACTGTTTATTAAAAGTTGTGGGAGATGTGACTTGATAATAAACGGCTTTCTTCAGGGACAGATCGACAGATTTTGTTGGAGACCTATTACGCTTTTCCCCCCCTTTCTGTCAGTGTGTTATTTGTGTTCCTGTGCATGTGAAAGGTCTTGAAAGTAAAAAAAAAAAAAAAAAAAAAAAGGTCCACACCAACAGGAGCTCCCCTCTCCCACAGAAAACACTGCTCCTGAAACGCCTCGTCAGTAGTCCAGTCTTAAATTCTGTGACTTTGTGACATCACACTACGTCATGACGTCTCATGTTTACTTAACCTCTGATGTTTGGCTGCTGTTGTCAGTACCGTGTTGGCTCAGGCGTGTGTGAGCTGACCAATCAGAGCAGACTGGGCATTTGGGAGGAGGGGCCTTAAAGAGACAGTAGCTAGAAGTGTTTTTCAGACAGACGGGGGATACAGAGCTGCAGCACTGAGCAGAATGAGGAAACTAATGTGCATACAGGGGAAAAAAAGATAAATTACTGATATTAAGATCAAATCTTTTCATCACATTATCTTCATTGGTGCTCACCATTTGGGATCATGCTCATAATTTAGAATATTTAGACCTCACAGAGCATTTCTGTGACAAAGATGCATCATGTTCACCTGACAAAAAGGAAATCTGGTGGCAAACTGTATTCACTTTCATTTAGCATCACATAACGAGCCTGAGCCTGTTAATGGGGCTGTGAGGAAGGTTTGCCTTCATCAAAGTGTTTAACAGCAGAGAAAAACGCTTAAATGTTGTTTTTTCAACTCTCTTTTACAACTGTTTTTATGACTTTTTCTGAAATTACCCTGACATTAGAAAAAAGAAAATATTGCCTTTATTCATATTTCCATGGAAGCTGTACACCACCTGGGTACAAAGATTGCCTTTGGGTCATTTTTGACCCAGCAGTTAAAATTACAGTCACAGAGTCAGTTACAGACTACAAAACACACACACACACAAACACACACACACACATACACACACACACACACACACACACAAACACACACACACACACATACTGCTGATCTCAGACAGAATTAAAACCTTTTTGTGCAGGTTTTTCCATCACCTTTCGACAGCCCCATACACAACTTTCAAAGATCGAAGTTGAAACTGTTTCACACGCGACCATGTTCACTAACACTTCTACAGTCAATTACTGCTGATATTTTTTCAAATCTCCAGCAAGGTGCATTTGAGAAGTTTTTCGTCAAAAAAACTGCAAGATAACATGGTCCTCATCACCAGATGACAACCAGGGCAGGATGTGAATGTGAAGACAACTGGAGGGTTAACGTACAGTAAATGTGACTCTCATCTGGTTGCCTGTTGCTATAATTTCCGGGGGAACATCAGATTATACATCAGAGAGAGGGGAAAGAAATCGACTTAACGCGAATAAAACTTTGAATACTTTACCTCTTCTGTGAACATTTCTATCTGACTCACATCCGAGAGATTTTCATCAGATTGTTTAACAAAGAATGAAACTACTCCCATGACCCTACATGACTTCATGACGTCATTAAAACCACTTGTTTTGCTCTGAGAGGGCGCGTGCGGCAGAAATTACACGCTGTGTGTTTGAGTTTCTCTTAGCATGGGAGGATTTGGAGAGTTTTGTGTTTGTGAGAGACCAAAGTGAGCTGAGTGAAGAAAAAACAAAGGCAGTCAACAGCACTGGCAGGTAGATAGCACCAGGCTTCAGTCTATTGTAAGTATTACACCTCCGGTTGTGTTGCAGTTTTGGAGCTTCTCTTTTAAAGCAAAGCATCCGACTTTCATTTCAATCAGAATGTTTACACTGCTTATGAGCTGTTATAAACCACTTTTTTTAATGACATCAGATTTTAGGGGAGGGCTGTCTTCCAGGAGGCGAACATCACCTTCTTAACCAACAGTGACACCATTAGCAAACATGTTGGGAGGATACAAGTCTCGCTTTTCTCAACTGGAAAATCTCCTCCTGGCACGCCGTACGTCTCTCCACCAAAGTATTAAAACAACTGCTGAATGCGACAGGTTGACACATGTTCTCTGCAGTTGCGGAAAGTCAGTCTTGAAAAGGTTGCCTGGAAATAGAAGAAGGCGAGGCCGACTGAGGCTGGAGCAAATAACAATACTCACAGACGGAGTGCAGTGAACTTTACAGATTCGACGGTGAAAGAAGCTCCTCGAGGATTGTCAGGCTGAGACCGTCGATTTTTATTGAATTTATCCTGCAGATTAATTTAAATGCAATGAAAACATATATTCTCAACCAGATCTATAATAATTAATATAGCAGAACATGATCACACGAGCTCTTTTGACCAAGTTGTGACGGATTTGATTATCTAATGCTACAGATTTCTGTATTTTTGCCTTCGTCTGTGCTAATTTTAAATGGGTGGAGCTCAGCTGGATAAAGATGATGTCATGTACCTGTGTTCACCAAACATAATTTACCAACGTGTGAATTTTAAGACATTTGTGGAGTTTGTTTACTTATGTTGCATTCAATGTCCATCTGAGGACTCAATCACCCTCAACAATAACCAACGTTCTATTTGCAGCAGATGGTTATTTAGTCAAACCTGATATTACCAATTAAATTTCCAAATTGTTCCTCTTAGCACTAATATTGGTCTTTATTAGCGATGAAGAATCCACAGTCACGGAGTTCTTTGACACTTTGGTTTCTTTTAACCAGGAAGGAGACATTTTAGCTGTCAGAAACTCTTGTTAACTACAACTTGTAATTACAACTTGGAGGCTGACGTGAACGTCTTCCCTGACTTGGCTGCTTGTAATTACAGTCTGACTGATGTGACATAAACACAGGATTTTGCTGCCAGAGAGATATCACTGTCAATCAAATCTGATCAAACCGCAGACAGACAGTGCCGATAAACAGATAAGCCAAGATTCGGACTGAAAATACTGAAGATTTTAAAGTCCCCTTGCGGTCAAACATACGTTTTTCTTCTTGTTCCTACACGTGAATGTTTGAGCTCCACTATGTAAAATGATGTACATGCAGAGTTTGAGCACCAGAAGGCTGTTTTCTCAGTTATTGCTGGAAGTTTAAATGTTCTCTGCGCTCACCGAAAACCTGATTTTGAGAGGCGGGACTAGGAGCATAATTTGTGACATCACAAAACATTTGGAAGTAAGATGTGGAAACGTGAACCCTCTGTTGCACATGCACTGAGGATACATTTCATAGCTAAACAGGATGACTTTTGAAATGAAAAAAATTGCATATTTATACAGTAGATTGAAGAGCTTTTATGAGGGAGAAAGGATAGGTGCTGTTTAGAGGATTTTAATGTGGTAATTCCATCTTTTCCCCCACAAAAATCATGTCAGACACTCATCAGAGAAGTTTTATTCATCCCTTAAAGGAACAGTACACCCGGAAATTAAATTTCTTTACTGACTTTCTTGTGATTTATTTTGTCATTTTGGTCACAGGCGTCCTTTTCACATTCTTGGATTTCATGATTATGCAAGGTGGCGTCGTACACATGATTATACTTCATGTCCATGTTGCGCACCTGTGCATCTGCTCGTGTAAATATGTTGGAGTTTTATTATTCTAATACAAACCATTATGCATTATGCTCCTTGTTACGGCTGTATGTGTCTTTGCTGTTTGTCCCTCCTCCCCTGCTGTCCTTCATGCCTCTAATCTAGGGATTTTGTACTGTTGTCTTGACTGTTCGTGTCTCACTTTAGTGTCTTGGCTGTTTACTTGCCTTTATGTAAATACATCTTGTGGATTCAGTTTTTAAAGGTGTTGTTTCGTGCTGATGCTGGAGTGCTGTTCACCCCATAGGGTCGCCTAGGGCTGGGCGATAACATCCCTTTAGAATTTAAGATACCGTGATGAGATAAGGAGACAGAAACGTGAGGAAGAATTCACTACAAAGTCATAACAGAGCATCAGGTGATAACACATGGCTGGTTAGAAATATAGTAATTCCCATGAAACAAGATAAAAATGTGTAGACAGAATGCTGGATCGGATCCAGTGGATCTCCTCTGGGCTCAGTGCGACCTCACCGACAGACTTCTCTCCACTCTCACATCATTTTCCTCCTCGCTGTCAGTCATCTCGTCCCGCAGGCCCCGCCCCCTACGGAAATACAGGAGGTTTGACACGTGATTAAAGACTATGGCGGAGCTGTTGGCTCAGTGATTTCTCTTACAGTACCGACGGGTCCTAAAACCCTTGCCCCTGTGGATGCTCCTCGACATTTGGGAGAACAGCCAAGCCACTTGCGCCTCAAAACGGTGCTCGACTCAGGTAGCGTGTCTTTTTTTTCTGTCTTTGTCACGTAAAAAAAACACACACATACACACAGGTCAGACAGTCTGCTGTTCGGGTTGGTGGACTCCAGAAAAAAAAAAAAAATCTGGTATCTGGTGGTGGCTCCGTGCGCTTTTTCCTGCTCGGAGTCAAGCTGAGCTGCTGTTAATCTGCCATGCGTGACTTTTTTTTTCTTTCTTTTTTCTCCTTCCTGCGAGTTCGCGTCGTGTTTTCAGAGTTTTTTTTTTTTTTAGGGGAAGACAGTGGAAGCGTTGCGCAAGAAGAGACAGTGTCGCTCGGAGTGGATTAAAAACTGTCCGTGTTGTGCAACATTGTTCCTCCGCCGCCTCAGCTGCTCGGTGTAGGTTTGACTTTTCACTCTCGCTGCTCGATACTTTGTCTCTGAACTCTTCCGACACACGCTGTCATGTCGGAAAAAGCGGCTTTTACGCGCGGCGGGCGCTTAAAACTGTCACTTTCCAAACTTTCCACTTTCACTTTGTGTTGTTTTTGTGCGTTGTTTCGCTCGCAGCACAGCGCCATACGTTCACACAACTGTTTCCAAAGAGCTCCCAGATGTTCAGGTCGTGTGTTTACCAGTTAAATGTACGTCACGCGTCCAGAGGCGCTGGTCCTGCTCCAGGCTTGTCCTCGGCGACACGTTAAAGTGTGTGTGGAGGTTTGGAGCCCGGGTTGAACCGCCGCGGTCACAGTTTTGGGTGTAAACTTTGTGTCCTCCTGAAATGTAAACACAAGAGAGCAGCAGCAGGACGAGGCTGGAGCTGGACTGCAGCTCAGGAGCTTCACATTCTCCTCAGTCAACCAACACTAATGACAGTAAATTTGATTTGTTTTGCACCTCTTATTGTTTTAGGAGGCTTTTAGACATTCAAGTTAAAACAGGGGTCTGAAACTCAAATTATATTGGGGCCGTTGCAGCGTTCAAGCACTACGAGAAAGAAAATATTTCAGAGACTTTAGTTTCTTGCTAATGTTGTAGTTTTTATCAAATTAAATACATTTGTACTTTTCTTTCTTGACACCTGGCAGCTTTTCTGCTCACATTTTCTTTATATTTAACAGTTTTTTTACAGTGCAAATGAACACCGATTACATTATGCTGCCACCTCCGTTTAATTTCTAATATTAATGAGTTAGTAATACAAACTCAGAAAAATCGATCTAGTCTGTAACTGAATAAACAATATGTTCTCGGAGTAAAATAAGGTCACCGGAACTCTTTATGAAGCTAGGCAGGTGGCAGGGTCCGCCACATATAAACAAAGTAAAACAGTATGAAGCTGTGTTTGTCCTTCCAGTGTTATTCTGCCATGAGAACAGTTTGTTGATCCGGTTTTTGTCGGCGTCAATAAATCGGTCGCCGAAGATCTTTCTCCTCTGATTGAAAATGCCCTTTTCCAAAACTGCGTAATGTGACGTGCGAAACCTTTTTTATTTATGTAAGATTTTGCCGTGTGATTTCCATCCAGGCAACAATAAATCAGCTCTATTTATATCTGCACACTCGACTTGATTAACGAGCAGACTCCAGTAACTGTTTATATCACAGCTGCAGGTTCATGAAACATCTACGAGAGCAAGAAAATAGCAAACTACTTGCGTTTTCATCTTCCAGACAAATGCAGAGCACATCTATATCTATATATATATATACACACTACTTATATTTTTGATCTACACCTGGTCTGATGTGAACTGAAAGCATGTGGGGAAAAACCGTGAAACATGTTGGTTTATTTTAAGATCCCTGTAATAAGATTTATGGGTAATAAGGCCTTTACAAGTCATCATACGATGCTTATTAACAATAATAACTTTAAATAGGTGTTAATAATGGCCTAATAATCACATTTAGTCAGATTTAAGGCATTTATAAGCACCTATCAGAAGTTTGTTAATACTTTATATACTTTATTTTTTACTTTACTATTATATCTGCATAATTGTAAGGAGCCTGGAGTCTGAGCCACATGTCTTGTAATCTTTAAAATAATCTGTGGATCCAGCAAATTAATCGATTATCAGATCCGTGCGATTCATTTTCTTGTGATCGTCTCATTGTTGCAGCTCTAGAATAAAACTTTTACAGAACTGAGACTGCGTTTTTTTAAAATAGGATTTAGCTTCTCTGGGTTAATGTGATCCAGATTTAACAAGTCTAAGTATAGTGGTTTTGGAACTGGTCCCATGTGGTCTGAATGGGGACTAATAAAGGTCCTTTTAAATAATTGGATCCATGTTTTGACGTTTTGGCGTGTTGACAGCCGTAAACGTGGGACTTTTTTAAGCTAGACCTGCTCTATTGTTGTCTGGCTGTAGATGAATCGAAGTGAGTTTTGAACATCGAGGCTTTAAACCAAGACGTCTGACACCCTGCTGCAGCCGTAGGTGCTGCAAAATGGATAATCTGTCCCTCAATGCTGTCATTTAACTTTCCTCTGGAAGCTGTGAATATTAGAAGCCGACTCCAGCAGGGCCGTGTCTGTGCTCAGAGGAGACTTCTTCAACCCTCCACTGGCGGAAACTATTCCCTCAGCATTACAAGCTCTGGAGGGCTGCTGGTGCTCGCTCATAAACTCCAGGCCCCACAGGAACAAGGTCACTACAGCCCACTAAAACAGAAACTGTGCTCAGACTGCTCCTCATGAAGGACGACCGCTGAGAGCAGAGCCCTGATTGGAGCAGAAGCAAAGCAGAACTTCCAAGTGTCACAATATTTAGCAGTATTACCTCAGTGAGATTGATGCGCTGATATTTTAAAGCGGATCTGTTCCCCTTCATTGCTTTGCGGAACTTCTGTGTACAATATGTCACACTTAGTTAAATATGTGCGGCTCCCGTCACCTTTATTTACTCTGTTGTGTCTCAAAATATTAAATTCTCTTAATCTCACTTGATGACAGAGTTAAAGTTGTTTCTAAAGCAGAAATCTATAACTTTAATATCAGTTTCGGTTGTTCAGTTTAGTGGCGTTATTTCCGCTGCAGGGTTTAGTTTGGGGGATGTTTGGTTGGGGTGGATCGAAGAGCCCGGTTCCGACGGCCCTGTAGGGTTGGACCAAGTTGGCTTCCCTTATTTTGCTCCTTTTTTTCTGGCCTATTAGTTTGTAGTTAGTTGGGATGCCTTGGGGTTAATTAAGTTTAACTTTTGATTGATGGTCAGGGTCTGTCTGCTGAAATAAAATTCTCTTGACTGGTGTTAGACCTCTTTGGGCCACAAGCTTTCTGTGGGGATCGAAACATCCATAACTGTAGATGACATGGACTCGGCCAGAATTTGACAAATGTGTCAACCTTCTACTGAGTTTAAATATATACCACAAAGATGGAAAGTGCCAACGTTGTTAATGTGTCGGTGTAATCTCTGAGTAATGTCCAGAATTTGAAGGTCAAAAATCGTCTGAGTTCGGTAAAAGAGAGAAACCTGTATTCAGATGCAAGGTTAGATTTCTCTGCTGGTGAGGAAAGTTGGTTTCCAAAAATTTAACCTCTCTTGACATTTTGTTTAGTTGCAAACTCGCAGATTTTATGTTTCCCAGCTGAAACTACGGGTGGATATCCGATCACCTCTTGCTGGCGCAGAGTTGTATTATGAGACAGGACAGTCCGGTGCCAGGAGGTTTCCAACTAACTTAAGTGGACATCTCCGCAACACGGCACATCAACATCTCTGACATATCGTCGTCACTTTCCAACTCCAGCATTATTCACACTCTGTTGATAATGTTGGTTTATTGTTCTGAATGTTTGAAACTTTCTGGACACATCTTACAAGCAAACGCTGCCAGATGAAATGACTTATTAAGAGCGTCAGGGAGGACGTATTTGGCAAGCTGCTGTAGGCACAAAAGACACATGTAACAGACGTGTATGTTTATATTATAAGATTAAAAGACTTGCTCACAAATGGATGTATATCAAAGACTATTGTTCTGTTCTTTGGAATATGTTAACCAGTGATGACAGGCGGGAAATGTGCTTGAGACAGAGGTCCCAGCTGTAGTTGATCAGCTGTTGTTGCGGTTACACCACAACACTGGAACTAATCACAGCGGACTGGATTCAAACTGACCGTCAACTTTTGTTTTTCATTACTGAGGAAACTCTTTTTAAAGCCAACCTTCAAGTCTGCAAATTTTGAGCGTTTGACATGCAAAAAGCTACAACAGAGAAAAACTGATCCTCATCCAGAGATGCTGGAGTTTTTTTTTTCACGTAGAACAGAATTTGACGCCGTAGGAAGAACATAAATGTACCATCACGGCATAAAAGTTTTAATTCTTCTCCCTCCCTGATTCCCTTTCGGCCTTTTATCCATTTGAATACAGTGCAAAGACAAGATATTTATAAGTATACAATCGCACACACAGCGAGAAGAGCCCGCAGCTACCCAGCATTTCTTAGAATGTGGTTGTAGAAGATTTCCTACCTGCCGGATGAGGAGATAATAATTGGGTTTTAAAGAGTGTAATAATGTTTTGCTTCACTGAAGAGATATGAAGGAGATTAAGATAAAGGCTAGAACTCTTGTTCTTTGCTCGCCCTCAAGTTTGCCTCTTGTAATCTTATTAATAAGCTCATTTAGCTCGCTTCCATTGTGCTTTGTCGGGGCCCAGGCGTGACTTTCCAACTTCCTCCCAACATTTAGCACAAGCTGGCACTGGGAACGCTCGCTTGTTGTGGATATTTTGTAGATGTTGTCACGCTAGTGGATACTAATGGGGTCTATTAATGCCACTGTTGTGCTCGGGGACAAATAAGGTGACAGGACCCAGTAAGGCGCAGACACATTCACACAGCAGGAATTTGTAAGCTGCTTGGCAGGGTCTTCCCCTCAGCCACTGTGATTCAGCATATTATTGTATCTTTGTTCTCGTTCCGCGTTCATTTGTTTGTCTCTCTCCATTACACGCAACGTTTGGGAAGCAATTTAGAAACAGTTTGAATAAAAAGTGGGTCGTTATTTCACCACAGCCTTTTAGCGAGCAATCTATTGGCTGCCAGTGATCTAAACCAACCAAAACGTTTGACATTGACGTTGAACTTTATTGTATTTAGCAATTTCCGATACTTATACCAATATCGGATATGCCTCCGATACAGTACATGAGGTATCAACGAGTGCACGAGTCGATGCATTTATTTATTAGAAACCAGAGTCGTAAATCTTCACGACTCACCTGTAAACAGTTCAGATGCTCAGTGAATCTCGAAGGATCTCACTGTACGGCGTTGTTCATTTTCTGTGTGACTGTCACAGTCATGCTCCGTTCACTATCGCCATCTTCAGTTTCAACATGGCTGCTCGATTTATTCTACTCCTTTCCTGCATTTCTCTCCATAACAGGTCCCATTTGGAGCAACGTTTGTGTTGATTTTGACCCTTTGACTTTCCCTTTACTCCCATCACAGTTTGAGCTTAGCCCTCACTAGCCATGGGTGACGTATGCACCCCCAAACGTACAAGAATGTGCAGCGAGGTGAGACAGAAATATCCGAATCGGTATCAGGGAAAGAAAAATTGGTACCTTTTAGTCACTTCACATATTTTCCATAGATTAGGCTTACTGTTGGGCAACTTAATAAAAGAAAGGCGTTGGGGTATTGGCCAGGGAGGCAGTAAAAAGAGGAAGATTCAAAGCAGTAAAAGGGACACAGAGCTTCTAATGGGCAGCTATACAGACGCTCTCAGCCTCAACTGATGTGATTTGAGGCTTGATGAATCCTTGTGTTGATCTTTTTGGTCATCCAATGAGTTCATGGCTGTGATAATCATTTTCCCAGATCCAGCCCCTTATACCCCGTTGTGCCTCACAACTCCAATAATAAACCCGTTTTAGCTCCTTTGTGCTTTGTCAGGGCCATGTCCTGACGTCGAACCCGTCGTATCTCCCCAAACTCAGTTAGCACGTGTTTGAGGGGTTGGCAGTTGGAGAAGACGTCGTTGTTTGTGGACATGTTGTGGATGTCACGCTAATGGTTTCTAATTGAGTCTAATAATGGCACTGTACTGTGGGTACGAGCTTGGTGACAGGAGCCTGTGGTGCACAGGCACACTCAACCAGCAGGACTGTGCAAACTGGCCCACCACTCAACCCAATCAGAGGCCGCAATGATACCCTGACATCTTAGGTTTAAATCACACATCTAAATCCCACAAGTTGACAGTTTTTCATGATTCCGTTTCTTTCACAGATTTAACGCTGAAAGTAAAGTTTTCTTCGACTGTGTATGTGCAATGTGTAAGCGCTTCATGAAACTAAAAAAGAGCCCCTGCTTTTACCTCATGTCTGTTGTTGTGTAGTCTGAATGTAGGCTGTGGTTGTAAAATGCTGTGAAAGCAGAACAAGTTTTGAGTCGG
The DNA here is from genome assembly GCF_900880675.1 of Sparus aurata. Taxonomy (NCBI): domain Eukaryota; kingdom Metazoa; phylum Chordata; class Actinopteri; order Spariformes; family Sparidae; genus Sparus; species Sparus aurata. The sequence continues at coordinate 28,803,465 of NC_044195.1, read as the reverse complement.
CAAACATCTGCAGAAACACCCGTACCATGCCGTCGCTAGCTAACTAATGAAGCTTAAATGTGTGCCGCTGAAAGTTGAAGATCGATTGACCTTCATATAAGAATACAAACAAATATTTATTTTTGGCTCATATTGCTTAACCTAAATAATAGAAAGGCTCTCTTTGCACTTTTCTACCAAGGCCTCAGGATGAGCGTGAGGCTTTGCACGCAACTTTTGTTGTGGCAAAACCGTGTAATTACAACGTCATGTGATGCGCTGGTGCCCAAAAAGACTTTTTCCGTAAGCTTATATTTTAAAAGAAGTGGCAGTGGATACAATGGTTTTTGAGCGTCACAACCCCAACGCAAAATGACTTGTAAAATTAATTTGATTTGACTCATTAACCATCAAAATTTGAGCCACTAAGTCAGTTTGGAAAGTTTTGCAACAAATAAATCATTTTTTTTCCATTTAAGTGAGCTGGGCGCTAATCGGATCTGGTAGTGTGGCCGCGCCATGGGCCCATCAACGCGGAAGATCTGAGTAATTTTATACCCAGGAGGTCGAGCTTTTTTTGGCTTCATGCGCCACTGAGCAGCATTCACAGGACTGAACGGGGCTCCGCCTCTGAAGCTGTGTCCAGATTTTAATTGCTTCATCCATAGTCTCTATGCGAAACAACAGCAACCTCCAAGCTAGGTACCTAAACGCTAAAAATGTGAAGTTACCTGAACGCGAACCTGGTCGCTAACAAAGCCTGCAAATCCTACTTGTTCTCTTGTGGAATTGTAGCTGTTTTAATGCCAAAGCTCGCCTCCCCACAAGCAAAACAAATCCCCCGACACCATTTTGCTGGGGCACAGTAGCGCCATCCAAGACGACTGTAATTTGCATGAAGAAATACAAACAAGCCAGTTTTTTTCCCCTCATACCAGAATGAGAATTGCTGCTGCCAGACTGTCTACAAGAGACTAGTATTTGTGTGTTATTTCCCAGGATAGACTCACTATCCCAAAGTGTCCTCACGTCCTCCCGATGTAGTTAATATAATGTATCTTTACTGTCCGACTTCTGGACGGGTCCTTCTGTCTTGCGAGCATCCCTGAGTGATCACAGAACAGCTTGAACGATGAAGTGATGGGTCAGACAGACATTTATACATCGCTCAGACAAAAAAATTCCCAGCAGGAGTTGACATAGCAGTTGCTGTTGTCACTAATCCATCTGTTCATGATGCACAATTCCATTCCCTCCTCTATCTGTTGGACTTTTTGATTCCCACCACTGTCGTAAACATGGAAGGGGACTCAAAGCCGCAAAGCAAAAGTCGCTTCTAAACCTCTGAGTCTAAAGGTGCTTATACACAACTGACGTCAAGCCCCATTTCTACCACCCGGTTCCAAATGAGAGGAAGTATGTGGTCTGCCGAGTCTGCTCGGTGGTCCGATCATGTGAAAGCAACTTCACACATTGGCTTTCAGTGTGGTGATACAAAACTATTGCACCCAAAAAAAAAAAAATTGAATAAATAAAAAAAACGAGTGCAGAGAAAGCCTGCTCTCTTTAGAAAACTCTTTCTCGATGCAAAATGGAAGATTACTGAAGGGTGAGACGGATAAAGTGAGAGAACAATTCATGGGTTAAAGAGCGAGAGTGACATTGAAAGAATGCGAGACTAGAAAGGGAAGTGGAGTCGGCTTTTGTCATTCTCAGGACTTGGCACCCTGCACGGAAAAGATGCGACTTCCTGCTTTTTATTTGACTCAGAATGGTTGGCCTTTTGTTGCCAGGGTAACAACACATGGGTGTTTGATTGTCCACTAACATCGACAGGAATCGTGTGTGTGTGTGTGTGTGTGTAGTCCAACTGTGTCCTTTTTTTTTTTTTACTACAGTGAGTTGGTTGACAGGAGGTCGAACTGTAAGTCCACTCAGAGACGACAAAGCGGTGAACCAAGGACGGAAGAAAATACAAACGTCAAACACTTAAATACATCTTAATTTAACTCCATAGAAACATTTTCTCACTTGAGTTTTTTGCCATGACTTCAGTTTCCACGTCTCACTTTTTATATAACAACGGAGACGACCTGTGCAACTGCTTCATCACGGCGTGCCATCGTATTCGTTGCCAACAATTTTAATCCTCAGCCCCACATTTCTCTCCAGGTTTAGCAGGAATGCTCACGCAGGGGAAACGTGGCACTCTGCAGCATTTTCCTCCAAATTTCAAACATAGCTTTAGAGTTCAGGCAGTCTGGGTTTGAGACAGCTGACCTCAGAGAAGTTCACTTCACTTCACATTTTCTATTCATGCAATTTATGTGCGCATTTTTACTTGATTCGCTTTCATAGCTTAAAGGGAAGAGAAGGCGATTATGGAGAAAGGTAGTTGATTGAGGCTCATTCTCAGGTCGTCAAATACCGACGCTTTGGGTCAGTATCAGGCCTGAAATTCAATTTCAAAGCATCGGTATTTGATGACCTCAGTATAAGCCTCAACAGTCAACTATGTCTCATCGGAATCGCCTTCCCTCCCTTAACAGAGCTGCTCTGAGAGCTGCAATGCACACCTAAGCTATTCAGTGATATGAGCGCCGCAGGTCTGCAACTAACTGTTATTTTCATTATCGACTAATCTGACGATTACTTTCACATCTTAACAATAAGATGTTTTGTTCAGAAAATGGCAGATAAATGTCAAAAATGCTCATCACAGTTTTACAGAGGAAAAAGTGACAAACCTCAAATTGGTCCTTTTAATCAAACCAACAGTCCCAAAACCCAAACACTTGTCATTTACCATCATAAATGACAAAGTTAAAGTTACAGATGATGCAGAGACATGTCGCTGGTGTGTACTCACAGCCATTCCTCACTATGTATTTCTGCAGAGCTTAATTGACATTTGACTGCACGGCGGTGTGTTCAAGTTTCACATTTTTTGAAACAAGCCTGGTTGTAACGGCCTGTTAACAACCCTCGTTGCATTTATATGTTCCGCGATCATTTAAAAACTTTAAAAAACCTGAACCCTGTATTACAAATAAAGTGATTTAGTTAGGAAGAATTTTGTATGTGATGCCTTTTGACTTCATCTGCATTTGTGCACGACTCGAGTGACAGGTCTCAAGCACAGTCACATGATTTCGGTGTCAGCCCCTCTCATCACCATGTTAAATGCTTCCTTTATTTGCTTTCCCCCATGAAATATTCAGTTCTGTCAGTCAGCGTCAGGGAAAAAAAAAAAGTTTATTTACATCAGAATACAGCGCCGCCGATAAATCGTCATCGCCCATTGCAGTGCAAGTGCTCGAGAGAGATCTGAGTAGTGATGATGGCGGATATCTTCCCCTCAAAAGAGAAGAGCGAGGGCCTACAGGTGCAGTCTGCTGTGTTAACACGGCCGCACTCGAACTGTACGCGGGCTGTCGGAGCTCTGTATCAAGAAAAATGATCCTCCTGTGCCACTTGATGCCTGAGCGCCGCGTCTTGTCCCCGTTGAGCCAGCAGCTGATTGATGTGATGTCCTGCGGTCATAGCCGGCCTTGTTCGCTCGCAAACATGAACAAGCAGCAGAGAGTGTTGCGTTACTGTGGCTCCTTTCATGACAGATAGGGTGTCACTCGCTCTTCTCAGACGTGTGCTCGCTCGCTCTCCGCTGCCAGTGCCGCTCCTGCTCACCTGTGTCACGCTGACTTTAACCCCCCCCTCGCTCTGAAGGTGGATGCCCTCAGTTGAACCGGCAACAGTCTAGATATAGCTCCTCCCATTATTCTGTGCCTGGCCGGTTAAAACTCAGCTTTTCATTTAATTTTCTCAACTTGATCAACTTTCTTTTTACAGCTCAACTTTTTTTTCTTTCTTTTCGCCGACAACAAAGAAAAATCTGGAACATGTCAATCAATAGCATACTGGCGATGCCACTAATCCTGCTCGCCGGCTGAATAATTCATAGTCAATTAGAGCTGAGAGGCTGAAGCTGTCTTCATGGCACAAGTGCATTTTCAATGATTCATTTCTTGAGCTATGCAAGGGGTCTCTTAATTGTTGTTTACTGCTCGCTGGCCGACCACATGTTATTTTTATGCCATCGTGATTACTCCCGGCAGCGCTCAGAGTGCTTGGGAAATGAAGTCCATTAAAGGGATCCTGAGAGCTGTTTTCCTGTCAAGCTCCATGAAACCTCTTCCAGGTTCAGACTCGACTGCACGGGCGCAATAAATCTGGACCAATCTCAAGTGTCAAAAGCTGGAGATGAGACGGATTGAGTGATAGAGACGTATTTTTTATGGTACTGTGCAGTTGCAATAAAAATACCTGCAGTGTTGCGCAAAGATTAATTTTTAATGGGATCCCAGAAGAACCGTTTGAATCGCAGAATCCTATGGAAGGAATATTAAAACTGCACTAACACAGCTGACAGCTGACCAGAGGCCGCAGACTGCAGGTTGACGGTGTCGGAGAAGGAGCAGGCTTGGCTGAGCTGCACTCGGGTTTTTTGTTTGTTTGAGTGTGGCAGAGGGAGAAAGTGAGAGGACTGAATGCCTGAGGTGATTGCTGACATAGTATGACAAGCTGTAAAAGCACAGTCTGAATTCTTGTGTGACAGACGACTCCTTTGACAGAAATAGGCGGCTGGATCTGAGAATAGCACCGCTGCCCTCCAGCTGACACACTGCGGGCTGTTTTTCTCACTCCTCATACCTCGGCAAGTCTATCCACTTTGAGACACCTGGGCATTAAGGTTTTTGTCTGCATGCATGCGACTAATAAACACCCACTTGTCAGACGTTCACACAAACATCTAAACCTCGCCTCTGGTCATTTCACCTCTGGCCTCAAGGCTTGCTGTGAGAAGATACAAAATCTGAAGTAAATAAGAAATGTTTGGGGGATGTTTCACGCCGACGCACTGATGGTGATATCAACTTTGCACTGACACTGTGAGGGCTCATTTTTTCAGATTTAAGAAATATCTTAATGTGACTACAAGAAGCGTTACCTGCTTATGAAACGGTCTCAGTGTAACACTGATGCATCTACATGAGCCTCATAAGCAAACACGGCCATCAGAGAGAAGATCGGCTGTTTCTAAATAGTGACGGTTAGTTGGGGTTTTTGCAAGTCAGATCCAAACCACATTTGGAGGTGGTTTTAAAATGAATTTAAATCTGATTTATATGGATGTGTGTCAGTCCGGACGCTCTGGCTGCTCAATTTCAAAGCATCTTTCACGCCACTTTCCAAAGTAACAAAAACAGGCGTGCATCAGTGCGGCTAAACATGCGGCTACTAGCAGGCGGACAACACACAGAATACCTTCGCGACTTGACAATGTGAGTGTTTGGAGAGCAAGATGATTGATCAGTCCCTCCGTGTTATCAGCCTACAGAGTTAATGATGTCTGTGTCATTACCATAGCACCCAGTGCATATATGATGGTGTTGCCTGGACACAAAAATGTGACCTGATGGCTTGCAGATAATAGTGCAGAGGCTCCATCTTTCAGGTCTGATTTCAGACACAAATTGGATTTGCCTGCTGTGTGATCATGGTCTACGTTTTACGAAACCTAGCCAAGTAATTTTCTTGCTAAACACAACCAAGAACCATGTTGTTACAGGAACCTGTTCAGTCATTCAGGATGTGTTTTTACTAAGGAATGTTTATAATTGTAGCTTTAGCTTAACAGTAGGCGGTGGCGCTCATAACACTTTTGTCCACAGGGGGCGCCAGAATCAACACAAAAGAAAAGTGCCTTGTTGCTGCTTTAATGTTCCTCTGATGTAATGCCTTTATTTCGTCACATTCCATGCTAATGAATGAGCTGGGCCTCTATTAAATTAGTCATTTACTTGAGGGACTGTTTTTCTTCTACAGTAATTCCTGATAAGTGAAGTAAGACCCCGGAGAATCCTGGCAGCTCCGTGTTTCCATGAGATTTTTATTTGGCCATGCAGCGCCTGCACCTTCTTTCCACTGAACTCATTCATTTGACTTTAATTCAGTTCAACAGCTTAAAAAGTGTCGGCGACAACAAAGAGACTGTGTGTGTGTGTTGTATGTGTGCGTGTGTGAGTGAGACATAAAGGGAGTGCATACACACTTTATTGTGGCCTCTGTGGTATTTCTAGTGACTGATTGCAGCTCTCATTACCGCTTGTTTGTGTTCGGCTCTGTTGACACCTGTTGTGTGACAGAGGTGATTTTTTAGCTTCTGTTAGGGTTGAATAGCTCGCGGCTTGCCCGGTATGTGTGTGTGTTTACATACTCCCGGCACTTTTTGATTACATGACGCACACACACACTGACACACACCAGACAGCATAAAAGTTTTCTTCCTCTTTCTCTTCTGCTATCGACGCTGCAGCCTGCCTCTGTTTATATTTCATCGCGGGCTCCGAAGAGCCTTCTATTAAGGCTCTGACTTCCACAGCTGACCGTGCAAGCTGGAAAGTGGAGAGTTAGTAATGTCCCCTGAAGCTGGCAAATGTTGAAACCCTTGGAAAGTCACATTTTACTAATTGTATATAGAGCCGTGCCAGAATCCGACTGCTTCTCAGGAACACCAGAGTGTGCTTTTAGCATTTTGATTTAGCTACTAAACCGTATTCGCAAGTTTTTGCTTGCCTGGGTGTGGTTACAGCTCTGACAGTGACTTTCAGTTCTAGCATTTAGATTTTGTAAACACACTGCGATTCTAGTGAATCCAGATGATTCAGATGAAACCATTTTCATCTTATAAAAAACAGACGCATGAGACATCATTTACTTGGAAGAAGCCAGAGCCGTTTTCCATCAAAACAACAAATGATGCATTTATTAACTATAGGGACAATATTCAGACTGAGTTTAGGTAGATTTACTTGTCTTATAAGAGGCGTAAAGGTGTTATTGTCGAATCTCCGCTGCTATCAGGTCCGTACAGGGCCTTTGTCGGCTGATGACTTGCAGGTCTTTCTTCCTCCATGGCTTCAGGTAAAGTGGAGTTTGGCTCAATAACTGGAAAAAAGGATGAAATAGTCTACAGGACACCAAACCACAATGACCCCTGATTTACAGTCCTGTTTATTTGTTCACGTAGGTGTTAATTAGAATATGAATTTCAATGGAATTTCCCATGCATATTAAAAAAAAAAACCCTTCTTTATTTTTGCATCCAACTCTCACAGCTCGACCGTTTGGCGAAACGGAATCCCGCCACAACACACCGCTGAGGTCTCCACCTGTGGCTCAGTGTGATGAAGCTTTAAGGAACAGCTCCTCTCTGTCCCTCCTTGGCCCGGCGCCTCCACCTGGCAGCGCCGACTTGGCTGCGAAGCACATGGTGGTCACTACGGCCACCACGGAGGTGCACTGACACCCTCACCGCTCACCTCCGTCAAGTCTGCCTGGCAGCGACAACCACAACAATGAGCTCTCACAGTCGTTCAGGTGAGAGAAAAAGTCGGAACTCCTTGTTCTTTGCTTTGCAGTTGCTCTGACGTGGAAACGGCTTTGGAACGAGTCATGTTTCTTCTTTTACTCAAACAACAAAGCACTTCATATGCCTTTTTTGTGCATGCAGCTGTGTATGTCTTAACACACTGATGATGGCCAGTTTAGTTCTCAGTAAATGGAGGAGACCTCCAATAGTTAATAATGATGTGGTTGATGATTCGGTCCGACCATAGCACACAGACTAATCCTGCTGTTTTGCATTTTATACAAGAGCTTCTCAGTCTTCTAAACAATTAATGATTTAATGTGGTTGATTTGACAGAAACTTGCACTGTTTGAAGCAGCAATTACACAGCGGTGTCTAGGCGAGGGCAGATGTTTGTCCAAGTAGGTTTTTTGTGGTTGGTTTTAATTGATTTGCGCTCACGTTCGAACAAAGAGAACAATGCTGCCAAGAAAACAAATTGATGCCGGAAAGTGTGATTGAGGTTCTAAAGTGAAACACGTGCGACACTTTGACTCTCAGCTAAATGTCATTTTTAATTTCCCAGTGTTTCTGAATTGATATTTCTACTTTCGTCACGCAGGGTCATCATTTTGTCTTTTGCGTCGAGCGAACTTTGTACCGTTTGTTTCACATACAAGCCAGTTGTGAAGCACTCTGGCGCATTATACCTGGATTTTGTAACCACGTGGTCTCGAGTCAGGTCGGTTAATGTCTCCTCACTGATATGGAAGCGGTTTGGTTTTGGCATTAGCACGGAAAGCTCTCACCTTTAAGAAATATATTGGGGGAAAAATGCCCCGTCTCCTTTTCACTGCTTTGCCTGCATTACTCTTCACTACATTTTGTCTTATGAAAAGCAGCAGCAGGCCCAATTATTCACACGCTATTTACCTGCACCCTTTATTGGTTTCCTAGGGATTAAGTTGTTTTTTATATCTGGGCCACGGCTACGTGATATGTCTTTGTTACAGGTTCAACTAGAGGTTGTTGGAAGCATATATCTCGTTATCTTGGTGATTCTTTCAGATAAAAATGTGTGTGTTTTTGCTGATTACGAGGGAGTAAAGCTGCTGTGTGATCGGTGCAGTTAAAGAAAGACAGTAGGGCTAACAATTAATTTCTCAGTTAATTGTTTTGTCCAGAAAATGTCAGAAAATAGTGAAAACTATCTATCCTAGTTTCTCAGAGTCTGTAAATGTGGTTGGTGGTGCAAAAGAACGGTGGATAATAAAGTTTGGCTCCAGATTGTTCTGATTTATGGTTTTGGAAGCGTTCGCTGACGTGCAAATTAATCCGAAGAAACTTTTTAATATCAGTTCATCATCTCCCCCAGTCCTGCATGCATTACAGTTATATTGGTGTTTTCACTTGTCATGAATTACATTTGACAGAAGTTTTCTCTTCCCATGCTTTATTATGGATCCCCTGGTGTGCTTGACCTCCAGCAGCGGGGGCTTCCCACGTGGACCACTCAAAAAAAAAAACCCCTCTGTTCTTAAATCACAACCATGGTGAGGTTGACAAAAGGCCAATTGTGTCCTCTCTTACCCATCATGCTTTGGCTGCCTTAGTCGTTTTCAAGGCAGTGATGTCACAGCCATTGTTTGATTTGGTCCTGTGCGGCACGATGTGGCTCTCTGGCATCACCTTCTGTTCTCTTGAACTGTGAGTGGAGACGTTCGCGCTGTCCCAGCCAAAATAGTGTGCGTCAGAATGGATGTTTCAGGCCAGTGGTTCACTGATCGTTGGGATTTCCCTTTTTTTCTTAAATACATTGTGTTATGTAAGTGGAACCTTGGAGTTGGGCATCACTTTCATTTTCCCATGCTCTGTCTACTCTCATTTTATTAAAAGCAGTTTCTGAAATAAGTCTCAGATGCAGGATTACAATGTTACTGTTGTCACTTTAGAGGTATGCTTGTCTTGCCTGTTCATTGGTCATTTCCTAGATATCAACTGACTTGCTTGTGCTTCCTTGGCGCAAAAATCCACTTTTGATGTTTGGAAAAAAGAGTCACAACCTGAATCCACGGTTGTTTCATCTCTCCGTACCTTTTTTCTTACTGACTCACAATATGTCAGTCAACGGATAAACACGATCCCACTTTTAGAAAACAGAAGCCAGATTTTCCATACAGGACTGTAAATATAGACGAGGCTAAGCTCTGTTGAAATTTTTTACTAAGCCAAAACATTTCGAATGCCAGACTTGTCTCCACCTCGAGGACCTCTGAAGTTAAGAATGAAGCTTTCACTCCTCAGTTTCACCTCCTGTTAGCAGTCCATTTTCCCCTTGTCGCCCTCCTGTCTGTGCAGTATTGCTAAGCCCTTTTCCATATATGACAGATCATCATTTCCCCATTCTAAAAACCACCATTTTAGAGCACTGAAGGGCCCTTTGTCTGACTTAAAACTTGGGTGGCAAAGGCTGGCATGTTGACATGTTACTTGGCATTTTGGAACCGGGTTTATGGCCTTGGAGCCGGAGCTAGAACACACACACAGACAAACTCTCTCATCCCGACAAGACCCTCCCCTCTGCTTTCCAGCGGCAGTAATCGGTGGCAGGTCCTGGCTGAGGGGGGATCTTGCGTCAATAAATCGTCATGCTGAGCGACTCCCCTGCCTGGAACACAAACAGAGAGAGGGGCCGTCTGCTGCTGGAGGCCTTGTATAGCTTGTTAAAACCCTCTGAGGCCTGTGCAGTCTGACCAAAAAGAAAGCTCACGCTGGGTTTAGGAGATGTTGGTATTGTTTACCAGTCGCAGTTGTTATTTTACTTCTTGGAGTGATCCCAACCTCTTCATCCTGTCCTTTCCATGATGATATAGTCTCTGGCTGATAGTTGTACTTTAAGCTGGCAGCCTGGAGAGTCTGAATCTGTAATTTTTTTTTTTTCTTGCCTACTTGAGTGTTTTGCAGAGTGAGAATACACACTTTTCCCCAGTGGATTCAGTCGCAGATAGCAGATTTGTGCAACAAATAAGTCCAAAGGGACATTCAGCTATTACCCGTTCCATCCTGTGAATACATTTTGTTGACTTAAATTTGCATGGGGCGCATCATCCGCCTCGTCAGCCTAAGATTAATTCACACCCTTTCCCCATCATGCGTGCATCAAAACTGAAAGAGCAGAGCCTCAGTAAGGGTGTGGACGGCAGGAAACACATTACCTTAACGTGCAGGTTTTTAGATTAGCGGCTGGGTATGCGGGGAGTTGCAGTTGTCTTTCTGTCAGCCGTTGGAGCCGTGCAGCGTTGAGGTTCGGGGTGGGGGCTGCTGCGAGGAGTCGGTTTTTAAAATAAACACACGAATCGCACCTCCTCACTTTTCTGAGTCTTATTCAGAGCGCTGATCCACGGCAGATGGTTGTGAATTATTCATGTCAAGTTTTTGGGACGAGCACAGCCATGTGTAGATTTTATCCCAGAGATTATTCAGTATCAGAGAGGAGGGGAGCGGTGATTGAGAGGGCTGACAGCACAATGAGTGCTTTTCAAGAGATGGTGGAGTGTAAACAGCTGATGCCAGATAAAACTGTTGTTGTTTTTTTTCTCTCCATTGTGATCGATAAAGCGTTGAGACGTCATTGCCCAGGATTCAAATTCCTTCTTTTACCGCTGTGACAGTCACGGTTTTGTTCTTCCTTGTCAATTTTGCAGCCAAACAGGGGTGGGTGTCACAGCATAACTCACGATATGCTGCGTTCTTGATAGGTTGCCCGCGATAACAATGGGAGCCAAATACAGCGATTCTGCCATATTTAATACATCGCCAGTCAATCAGCAGTGGTACTAAGGTGTTAGGGTTACAAAGAGTCCCTGAATTTGATGCAACTGCAAGGCAGTAGTAGCTCAACAACACTCAACTGCTGTTATCGCTGGTTACCACTGTCGCTTTGACACCAAACCTCCTCATCCAATAGAAAAGACCGCCTCCCGTCACCTCCGTAGGAATCATTAACTCTCACATCCCTTCTTGGCGAGCGTCCGCAAATATCCCCATGCTGGTTTAAAAAGGTCTTCGTCTCTGCACCAAATGTCTGCAATTTAACTGTGTTCACGCTCACAAGTTAACCAGCTAGCTATACCGAGGAAGCTAATCTAAGACAACACAATAACAGCCACCGGCATAAAAGAAACACAGCTGCCACAGATGTAACCAAAGTGTCATGGGTCAAACTGGACATGGAGACGTAACATTAGTGCATTAACCAAAGTCAAACAAAGACAACTCTTCGGGGACACACTGTTTTTTTGTCCTCTCTGGTGAGGGGCCTTTTAAATCACAATGTTACGATGGCACAAGGCTCAGTAGTCGATGACCGTCAGCCATCAACAATGGAGAAAGGCAGCGTCCTTCAGCCCAACCCTGTTTAATACTTCACAACTTAACTTGTTTTGTTTTGTGTCACAGAATTTGACAAATGAGTGAAACAATGTACAACAGTGTGTATTGAGTCTTTCCTTAGCGCCCTTAAATCACACTCACACTGACTGCAATTTGTCCATTTTTGCAAATCTTCCAATCTTAAATAGCCAAAACTGGTAAAAACCAGAAAATATTGAGTGTATCGGTAACGTATCCCAAGATGTAGAAGTAACACGATGAATTTCTGCATTGATGTTTTTTCATCTGTTTCAAGCTTTCTTTGAGGATGTTAAGTGCTGCAGAGCTGAAGTACAAACGCAGGCACGTGATGTGATTTTTAAGCTTTTCCTGGTGACGTTCTTTTTTTTTTTCCCCCGCCCCCGTCAAACATGGAGTAAATGTTTTGAACTTTTGTGTTTCGGGTCAGGTTTTCCCTTGGAAGCAAATTTTAAGCATATTAGTTGGGCTGGAGCTGTAGTAAGGGTAATCAAAGTCAGCCGCCGCACAGTTTGGTCTCCCGCCTCTGAAATAGTTTTAAATTCTCTCACTTGCCCTTCCTTCTCTTCTGTCACTCTAATTTCTTATCCGCCTCTTTTTTTTCCTCTCTCTCTGTCTCTCAGTTTTAATCAGTAACTTTAATAAGGACTCGCAGTGGGAGCTATCAAAAGCCTGCAGTGGTGGATTAGAAAGAGAGTGGCTAGTGTCTGGGCCAGGCCACTGGAAAGTGAAGCATAATCTTCAAAAAGGGAGCTTAACCCCTGCTGGCCCACGCTGATGAGTCCTCATTTACAGGGGCCATCGTCACAGGGAAAAGGCTCAGGGTGGTAATTGATATGTTTGAGTCTGTGTGTTTGGAAAGTTGTAGAAAGATGACTAAAGTCGACCGAAAGCGAGGAGCAAAATTAAGCTCATTCAGAGGAAGTTATTTCAGAAGTTTGTAGGTGGAGCGGCGCTGCTCTCTGGATTCTGGGCTTCTGTTCGCTTGCAGCCGCTCTCTCGCTCGCCGCTGCTATCTAGTGATTGTCCAGAGAGCCAGAGGGACACAATAGCGGCTCGTCCTATCTGCATTTGATGCATTTGAGTGCTGCAGAAATGTTATTGTTCTCATTTATCCATGGCTCGGCAAAAATTCCCCTCAATGGAAAGATGGATGGGAATGACAGTTGAAGCAGACTAAACAGACGCCTTTTTAAGAGAACAATGGAAGCTGCTGTGGCGAAATAAGATTACTGCCTCATTATTGTCTTCCTCTCCACATTTTTCCAGAATATTCCATTCAAGTAATCTCATTGCCAGATGAAACAAGTGTGCAATTTAGCCCTCGGAAGAATTTATTAAGCATTCAAAGCTTTGCCTCTGCCGGAAGAGAAGCTCGGAATTGAATTATGGTTTTGTGCTCCAACTGCTGCGCTCTGTTCTTTCAAATCAACAAAGATCCACCAATCTTCTTTTTGTGCCTTCACTATTAATTATACAAGGGTTTTATGCTTGATTTGGTTGCTAAATTAGGCAATACGGCATGGGATTTTTGTTTTCATTTACTGAAATAAGGACTGATGACTTAAATTTTGCGGCCACCTCTTTTCTTGTTTACTCTGGCTGGCTGTCAGCAGATTTGTGCGTGAAAAAAGGGGTTGACTTGAAGCTTTAACACGCCACATGTGCTGCTACTTTGCAGGAAAAACGTGTCATTACAACTCAGCAGGTGCAATAGTTTGACTGAAACGTAGCATTGCCCGAGACAAGCATCCAGAGCACAGTGTTTGTGTTTGAGCTGACACCATACACAGATATAGACGCTTCTACACAGCACTCAGAATAGCCCAGATGTCCAGTTTGTAATAAATATGGAGATTAAGAACATGCAAGACCGTAAAGATTAACCCGTAAGGATCCACATCTGCTACTAAGCTTAGAGTCAGAGTGAAATGCAGGAGATCACGCTCCTTCTCATTGTCTGTGAGTCCTCTGTGCAGCCTCTTTATAGTCCGATCCACAATCCCTGCACCGCTGTATTTCCCATCTGGCTGGGAGGTGCAATCCGCTGTACGGGTTCAACAGGGGACAGCCGAGAAGATGGAGGCGGGTCAGGTGGGTCTCTGAGGATGTAATCCTCCTGCTTCTATGAACAAAACAAAATCAAAAGTTCCCAGCAGTTACACAATCCCTGTTAGGAAGGGCTCAGTGCACCCTGGGTCTCCCAGGGCAGAATGAACTTTTCCAGGCACTAATCTCTGGATTAAGCCCTGAAACAGAGGCCGGCAAACTCCTCTGTGTGCTGCCATGTACTGAAAATGCACGAAATGTTCTGTGAAGCTGTTGTGCAGCTACAGTTGGCGTTCGCTGCAGGTTTGTACTCACACAGCTGATTTAAGGGTCCAGTTTGTAGGATTTAGGGGATCTATTGGCTGAAATGGAATTTAATATTCATAATCATGTTTTCATTAGTGAATTATCGGCTGGAACTGAATTGTTGTGTTCTTGTTACCTTAGAATGAGTCTTTTATACCTACAGACGTGTACAGAGTGGATCCTCTACAGGTCTGCCATGTTTCTACATTTGTCTAGAATGGACTAAACCAAACATCGGCTCTGGTGAGACACTTGCATGTTTCCTGTGTTCTTGGCAGCTACTGTCAGCGAGAGTGAGAGGAGGTGTATTTTGTTTGTTGCAATGTGAAACCTCACCACTAGATGCCACTCAACCCTCCACAGAGGTCCTTTTTAAAGATTTCGCCCTTGAGGAAAGTTGTTTAATGACAGGTTGTATACAGTTGTATCTTCTGCCTTTTAATATTCTCAGAAACAATCTCAGACTGACTCAGTTACACGGACATCAATTACAATCACTCATATCATCCTCCTCCACACCGAGAGATAAAAACAAAACATAAAATCCACTCCTCTCAGCTCTCAGATGCTTTTATGCAGGTTGGGTGCTGCTGGGATTTCATGAACAGGCGTTTCAGTTAAGGATGGTAATTAATTAGATGTTGGCGAACACTAAATGAAATTTTACCGTTTACCCAACTCTTATAGGAGAGTTTGAGATAAATAGAGAGAGGAAAGAAAACAAGTGAAAGGACTGAAACCTGTCTTTATCTTACGTAATCATTTGTTTGTTTTGAAATATAAATACAGGCTTGATTCTTTGAACCGCGGCAGCGAGAGATTAACTGGTGAGAGCAGTGAAGCTATCGGCTGCTGCTTGAAGCACGTCCAGCGGATCAGTGATCAGCTTCTTGCTCTTTCTTAAAGTTTACATAAGAAAGTACGTTTTAGAAGTGCCGCTGCGGCTGAGACAAACCGCTCTTCTGTCTGCAACAAAACCTGTTTACGACACAGGCTTTATGTTCTTCGTGCAGAGCTCGTCACCTGTCATACATTGGTCAGATTAGTGGTGTTAAAGTTGTGCAAAATTGTGCCACATTCTTACGTGCTATGATAAAAACATCCAGTGGACTTTTCCTACAGGTTCTTCATAACTTGGTAGAAATGCAACGTTGTCTTCAAAACTGCAGAGAGATAAAACATAATCAGGCCAAAAAACGAACAATTACAAGTAAATAAATCAGATCATTAAACATCACATGGACCGACTGGTGAAAGGTAATTCATCCCCAGTAGTTGTGCTTTTTATCTGGAAAACAAAAGTAATCGATCAAATCAAGTAGTTGTTCACAACAGTGGGCTGAAGTGCCACTCTGAGCTGTTGTTGTTTCTCTTGATTGGTGTTTGACCACCATTTTACTATGAATGTCATTAAGTGAAGCTGCTGCTGTTTATTCATTTGCCTTGTAGTTTTCTCACCTCTGATACATGTTTCAAACGAGGGCAGTTAGGTATTTTTGACAGCACATGCACAAGATCACAACAGTAACAACGGAGGATCGATTACCGATCCATAAACGGATTGATTGGTGCCCGTTTGGGTCCAGCAGGCCAGCTTCTGACAGCCTTTCAGCTCAGTTTAATGACTTAAATCAACCCCAGAAGGGCAATTAGATAGTTGGAGCTGTGTCCAGCTCCAATCAGCCTCAGTGCTCAGTCTGGGTCAGGCAGCGTGCTTTTTAACTCTCGACAGTTCTTATGTGCTCATTGTGACGCCTTGAATATCTCTTGCGCTTTGAGAACATCAAGTACACAAAGCTCAGAGTGGCGTCCTGACCGCTAAACACTTTCATAGAGTTCTGTTTACTCATAAGGTGGTTCATTTGTTGCATGTCACCCTACCTCTCTCTCATCCTGTTTCTGATTATCTCTCTGAAGCGGTCCTATCAATAAAGCCATGCAAAGGCCAAAAAAAAAAAAAGGTGACCCATACGTCAGTCATACTGGACAAAACCTCCACTAACTCCTAGGGCTGGGTATCACCAGGTACCTCGCGATACGATACTATCACGATATTTTGCCCACAATAACGATAATATCACGATAGAGCGATTCTGCGATAATCGATATATTGCAAGAAATTTCATCCACGATGCATCAAGATATGTGTCACTGAAGAAATTCAGAATTTATTGACTGCACTGAATCCATTTCACAGGAATTATAAAACATTGTCAATCAATTTCACATGAATGACAGCCAAGTAAAACAAAGTGTATACTGCACAGTGGCTCTTCTTAACACACACACTGACCGCAACTTAAATATTATTAAACATCGATATTTGGCGCCAGTGTATCGATAACGTACCTCAAGACGAAATATCGCGATATATCGTAGTATTGATATTTTGGTACACCTCTACTAACTCCTGCTAACATTTGTCTTTTGTCTTTAGTGTGAATGGTTCAATCCGCATTCACTTCTGATTCAAATGTCTCTGCAGTAGTATCAGGTGTCTGTTTAGCAGCTCCAGCTCTGATGGGCAGTAATGAAGACACAACATCCGGGTGGACATGATAATTTGACCCCCTTGTCAGCTGCGATGCAATGACATCTAAATGTTGAAGCTGCTGGCTAGTTCATACTTTTTCATCCGTTTCTGTACAAGCAGTACTAGAACTGTGCTGCTCACCAGTCCAGCACTGATCAGTTCTTAACTGTCCACCTTGCAGTCTTTGACATTGACTGTTATAGACAGCACAGCACCTTCAGATCTCCAAATAACTATTGAAATTCAGTCGATGGCAGGAGACGAGCCATAATACGCCTCGAGTGGCGTACATGACTCCTTCGCTCGAGGTAGAGGAAGAGGATTTCAAACCTGGACATTTCTGGGTTTCTAACTCCGGTTCAGCGGGGGAAATCAGGGTTGTTAAAGTGAACGTATTATGTTCCTCACTCAGAGGCTTCTACTCAGCGAGGCTTTTGAACTCCTACTGCTCCACTGGAGCTGCTTAGCTGCCAACTGTAGACTCCTGTGGTTGTACTTGGCAGCTCGCATGTGTGAATTTGTGTAATTTGAAGGCCTTTTTTTTTTTTTTTTGAAGCAATCCGGCTTGGTAAACATGCCGTAAATGAATAACAGTTAAGATCCCTTCTCATAGGTTTTCTACTTTATAGCATTAAGAAAACAGCAGTGATCCTCCAAGCTGTAAAACTAACTGTAAAATCTGAGTTAAGGTTTATTCTTTTTGCCAAGAAATCTGTTTTTGTTGCTTTCATTCCTTTTTTCTTTGTGTGTGTGTGTGTGTGTGTGTGTTTCACCTCCAGTGTAATATGAATTTAAAAGAAGCATCCTTATCCTGGTGTAGGAGTGTTAGCATTGACTTACAGTACACTGAGAAACAATGTTTTGGTTAAACAAGCTTGCTATTTTGGATGCGAGGTGACAGATAACAGCACGCTTCCAAAATGTCAAGTTTATGTTTCGGGTGTATTTAGGCTCACAGGGAACCAAAAAGACCTCTGAACATTAAAGAGAAGAAAACTTCCTCAGACACATGAAGAGATTTTATATCTTTCCTAAGACCCTGTTCAGAGAGGGAGGATAGGAGTCGGGCTAACACAGGAGGATAAAAGGCCTCAATGGAGTTTGATCTGAGGTTGGTGAATTTCAGAGGGGGAGATAAAACCAGTCTGGTCTCTTTGGCCGCAGTGGTTCCTTGAAATTAAAATAAAATTAATTAAGACATTCAGTTTCCTCATTGTTGGCACGCCACTAAATTAAAAAAACTTGAAATGTTATCTGCTGCACCTTATTAAGTTTAATTCTGCAAGTTGCCCAAAGGACAGAATAAAATTCATGGATACTTCAGGGCAGAGTTTTCATATTTGTGGATCGAGTTATTGTTTTCTCAGTCAGTAATTAAAATCTAGTGAAGTCTTAGAAAAACTAGTATAAGCATGTGATATGAAATTATAACAAAACTTAAAACACACTGTTTGGCACAGATTATCTGGAAATGTGAGGGTTTAAAGGATCCAGTCTTTAACCTCCTGAACTGTTCAAAGACTCATCGGGGCCGCCCCCGATAATATCAAACATCTATGATCTTTACAATTTAAAATCTGGATGATTATATCGCTCCTCTCCGAGCCGAACCATAACAGCTAATGAGAGAGGCATATCGGATCAGCTGTTGACAGAAACTTAAAATCTGTCCTTCAGTTTTTGCAGAAGAATAGAAAACCTGTGTTGACTGTGTTGCTGCTGTAGGTTGTCACATCACGCTAATCTTGTTTAAGTCTGCTTCCCCATGAGATGACGTGAGAGGAATCATGTGTGAGCCCAGCTTCAGTCTGCAGAGCCCTGTTATTTAAAATGTATAATAACTGAGGGTGTTGCATGTCCAAATTAAACCAAATTTGACACTACACTTCCTTTGGTCCTCAGCAACCAACCTACTGTATGTGAAGTGGATCAGATGAATGGTTCTCGACATGTGTTATGAACATACAGACATAGATGGAGATTCCTTCACTTTATAGTTATAGAAAAAGGTCTGTGTGATCATACATAAACCCCCCAAATACAGTATCCCACTATTTATTGAAAAACGCCAGTAATGATGTCAGCATTGAATTACAGTAGTGAAGCAACAGGGAAATCATTTTAAAAACCATTAATGCTTTAAATTGTTTGTAGTTTGAATTAACGACACAATCATGTCTCAAAAGATAATTTAGCTACTTGAATCACTGTGAAAATAGCTGGCAGCTGGTTGATGATAAACAGTGCTTGTGTTCAGTCTCCCTGCTAAACCCTTTAAATGTATCACATTCATATTTCGGTCTTGTCGAGTTTTCCTCTGAATCAACACCTTCAGGACTGGGAGCTGTGAAGCAGCTCATGTTGCCTGACTGTGAATCTAATGTTAGCTCACACAGACACGGTGTATAGCTGTCTACAGAAACATTTATATTTATTACAGTAGTTGTATATTATTGGCTTCAACACTGTCCCATGTGGCTTCATGATAATTAGAATAACATATGATACAGGAATACACCAGTAGATGTAACGCCATCATTAAATCATTCAGTAACCTTCAGTAAATCTTAACTGTTAAGTTGTTTCGATTTTTCAGTAGCACTTTACATCACAGCTTGGTAATAGCATAGTCATGGTGGGTTGGGGTGCAGTGTGGTACCCAAGGGTATATATGGGTTATATGGGACTGAAATGTATGTACTAAGTGTCCAAAACACAAAGGCTAATAATGATAAAATGCATTTAAAGACAGCTCAAAGGCAAAACTATTCCGGGAGCTTAGCATTATACAGCCCTGATAGTTACCACACAGAAACTTCGGAGTGATTCCAGTATTAGCGTCAGTTAATTTCAGCATTATGACATGGTTATTTAAATTTTTTTAGACCACCAAGAACTTCCATGTTGTATTGTAGGTTTTACACTGATAGTAGCCTATGAGCTTGTAAAACACCAACTTATATTACGTCGTTACTTTCAGGATATTATCCCATTAAAGTCAATGTCAGCCCTGTTTTTCAGTAAGCTTACCTATTTTCTTTAAAATACAAGCAGTGACTCGTCAATTGTGTTCAAAATCACATTTATAAAATACTTTATTTGGGATTTTTTTGTTTTCTCTTGCAGACTGATTTAAAAATGAACTCTGTGCATCTTATTGGTTATCACAGTAAATTTCTGCTTTAGACTTTGTCAGAACAGGCAACAACATATTTATCATAAAACTGAATCCTCCATTAGTTTATACCACATCGTTATCCAGCATAGCTGCATGCCTTAAGAAAGTGTTACTGTACCCCCATTTCAAGCAGCCATGAAGGATTTCCAGTGGCGCAGCCTGGAACCCCGCTGTAGAAATCTAGGCAAGATCAGCGAGTTCAGCAGCACCCTTCATCAGTCAAATTGCATAAAACCACGGTTTGTCGTCCTCCCACATTTTGTAATTTGCCAGACTTCTCTTTCTCCATTTGCATAACATAGCAAGCTCATTACTTCAGCTTTCAGGAGCCAGGAGCCTATTAGATGAATGAAACACCAATGGTATGCTGTAGAGTTGATGTTGGCGAGATAAATGAGCTGGTTTGAACACGCTGGTTGAATAATAAAAAAAAATAATAATGGCTCATTGTGACCTGTGGTTTTTGGAGCACTCGTCACCAAAGTTAATTGTCAAACAGGTTTGTGTCTCGCTGGATTTGTTCTCTCTCCAGTCCTCTATGTAAATCATGTATAAAAATTATTTCCAACAGCAAAATGAGGGAAACATAATGCTGATTGTATGAAGTTTTGTATTAATATAATGAGCTGATTGTATTAAGTTTTGTATTAATATAATGAGCTGTTGCAGTGTTTCCCACACATAGACTTTACTTGGGTGGGCCACACAGG
This sequence comes from Sparus aurata, assembly GCF_900880675.1. Classification (NCBI taxonomy): domain Eukaryota; kingdom Metazoa; phylum Chordata; class Actinopteri; order Spariformes; family Sparidae; genus Sparus; species Sparus aurata. Next base: position 28,782,889 of record NC_044195.1, on the reverse strand, counting down.
TATATCGGGCAACTTGTTTGAAAATTTTTCTTTCATTTTCTATCTGTCCATCCATTACAGAGTAGCTAGTTGACAGTCTGCACTTGCTTTTCCTCTCCCATCTTCTGTCGATCACATGTGCTCTGCAGAAAAACAAAGAGAGAGACAGAAACGCTCCCTCCTGTAAACAAACTGATTGTAATGCGACTAATTTAATGTTGGTCTAGTTAAGCTGTTGTTTTTCGTGCAAGCCTGAAAGTGCACCTGGTTGTTGCGATGTCATTTAGTGCCCTGTTTTGTTTTGATAGTTTTAATAGGCTACATAATGAAAAAAAAAAAACAATCCTCCTCCACAAGTGGTTCACCAGCTGTTGTGAAAATGTAATCAGAGATAAAAATAAAGTGTTTTTTTTGGGCGACGACATAAAATGCAGACATGGAAAGTCAACAGAGCAGACACGTAGTGGGAGGGAGAAACGGAAAGGTGAGGCTTGTCAGCGTGTCAAGATTAGTACTTGACATTTTGCTTGAGAAAATACTCAAAGAGTTTATTGATTAATAGTCAACAAAAACAATTCTTTTGATGGATTACTGACTTTCTGCCAACATCATGGAATACACTGTTCACTCGCAGTGACTTCAGCATTATTCAACTACTTTGTGGTTATGATTAGGCACTGGCAACTGTTGGCTAAAGGTAGGGATTCTGGAGAAAGGCTGTTGATTGATGAGTCTCGTTCCCAGGTCCTCGAATAACAACGCTTTGGGTTGAGATTTTGTCCCGAATGCCGACCCAAAAAATTGATATTTGACGACCCGGGAGGGAAACTCACCGATCAACAATCTTTCTCCAGAACCAGAAAGTCGGCAGTGATTTCAGATTTTTTTTTCTGCCCGCCATCCATCCCGACCACCTCCCTCATTGTTATTTAGCGGTGGAGTTGATGTACTGATGGTGTTAAACTGTAAATTGCTGATAAAATATCTAAACTGTATTGTACTGCAAATTGAGAGAATGCATGCCCGCCCTTCCCACATTCCTCTGGCCGTTTGTCCCTGTTTGTGCAGCTCACTGAAGTCTGAAGTGATGGGGATCTCATGCTGAACTATCTGTTCCGTTGCATCCAGTCTCTGCTATTGTCACCCTGATTTTGTCTTTTATGCCAGCGTCTATCAGGCTCACTGTCGTTATCACACGATTGCACTGCAAGCTAACACTCTAATGAGCGTCCGTGCCACGCAGCAGCATTTCATGGATGCAATGGAAGATGCTGACACATCGTGTAACACACGCAAACACGGGTCCTTCCGTGGGAATGTTTATTTGACCTGACAAAGACGCATTCTCAATGAGGTGTGTACACTGAAGAGTTGGATAGTTTATAGCAAGCACACAGGGTGCAGACAGCAGCACTTGGGAACTTCAAGGTTGTCGGGGCCTTTTTCAGTGGTGGTTATCTAACCACATAAAGGAAAGTAAACATGTACGGCCCCTAATCTGAAGGGAGATGTGCCATATTTTAAATTTCTTTGCTTTGCCCAAATCTGTCACTGATATTGAAACAATGTTGGTCTGTAACTTTTTTTTAAAAATCTTTGGACTGCTTTCTCAAACACTTTTAGTGTACTAGCGTACAGTATTGGAATAAGAGAAAAAACATGTCGGTCGCATGTCAACTTTTCCCCTCAAACATCATATTTACTGTTATTCATTTCACCTCTATCAAATAAATGCATAACTTTGCCTTTTGACTTTCTCTTCAGATAGTGAAAGCTGTAAATTAACCAAATTGGTAGCAATATAGCAACAAATTACTACGTTATAAAGGTTAAATCATGACAATATTGCATGGTAAATTACGCTGTGTCTTGGTTTTTAAAATTAATCAAAAGTTATCGAAATCACAATGTTGCCAAGTGCAATATGAATCACAGAAGCTGCAATTTTTTGATAAAGGTACAATGTGTGACAAAACAGCATTATAATGAAGTACTGTAGTGCTGCAGAGACGTCCTGGCATACAAAAGTTTTTCTCCAGTGTTAAGAAAACATGTTTGTTTGGATCCAACAAATGTCACATTATAGGTATTTTAATAGTTTTTTTTTCAGGGATTCGAAAATGATGTCGAAATATGTTTTTTTTCTTGTACCGTTTCGTTTGTCCAACTAAAACCCAAAGACTTTTTCTCCTTGACATTGTTGTTTGAAATCATCTGCATAAAGAACTGAAAAGGCAGTTAACACAGAAGTCAGCGAATGTGAAGGAATCTCGATTTATGCGCAGAAAGCAGCTGCAGCTGTGTTGGGGATTGTTAGTGACAGAACAGAGAAGAAGGAACATTGGTTATGGATTCAATCTATTTATAGACACTATTAATAGACACTAATTGTCGAAGTGTTTTCCTCTCCCACAAAGTTGTTCACAACAGAGGGCCTTCTGTTGCAGGCGCAGATCTAATGGGGCCCCTATTCCCTTTTGTCTACACCAGACACACAGTAGCCACATGCCGTAACACAAGTAAACAAACCGCAGCGGACTACAAACACAGCAGCAGAATTTACTGTTGCGTTCGTGACGATGGTTTGCTGTCATCATCTATCATTTCTGGCAAACCTGGAATATCGCTCTAAGCTCACCGCGGACAGTCAGTGTCGTCCTCGGTCCGCCCGGTGATGCTACGACCTGTGAATGACGTCCACAGAGGATCAAGGCAGCCTGTCACATTACCCAATAGAGCAAAGACCTGCATTATGGTTACCAGTGGTCTAAAAGCAGTCCGTGATTACAGAGCCTGGATGATGTCATCACCCAGACGTTTGAGGCCTCTGTAATGTCACTTAATGTGCCGATAATACAGTGTTGTTGCTGTTTTTGATACTTTGATTCTGCAGATTGTAGTAATGTCAGGTGGGAGGTAACAAGTTAAGAGATATTTCTGAGAAGCCAGAGATTTTTGTTAATACTATTTAAGTAGAAATGTATTTTCAATGTGTTAAATTTAACTGAGACTAAAATATATGGACACATTTTGGATTGTTGACCATAAGGCTCTAAGCAGAAATTCATGATCCACTGAGAATGAAATATCTCAACATCTACTTGTTAGGAATACACAATTTTTTTACTGACATTTTTAGTAACCAGGGTTACAGCCATTACATTTTTGGAATGTTAGAAACGAGGCCTACATTCATATTTACCAGGCAGCTAAATTCGGCTGATTTTTCCACGTATAATTCCCATAGAAATCCAAGATCCGTCCTGTTATCTGGATCCACACCAAAAGTTAATGGGTTGTATTTTGGGCTTAATTTCATCCGTCCTCCAAGTTTTCTTGAAAACCTTTGTGTAGTCTTTGTGTAACCCCGCTGACAAACCAACCAATCAACAAATGGACATGGGCGAAAAAACACGACCACGTTGGTGGAGTTATTTAATATCGAAGTGCTTGTATTAGTTTTTAATCTCGTTCCTCATCCATCATGTTAACTAACCTCAGTCTACAGTTAATATGAGGCTAGTTAACCGCTTGGTGGGGCTTCTATGATTGGCCAGTTTGTTTGCATGTTGAATTAGATTTCATGGTGTGTGTTGCGAAAATGTAACTGATTGTAGTTATTCATCCTGTTTTAGGCAGTTTTTCGTGATGTATTCCTTGTGTATTGTCATATTGTGCTGATGATAAAAATACAATCGCTCATCAGCAGTAGCATACATTTAAAACTACAAAACTTCAGTATCTTAACATTGTCATTTTAAACATGGTGCCATGCAGACACATAGGTCTGTATTGCCTAATAGATCCACTGGTGTGATTGTAGCCTCAAGTGTTAGTTAAGAAAATACTCTTGGTGGTTTGTCCGAAGACGATTTTTACCACTGGGTCAGTTTGACACGACTTCCTGAGGTCATCCGAGGTGGTCTGCAGTGTGCATCCTTGAGATACTCGGACACAAGCGCACGTTGGATATCCTTGTCCTTGTCGTGTCCTGGGGTTTGAACCAAAAATCTTGTAGCTCTGATATGGCATGTGGAGCCGATCTGCTAATATTCTGTCCAGAGAAAGAGGCGGGCCTCTATCTCCACTGGCAAAGGTCAGGCAGAACATAGGCCCCCGGTATTGAGGACCCTTTTGTCGACAAGACCACAATAAACAAGCGAGCCATTCTCAGCTCTGCTCTAGTGTGCTTATCCCGCATGAAAACAAGCGTGACTATTTTAATTGTAATTAGAGGGAGAAAATTGGTGTAGGGACTGAGCCAATCCTACAGAGTGAATGACTGTGTGTGTGTGTTTGTGGTTCAGTGTGTGTCTTGTCGGTGTATGATGATATACTCCTTGTATAGTTGTCCAGGGCAATCACAGTCACAGGCCCTTTCATGTCTCTCTCTTTATGTGAATAGCGAAGCTGTCATGACTGACGCTTCATGAAATACTGCTTTAGAATCTATCAGTCAAAGGCCCTAATTGTAGCGTGTTTAGTCATACTGTTAATACATTAGTTAGTGTGAGAGTGTTCCAGAGGGGTTTATTCTACCTTTTATTCAGTCGCTGCTTCATTAGTATGACTCACATCCTGACATTTCATTGCCTGTGTGTCATCTTACTGTCATCTCAGCCACTTAAAATCTGCAGCGGGCTCGGCTGCTCGGCGAGGCTCTCGGCAGCGTTTCATAAGGCCAGTATGTGAACACTTTATGAAACACCGGACACGACCACTTTGATTGCTTTTCCAGACTAATTAAACTGCAGTTTTTTTCATTTCAGCAACTCACCGTTTTAAGTGGGCTGTACAATTGGTAAAAAGGAGACATTGGTGTAGGTACAAGGTCAATTTATTTGTCATTATTTTCAGCGAGGGTTTAAAATCCTTGTGTCCTCCTACATATATTTTATGGAGTGTCTGTTGTCGACGAGTCTCGCGGGCTGGGTAATGAAGCTGCTCCATAGTCAAGTGGTATGACAGCGGATACTAATGTATCTTTTGAGATGGCAGCAGGGCGAACAGACTGTCGCTGGTGTCGTTTTTTTCTCCAAGTATCCTTAGGGCCCTGTGCAGACATCTCATATCACAGATGACGCTGATGCTCTGTAGATGGTACCAGTGATGTTCTGGGCGGTTTTAATCACCCGCTGTAGAGCCTTCCTGTCCTTTGCCGTGCACGATCCATACCAGTTTGTGACGCGTCCTGTCAGGATGCTTTGTATTGCTCTTCTGTGAAAGACCAGACTCTCACTCTGGAATTTAACCTTCGTACGTTTCCATAGTTTCCGTTTTTCTATGCATTTTCAACCAGGATGGTGACGTTTGATGACCATGACAGGTTCTCAGTGATGGGAAGAACCTATACAACATATCGTAATACTGGTTGTGCTTTTATTTGAGGTATTTTGACTTTAAATTCTCATGAAATGAACAGAAACCCACGATGAAATGCTAAGAAATGAAGCCAATGCAGAAGTGCCAACAAACGAAATGAACATGTTTACAGCCTCGCACAAAAATTGTTTTGGTCTCTATATCTAATTTCCATCTCCATGAAAACTTGTTTTAGAAATAATTAAAGTTACATGTAAGCTTATGAGAAAAAAAGACTACTTCTCATTTGATTTATTACACCATGAAACATTTTTCTAATTAGTTTACAGTCTCATTCAGAGTAAAATAGGCGATAAAGCAGGGTCTGTTTCAGGGTGTAGCTTCCTTGTAATTGACAAGTCTCAGCCATGCCGTGTCCGATCAGTACATCCTCATCAGCTCCGCCCTCTTGTCCAAATATGGTCACTGCTGGCTTGAAACAAAAAAAAACAAACACAAGATGCCGTACTTGTTTTAAAACGGTAGTCTACAAACTGATAGGTGACTTTACACTTACGGAACACACCCAGAAGTTAATAAGATATTTCAGTCTGGAACAAAGTAGTGGATCGACATTGCAATCCCCAGAGCAACGCACCTAACATGGCAAAAAAAAAAAACACATGATGCTTCTATGCTTAAACAATCGCAGACTCGCATGCCAAGAAAATGTGGGCGTAGAAATGGCGACAGACAGCGCTTCAAGTGTGACACAAGCTGTTTTGCAGCCATAGCGCATTTTTTAAACACCAGCCATACTGAGGACGAGTTTCAGTTTAATGTGGCACCCTTTTTTTTTTTTACCCCCCCAAACATGCAGTCGGTTTATCGGGGAAGTTGTGGAAATCACATCCATGAGACTGTGAAGAAACATACTGTATATATTATACTCCAGGGCTTCATGGCAGCAAGGCTATCAATCTGTCATATAAAAGCAAAATCTGTGTTCAACTGCTTTAAATCACCCTCATCAAAGCATTTTGTAGGTGCTTAACAATAACAACGCGATTATATTTCAAAGTCAAGAAGAGATAGCCCAGGTTACCATAATATAGTGTATGTTGTTACCAGTATATTATAAAAAAAAAACACACCAGGATATAAATTTAAGTCTTCCTGTCCCCACCCTGCAGTGAATATGCTGTTGAGAGCTTACAGTTTGTGTTTCTAAGGGATGATATAGTATTCTACCATTTACCACAGATAAAGCCTGATCTTTCTCAACCCCACCCCCTCCCCCACATGCCTACATTTGCTTCAGTCAAACGATTTATGTCTAATTACCGGTTATAAGCTCTGCACTTCCTCCGACAGGCTCCATATTAGAAACCAAATCTTATAATTAACCCATCCTCTCACATGAAAGTAATGGCAGTGCTCTGCCTTGTCAGAGGCCCATGTTGATTGTTCTGTCATCTCAGCCCAGCCTTCTCCAACTCTGCCTTTCCAAATATCCCAGCAGTTCAAGGAAAGATGAGCTGGCTAATGGGCTGCTTACTAGTGAGACGAAGGGAAGAGACTGACCTTGAAGCTTTTTCTAGTTGTCTGAACAGTCTGAACAGAGAAAGCATCCACCAGATCTGAAAGTAAGGAGTCGAGTGTGATATGAATGTCCATTTATAAATTATTTAAGTCTGTTTTATTATTTCATTATTGTTGTTTGTTTATATTTATATATGTGTGTGTAGGGGGATATTGCCTTTACTTATCTTAAGGTATTAATTTTCCTGCTAAGCGGCACCAACGTGACTTTTCATCATTTTAGTCCTCATCTTAACATCTAAAGGGGCACTATGTGGTTTTAGGAAATTAAAATAGAACTCAGAATGGTTCTGTTTACAATATTGATAAGGTAACAAACAAACTCATAAATGTTTATTTTTTCCATGACTGAATAAATGTGCCATCCTCAAAGAAGAAGCTCCACAGGACATAGTTTGAAGTAAGGAATGCGGCTACTCAGAACGGCCCTGCACATTTAAACAAAGTTAAACAGTATGAAATTGTGTTTGTTGATTAACTAACTGTTTGTCTTTTCCATCATGAAAATCAAATAATGAAGAATGTTCCCTTCTGATTAAGATTTCTGCCCCTAAACTTTAAACTAATACTGAGCAGATTAAACTATATACAAAACTGGCCTGGAGTCAGATGTCATGATACACATTTAAACTTTAAATTAGTCTTGAATACATTTAATATTTAAAACAGTATCTAGTCAAGTCAAAGTTTATTGCAGCCAAACATCACAAAGCATGCCTCGAAGGTTTGGAAATGATGGCAAATTAGCAACATCAGGGAAACACAGAAAAATAGGAAGGAATATAAGGCGCTCGGTAAGGAAGGGAAGGGCAGAATATCGAAAAATGGAATGGAGCCTAAGGAGGTGATGTGTTTTTAGTTTGCTTTTGAAAGAGTGGACTGAGCTCGCCTCTCAAACATGTGACTTGCGATCTTGTGACTGTGTATGTAAAGAAACTGTGAAAACTACATTTAAACAAAACCCTGAAATATCACAGCTGTATAAAAAGTGCTCACATGGTTTATCTTGTTGCCATAGATACAGGTACAAAATAGCTCTGAAGCTCATGACTTCGACATCACTCAGCTGCTGACATTTACAGACAACATCGCTTTTGTTTGCTCGTCCCATATGCGACAAATATTGATTTTCAATTCACTTTTTTTTGGCAATTTTCTGCCTCATTCAGTTTTGTTCCATTCCACAAAAGCGATGGCCCATTAAAGGAGCGCTGTGTTTTTTTATTTCATGAGGTGATCTTGAGTTTTAAACAACACTTCTGTGAAACTTGGCCGTCCTTCAGATTGCTACCACCGCTGACTGATCTCGGGGAGTTTTGGGAGTGGATTAGTGTTGCTGAAGGAGCTTGTTGACATCAGATGGCATGGGAACTATGAATCCACACACAAGGCTCAACGAAGGAGCTCAAGCAAACCTGCAGTGGGCACGTAGAGAGGGGGAAAAACAAATAAACTAAGCCCAAAGCAAGTATCCCCACAGTTGGCATGTTCCCATAGACATTTGGTAGAGAGACAGGATGGATACAAGAAGTCTCTGATTATCAGAAAAAGGTCTTATTGGTGCTTTCCCTCAGTCTTTTGTACTGATTAAAAATATTCAGCATGTGTTGCAATGTGAACGGATTTGTAATAAGATATTTTAAGTCAAGTTAATGAACAATAAAACATATTTTTTGTATCAAACAAAACAGAAAATGTGCAAGTTATTCCTTAGCCTGCCTCGCTTCAGGTATAAAACCTAATTTGTTCGTCGAGACATGCACTTCGTTTGTATGGCGCTTGTGCAAACAGTCCACTTGATGAAGGTAAAGGAAATATACTGTAAATCACAGAGCGCACTATGATGGATGATGATGATGACAATAATAATAATAATCACAATGACAGCACAATCCACTCAGCATCAGATTGCTCGGTAATCCCACAGTAAACTCTCGCTAAAACCTGAGTGAGTCAGTATTATTACAGATAATCCCCTGGTCTGGTTTATGTGACGTGCTGGTGAACGCAGGCATAAACCACACGTGCACGTGCGCACACGCACACACACCACTCTGCCTCCACACTGGTCGTTTGCAGTTGCGCCATTGTCTCAGTTTCAGCAGCCGCGCAGGTCAAAATACAAACCAGATGGCTGCAGCATATAATGTCACTAAGAGACCGTTTTAGCTTATTGACGTAAAGCTGAATGCTATTAAATGACTGTCATCAACTAAATGCACGGGTCCAGTGTTTTCTAGGATATCAGGTCATTACACAATGTTTTGCGGTGCAGAAATACCAGTTTAGAGCATGAATATTATCACTGAGAATCAGTCCAGTAGGAGTTATTTTTAGCCCTGCTGGCGGCATGGTCAGATGGACGGCAGTGTCAGTTCGTCATTCTGTCCGCTGTCTTCAGAGGATGAATCCTTTTTGAAATGCTAATTTAACTTGGTAAATGTACTGTATGCTGCTTTCCTACTAGAAGAGGAAAACCACCTAAAGTCCGAATTCCTACCTCGACTTCCCGAGGGAGCAGTCGTATGATGTCACACAGCACTGGCGTCACCTACGGCAGGAAGGTAGAACGTATTTGCGACAGTATTTATTTTAGGCTGGTGAAAGGAGTATAAAAGTGCCGTAATGGCAAATGTGTAATGGCGTCTGTTACCTCATGTGTTGTTTTTCCACCACCATTTGCAAGGAGGCTGTACTGCTGAGGGTTCAGTTGTGTCTTCACTTGCCAAACAGCTGTTATTCTTCTTTTTTTTTTGGTACGTGACCCTCCGGTCCTCGTGCACCATAAATGCATGGAGGTCAGAAGTTGAAATTTTCAATCAGGAAATTCTGTCCTCTTACACAACTACCCCTGACCCTGACCCTCCCTGACAACAAACTGCTGTGTAGAGTCTATAAATAATTTCTACGGGAGTTTGCGTATTCTCTTAATGGGTTAAAGAAGTTTGTCGCCTTCCCTGACCTGTTCACCAAAAGCGGTGCACCTAGTTTGACCCGTACCAGAGGATTGCTGTACCACTCAGCACTTGACCCAGTTCCTGTTGTAAGGAGCTGAACTTGGAGCTGGATATTCTTTCCAAGTGGACTTAACAGATATTGTAGATTTAAAAAGAAACATGCAGCAGGAATTTGATTGAGATGTGATTTTTTTGTTGGTGTTGTTGTGGGTTTTCTTAGTTTTTCAGCCTCAAATATAGTTGTTTTTGGATCTGATGTCTAAAATCTGAAACTTTCTATACTGAGAATTCAAGTCTACAGACACTGAAACCATCAAAAACCTGTCAGTCATTGTGTTGAATGGAAGCTCACAAAGCAGTCCAGTCCCGCGAGTTAAGATGTCGCAGAAGCTCCCTCGACTTTTAAGCACTCTGCTCTAAATATCCCCCGAAACGTTTCAAACCTCTCGGCTCCACTGATGTGGCGATCGCCAACGTACACATAAACACTGTGCAGAATCACAGGAGAGCCAAATACTTGAACTGAGGTTACCGTGCTCATCCTTGCTTGCTTTTTAAACAAGCAAAGAAAACCCCCCCCCCCCTCCCCCCTCTAAACCCTCTCCTAGCACCCAAGTCTGGGAGCTTTGCCAAAAGCAGCCTAACGCTAAACATTCACAGCGCTGGGGAAGAGAAAGCAAACTCTGGGAAGGTACAGGATTGACGTCAGAGAGAGCCACATGTAAGAAATTCCTTCCTAATTACTGGGAATGCACTGGCTCATTGTATAATAGTGTTCTGGTTCATATTCATTTTTTAAAAGGTGGGTCTTTGTTTTATAGGCCGTGCTACCTCTCGGTGTATAACTCCACATCTTTTTTTTTTTTTTTCCCCCTTAAGTTCCAATTTCTACCTCTTCTCTCCCTTCAGCAGCCTTATTTCTCCTCCTCCTCTCCTTTCCTTCCTTCTTTCCTCTTCCACTCCACAACGTACCGAAACGACGTCTTTATTTTTTGCGGTATATCATTTAAAATAGCCGCCTGACACCTACGCCCACTTCTGCAGGATTTATTTCTTGTGGTGCGGCGCGGCTGATGTGTTTGGATTATTTCTGCTGACCAGCTGGTCTCGGAGCTGCACCTGTTATTCCTCCTTCCAGGAATGTACGAGCACTTCCTGACCGCTGCACATGGCTTTGTTTTCTCAACAGTTTTTTTTGTTTTTTTTCCTTTAAACTAGTCTCACCTAATTAGGTCCTGCATTTATTGTCGTGCCTTCCCTTCCCCTGAAACAACATTTGTGTAACACATGTACATAATTTGTAATATATTTAGCTTTTTGAATGCTTATTCAGTGAAATGGCGCTGTGGGAGCAGCTCCTTTTTATTTAGTGTGAGTTAATGTTCTCTTTTAGGATCGCGCATAAACAGATCAAGCAATGGAACAGAATAGGATGAAGGCTTTAACTAACTGAAGGCAGAGAAAGTTTATATCACTAACAGCTGCATGAGATTAGAGTTGTTAGGCAGCATTTTTCAAAAATAACTGGCGGTTAGATTTTATTTATGCCTGCTGGTTTGTGATGAAGTAACTGCTGAAGGAATACTGTTGACACCATGTGAAGTTTATAGGGTTTTTATACAGAAATACCCCCAAAAAATACAAGATTGAATCACATTTTTTCTGTTTAAAAATCCCCTCGAGACATGATTCAAGACGTACAACAATACTGCGTTTTGAGTAATCGCTCCAATATGGAATGGTTTAAGTGTTTTAAATTCCTAAAAGCACATCCTTCCCCCATCTCCCTCGCTGAAAAGTGTTGTTCGTTTTAAGAATGTAACTGCTGGACACAAAATGCCTCCTGCTTCACTCAGAAGTCCGTTCATCGTCTATGTGCAAGTCTCTCAATCAAACCTGTGTCGCAAACTAGACAATGACTCGCTTCCAAAGTAGTTGCGGTGTCACAAATCCTGCTCGCATGTACGCGCATTAACTGAGATTAAGGTTCGTTCCCATGTCCAATTTCCCGGCCTCCTCTGAACAGAGTTGCAAGGGGTGTGACAAGACCCTCATATGTCATCAGTTGTCATTGGTGTTTATGGACGAAGACGTGACGATTTCTCTTGCGTTACTGTGGCAATGCTGCTATTATCGCAGTGTAATTTATCTGATGGAGCGTGGATGCTCTCAGTTCATTCACACCTTCACGTGATCAACACTGCTTCATCACCTGGCCGCCATTGGTAGCTAAAAATAGCAGCTATCCTGCCAGTCTGCACTGAAATGGTTAAATAGTCAAGTATGAGGTATTATATTCCATCAAAGAGGACGGATACCTCATGAGATGTGTAAAAATGCAGGATTGTCATGCACAAATCAGCAATCAACAATGTGAAGACAGTCATTTTCAGCGTTTTATCAAAAATGGACCATAACACACTGAAAGGACAACGTTCTCATAACTCTGTGTTTGAACTGTGCCACTGAAAATCCTCAGTTTGGACACTTAACAAGAAACTGGACACTCTGCCCCCAGGGGTGAACGTGCATCACAGAGGAGTCGTGGGCCTATCGGTCGGGCCAACGGGTGTACCGAGATCGGGTCTTAATGTAAACACAGAGAAAGTTTCCCCCCTGCGGCAGATGAATGTGAAAACCGCTCCTCAAGTGTCAAACTCTGCACATGAACAGTATGATGCTGCACAGTGAGGCTCAAACCTCCAAGTAAAGACAGAGGAAACAAAAGGTAGTGATGGCATACAGCTGGTTCGATTATACACCTGTGAAAAGCAACAGGATGTGCAGTCGATGTGTGGTCTTTATACTGTTTGCATTATTTCTGCTGCCAGAGCGGCTTATGACCGTGGAATGTGAAGTTTTGTGAGTTTGTCATTTGATACAACAAATTAGAAACTGAATGAAATTGGAATCGACTTTTGTGTTCAAACATGCAATCTTGCCTTCCATTGAATCCTAAATCTTTAGAAAAATAGCCCTTCAAGCCTCAACCTTGAAAACGGTTTCTCTCCGCTCCTATTGTGCAACAGGAAAAGGCATCTGCATGTTACAACAAATTAGGGAAATGCAATGTCTAGAAGACGGATAGTGACGGAGCCAAGCTGAGCTAAAAGTGGAACAGGGCGTCTCTAAAATACATTCTTTTGAGGGTCTTCAGAGACGCGGTGCCTTTGTGGAAGCGAAAAGAAGTGAGACGAGTGTAGAGCGAGTTAATTTGGGAGAAAAGGGGTGCGATGGCGAGGTGTGATGGGGTTTCACACACACAGGAAGTATTTGTGCTGAAAATGGAGACAGGAGGGGGAACCCGGGGATTTGTGGAGGCTCCCATATCGACTGGAGGAATGCTTTTGAAGCTTTTTCTTCCTCCCGCTGGATGCATTTTATTAGTGAGGGACAGCTACTGATCGGACACATTCTCCTGGATGGGAAGACAGATGTTGGAAACAAAACAGAGTTGACGGAGGAGAAGGAGAAGGAGGAGAGGAGTGAGGGGGGGGGAGGCCATCAGCTGCTGAACTACAGTGATGTTAGCCTGCACTCTGCTTCAGCACCAGTTAGATCAGTGATTTGAGAAAAACTTTGATGCTTGGCTGCTGTTTTCTTAGTGCTTGATGGTTCGCCATTTGTCAAACTTTGCTCCAATGCACATTTGTGTAGCAATGATTGTGATGCCTCTTGACTCACTTCTGTCCAGTTTGTCAGGATTACAGGTAAACAGCAGATATTGTAAAAGTGCTTTCTCTGTCCTCGGGGGGAAATATAGATTTGTACAGCATAACAGTTTCTTTATTGAAGTTGCTTTATTGCCAAAAGTTGGACCGCAGTGTTAGATGGATTTGTTGGTGGACTTGTGCCGTGTCTGTGTTTGTGTAAGCGAGCTTGTGTTTTTAACAGGATCGCTTGTAATTATCGCTCAGACGTATTTTTGCTGTATTGCTGTATTTGGTTGCCCTCATGGACATTCCAGCGGTAGTCATCTCTACCTGGCGCTCTGATCAACCCAGTAATGTGCTTTCTGTGTGTAGCACCAGACTTTGTTGGCCTGACACATCTGGCTGACAGCAGGGAGCATCAGTGAGTGTCAGTGAGTGTCTGTGGCCCTAGTTTTTGCTTTGTATCCCGCACCCTTGGCTCTAGTCAGCCCTTGTCGGTGGCTTTTCAGCCGACTGAGCATCTTGAATCAGCCCATCAGTGAGAGAAATCACTCTGATTGGTTGTTCTGCCAATCTAATCAATGCACGGGAAGAAAATCAGAAAAAGAAAGAAAGAGCCCCCCCTGATTGTTCTCTCGCCACCAGCTCTTCACCAGCGCCAGACTTTTTTTTTTATCGGAAATATCCTCGATTAGAAGAAGCTCTACTAGCAAGACGTGTGAGCTGAGACACAGGCGACCTGAGGCGCTGGTTCCCCAACAGCACACATGCGTCTTGCAGATGTAGCTGAAAGCAGAAAGATGAAGCATGAGGAGCGTTTGCTAATTGGGAAGACAGTGTCAGGATGGGTTAGACATCCAGGCATCGTCTCCCCGATTGTCAGACGCTCCCCATGCTTCATCTTTCTGACATAACTTCTATTCATGGCGCCGCCTTCTGCCATACGTATGTCTGCTGTCTGCGTTCTTTGATGTTGGTTTGGTGTGTGTGTGGGCCTTTGGACAGACTGAAACACTCAAATATGTTTCTCAGAAGTTGTTGGAGTGCAGACCTGAGATGAGGAGATAGCCAGAACAGCCTGCGAGAGAAATAATAAGTCAGGACTGTGTGTCTGTCAGCTGGTTTTGTGGCTCTTCTGCCCCACAGTGGCCCCAAATTAGTTAGTGCAACTTTAAATAACATGTCGGGAATAAAGTAATGCTTCTGAAGTAAAGCCAATGTTACAAATTAACTTCAGAGAAGCATGAACAGGCTGAAGCTTCTACCTTGTGTGTTCTCTCTCTCTCACACACACACTCACACATACACACACACATACACACACATACGCACAAACTAATCACAGGACTCAAACTTGTGCCCACACTGTGATCTTCGAAGCCGATGGCTGCAACACACACTTAACGTGATTCAACATGACTGGACGTGTCGAGAATCACACCCATATTCCAGGCATCGACACACACACACACACACACACACACACACTGAACACTGTTCTTGTGAAAACACAAAAGGTGTAATTAACTGCAGTGGTTTCCAGCCTGTCGTGTCCAGTCTCTGCTCATCTCACTCTTAGACACAGTTCCTTTTCTGGAACAAGAAAGAGTATTTTAGGAAAAAAAGTGACAAAGCAGCAGAATCAGTTTGGAAAAGAGAAGAACTGACCGTCTGTTGTCATTAATGACAGATTGTTGAAGGGTCATCACAGGCTGTTTTGGCATGACCCTCGTGGCACCATCATGGTGGTGTCAGTCCTGCTTTTAACTGATGGCGTCTGCGCACAGTGTGCTCTAGAGCAAATCTTACTTTCAAAACTAATCCATTTGTTTTCTTTTAATTTTGTGTGAAGTGAAGGAAAAAGTTTAGATATTACAAAACAGTGTCACAGCATGTCCTCAAATCGTCACGATACATAACCTACTGGGTATTTTCATCCATGAGTTCTAATAGTAAAAAGAAGTTCACGCTCTCAGCATGACTAACGTTTCCGACTGCACCACATTTCCTTCTCTGAGTTCAGGGTTCACAGGAAAAGATATTTTAAGTTCCTGAAACAGTCATGAAATCTGGGGGGTTGGGAAAGATTGTTATGTTGGTTAGATTGGAAAAATGTGTGGGAAATACTGTCAGTATTAAGTTTTTAGGATTAGCGTACATGGACACAAATTAATTCTTAATTTCTGTGTCACGAATAAGTGTTCACTTTGTGCCCATGTACACAAATCATCTTTATCTGACATACTGCACTGATGCTGGGTTGGATTTTCTTGGGGATTTAATGTGACTCTTCAGCCCAGATATCCTGCAATTGCTGTTAACTTCTCATCCGTTGAGTCTCTCACTCCATCTCAGTGTAAACAGAGCACAAATGCCATAAGATACAGTCTGAAGCTTTCGGTCCAGGCTCACGGTCACAACAAACACAGATGCTTGGGATATTAAAGTTTGGAAAGTTTCCTGACTGGTCTTCACAGGAACTTAACAGATTTGTTCCCTCAACCATCATAACAATGACGTTTTTGGAGGTATTGAGTGTTTGATTTGCATGTGTTCCTTGTCAGCTTCCATTTGTCACGGATAAAAGCTCACATTGTTTGTGTTTACAGTGTAAAATCTGAGGTAGACAGATGGGCAGATGCACTCAGATCCTATAGAAGCGCTGTCCTCTTTACCCTGGTGGCCGAGCCTGGTGAACTCCCGGTGACTCTACTTTGCCTGAGTGATATTAATGTGTATATTTTTTAGATTGGGTATGTGTATATCACAATATTTGTGACCTATTGTGTAACCAGTGAGTGGAATCCACCATATGATGTCCACATGTGTAATGCTCTTACAAACAGAAAGACCCTTCTCTCCACCCAGTGACCCATCCACTCCCCTACAGATGTCTCGGCTCCTTTTAGTACACTTTCAGCCCTTTCAGCAGTAAGACACACACACACACACACACACACACACACACACACACACACACACACACACACACACACACACACACACACACACACAGCACTCGTCTTAGGTATCACAGGGATCTCCTGTCTCCCAGTGGACCTTGTGTTGCCTGCCTGCTGCCAGACCACATGGCCTGTCTTTCTGGATGGTTATTGTGTATGTGAGGCTCCCTGAGAGTGATGGATTGATGGGCGGGACCATCTGACCTAAAATCTATACCATGATTAATTGTGGCATTCAACTTGATAACAAGTGTAACAATATATATTTTCAAAAGTTTGGAATCGCCTGCTACAAGAGCTGGGTCTGCTTCTCTGTATTTTTGAATAGTCTTTCGTACTTTCAGGTCACAGAAAATCCTCTGTACAAATAAATGTCAAAATGTCTAACGGGTTTGCAAAAGTAATTGTACATTGAGAACAGAATTCTGTAAATGGTTCATCCAGACTGACAACTGAAAGGGGAGAAAAATACTTCTGATACTTCATTGATAAAGAAAGTGGCCTTGCATCCAAATCTGTGGAAGCTGGAATAAACAGATGTGCACTATTGGAGCTGGATCACGGAATATTAGCTAAACATACTGTGGACTGACAAACCACAGTTTGAACCAATTAATCGCGCGTTAACGCAACATCCTCTTAATGCCGTTAATTTTTTTAACGCGCGATTAACGCTCGGTATTTTTTTTTTTTTTTAAACGCGCATTGTTTGATTTACGGCCGTCGATGGCACCTGTAGTCTTGATCCAGAGGGTGGCAGAACAATAAGAAAGGGAATCAGAAGAAGAAGAAGCAGGGCTGGCGTTCGGGAAAAACACGGTGGACTGAAAAGCAAAAGTGAAAGTAAATGGACAAAGGACTTATGAACGGCAGATTTACTTTCATAACACTGCCAGATGGTTCGGTCCATAGGACAAAAGTTATCTGCACGTACTGTAGACATGAAATAAGTTACCACTGAAGTACGTCGAGTCTCAGATATCATCATCACCATAGTTTGATCACATTTAGGGTGAGGGGATATTTTTTGAGCCTTTTATTTTCCTGCATGATTTGAAGTGTTGAATTAACATTTTCATAAAGAAAGCATATTTTCCCTTTCTTTGGTTGTTAAAAGTATTAAGAACATGAAAAAATAAGGTACATTTAGAACAGAAAAAAATGTGCCAAAAAAATTGCGATTAATTTGCGATTAATCATAAGTTAACTATGGACAAAATGCGATAAAAAAAAAAAGAATCGTTTGACAGCCCTAGTTATTATGGATTCAGCCAATTTATTTTTGGAGATTAAAACACACACAAAAAAATTGAAAAACAACACACATATCTGTATGTGGATGATGTTGTGAACACACACGTATATTATGTATACCACAAACAGCTCCATTGTCTGTCTTTGTTCCCTTCATGAGTCACACACAAATGTAAATGTACAACACTCAGACAGGCCCACAAACCCTAAAAAGGGCCCATTGGTAAAAATAAAGTCAAAAGGCTGTGGTTTGTCTTGTAGGTTTAAAATGCCCCGAGGAAGTGCTGAGTAGTAGGTAAACATGGCCGCAACACCAACAAGTGGTTTTTAGCAAGGCAGTGGTGAGAAGTTATACATGGACTTCATCCTGCACACGGGCAGATTTAACTTCTGAGCGCGAGCAGAACTTTGCTGCTCTCTATTTCATTTATTCTACAAAACAGGAGTTCAACGTCTTCTTGTGCTATGATTGTAAACCACTGCGATACAGCTGCAGTGCACTGTTGGAAGGATATATCCAGGGCTGTGGTTTACAGATGTATTCTTGATTAGTTATTTGGTATAAAAAATCAGTGTCTCAAAAACCTCAAGAAGACGTCTTCAAATGTCAAAGATATTCTGTTTGCTGTCATAGCAAAGTAAAGGAACTAGAAAATATTCATATTAAAGAAGCTAGAATCAGAGAATTTTGACTTTATTGTTCTTTAAATATTGCTCAGTCCAAATTATTTGATTTGATGGTTGACAACTAATTGATTAATCAATTAGAGACACAGAGATTTAAGACTTTATGACAAGAAATTGCATTTAAAAGACAAAACAAAAAACAAAAAATAAATGGTTACAGATTAAAAGAAGTATCTATCTTGGAGGAAAGCCAGTAAGACAGAAGGACAGTTATGTTTTAAGCTCTTAGAAGCAGAAGTCAGTTATATATTGGAATCTTGTCCCACAGGTGAGGAGCGTGAAAACTTAAAGCTGCCTCACCTTGCTTGGTTTTGATCCTGGGAACACTGTGTAAACCTGTCCCACAGGACCTGAGGGGTCTGGATGCTTCATAAAGCGGCAATAAATCAGTGATGTATTCAGACCTGATACCGATTAGCACTTTATAGACAAGTGGTGAGATTTGAAAAGCTATCCTCTGACTCACAGGAAACCATCGCCGTGGCTTCACAGCTTTGATTTGTAGACCAAAGTGCCAAAGTGAGCGTTTCAGTTGTGGTGAATACAATCTTCAGAAATCAAACCACTTGTTCTTGCCGCACCATTTCTCAAACAATGGTGTTATATGTGTGAAAGTACATGAGAGGAAGGAACACGAGGAACTGTAGAGGAATTTTCTGTGCTGGGAATGTCAGTGTTGAGGTAACTACATGTCTTCATGGTGAATCATGGTGGTGATGGTCTTTGTGTGGACGCTGATGTTAGCAACGTAGCCTGGAAGGGGAAATGGTGTTCTACCAAGGTTAACTCTTTGTGGAGAGATTTGGCAGCAGTTGTGGCAGCTCGAGTTGCTGCTATTAACAAGGCAGCAGGACATTTTACAGCCTGGCACCTACCAGTGTTGTCCGGAGGTTCAAGGGCACACAGAATGAACTCCGCTACCAGAATCAGACAATGGTAACTTGAGCGAGTCATTGAGTTTGTTATACGGTGCCAATGAACGACCATCGACATGTGAGCAAATTATATCCGAAGACTAGATTAGATATCCGCCAGTTTCAGCATCCAACTTGTGAAATTATATATAATTTTGTAAAATGTAGTTAATTTCTTGCTTTCAATCACATGATGGATGTCTCATTTTGGACCAAATCTCGTCATATTTCGGCTTCCCAGCAGGTTATCTCGTGGTTGAGAGTGGCGGTGACAGGTTGGCGTGGCTGGCACGTTATCAGACTGGCTCGGAGTTTGGTTGTAGCAGAAGGGCAATTTTGGTGGAGCCTCAGCAGACAGGATGGCATAGTTGGCAGAGCGGAGGGGATGGCAGCGCTCTGAGGCTGATATCGAGGGCTCAGAATACACCAGACTGAGTTTTGGTGGACTAGACAGGTTGTCGCGGCTGGCGCACTGTTGTGGTGATTGCAAGTCAGGTGGAGGTAAACAAGGTGATTTGGCACTTCACCGCCTCCAGGAGCTGGAGGGAGAGCGTGTGCTCATGCATACATTCAACCGCGCCGTGTAGCGTTTGTGTACAAGTGCGTTTTTTTTATGAATGTTCACGAGTGCTCTTTGTATCTTTTCTTACATCACGGAAGGGTCCTCCTCTCCATTGTACGACCGGGTGTGTATCCACTGAAGCAGGCACTCCTGCTTCCTGCTCGCCTCTGAGCCAACTTGTCCTCTTGCCAGACGTCGGTAACTTGGCACTCCGTCTCTTCCTTTTTCCATGTGGCGATCACGTATGTCTGTCCACGAGGAAGTCTGTCGGCACATCTAGGCTTTTTACAAATGGGATGTGACACATGTAGAAAAGAGCAAATCACTTTTTCCTGCCTGGGCTCGGAGCCATTCGTGTACTTTTTCTCGGCGTTTACGCATTTTTTGCCGGGCATGTCTGTATTCCGACATGTCACTGGGGAGACGGACTATGCTTAACTGTTGCTGAGGGGCATGCATATGGTACAGGTCACATAGGTCAGCACATTAGAGTGTCCATCAGCGACTCCCACAGTAACGGTTTCCTGTATTGTATCTGTGCTACACAATAAAAAACAGCCCACAGAACATTACCTTCTTCCATAATAACATCACCACATACATTAAGATGCACAACAAGTGAGGTAAGACATTGAGTATACATATCCCATAATTGAATATCCAAAAATACATCCTGTTATGGTTTAATATCCAACCGAAGCTCTCTGCCATTAAAGTGCCAAAGAGCTGAAGGTTGAACCAAGGAACGAGCTGTGAGTGGTGGTGAATCTCTCTGGAAATGTATCTCTAGTTGTCTTAAGAGTTTGATAGAATAATCGTCCTTTCCACAATACAACAGTGGTGTGGTTTGTACAGGATGAATAAGCACCTTGATCAAAGTGTTTTTGAAAGCAAATGTGTGGCCGTACACCCAGAGCGGGAGAGTAAAAATGGGCTGCCTCTCCATTATGGCTGGATCTGGAAGACAGTAAATCAGGAGCGAGACGGCGGAAATAAGATGAGTGGTTGGCAAGTGGATTTCATTCTCCCACCAAAATAGTTGTCCAAATGTATCTCATTGATTAACCAATTAAGAAGGAACATGGCTGTAGTGCCAGTTGGTCCACAACATTGGTCCAGACTGAAATATCTTAACAACTGCTCGATGGATGGCTATTAGGTTTTGTAGACGTTAATGGTTTCCAGAAAATGAATCCTAGTAGCTCTTGTGATCCTCTTGAATTTTCCTCCAGCACCACCACAAAGTCAAGATTTTGATTAGTAGAATACTTAATAACCAGATGCCTGAATAACTCATTTGACTGTGTATAGAACAGGGGGTCTTTTTTAAGAAATTGTAAATGTTAAGTATAATTTGATCTTTGTTTGTAGATTGCTTGTTTTAACTGGCAATCAAAACTCCAAAAATATTCCATTTACCCTGGAAAAATACAGTGTTGGAATTTGTTAATGAGAAAAAAGTGAATAGATTAGCATAAATGCTGCCAATAAAGGGTGTATTGGAAGCTCTTGGAGCTTTGCTGTGAATGCTACACGTCCACAGGATGCAGATGAGCGTTGGGATGGTGGGGAAAGCATTTTGTCTTTTTCACAGCCAAGCAGGTTGTGAAAAAGGCAGATGTAAAGCAGATTATTGACAAATGACAATAACTAGAATGGAGACTACATTAAAGCGCATTCGCTTTTTGTACTCACTTCTCTAAATATGCCGGATTTTATTTATCAAGATCTGTGCATTATTCCCTGAGCAGTTCACAGAAAGGTCAACAAACGTCCAATCTCGCAATGTTAAAGAAAGTGAGAAAAAAATCCTGGATGTGTCTCTTAATCCAGATCTGCACCAAAAGTTAATGAGGTTTATTCTGGACGGAGGACCCATCCTCCATCCAAGCTTTAGTGAAAATCTGTACAGTAGTTCATGTTTAATCCTGCTGACAAACCCAACCAACATGGATGAAAACATAACGTCCTTGGCGGAAGTAAAAATGAATGACAGATCTTAAGAAAAATGTTGTTTGTATTGTTTGTTTGTATATTAGCTTCTCAACCAGGCAACTCCACTTGTACACGAGTAACTATTTGGGATTAAATTTCTGCCGTTTTACGCAGAATGTATGTGAACATCAGCTCACATGGTGGCCTGTAGTCTGTGCTTACGTGCTGTTAAAAGCAGATGTATTACAAACCTGATATTATAAGACACACAGGCTATTTAGGTGTAGTCCTGCTGCTAAATATAGCAAAACTAGGTTTGCAAGAACACAGTGTCTTGCCTGTACAAGTGTCTCTCTCTCTCTCTCTCGCTCTCTTTCTCTCTGCATACTTTGTTTGTTGTGGTTGCCATGGAGACATCCTATCATCGCGGTGTGCTAAGGCAGAGAGCACTTGGCCTATCTTCCTCCCCAGGCGTCAGAGGTCACAGTCTGCTCAGTGATGTGTGGACGACCTATAAACCTGCCTGGTTTCCATGAGACGCGTTTCCTGTACACACAGAGATAAATATACACACCGCGCACGTTCTTTTCCTTTTTGTATACATCAGCCTTTCCCGACATCAATCCGTTTTTCTGTCATGATCTCTCTCCGTGCCTGTGAGTCTCTGTATTTGTCCTGGGAAGGATTTCAACCGGGCCAAAGAGCGGCATAAGAAAAAAATAGAAGCGGTCAGTATTAAGAGAGAAGATGCAAAACACTCACTTACACTTTCAGCTCTCTCTTTGTGTGTGTGTGTGTGTGTGTGTTTGAGTGTGTGATTGCTTGGCCTGTCTCTCGCCTATCAAACTCTGGTGTCGTCTTTCTGCCATCTGCCACCGCCACCGCCACCCTCCTGACATGCACACACACACACGTGCACACACACACACACACACACACACGCATGTACGTGGACATGCACACACATATTGAGCGTCCTTACAATAATCTGTCATCGCACAACCTCTTTTTTCTCCTTTTTGTCTTCCCGTGTCTTCTCCGCTCTCTTCTCCAGTGAAAGTCTCACTAAGATCTCCCCTCGCACCAAGAAGGATGTGTTCTTGTTGTCTGGTGTAGTTTTGTGCTCGTAGCTGCTTTTTGTTAAAGACACAAAGGAAAGCAGTCTTTGCCGAGAATATGAAATTGAAGAATATGCATTCGCTGTGTGTTTGTGCGTGAGATATGAATATTTAATTCAGCCCCTCCCTCTGTCATGTATTAATCATGGAGCAGTCTGCTTAGGCTGAAAATAGCGCCTAGCAACCCAGAAAAACAAAAATCCATAGTATTTGTGGGTATGTCATGTGCTGCTGCTCGTTCATGTGTGACACAGCACATGGTCTGCTCGCACATTTTTCTTCCCTCCACTTTTCTTCCCTCGTGTCCGTCTGTGCTGGTTCAGGACTCATTTCTGATGTTTGCGGGAAGGATATTCACACTCATGCTCACTCTTTTGAGTTTTTCTGAGTGTGAGAAGTGTTGCAGTCTGTGAAAGAGTTGTTTATCTGTTTTAGAATAGACCATATTTGCTTGTCTCGCACACGTTCTGAGCTGAACTCTCAGCCGAAGCCTGCTGTTTCTGCACTGACACCCACCGAGTGTAGGAAAAGTTTGAAAAATTGCGAGTGTGAGAAAATGTAAGAGAGTTTTTTTTTTTATTTCCTGAAAGTGGTGATAATTGCAGGATTACTGACCTCACCATCCGTACCAGCTGCCAATCTCGCTGTTAGGATAAAGGATGAGGATAAATGTAGGCTGAGCGATGACATGATGTCAGCCTCGCTGTTTGCAGGTGGGAGCAAAGGCATGGCTACAAGTTTGCGCGGAATAACTTGAATTCGAGATCATATGGCATCGATAATGGTGGTTCATGAAACCTGAGCAAAAGACTGTCTGCTGCCTGCAGTGTCACCTTAGGGCACGTGCCCACATAGCATTATTTTTCGGGCAGCTGTGCTGCTGGAGTGCTGAGATAAAGTGTTTACACGCTGAGGGAGAAAAACGCTGCAAGTGCGTCTTGTCTCTGTGACAACAATATCTTGACAACTGCCGCTGTGTGATCGACACCGCCATCTGCGCCTTTCCATCCACTTCTTTTTTATTTGACATCAAGACATCAGAACAAGGACGATGTCAGTTCACATCATGACCCTTAGGAGACAAAAAGATACAGTGAACATTTTCGCCCAGTCCAGGAAAAAGAAAAAAAAGCGCCTCTCTGAAAAGTTGATGGATTTTCAACTCGGAAGGCGGAGTGTTCGGAAAAAAGATGCTGGGCACTTTTCTCTGGACGGCCGCCTGCTGCTGCAGACGCTTGCTCCTCATTAGAGTAACAGTTGAAAAAGACGCTACATGGACGCTGGCCCTTAAAGCCAATATTTCCACATGATGCAATGTTTCTTCTATCATTTAATAGTAGCAGATTGCTACACCACGCCAAAATCTTTGCCCCAAGAGCAAACTTTTTTTTTTTAAAGCACAAAAGAAAACATAACATTTTCACTAACCGCATAAAAATTATTTTTTCTTGTGTCAACCTAGTAAAAAGCATGTAGCCAGGATGAACTACGCATCTCTGTCACTGGGTAGCCGACTCTCCTCCCTCTCTCCAGTGGAGCTCACGCCGCCTACGGTAGCGTTTGGTCTGGCTGAGTCTTCGGGAGATGTTGGGTTCAGTAGTCGCCTCAGGTTTCGCCGGGTTTAATCCAATCCCGCGCTTCCTTTTTCCAACATGTGTTTAACATAAAATCACTGCCGTTCAGTGGCTATTTTACTGTAACCTGGTGGTCACATGACTCCTTTTGGCACATTTGACCCACTGGCTCGATTTATCCCGTTCTCCTGTAATAATGCATTATGCTTCTCGGTATTTATTCCTATAAACAACATAATGTGCTTCTATCTGAAGATGTTGGATTATACTGTTTACAGTAAATCAGTGATGAAGATAAGGAATTCAATGTTTTTTTTTGTTTTCTTCCGCCTCAGATTTCAATAAAAATTATGGGAATTTTATAATCCTTTACTAAATTCATAAGCATCCTAATACTCTCACTACGGAGGGACTAGCAATGATGGATTAAATTAATCCAACACTGCATTGTAGAAACATAATTGAGAATTTTTTTTGTGATGTATCTCAAAAAGCCACTTTTCAAGGTTTAAGTGATTATAAACTTAATGCCCCTGGGTGGATTTGTTGGGGGATGTGTCTCTCTCTCCCTCTCTGTCTCAGACTTTGTTTAAATGTCTTGTGCACATCTGCCTGTCACTTTCTACTGTGTTGTGGGTTTTCCCTCTTTCTCCACTCCCCCTCGTTCTCCTCGTCTCTCCGTGTCCCTGTCCATTACATCCCTTTCTTAGGGGGTTGTAAACTGAATCTGTTCAGCTGTTGAACGCCACATTTAAGATGTCCTCTCTCCTCTCTTACAGGTGGCCTGACCAGCAACGAGCAACCTCTGGAACTACTTAAACCAGCTACACTCAACCATTTCGGTAGGAAACATATCTGTGTGTGTGTGTGTCTCAGTGTGAGGACTATTTTCGGGCTGATGGCTCTGTGGTTTTCAGTCTCGATCTCTGTGATATTAATGTGATCTCTGTGAAGCAAAGTGCAAAAACCACCAGAAAACAAGTTGCCAAAATACATTTTGCGGATTGCTGCACCATCATTTGAGTGAAAAAATGTCGACATGTTTTCCATCTGGTTGTAACACCAGCAGCAACTCTGGTGCTTCCCTACGCTGAGCTGAGTGATCGATGCAGTCACGTCTTTGGGTTTACACATTTGCAACTCACCACTTGTCATTACAGGACATCAATGCTCAGTTGGAGATGTGGTGATACCTCGGTGGCCTCAGCTGGCTGATGTACGGCTCAAGAACACGCTCCGTCAGTGGCTGTTTATGAGGGAACTTGTCATTATCTCCCCGAGCATGTAATCATTTCCACCGGCTGACGTCGCACATTGTTTTTAGCACATGGCGATGTATTATTCAGTGGCCGACTCCTTTTAGAATCCGCTCTTGCACATGCCAGCGCTCACGTGCGCGTACGTGAATCGAGACATTTTGCTGGAACTTCGCACTCTTGTTGACAGGAACGTGGGATGATCGCGCCACATCAGCATGCCATCAACCCACAAGCGGTATGTTTGTCCCATGTGGCGTCAGGAAACGCTGATGCAGCAGTGATGTCACCGGTATGGTTGCCAAGATCTGGAGCCTTAGCCTGTTAATAGCATGTTTCCTCGCTTTGCAGCAGTGACACGAGAAACTGCTTAAACACACAGACAAGTTTCACACATGTACACAGTCTGTACTCTACGCCTGTGCGGTCGGTTGTGAGGGTTTAATTTTTTGAGGTCAGCTTTTCAGAAACGTAGAAAGAGATTTGTTTTTAGACTGGGTTCATCAGTAATGTGGCGCTAAAAGGTGGATATTTTATATAAGTTGCATTTTACTGCCTGCATTTACTGTAGGAAATACATACACACTTACAACCAGAGGTGGAAGAAGTGCAGTAATTAAGAAAAGAAAATATCACAGTATGGCAATACTGTTAAAAGTAACTTTCAAAATTGATTAGCATCAAAACATACTTACGAGTTTAAAACTACTCATTATACAGAATGGCATATGGCGTCAAGTCGAACCTGGTCAGATTCCCGTCCTCTAAATGAAGTGTGAGCTATGAATGCGTGTCCGCACACACCACTCACACAAGCAAACAGAAGACTACACACTCAGCACTTATCCTCCCGTTTCACTCAATCTTCCTCACTTAAAAGTGAACTGGCATTTCAGAAACCGCTGTGCTAATCGCTTTAGTTAAGATGTATTCAAAGACTGAATAAAAAGCCGGACTTGTTCTTTTGAATGGGTGACACAGAGGGATATATGCATATTTCTTGCTTGTTATACATAAATAGCATTTCAAAAGTGATAGAAGTTTTCGGAGAAACGTTTCGTGCCTGTTGTTATCTAAATGTCATATAATCCGTCTGATTATTCCGGCGCTAAATGGCGGGCTGAAGGCGTCGCACAGTTTTTCAAACACTTTTAAATGCTGAGAAACGGCTCAATCAAATTAGACTTGTAAAATCGAGAATTTGGTGCGGCCCTAATAATAACTAAAAAATTTTAAATGCCTGCCAAAAAAAGGACAACAGCATTTTATTGGAATAAGCGCAGCACAATGCTCTATTAACACATTCATGAGATGTGTTAGAATTAATTAACTGGGTGCCAAGTGCAACAGTAACACTTCCTGTTTCTCTGTGTGTGTGTGTGTGTGTCTGTCCTATGATGTGAAGTCCATTTCCACACAGTTACCAGTAAAAGTGCAGCAGCTGCAGTGCAGAGTGTTACCAGCCTCTGTGTGTTTTGTCGACGCTTTCTTTTTTTTTTTTTGTTTATAGATACATTTTGGGATCAGAAGCAGAATGAGCGTCAATCAGAGTAAACGAATCGTTTGACAGTTTGAAGCACGAGGAAGAGCGAGGTGGAGGAGGACGATGATGATGATGATGATGGTGGAGACAGATTTGAGTGCATATTAAATAGGATGACTAAATCGTGCACAGGAGGGAGGTACTGTAAGAGGAGCAGAAGTCGGCACCTTTTAGGAGTCACTTCCACGCGAGGAATGTGGGCTTGAGCATCTGTTTGTCTCCGCGAATGCACATGTGACTTCAGGAGACGGAGCAAAAAAAAAGTTGAAGACTTGTAAAACATGTACCGGTGGGTTGTGCGTATGTGTATAATTGTGTGTGTGTGTGTGTGTGTGTGTGTGTTTTGCATGGCATGTCTGTACGTCCATCCACACCGCAGAGCCTAAACTAAACTAAGCTCTTTTCTCCCCAAGCCAAAACAGCTTTCTCCCACTCTGCACAAATTAGCAGCAGCCCACGCTCCACTAACACATAACTGTCAGAGCACAGACACTGCAGGGAGTGAGGAGGAGTGAGGGGAAGGTGAGAGAAGTGATGAGGAAGGAGGGGAGGAGGTGGGGGGGGGGGGGAGACAAATTGGGAGAAAAGGAAGGGAAAACGGTGAAGAAGGAAACATAGACCAGAAGTGTCCGTGTAGCTCGCAGAAGGGCTTCGCTTTCATTTGCTATCGTCGAGAAAAACACGACAGTTGTTTTGTTTTAATTTTTTTGAGCCCCTCGCAATTTGCGCACATGTCCATTTTTCTGTCCTGATATTAAGCTCGGCAGAATGTGAGGCGGGCGGGCAAGTTGAGAGAGGAGGACGGAGGGCTGTTCACACAGGAAGTGGCAGACCTGTTGGCCAGCCTGACTGAACAGCCCATCTTTATTTAGAGTTGTCAATTATCTGTGTGCACTTAAGAACCTGAGCGAGAGCGAGGGAGGGGGGGGGGAGACTGAGAGGGAGGTAAGATAAATGCGATGAATGGAGGTGGGTGTGGGGTAGAAAAAAAAAAGAGGAGATGGAAAGAGAGAGAGAGTTGGGAGGAGAACAGCAATTTTGAGGAGGAGAGGGGCCTGGATAAGTAGAAAAGGGGGGATGAGGAAAAAGCACATTATGCAAATATGGGCAGGCTCATTAGCATTTCAAAACTCTGGAAAGGAAATCACGAAAAGTGGAGAGAAGCATATTTTTGGACGACGCCAAATTTGTTCTCACTCTCTGGATCGCAAACTCTTCTCTCTCTCTCTTTTTCGCTCTCTCTCTTTCTCTCTCTCTCTCTCCCTCTATCGCACACTCGTCGCCGCTCTCTCATGCTTTTGCACTTAACGCCAGTCTTCTCTCTTATTTCCTAGTATGTGATTTCTACTTCTGTGCTCACTCAGCCTCTGATTTCATGTGTATAGTCGACTTCTCAAGCTGGTCTGTACACTCAGGGTTCAGGGTAGGTTTTCTTCTTGCCCCTGTGAACAGCTTGAATTTTTGCTCGCAGGGATCCAACATGGTGCTGGAAACAACCCTCCATGTTGACATGCTACAGTAGCATCATCTAATCATTTAGTCATAGTCTTCCACTGCATCCCAAAGGATTGACATCTGGGGGCTGTGAAGTCATTTGGTGGACACTTAACTAATTAGCTAATGGTTTTGGAGCTACTTTGATGTTGACGCGCGGTTTATGACTTGAAACTCGTTTCCACCAAGCAGTCCGCTTCAGTTCAGTTCAGTTCAGTTGGTTACACGTGGGAATGGTTGTTTTTGTGTTTCCATTCTCAAGAGTTGATGGCGTCAAAGATCCTGTTCCTTCCTGTTTCTTCTTTACCCCTCTGTTGAGGTACAGAGCGCACTGATCCAATGAAAAACCAGCGTCGTCTCATTGTCTGCACTCTGATGTAGGATTTCCCAAACTACTGTTTTATTCAGTAGTCTTTTGTCTTGCTGCCTGCAGCCTTCTGTCAAGTTAGGTTTGTTATGGTGTTGTAATAAACAACAACATGTGTGTACTGTGTGAGTGTTTGGTCGAGCCGGACTAAAAACGTTGTATGAGGAAGGATACGTAACTGTTTGAGATGACTGAAACCATAGACTTCTCCAGTAATTAGGGTCATTTTTAATTCTTTAGAGCGTCTTTTTCTCTATCACATTCTCTTCAAAAAGTTTCCACATCTGTGCATATAGAACACATACACGTCAATACTGGTATTTCTGTGGTAAGCCAATGTTGGCTGATTATATTGGCCAACTGTTTTATTGGCTGGGCTTGAATATATTGTCATTCTCACAGTGAGGTACAAGTCGCACTGTGTCAGTTACCCCTGAAGCTTGTCCATATTAATCCTACCTACCCACTTACATTAATGGTTCAATCCCGTTTCTCTTCTACATACCACTGTTGTAACGTGTTTGAGTACCTGCGTTTTCATCAGCATTTCGTCCTACAGAGCTGCTGTTTACTGTATGTTTCAGAGACTAACAAAAGGGAAATTCTTTGAAGATCAGATGTTTCCAAGACACTCAGACCACCCTGTGGGGCTTCCAAAATGATTGTTTTCATTATAAAAAGGGAAATTCTCATCTTTCAGATTCCCAAAGACCAAATCGACATCAGATTATTTTGTCCAACCAACAAGAAACAAATTCTTACCTTTGAAGAAGCTTGAATCAGCAAATGTTTTTTCGCTCTTATTTAAAGATCCAATAAAAGTATTTATTGATTGTCGAAATAGTTTGCAATCAATTTTTGACCAGTCGTTGCTGCTCTACCGCAAATCACTGCATTGTCAAA
Organism: Sparus aurata; assembly: GCF_900880675.1. Lineage (NCBI taxonomy): Eukaryota > Metazoa > Chordata > Actinopteri > Spariformes > Sparidae > Sparus > Sparus aurata. The sequence continues at coordinate 28,752,827 of NC_044195.1, read as the reverse complement.
GTCACTTGGTCTGAAGAAAAAAGCACTGACATCATGAATATGAAACATTAATTTGTAATTATTTTGAAAGTGATTAACAGTCAACACCCTGACACTAATCTCATCCAATAACTTGTATTTCTTTGCTTTTGAATCTCCCGTCATTTACGCTTTGTCTTTTTTAGGGTTGAATGCAGAGTGCGTTCGTCGCTAAAAGATGTTATACATGAAGAGAGAGGAGATGGAAGAGCAGTTGAAAGGAGACTTGATTAGTGTTGAGTGGAGAGAGATTGAGGGTGAGGTGTGTTCCAGAGGACAGGCTGTCTGAGGTCACCATGACCGCGCGAAGGCACTTGTCTGCCGGCCAGACCCCTGCTGCCTCCCTCACTACTCATTTGGGTTTTGCAGTCGCGTGTGTTTGTGTGTGTGTGACTGAATGCTTGACCTAATCCTGACATTGTTAATATGCCATTTGTGTTTGCTCCGTGAATCTAAAAGACCATTGCCCTACACAAAGATTTTGGGAGTTTGGCAGGCAGATTTTGAACTGCGACAACCTCAATTTCACCTCCTTGTCATCTGCGTATTTTTCCTTTTCTGTGCGGTCTCTCGCCTCTGATCTTTTCTGCTTTTGCTGCTGTCGATTCTCCAAATCTCCCGGGTAAGAGAGACTTGCCCCAAGACAGGTAGTACGTCAGAACATTAAGTTAGATTAACATGCTGTTTCACTTATTAATCTTGTATTTAGCTTTAAAGCTGCAAGAAATGTTCCTTATTCCAGCTAAAGTATTGTATTGTATTATATGTAAATCTCTTTAATTTTTGAGAAATTGTTGTTTAATGGTATCTACATTAGTATTTTTACTTATTGTGGTGTTATTTCCTATATTATGAAACAAAACGATGGCTCTTACACTACAGGGCTCCATTATCCAAATTATTAAATGCACCAAAGTAGTGATGCTCTGATGAAGAGCAGGTTTATGTAAAACACAACTACTTTAGTGTATTAAATCATTTGGATATTGGAGCCCCGCAGTGTAAGAGCTGTCTTTTTGTTTCATGGTCTGCTAATATTTCGACTCAGCATGGATCCTGTTTTTGTACATTTCCTAAAGTATTATGAAACGCTTCATATCTCTAAAATCTTTACAGTCGAATGCTGCATAGACACATAGATTTAAAACATTTTTGAAAAGTACCACTCGAAGTCGGAATTCCTACATGTAAACTCCAGGCATGTTAATCTCTAGGATTTCACGAGGGAGCATTTGTCTGATGTCGCACACAAATGGCAGCATCCATGGGGACGGGGTGAAGTGTATCTGTGCTGTACAGTATTACAGTATATGAGGCTGCACTTCTGAGGGTTCGCTCCGTGTACACTTGCCAAAGAGACATCGTTTTGTTACGGTCAGCAAAGTTTTTGTTGACTTGTGCTGTCATGCACCGGAAGCAACTGGAGGACAGAAGTTGGAGATTTCAACCAGGAAATAAGTAACAAGTTCATGTAAATGAGGCGTCACCCAAGGAGGTTCTGTTTTCCAACACAATTGCCAAATCTTGTTATTTGCAAGTTTACAGTCTTTTGAATCTTGAGGACTTCATTCTAACAGAAGAAATTTTAGTCCCACAACCCGACAGCAACAGACACAGTCGGCACCTGCTTGACTAGCCACTTTTTTCTAATGGAAGACAACCTGTTTTGTATACACATGCTCACCAGGGGGCCCACACGGCCCTCAGGCCCCGGTGCCAGTTCCCCAGATGGGCCCCGAAAGCCCCCTACCATCCCCACACACCCCCTGACCTGGCATGGTTCCCCCTGCCTGGTGCCAGTTTGGTGTAGGCAGGAGTCTGTGGGCAGCTGCTTCTTTTCTGCTCAGCACCATCAGGCGCACACACACACACACACACACACACACACACACACACACACACACACACACACACACACACACACTACCAACCATGTCAAACTCAGTGCCCAGGGGATGTTCCCAAATGGTTCTCTTGAACTGCTGATGAACTGAAATATAATCTCCTGTACTTTTCTTCACAACATCTTCCTGATTCAGTCTTTTTTACTTCCACTTGCACCTAACCGTTGACAATATACCTCCATTTAGAATAAAGATGGTCCACAGCATGCTCAATGTGCTGAAGCAGTGGGTTTGTAGGCAGCCTGCTGAAGTAAACCTAAAGCTGTCGGGGAGCAGAGGTGAAATCAGATTTGATCCCGAGAGAAAGATTGGAGTTATAAAGGGAATACAAGACAGTGTACCAGTGCCTAATGATATCTACAGACATAGCCTGAGGTTGTGGCCTTCATGTCAACCCCACTAAGAAGAGACACACACACACACACACACACACACACTCACATGCACGCCCTTCAAGTCGGCGTAGTAGAGTGCTCAGAGCCAGACTTGTTTTTGTCTTCCAGCAGAACAGGCAATGTTTTAACCTACTTTGTCTGCATCAGTGCCATTATCCTGACAGCTATAGCAGGTTGGACTATGTGTATGTGACGCAGAGGTTGTGTTTATGTGGATGTAGGAGAGGGAAAATAAAGATTTTACCATGTCATGAATTTTACATACGGCCTGGTGTGTTTTGCCGCGTTGGCTGGCTGGCTCGACTTTCGAGGACCTAGACGTCTGGAGGCTGGGGAGGTTGTGTTGGGTGATTTTATTTTTTTAATTGTCCAATTTTTACTCTCAAACAGCCCAAAAGGACAATTTTTTGTACCTGTCATCATTAGTTTGAATTTGACTTTGTGTATCTGAGCTTTATATTGAAGCTTTAGTGCCTGTTACCATTCCAAGTAATCAGTGTATGGATTAAAACTTCGTTATAAACAAATAGGTCCAGTTTTTGTTAATCTCTGTATACACCAGAAATATCAGAGTTAAGGCTACTTGATTGTCTTTATTGGGCTCAAAGCTTGTTTATGTACCAAACACTCACCTGCGCACTTGTAAACTATGCAGATCGTAAGATGATTGAGTTTAATTGAATGTTTTCACGCTATCCATGAAGCGATAACTCGTCTCCTCAATTCTTAGCTGATTAACGGTGAGGCGAGCGTCTTGTTCAGTTTCCTGGCAAGTTCATAAAATCTGAACGTGGCGAGACGGCTGCTTTCAAAATAGTGCGTACGCTTGTTCCTATTCCCTGCCTCTCTCCACTACATCTCCAAATATATAAACGTATCATAATTTTCGCCCACAATTCAATGAAAGAAAGCGATGCCAAAGATTGGTTAATTGTTGTCTCCAGATTGTTGTGAATGTGAGTGTGAGTCCTTGTCTGTCCCTATATGTCAGCCCTGTGATAAACCCGCGACTTATCCAGGGTGGATCCCGTCATCACTGGGATCGGCTCCAGCCGCCCCCCGTGACCCTGAAATGGATAAGCGGTTTAAGATGATGGATAGATGGATGGATCTCAGTTCCTTCAAAGGTCGTTACTGTCCAGATGCTTTGCAGTAGGTCAGCACATCAAAGTTCACCTCGGTTGAAATCTGAAAAGACCAAATAAACATGTCCATTTGCCAGGTGATGGTGAGGTATAACCAGGCACTGTATGGATGTGCTGAAGTGAAACCAGCCCAGCAGTTTTTTTTAGCTTGCTTGATTTTGACTTGTTGATGTGCTTTCTGTTACCTTCCCCTTCGGCAATTTAAGACAGATATCTCACTCGCTTCTATGGCACACCAACAGGGGATAGAATTTGTAGCATTCATGAATTTACAGTTAGTCTGTTTAGATTTTAAGACGGACAGAACAATATCATGCACGTCTGTCTCTGGCCATGCTTTTGCCCTTTCACTTCCTCTTAAACTCGCTTGTTAATGCAGATGTGTGTTTTGTAAAGGCCTTTTTAAAAGCCCTAGCAGGACCGTATGAATCCAGAGGAGCTCTCTGGAAGCTATCTATTATGGATGACCACTCCAGGGTTCAGACCTTTGCATTGCGCTCGCAAGGGGTTTGCTAGCTCCTGGCCAACAACACCACCATGACCAGAGGCGGGCCTTCCACTTGTCCGGGAAAAGGAGTTCATTACAGCCAATCTCACGGGCTAATGGCTGCAGCGTGGTGGTCAGTGATAGACTGTAGTTTACCACAAACTCATTTAAGGGAAGAAATAGTCCATGGTTTTTGCTGTGTGCAATCAAGTTTTGTAAGTGGAAGAACTTGCTAAAAGTCATTGTGAATAGACTCAGGCTTTTATACAGCTGGAGAGGTGAGTTCAAGAATAGACTGTCTCCTCTTCAGTTACTGTTAAACACAATAAACAAGCCTCCACAAGTAGATACGTCACCAAACACAGACTATTGTTGAAAGACTGGAGGAACGCCAGGATCCGTTACATAAATGACCATCACCAGATCTACATCAGGATAAAGAAGAATTTCTGTTTTAGTCTGGCTGGGTTTATTTTTCTCACAGTGTGAGTCCTTGAGCTTCTTCTGTCACGGCGTATACCTGAACCCATCTGTCTATTTGATGCACTCCATTTATATCTGCATGTGTCATTACTACCCCTGTGTCTGTTTACATCCCGAGGAAATATTGATGAGGTCCATTTTAGGCGGGCTGCTATAATCTGCGCTGCACCTTACGGGGTTTGTGGGCCTAGCATTAGTGCACAGGGCCATCCCTGTGACCCATGTGATTTTAAAGTGCACAGGGATCAGCGTGGTGAGCTGACATCTCTCATAAGTTCAGTTTAGCATCGCCGACAGCTAATGGCTCTCTGTCTGCTGCGAGCTCGGCACAGACTGGGAAGGCATTACCATTGAGACGGAAGGAGAGGGCGTAAAATATGAATGAACGGAGCTCCCCGCTGCAGCCAAAGAGCTCAAAACATCTCTTTGTCTTCCCTCGTCTGGCTTTTTTAAGAAAGCTGTTGTTGAAGCCTTTGAAGGTCTGTCTTCGGCGCAGTTAGGAGCTGATCGTTGTTATTAGTGTTTTTGTAGAGCTTGTTAACTCTACCTGATAAAAAATTGATCTGAGGAATTGTGTGAACTCTCGCTGTTGGTTTATACAGCAGAACCGAGCACTAAAATTTGCTTATCAGAGCTGTTGTAGAAGGCTAGAACACGGTGGCAATCTGACCGAGAGTGGTGTGAAAAAACTCCTCAGTCTTCATCATAACAACAGATTGTATATTCCCAGTCCTGATACCTTTTTCCCTAACTCTACTATGTAATATGTAGAGTTACTACTTCTAATGCAGCCGCAGAACGTACGAGCTCGTTGGCCGTCAGATGAAGCCTTTGCGATGTGTTCAAGAGTAACTTTTTGACCCAGACACAAGCAACAAGAGGCAACCAGCGTCAGCTTTTGTTGTCAGTTTGGTGCGTCTGAGATGAGTGGGTAAACTTCTTGTGTTTTCCCCTTAGTTCAGTTTGTTTTCACTAAAAGCCTGTCTGAGCCTGTGTCTGAGGTGGAACAGAGAGAGTAAACACGGGAAGAAATGAAGATGGTAATTTCTGCCCAAATATAAAGAAAACAATGTGCTCTGTCACTCGTCCAATTCAGACCTCGATTCATTCGTCTCCCTCTAAAGGGTCTCGGTGTCATCTGGGTCTGTTCCCCCGTAGATCTGCCCAAATTAATCGTGCCGAGGGGAAAAAAATGAAGCAAAGCTGGCTTTCACCGGAATAAACAATGCCTGTTTCAAAACACCCGGAGCAACATAACTTAACAATGTGTGTTTGTGCATTAGCTTTGCCTGTTTGTGAGAAGAAATGCCTTCTACGAAGAAGTCGCTGCTCATAAATAAGGATTACAAACTTGTCTCAAAATGTTTTATAACCATATTTATACCATGACAGAAAACACACATATGCTGGTTCACAAGTCACTTCACAGACCAAACAACCAGAACAGATTAACAATTTATTTGTTAATCCAGCAAATTAAAGACTAAACAAATCAATCACAATTTTGGTAAATCATTATTGTTACCCAGCGGCCTCTTTCCCATGTATTTCCAACATTTTCTGATACTGTACTTCCAAACCCAGATGGAAAATCCATATATCTGCCTCACAAAATGAAGTTTATCTTTCCCACTTTCCTCTAAACTCTGCCTTATCTAATAATAAATCAACTATTCAGGTCTTCTCTTGAAATCAAACAAAGGAAAAACACTCTCTGGTCGGAGTGCTTACAATATGTGGAGATAAGCCTGTGGTTGCGAGCGATCGCTTTTGTTTTTAGGGGCCACAAGCCAAAAACCTGATATCATCAGCGATGTAAAAAAGGGGATGGTTTGTCTTGTGTAGAAATGTTTTTGCAAAAGTCTCAGGTGGTTTCTTATAGGTTTTCACTGTATATATCATCACATCTGACAACAAATAAACAGTAGACAGCCCAGTGGGACAGCAGCTCTGTTGTAGTCGAGCTGCATGACTGGAGTTTGTATTTGTGATTTGTCTGTGATTTGTGTGTGTGTGTGCACGTGTGTGTGTGTGTTCGTGTGCGCGTGTGTGTGTGTGCGTGTGAGAGAGAGGAGATAGAAGTGAACAGCTCACATGTTTACATAGCCATGGCATTGATTCCTGGTGCTTTTCATGGAAACATTCTGCACAATAAACACGTTCTCATTTTTTAATGCACTTGGAACAAATGTGGTTTCTCTGTTTTTAGGTTTTCAGCATAAAGATGATTATTTTATACAAAAGCAATAAAAAAAAACATATATAAATTATTGTTTTTTTAAGCGATAATGGAGAATGTTATGCGTTGAGTCTGTTTACCCCGTCTAATATCTGCTCCGCATGTACTTCTTTTTTTAAAATTAACATATTTAAGGAAATTGAGAGCAGTTGTTCGCTACGCGAGAACAGGCCAATGACAGCTGAAAACGCTGACCCATAACACAGCTGAGCGCTCACGACTCTCTCCCTGTGCTGATCTGCTAAGCCTTTTAAAATATTCTTTAATAACCTCCAGTCTGTTGCCACGTATTGGCTTCGTAAGGGAAGTGGCAGAATATGCGAGGGAGAAAGTACACGATTTTTGGCACGAGTTGTTTTACACTTCGGCAGTGTTTTATAGCAGTATGAAAATTAAGACGGGAGAGGGGAGCACTGTAAAAAGGGTGGGCGCTCATCGGCTGAGCCCGCTCTGATTGGTGTTGGAAATTTATTGCATCACCTAAATCTGATTTTATTTGACAAAGAAAGGTATTGGAAGAAAAAAGGATAATTTTAGAAAGTTTAATGATCGAAATTTTAGATTTAGTGTCTGTATTTTGAGATCCCCGGTGATGCTCCTCAGTGAAAGAGGAGGCAGAGAGGGAGAGATGTGTGTGTGTGTGGGGGGGGGGGGGGGGGGGGTTGTGGAGAGAGTGTGTATTATAAATAACCCAAATCAATAATAAACGACACAGTATCTCACATATTTGGAGTCGGGTCTGGGGTTCTCAGGGGAGATGGATGAAAAAAGCAAACCCCCCCTCCACTCTCCTCCTCCTCCCACCAACCCCCTGTCACAGTGGAGGGGAGGTGGGAGGGGGGTGACAAGAGCATACGAAGGTACAAAAATAAGAGTTGCTATCTTTTTTTTTCCCTCTCTCTCCCTCTTGAGCATGAACCAGCTTGTGGTTATGGTTTGCACGCACGCTCGTGTGTGCGCACATGTGTGTACATTACGAGGCGGACACGTCCATTATTTATTCATCAGCCCTGTCTGCCAGGCTGCCACACTGTGTATTTCAGCATGCCTCGCAATCATTATGCCACATGCATTATTTAACGCACACGCGCACACGCCGACTCTGATGCAGATAGCTACACGAGCGATTTATCTCGGATATGCTCACTTATCACCTTGTCTGCTTCTCGCGCCGACTGTTGCAAATGACTGCACCAGCCCTTCTTTCACATACACCTTCGTCGGCTCATCATCGGGTCACACACCTCACCTGCACGGCTTTCGTAAGGCTGTCATTCATAGATTGTTGTTGTCATATAATGTGCACACGCACTCCTGCTCGTGAAGTCCCTCCGCTCTGGCACGTGGTGTCTGTATATGTTGACTTGTAGCGTAGTCACATGCCGCTGGTCGTGTCATGAACATGGACAGGTGACAGTTTAACCCTTAGAGTGTTGCTGATGTGGAGATAGTTGATTATGATAAAAATGATGGTAACTTAAATAATGATCCACAGGCCTTTTTAAGGTTTTGTGTTCATCACTGACGTGGCCATCAGGAGAGACAAAGCTGAGGATCTGAGGAGCCGTCCACATGGAAACGCTTTTGTGTGTAAACGCACGTTTTGCGTCGTTTTGGCCAATCACACAAATGGATCCTGTAAACACACTTTTTTGAAACCTCAGGGTGGAAAAATTTGAAAACGCCGCCCTCGCGTTCTCGCTTGGACAGCGAATCTGCATAATTTGCGTATCGATGACGGCATCGCCCCACCCCTCGGCCTCTAGCCTTCGACCTCTTAACCTTGTGACGTCTCATAACAACAACAACAATGACGGACTACATGCTTGTGTAGACTGGCACGACTCCCAGTCAACATTTTCTTGCGACTTACTCGCCTTGTAGTCGAGTGCGAGTCGCAGCAGCAGTTCGACCTCGTTGTCGATCCACACAAACGATTCTGGTTTCCTTGCACTCGCAATTTTTGTCGTCTTCTTGTTTTGTTCGGTTACTCCTTCTACTGTCTGTTTGTACACAGTGTGAAAGCTTTATGCACATGCTCCGTTTCTTCTTCTCTGTTTTTGGTGAATTTCAAGTGCCTCTTATAGGCCTGAAATATGAACTAAAGCGTGTTGAGTCGTTTACGATGGATCCATATTGACGCAGATATTCTTGAAACGATGCCAAGGAAGACGGGGGGAAATAAAGATTGTTTCAGATCTAAAAGTGAGAGGTGACCAGCTAAGAGAGGATGAAGCAGGATGCATTGGCTGATGACAACATGTATTAACACAGAATAGAAAAAGCAGACAATATATTTTTTTTTCAGCTGCTTCACATTCTTGTCTGTGCTGTTTTTCTCTTGAGATTACTTTAAACGTAATGTTAAAGTTGCATCTACTGTAACAACTGCTGTGCAAATTCAGCGTCAATTCTTGTGTAACATGC